>NW_028237818.1:0-600000 GCF_034619465.1 Leptosomus discolor
AAAGAAAGAAGGAAAGAGGAAAGAAAGAAAGAAGGAAAGAAAGAAAGAAGGAAAGAAAGAAAGAAAGAAGAGAAAGAAGGGAAATGAAGGAAAGAAAGAAGAGAAAGAACGGAAAGAAAGAAGAAAGAAGGAAGAAGAAAGAAGAAGAAAGAAAGAAAGAAGGAAAGAAGAGAAAGAAGGAAAGAAGGAAAAGAAGGAAAGAAAGAAAGAAAGGAAAGAAGGAAAGAAAGAAGAAAGAAGGAAAGAAGGAAAGAAAGAAGAGAAGAAGGAAAGAAAGAAGGAAGAAAGAAGGAAAGAAAGAAAGAAGAAAGGAAAGAAGGAAAGAAAGAAAGAAGAAAGAAAGAAAGAAAGATAAGAAAGAAAGAAAGAAGGAAAGAAGAAAAGAAAGAAAGAAAGAAAGAAGGAAAGAAAGAAAGAAAGAAAGAAGAAAGAAGAAAGAAAGAAAGAAAAGAAGGAAAGAAGAAAGAAAGAAGAAAGAAAGAAAGAAAGAAAGAAGAAGAAAGAAAGAAGGAAAGGAAAGAAGAAAGAAGGAAAGAAAGAAAGAAGAAGAAGGAAAGAAGAAAGAAAGAAGGAAAGAAGAAAGAAAGAAGGAAAGAGAGAAAGAAAGAAAAGAAGAGAAAAAGAAAGAAGAAAGAAGAAAGAAAGAAGAAAAAAGAAGAAAGAAGAAAGAGAGAGGGGAAAGAAAGAAGAAAGAAAGAAAGAAAGAAAAGAAGAAAGAAAGAAAGAAAGAAGAAAGAAAAAAAGAAGAAAGAAAGAAAGAAAGAAGAAGAAAGAAGAAAGAAAGAAAGAAAGAAAGAAAGAAAAAGAAAGAAAGAAAGAAAAAGAAAGAAAGAAGAAACAAGAAAGAAAGACAAAAAGAAGAAAGAAAGAATTCCTGATGAGATTTTTCTGCTGATGGAGATGACACCACAGTCTTTAGTCACCACAAGTCAATGCAGATCACTAAGAAAAATGCAAGCCCTACACTAGGCTGTGTAGAGAGGATTATTACCTTCAAAATGTGTGGAATAAAAATTCTGTTCTACTTAAACAGTAAAGCCACACAGTTGTCTTTGTCCCCTCTGAATCACCACACTTCTAAGAAGTGAATAATGTTTAGAGAGTCCAGAGATGAGTGCTGAGGCCTGTCAGAGTCTTCAAAAACAAGAGTTATGGGGAAAAGAGTGAGAAAATTAGGGTTTTCAGTATAGAGAAGTCTGAGAGCCTGCATAACTGTATTCAAACCATGATTTCTTGTTTTACCTCAGCAAATAAATAGCACAGGTTTCCTTCTTCACTGCAGTTGCCTTTTATGCATTAATGTTTCATCATGATAGATGCACTGTTTTTAAAAATGTATTATACAGCATTTGTCAGAAGTGACATGGCTGTTGTTGATCTCACAGCGGACAGGGAAAGACGAGGATGCCTCTGAAGGATCATGCCACCTCTTCAATGGGATTCTGGAGTCACTTGATGCACTAATCTTAATTATTTCCTTCTGAGGAATGTTTTCCAGTAATGTAACTGAACAAGCAGCTCTACAATTATCCCTCTGCAAATTAGCTCCATGCTGCCTGAATTGTTAATGTTAGATATGAACACTGCACTTCAGCAGTGGTTGCACCAGTGACAAATACAGTTGTCTATTACCTCTTTCTTTTCAGCATATCATTTTATACTTCAAGAAATCACATTTTCCTTTTTCAACACTGTGTCCACAGAGGCCTTCAAATAATTATCAAAACTGCAGCTGCTGTGCGTGAAGTCCTTTATCTTATGTGCAAATTCCATTACACTTTGAGTGCCTAGATGGATGGCTTTACAGCTGGATGTATCTAACCTGTGCTGCATTGCGTTTTCTTGCATTGAGCTTGCTAGCTGACCCAAGGCAATCTGTACCCAAGGACCAACCTTCCACTATTTACTGTCTTCTGTTTCCCCAGCACATATCATCTTATTAAGACTTTGTGTAGTATGCGGACTTTGTAGGTATTGGTTTACAGTTCCTCCCTGGTCACTGAGATCCTTGAAGAGCAGTGGGGACAGGAGTGGATGCAGCTGGGACCTCCCCACAAATGCTTTTTCTTTGTAAGGGTTCTCTCTTTTATAGTTTCATTTGAGTCCCACAAGTCAGCCATTTCTGAGCTGTTGAATGAAGGCCAAACGCATTCTGTGTCTTTCTAGTTTCTTAATTAAAACATCCTGCAAGGCAAAGTCAGATGCCTTACAGAAGTCTGTTACATCAACAAGATCATCTTAGCCACCAAACTGGTAATTTTATCAAATAAAGATATCAAGTCAGTTTGACAGGATCTGTTTCCCATAAAACCCTGTTGATTGGCCTAATTTATATTTCCTAACGTAATTGTTTATTAGCTGAACCCATGTCATACCATGATTTCTCTTGGGATGTATGTCAAGCTGTCAGACTTACAGCTATAACGGGCAATCAGAGAATCACAAAGTTTTTGTTTGGAAGGGACCTCTGGACATCACCTTCTCCAACACCCACAACAAAAAGGAGGGCCGACTTCAGTCTGCTCAAGGCCTCGTCCAGTCCAATTTTGAGTCTCTGTGAGGACAGAGATTCACAGCCTCTCTGGGAACCACTCCCAGTGCTTTAACACAGACATTGTACAGATTTTGCTCTTGATTTACAATCCGAATTTCCCAAGAGGCGAACTAGGCCCATTGCTTCTCATCCTTTTGCTGTGCATCTCTGAGAGTTTTCTAGATATATTTTGTCTGTAAGACTCCATTAGACAGCTGAAGACAGAAATATGTTCCCCTTTTTGCCTTCGCCTCTCCAGGATGAACAAATCCATCTTGCTCTTCTTCCCCCTGTACATTATGTGCTCCAGCCCCTGAAAGCTCACTGAAGCACCAAGCTCACTGGAAACTGCAACAGCAAAAATTGTTGTTGATTGTGTCACATACCCTTGGTGACAAACACCTTTGAGGGATGCTTCTTACACCTACCTTCAGATGGGATATATCACCTTAGACCTTAGCTGTACCCTCACTGCTCAGAGAGAGTCTCAAAGGGTGGTTTAAACAAGAATCCTAACTTTTGAATATCTGAAATGAGGTGAGAATAATCCCACCAAAAGAGTGCATGCCCTTGCTAGCTCCTTCAGATCTTATGGATGTATGCTATCTAATCATAATGTCTAACCTTTACCCTTGCTATTTAGTATCCTTCTCATTCTTGCTAGAATGTAGTGTACAGACCTCATACAGTTTTTTCTTTCGTACAGGACAGAGCTATTTCCTGAACATTTTTTCCTACCCTGAATTGCCACATGTTATCTGGTACCAGCTCCTTTGTTAGTTTTCCTTTGGTGCTGCTTATTTAAAAACAAGCTATCTGTGTTGTCCATAGTGCTTGTTGCTGCATGTTTCTCCTTGCAGCATTCTACTCCCCTTCCTCATAGCTTCTGATTTATGTCAATTACTGTTAGTTTCTCCATTCTTTTATTTGCTTTATGTAATACAGACATGCTAGTGTGTGCCTGTGTGTATATGTGTCTGTAAGTGACTGTGTGAGACATTCAAAGTCCCTGCTAAGCCAGCATGGTTTTATAACCAGCATGACCTCTTTCTAGAGATACATCATTTCAGTTTGGGGGAATCTAATAAGATTTCTTTTAGAAGCTCCTGATTACCATTCATATTTTTGCCACTGCTTTAAATTCTGACATCTCTTACTGGCTTGACTAATAATTAGTTTTGTATTGGTGGACTGGCCCATTTGAAGCATCAAATGTATAAAATATCTGTTTATATACTCACACATGCACTGCCTCTATATGTATGAACACATAAGCACACGGTGCACACATGCATGCACACACACGCACAATCTTACTGTGGAACCTCTACAGGTCAGAGCAACCCAGTTGCACTCAGCCTGTTATTGAGAATTCTCCTCGCTTTACCCAGGATCTCTTTCCCACCTAGCATTACAGAAAAGCAAGATAACCAAGAAACCTTCCTGGAGTCACAAGTTAAGAAATCCTTGGAGTCTATAATGGTTCCACCCTACTTTAAAAACTAATGAACTCTGTAATTCCCATGGTAACCAAAATGTCTGACCAAGTCATGCTTAAATGTTCTGTCCCGGTTAAATACGGCTTTGATTACATATAGAATAAAGTGAAATCATATAAACTATCTGATTATCCTCTATGGTAAACTATAGATAGAGCAGCCCTATAGTAGGAAAACTGAGAACTGTAAATTATATTTTTATACAATAGAAGTCTTTTCATGTAGAACATTTTATTTTGCTATTGTTACTTAAAGGCCATGTCGGGGGGTATTTTAGAAGGGTGTTTCCTTCCCAAGCTTTTTAAGCAATACAGCTACTTAGATAGACTCCTTTGTTCTTTCTAGTGAAAAACCAGAACTGACAGAATGAGAGAGGCACTCGGTTTCCTGACACGCTTTTCTTATACTCTCATGTCTCCTTTCAGCAGCCTTACCTACAAAATTATTAGTTTTGGGGACTTCAATACTCTTCATTACTATGGATTTTTTCTCATTTCATGATCTTTTGGGTGCAAAATGGAACTGTGTCATCTTTTCCTGTTCCCCACTTCAAATTCCAAGTCACGTTGTACTCTCAGGAATGTGACCATCTTCCTTGTAAGACCAACTTCGATTATACTACAATGTGAAAGAGGTTCAAATGAGACGGGATGTACGAAACAGCTGGTTTCAATCTATCTGGTTTAGCCTTTTTTGTCCTTAGCTGAGAAGCTTAGGCGCTATGTTTTGTTCCTGTGGCTGGGCCTAACATCCTATTGACCTGTACCACCATGGGATGCACTTCCACTGTTTTTCACAGGGACCTATAAAAACCTTTTTTTTGCTTTCTGCTTAGGACCTTTTTTTAAGCATTGATGATCTCCTAGTGTATCACACACACCTTTGTAACTTTCAGGGGTTTTAAAAAACTATTTACAGATGGAAAGACTGTAGAATGGGGGAAAAAGAAAGGGCAACAGAATCACAGCGAAACTAATGTAAATATCTTCCTTCTAGGAGCTGGTAATAGACAATCAAATTGTCTGCCCTTCCCAATTGTGGTGTTTCTCTGAGAGACAGTGAGAGAGTTGTAGAGCTCTGACAGAAAAAATAACGTTTTGTTCAGATGAGCTGTTGATAGAGTTTGGTCCACGTCATATTTTGGACATTGGTCAAACCTATCCCAAAATGTTGGCTTTTCTTTCAAGTTCTTTCCTCTGAGCAGAGCCACAAAATGGTTGCCAAATTGGTCTCTTTCCTGTTGCTGCCCTCTGTTTTTCTTCTTTTGGGGGGTATGGAGACAGTCACCATTGTTGTTCTTAGTCAGTGACGTGGGTTGGTTTTACCAGCTCAACATCGGCCCAGAAAACTGTTCAGTTAGAGCTGGATAAAACAGCTTGTGCTTTTTTTAAACCTCTCTTATGCTTTCTAAGAATTTACACTGAGTCTGTTCCATTTTCCATATCTCACATTGGCCTTTGTGGTTTTTATCCTGGGAACCGGGCTGAGAGACAAGGAGAATGAGGAAGAGGAGTGCTGTTGTGAATTTGGTGATTAAAGCCTTGAGAACAGATTAAGCTGAAATTGCAGTTTGGGAGACATAAGCTGATAAAATAGCACAGACTTCACTCCCCCCTGTGGGAATCACAACCAGCAGCTATTTCTGATACACAAGAAGCCGAGGTTTCTGCCCCTCCATCCCCGCCCACCCCCCCCCCCACCACCCCGCTCCAGCCCCCATGTTTTCAGTTGCCTTTGTTGTTCTATAAAGTTTAAGTTTCTTGCACATCTCAGGCCTTAAACTTCTCCCTTGCTAAAAAATCAGTCTTTATTGAAATTAGGGAACCTGCATGAAAATAAAAATAAAAATGCATGAGATCAGGGAAAAAAAAAAGACAAAACCTAAGTGTCCTTATCTTCTCTAAACCCTACCTTTCCACTTGGATTTTGATGGCAAATGGCTGGGATTTAGGAAGCAATTTTTTGTTTATTTGTTTTCACTACAGGCAGATGAAACACTTGGAGGGAATAACCAACAAGATGTTGGGAGGCCACATTCAAATGTTATTTCCTCTTGGCCTCAGTGCCTGAGTCTTGACAACTGGAGATGCTGACTGGGAGACTGGATAGCAGATTTCCTTGAGAAAGGCTCCAGAGAACTACATTGTTCCTGTCCTGACAACTGCTTCAGAGCCCAACAAATCTGACAGTGACTTCCGGACCTGACCTGGGCTACAGATTTATTCTGCTTCTAAAAAACATGTCCTGAATATCCTTAGTGAAGACATGGTGCCAGCCTCTGTTTTTCTAGCCTGCAAGAGTTTGCCTTTGAGGGGAGACTTTCTAGGATCCTGTAATATTCCCAGGGAAAACCTCATAGCACACCAACTGCTTTTCCATCACTCCCACCAGGGGATGATAGGACCTGTTTTTTGTGCACCTTCTGGCTAGATGATCTACTTCTGATGACGTTAATCAGAAAATATGATAAGGCTCCTTCTTATGAAGGCTCTGTTGTCCTTTACCTAAAGGAAAAGACTTGATACTGCCTGCCACAGGAGCAAGTAGTTTTTGTGGTTTATCTGAGAGCAAGTGGCACGCAAGAGATTGCCAGGATGGTAGGAGTCCTCGGACTCAGCCAGCAGAGGGAATGGCTGAGACCATGAGCACATTTCTGTCTTGCTCAGTATAGTTGTCCAGGGCACTTGAGCCGTTGCAGCCTGACTGTTCTTCCTACCTCCATGCTGCAGTTCACCAGGATCATGACATTGTCACTTCACAGGAAAGGGCCTTTGGAGGCAAAGCTTACCTGGAAACTGAACTGAGGTTCTGGAGCTCCTTGTTAGAAAACTGAGACTGGGAACCTCACTATGCCAAGAAAGAAAAGCACAGTTTGCGACTTACCTTTCTCCTAATCAGTTGCTCATACACACAACGACACAGGCAAGCAGACCAGGTATTTCTCCTGTGCCGTGAAAGGGCAGATGGAATAGTTGCTAAGATTGCTCCTCCTTGGGAATGCTTGGGAGGGTTGCTGAGGGCAAATCTATTTGTTAGAGAGCAAGGAGGGAAGAGATAGGACTGTTGTAGTATATCTGCAGAGGATTTTTGTTTTTCTGTGAGTCTGCAGGACACACACACAGACCACATGGTTCAGTCATTACCTAGCAATCATCACAATTGCCTCCAACTGCACCAGGCAGGGTTTCTGTGTACACCACAACACAGAGTTTTCTTTCAAAAGAAACTTTTCTGAACTCCCAGAATGACTGTGGCTGAGTATAGAGCTCAGGATCTGGGTCAGGTCTTGTTTTATCCCTGTGGATTTTACCTAATCCTCATTGAGTACTGCCAGAGCTTCTCCAACCTCATTTTTTTTTCCTTTGGACCCCTCTGATAATATCATCTACCCATCGTGGCTGTTTAGATGTCTTAAGGTTTTTTTTCCCTAAAATAATGTGAGTATGAGAGGACAGATGCCGAATACAAACCACCCCTACCCCCAAAAAAAGGCATGGGTGGGGAAAGATTGAAGAATATTAAAAGAAGAAACTCCTGCCTTTGATGGGTGCATTTTCCAAGGAAAACAGAAGAAAATGTAACAGACACCAAGAATATAATCTGATTTTCTGCTGCCAGCCCATTTTATGACTTTAAAAACCAGTCAGTTTTATTCAGCATAGTTTCTGGGAAAGAAAAAAAAATGTGTGTGTGGAGAATCCGCACACTTCTAATCATATTCAAGTAGACACTGTACAAAACCTGCTGGAAGCCAGCAGTGGTGATGACTGGCTCATTACCATTATATAAATAGTATTTAAAGTGCAGCTGGGCCCTCACATGAGCAGAGACCTAATTGATGCCGAAATATGTTCATTTCAAGTCCTGTGACTTCACGTGGAAAATATTACACTGGCTAATTAATGGCAATGAGAAGAGATGATGCATTGCCTTATAAAACAAGAAACTGAAATGTTGTGCCTACATCCAAAAGGAAAAAGGGGAGGGGGGAAGAGCTCTGGAAGTTTAAAGCATAAAAAGCCCCAACAAAATAAAATGTGTGCTCACATACTCACAATGACACACACATAATCAAGAAATAGAAACATTCAGGAGGAAATGACTTGCTATTTATCTAATAGCTCTCAAGCCAAATTCGAGTTTATTGTACATCCTTGACAGAAAGACAACATAAAGCCCAGTGTTTATACAGAAGAGTTCGGGAAAATATAAATGCCTTGATTCTGACAATTCTGAACACTATCTACCTAGTATCATTTTCAGGCACTTAACAAAGTTGCATCTACTGTGTCATCACTTAATACATACAAATATGAGTTGGTTCAAACTGGGAATATAGGCTTAAGTTAATGGGAGAAATTATTTGGGCACTGTTGTGCTGCACAACAGACAGATAATTATCATGGTCTCCTCTAGCCGTAAATCGTACAAATGTGTGAATTGAAACTTTAATGAAAACTTTTAGTCTAATCTATGATTAGCCATACCAGAAGGTGTAGTGAGCTATGACGAAGGTGTGGCCAAAAAGATTAGAAGTGTGGACAAGCCATTTTTAGGTAAGGCCAATAGGCCTGGATCCATCACAGGTTAGTTAGGTGACTGTTTATGAATACCAACTTGTCCCTACCAAGATATGACCCATCTTTACTATAGAATACATTTGAGGGGGAAATATCTCCTCCTCCAAGTTGTTCGAAGACACAGATGGGGGCTGATCCATGCAAATACAAAGTCACAGAAGTTAGAAAACTAGTATTGGGTGCCTGGCAGCTTCCCTGCCTTCAGAGGACTGTTTGGCACATAGATACTATCTATGCATTGTCTCAGGATGGGATCTGACAGCCCTGAATGCTGGGTTTTCCAGTGCCCTCATAGAAGACTCTATGATAGTGCCACTGATCTCACCGTCAGGAAAAAACTGGCTCCAAATTTATCCTCTGTTTATGTTTTCTTACATATTCATAGCAAATTCCTTCCTATTTTCTGCAATCTGGATGTTTTACCTCCCCTCCCTACCTACTCAATACCTGTTTTTCTATTTTTTCCATGGTTTTTTTTGCATCTTCAGATTTTCATCCTTTCCACATATATCATACATTCCAGTTATTTCATAATTTAAAAATGTTTTCTTTCAATTTCATGATCTTGTCATCGTCTTGCTTTCAAGAATCAAATTCATTGATCTGGGTTTTGATCTTTCTAGATTTTGTGGCTCAGTGACTTGGTCACTTTGCAGAATTCCAATTGACCTGTCTTGGTGCTAGTTCATGACATAAACCCACATTTGCCATAAACTCTTGGCTCTTTTTTTTATCTGCCTTATAAATCTTACTTTCCCATTAGTGCCTTGTGGTGTTTTCTTTTCTTATGGGCACCAATGAATAGAACTAGACTATATCCTTCCTTTATGCCATTTACTTCCAAATTATACTCACCAAATTGCCTTTCTTCTACTTTTCTGCCATGGTTGTTTTTGTGACTCCTCCCAAATTATTGTTGTTTGTAAATTTCATCAAGTGCCTGATTATTTCCATTTCCAGAGATTAACAAAGATGCTAAATGAGACTCTTGCAGAACCCAAGTAGGCACATCTGTCTCCGTGAAACAATGTTTATAGCTAAGTCAGCCGCAATGATTTTTGGAGTAGAATCTCAGGAAACAATTTCTGAAAAGCCAAAATGCATCATCTGCTCAGGGTCATTTCTCAGTGATATTGCAGTACCAGCAAGGCCTGTTAAGGTGGAGGGTAAAAGGCCACACGAAACTAGGGCTGGTTTTCCTTTCCCTGCTTCAGTCTTCTGCAACACAAGTAGGCATTACATGTTTTGTAGATAGCTTAAGGTATCACTTACAGCCAGGACATCAAATGAGACATATAGCCCTACCGAGGGATAGATTGCATTAGCAACTCTCTTTGATTAAATTGTCTGAGCTCTGCCTATCCACCCTTCCATCGTGATGGCTAGTTGTGACAGTCTCCATCCAAACAGCCAATGTACTCCTCCATCCCCACACCTGCAAAACACCCAGAGCAAAACAAACCAACCCAGACTAAGCTTTCCACTTGATATTCATCTCCCCTAGGGAAAAGGATAAAGCACAAACAACACCAGGCAGATGGCAGCTACGTTGTTTTCTGCCCTACTGGCAGGGGCTCAGAAACAATGGCAGTGAAAATGCATAAGATCCAGGACAGAACAAAATAAAATAGCTTCTCATAATTTCCTTTCCAACAGTTTGACTTTTCATTTCAGGAAATGAGAATATCATCATAATGGCCACAGTGGTAGAAATTCAGAATAGCTAGTTCCGAAACAAGCTCTGCCAGAAGGACTAGCTTATAGCTATCTACGGGCATGTATATTGTGTGTACATTTACCTTTACTGTTGCAGCAAGTGGGGCTAGCATGGGGCACCTGAGAGCTATAGAGGGAGAGTGAACTTTATCCAGAACTCACTTCATATGATCTTCAAGCCTCCTCCCCTGTACTTGTTGCCATGCAGTCGCACTTCCCAAATGCATGCCAGCAGTTCCTTTAATCACACCCCCACAAGTTTTTGTTTGTCTATTAAGTGCCGACTGCATGGCCTGGGGCAGGCAAAGCAACTGAGACTTGCCATATTTCAGACTCACACCTGCATCTGGGATGCAAGTGTGATCATCTAAGTGTGGTGTGTCTCAGTTACTGACTGTTCAATAAGCAATAACGGAGAGGAGGGGGCTGGGTCTAAGCCACCTCATAGCTTTTTACCTGAAGCTCCACACCTGTCTGTGTCCAGTGACCTTGTCTAGCAGTCTTGGGCTCCCCTGTCCACTGCTCTGTTCAATGCATACACCATTTGCAGCTACCTAAGCCTGCCGTAGTCACTGTGGTGTAGAGCCTGGATGGAGTCCAAAGTGTTTTGCCTGAGGTTGCGAGGAAGATCACCAAAGAAAGCTGTGATTTGAAGCATTATCTCCCAAATCCTAATTAATTTCCCTACTGGCAGGGACCCCTCTCCCTCCTCTTGTGGTTTAATTTGCACACCTGAAATAATGAATGAAAATAGAGCAGAAGTGAGAGGAGAGAGACTGCTGGGCTGGTGCAGGGCTTTGAACACACCCTCGGAGGGGAGCTCCAGTGTGGATGCTGGCTTTCTTGCTCTGGTGCAGGGGCCTTTTCCAAATTCAACTCCACCTGGGAGCCCAGGTTACAAATCTTCTCAGGCCTCAAGGGCCTGAGATCCCCTTGAGGAATTGCTTCCCCTCACCCCACGCCAAGAAAAAAGACCTCCATTTAGTGCTCTGTAGATGAAGAGCCTGTGTGTGCAGCTGTACATTTACATGTGTATGCAAGAAACATGCATGCTTTGGGAACTCTCTCTGTGAAATTTTGGACAGGATGATGCCAGAAGACTTCAGGAATGGTCCTCTAACTTAAAGGCCTTTAATAACACAGGCAGTTATAGAAAATTTGTGATGACCAAGGGACTGACCTAATTTTCTTGCAGGATAGAGTCTGGTATGAATAAAGCCTTCCTCCTGTCTCTCGTTTCTCCTGTCTGTTTAAGTATTGACATGGATGCCCTTTAAGTTTTATCTTCCACTGGCATCAAAACTGTTCTCCAAAGACTTCCAGTTTCACATTGGCTTTTATTGTACTAACAAATGTTAACTCAATTGAAACAGCAGACTCTTGCGGTCTACTGTTTGGGTGAACTGGGTGCAAAATACCTATCTTAGCAAAAGTAAAATAGATAGGGTGTACAGCGCAGTTCAACAAGAGTTTTTACATTCCCCTCTGTTGTTTTTCTCCATTTTTTTTAATTACTTGGATAAATATTTTTTAAAATGATTGCTAGGCAGGAATGTTTCAGAGCTGACCTGTATCCTCTAAACAGCTTTGACCTAGTGATCTCAGAGGTGAAGAGAAGAAGTGGCTGAAACCACCAGCAATCTCCAGCTGCATCTATGGCATTGGACAAGTTTGATCGGAACCCAAATCCTGACAGATCAGGGCCTGTGCTGTGCAATTTTTCATTTGATACTCTCCAGCTTTGATTTCTGAGGAGGGGAAAGGAAAGGGTGGGTAGAGGATCAAAGGCACCAGCTATGTCCACACCCTCACTTTAAACCTAAACCTACTTGCTTTAGGATGTTAAAGAAGACATACAGGAAGAACAGAAAAAATATAGAAGGAAAAGTAGAAGAAATAATGTTTGCAGAGAGAGAGGGAAAAGAGGGGATTTGAAGCTCATATTCCATTGAAAATTCAGCTGTGTAAATGTAAACCTTACAGAGAATCATATACAGTTTTTTCCTTCAGTTTTGGCATATATACCTCCTGCCGTACGACTGTCCAGAATGGCACAGGAAGGACGGTTTTACCCAGTCCCTCTTACACCACCCCATCAGAGTCACAGTGGATTGTTTGTGTGTTAGCATGGTGCCTTCCCAGCTGGCAAAGAGCAGACACAAAATGGAGGAAGACCACAAGATATCATTGGAAGAAGTAAAGTTGCATCAACGCTTTCTTTGGGGAGACTAAGCCAAGGAGTGGGTTGAGTTCTGGTGCTCTCCTCTAATCCTTGTCTAGATATCCATCCTCTTTCTGATAGATAGCCTATGACTGTAGAAGTGTAGTGTGAGCTCACACAGACCGCAAATCCTATCTGCCCCTGGGGCACATGATCTCAAGCCTTTTCTAAAGAGGATTCTGGGGTGGGCTTATTTGTCCAACATTGTTGCCAAAAGAGCAGCTGGGAAATGCGGAGGCAGCTGGGCCAGGCATGGTGAATGTCCTTAAAGACTGATCTAGTTGAAGAGTGTAGCTCCAGACAGGAATCCAGACTGGAGGGATTTCAGGCCATTTGGTTGGCGTCAGGGTGGTTGTCTGACCTGGAGGGCAGATCTGGGAGAGATGCCATAAGAATAGGCTCAAAGAAGCCAGTGCCCAAAAGTATGGGACTGGTTGAGGGAAAAGGCCTGGAGTACAGCCTGTGAACCCTGAGAAGCTGTATCTAGATCAGCGAGTAAGATCTGCTGCATCAGACTGGATTTGTCAAACAGAATTAATTTCCTTCAGAGCAGCTACTCCCAGGGCAAAAAGAACTCTTCATGGGGACCAAAAGCCTTCACGGGGTCAGTGGAAGTTTGGAGTAATAGACGGATTAAATAATGTTTTGTATATGCGTATACTAGGGATCACAGACCACTGTGCTATAGATAAGGGTGTTAGAAAGGGTCTTGAGACACTTCTTGCACTAAACTAGGGTTCATCTTCCCCAGACATTACTGGAACAGCTGTTACTGGGGACAATCCTGCCTTTAGTGGAAGATAGCCTGCAGATGATTAGGCCAAGAGGGGGTCAGCTAGGGTTCTCCAACACTGCATCGGGAGAAGTGCAAAATGAAGCAGGTGTTGTGCCATACTCCAAAGGGCTGAAAGAGCAACCAAAGAGCTTTGGAAAGGACCTTTAAGCATGATGAAGTTAATCTGTTAGCGGTGAGACTTGTTGCCAGCGAAATATCGTGAAAAAAGCTAGGGGAGGTTATTTAGGGATTTGGCTTCAGGAGTTGTACTATTGCCTGTTCCTGTGTAGCTGGAAATGCTCCACAGTGACCCACAAACAGAATAGCATTTGCCTTGGGAGACAGAAACATTCTTCTATAGCAAAGCCTTTTCAACAAGAACTGACCAACCCAAACTCCTTTTTAGAAAGGGAAGCTTCTGCTAGGACCAACAGGATGCCAGTCTTCTGCAAACTTTGACTCCATGAGAGACAAATGTTCACAGAATGAAATCTCCATGAGAGAGAAATGTTAACAGGAGGGATTTCCTGCAAGGGAAGGGGATGTTCTGAAGATGTGATTCAAACTCTACTCAAATGTTTCTTTTCCATTGCTGCCCTCTGGTTTCCCTTAATTAGTCAGTTTATTTGTCACTGGATTGTGCTCCAGGAGATCGTTGGAGGTGACATTCACAGTACCCCCAGCATAAATCGTCCCTTCTTATCTGCTGAAGCTATAGAGCAAAAATGGGCCAAATTCCTTCCCTGGTGTGCTGTCAATAGTTACACTCCAAATGAACTTGGTCTAGTAAGCCACTTTCCTTTAACAATCCTTTCACAAACATAAATTAGATAGGTTGTAGCCAGTAATTTCTGGCACAACCTTCATCAAGAAGTTCTCCCTGTAGGGAGATGGAAAGATTGGTAGCTTTTTATCTGTCTTAATATCTGCATTCATGCTGATATAGGGCCTAGAGACCTCTGTTTGTCCTCGTAGATGGAACAGCAACAGGACCTACTGAAACACATGCACAGTCACTTACAAATGTACTTCTGCGCCAGCCTGGAGAGTCTACCAGGGAGTTCATTCTAAATGGCATTGTTCATTCTTTGATCTCACTGATAGTGTCAGCGAAGGAGGCCCCACTTGCGAAGCCACTGCAAAAACCTTATCTGATTGCATTTATTAATAAGCTAGGCTGGATTTGAATGACTCATCTAGGAGGTAATGCATCCCATTGCATAATCCACACACTAAGACGTGCAACCCTTGCTTTCATGAGGTGAACTGTTCCAAAAGGTGGAGGAGAAACAGCACGGAGAAGGGAGGACTGAATTTAGAAACAATATACTAGCTGATGTGTAGCATTCAAGCATAACTGATAAGAGAGTAACAGGTGCTAAACTACCAGGAAACACACCAAAGAATGACATACCTTGTACAGAATCATGAGACACATTGCTCAGAGGACAGCCTGGAACCCAGACACGACTGCCTGGCATTAAGGTAATGGCATGGAGCCATTTGGTGTAAAGACCACACGGGTTTAAGAGAAGATGCCCAGAGGGCTTCTGCCCTATAACCAGTACACAGCATGTGCTATTTCCTCATCATCTATCACAGAGGCTTCCCTTGGCCAGAGAGAGCAAAAGATTGATTATTCTTGGCTGATCTTTTCTTGCTGGACAGAAGGTTCCTGGGTCACATTCAGATTTAGCAGAATTGGTCTTGTCATTCTCAGATTACTAGTTCAGCTGCTCCATTAGGGGAAAGTCCAGGAAAGGAGAAGGAGGGGAGAGGTTCCAAAACTTGAAACTGGAAAGTCTGAGACATGTGCATTTCTCCTTTTTGCTCTCAATATGATTTTGAACCACATTTAATGTAATGTCACCTTTACGAGTTCATCAGCTCTGAAGTCCAAATCCCAAACCAAAGGTTCCTCTGGTAATATGAACCATGGTGCATTTCATCTCCCATTTGCTTTGCTGTTTGCATTTGCAACAAAAAGCAGTAGGTTTAGGAAAAACACATGAGAAAAACTAAGCATATTCAGTCAGGGAAAACTCATGGCACACCTGTCCCCTTTACGAATACGTGACCCTTCCAAAGCCAAATGCTTACACCGACCTTGATAATTACATCAACAGCAGGGAAGCATCTCCAGCAATATCACATTCTTGATTGCTGGAATTCTAATAATTTGTTTTTAATTTTGTAGGTATTTAAACAGATAAGAAGAAACAAAGATTCTTTTCTGGATCTTTGCCTTGAAACAACTATTCATCTTGCTCCGTTTACTTGAGGCTAACGAGTTCCTTTCTTCACCTCTGTCTAGGTGGTATTTCTGGAGACTGAGTTCCTTGAACTAATACAAATGAGCAAAAGGACTTAGTTCAAAATCTCATGCAGGCAAGGAGAATCTTTGCACAGATTTCCAGATGCTATGGGCTAGATCATAAACAAGTGCTGCTTTACAGTTCCAATAGTGCAGTGCTGATCACCTTCATCTGCAAAAGTAGGGACCCAAAAGATCCTTAAAACTTTCTCCTCTCCAGAAAGTGCAATCTTAAACAGACACACATGTCCCCAAAGCCTCTTTATAATGTAACTGGAAACACAATTCTACTACACTAGATCATTATTCATTCTTTAAGTACAGCTGTATTAGTTCAAAGACAATTTAAAAAAACTGGTCAGAGCAAGCAATGGAACCTGATTTTGAATGGTCATTTCACACCCAAAGTTAAGCACAAATAATAAAGATGCAGCCACACTAAATTCACTCTGTCTCTATGTTTAGAGAACATTGCACAGGTTAGAAATAGAAACAATAAATTAAGTGTTTAAAATCAGGATAAATTTACTTCCATTTCATTGCCAGATTTGAACCTGAAAAAATGGTCTATCTACACATTTTTCACTAGTTGCTGCCTTCCAGAATAGATGATGGATAGGAAACATCAAGCCAGAAGCTAATATTACAGTAAGCTGCAAGCAAAAGGGAGTTGAAATTGAAAGCATTTCCATACCACGGGCACTGCTGAGTGACTGCCATGTTAATTATATGATCCCTTCTTCTAAAGCAATCTTCCACTTGGATACCAAGTATAACTCCTGCCAAGAGGTTTCTGAAATGCCATCAACAATTGTGCTTTCTGACAAAAAGATAAAGTTAACTGATTGTAAGCACCCTTTGCTGATGAACTCAAAAAAACCCTACTGTCTTCTCTTCCTGGAGAGACAGCAAATAATGTGGGTCATGTGCATTAATATTTTTGCACTGACATAACTTTGGCACAGGCCTTGAGCTCTTGCCAAGGTGCCACCTGCAACCGACAGCATACATTTAACACAACGCAGAGCAACAGTCATATAAAATTAAATCACAAGACCTTACCCAGCCCAGTGCCTTACCTCTGGCAAAGGGTCGTAGGGGATATCTGGGAAAGAAGTATAGGAGGCAGGGCAGATATAGCATGATCCTCCTCTTAGCAGTCCTCCCCTGGCCTCTGTGTGATTTAAACTCATCTTGGACTAAAGGCTGTTTCTCAGGTTGCTGTGATTAGTGGCCACCAAGACAAATCACTGATAGATTAATCACCTTTTGAGCCCTTGTGTAAGCTGTGAATTCGAGGGCAATCCACTGCCTGGTAACTTCACTGGTGTTCTGCTAACTTTAATATAATAGAGAAGTAAGTACTAACTGTTCCCTATTCACTTGCTTTGCATCGTTCATAATTCTACAGGGTTCTATCATATTCCCCTCAGCCACCTCTTTTCTAAGCAGAAGCTCTCTAGCCTGTTCAAAGCCTCCTGGCAAAACTGTAGTACCGTGTCTTTTACAGCTTTATAATCTTTTTTTAGTGGAGTGGGACCAGAACTCCACTCACACACCCTCGGTCTATACCATGGTGAAACTGTATTCTCTGGTTCTGTCTCAGTTGCTTTCCTGATGTTCTGTGGGTCTCTGTGACTGACAGCAGGGACTGAGCTGACATTTTTAGACAACCAACCATCATGGCTCCAAGATCTCTTTGTGAATAGAAACAGCTAAATTATAGCTCATCTGGATAGTGATTCTCTCTCCACGCCATGTGCATTACTTTGCATTCGTCAAAACTGTATTTGTAGAATTGAAATCTGTGATCATTCAGTTTCATTAGTAACTTAACAACAGAGAAGCAGCTCATCTGGCAATGGAGAGCTGTTTTAACCACAGCCAGGATTGTTGTCACCCAAACAGATTAGTGGTTAATAATTCGTTGATATAGCAATCTACAACTGCATTTTTTACATGTGTGGCTAAGGTCATTTTTCACCTCTGCTTTAATTTGAATCAAGCACTGATTTGCCAGAAATGTTGTAGAGTAATGTAGATGGGTTATAACTGAACCAAGGCCAACTTTGTGTCCAGATGGGAGCAGCACTGCCCTGGCAACCTGGGTAGTCTCCTCAAAAGAGGGAAAAGATTGAAATTGCTGGGGGAATCTATCTTTCACTCTTCTTCCTAACAGCGATGCATTCCCTGGACACCTCAAGACTACAAAAGTTTAGCAGGTCTTTACACGTCATCAATACATGGATGGGAGTCTTCATTCTGCTGTTTCATGGCAGCTTGAGTTCTTTTCTGCCTCCTTTTCTCTTTAGCCTCTTCTCTTTTCTGATGCCTGTTCTAAACATGGAGCCACATTCATGAACTCACCAGCTCCTCTAAACTTTCTTCTGAAAATCTAGATCACCTTATGGCTGCAAAACATTCCTCTGTAGGACTGGGTACTAAGTATAAATTGTTCTGCTTACCCTTCATTGTGTTGCTTCTTCATACTGACATGCTTTCTGCAGACATTGAAATTCTGGATCAGGGACTGTCCTGTTTGGTGTTCGTTTGCACAGAGCCTAGCCTGACAGGTACTTGATTTTAAAATATAAGGAAAAAATGTTTTACAGGTTTACGTTATAGCTGTCACAGAAAGAGCTGGCATAGTGTATTTTTGGAGAAGGGATAATAGAAAGAAGGGGCAGTCGCATTGCTTTTCTGCGATAGTTATGCCCCTGCTGTTGTCTTATCGACTTCTCATCCTTTACCCACAAACTGTTAAAATGCTTATAACAACAAAGGATGCTTTTTTTCCACTAATCTTGACTCATTTTCAGTAATTTTCCTATAAGCACCCAGGGTTAGAAATGGCAAATATGACACTGTGCCCTCCTGGCTCAGATGTGCTTTCAGCCTTCAAAAATTGTAATTTTATTCCTGTCTCTGCCACCAGACCAGTGATATTGTGCCAAGATGTTTCCTCCTCTGGAAAACAAAGGTAATTATTTTGGAATCTTCTTTGCAAGTCTATTGTGAGATCTGCTGACACAATGCACTGTGTAAGAGCTGGACATGATTGTTGTTGTTATTCGTCCCACAGTTTACGAGTGCATTTGCAATCCCTCCTCCTTCCTCTTTTCCTTTTCATGGAGGAGGCAGAAACTACCAGCTGATGGGATCTACACGATTTATTTTTTTTTTATTATTGACCTTTTTCAAAGCCTCAGCAATTATTTCTTTCCCTTTCTAAAATACACATGCAGCTCTAAGGACAAGTCAAAGACTGAAGTGCTATTTTTGAATGGGTTTCTACACTTATTTTTCTTTTATACCTTTTTCTCTCTTTGTACCCCCTCCTTAACAAAGACAGAAATGAATGGAATTCCATTTTAGAAAGACATGAGAAACAAATGCAAACATGCATGCATCAGGCAAGGCATTCTCCAAAACCTCTTCAATTGAAAGAGCAGATTTAGAAAGACATTTGATGCTGGTAGGCCGTTGAATTGTTACCAACAGGCACAGCAGGATACCTGTCCATCTAGCTATATAAATAAGCAAATAATTATCATGCACAAGTAAATACATATGTATAGAAGCATGTATGTTCCTTGGAGCAAAATTGCAAAGGTGGAATTAGGGTAAGCACTCTCTGTACATCCCTTTAAAAATTTTACTTCCTGATTAATATGCTCAATGTTATTTACAGAGCTTTTTTTAGAGCAGTTCTCTGGTTCTCAACACCTCCTCTCCCCGCATGTTTTATACACAGCCCTGTTGCATGGTGATTACCCTGAGCAAAGAGGGGACCTTTCTGTGGGCATCTCTTGCTTGACTGTTGTCAGCACATTGCTAGTTAACTGTAATAGAATAAGGCACCGTGATGTTGCAGTCAAGCTCCCTGCCTATGTCTGTAAATACAACTCGGTGAGGCCCAGTTCCCCAGGGCATTACCCAGCTCATCCTTTGCTGGTAAGAAACAACCCTTTGCCAGGATTTGGTGCACTGAGCGTTGGAGATTTGGTCCTGACAGGACCAGGGACCCCTGTAAAGACAGGTTGCACAGAGTGCAGACAAAAGTCAGACCAGGCAGTGACATAAAACAGCAGAACCCTTTTCATTCTCTTTGGACATCTGTGGAGCTCCTTGCCAAAAAGACATTGCAGGACTCCAGACTGAAGGCTGAGCAGGAAACAGACCTTTCCAAGGGAGAGACAGTAATGGGCAGAGTTAGATCAACAAGGAATAAAATGGCCACGATTAGAAGGATGAAAGCTGCTTCACAGCTCAAGTCCATCCTCTGGGAAGAGACATATGTGGGACTCACTTATGTAAGGCTCTTCCACCCCTGGCCCTGATGCCAGGCTAAGATGTTCTTCACAGGGTGGTCAGCCAGCCATTGTCTCCATGGACTTCCCCAGCCCTGTGATGCCTTGCCAATATAAAAATGAGCCCATCATCCTCTGGCCACTTTGGAATGAGGTGAAATACGTTGAATGGCTCTCATCACCTGCTGTTCAGCTTCTACACATGCCTGTACAAGCTGTGAGGAGCTAAAGAGTCAGTCCTTTACTCTGCCTCAATTTCCTCACCTATAAAACATCAATCAAGACCTTTTAGTTCCCCCAGCAGTAGTGTAAGAAAATTATACTGTTATGATAGTTTTCTGTGATGTGACTGCCTCTGTCATAGGAAAAGGAAAATCTTTTTCACTGTGAGGTTGACAGAGCACTGGAACAGGCTGCCCAGAGAGGTTGTGGAGTCTCCTTCTCTGGAGACATTCAAAATCCACCTGGAGGCACTCCTGTGTGACCTACTCTAGGTGGTCCTGCTCTGGCAGGGGGGTTGGACTAGATCTTTCGAGGTCCCTTCCAACCCCTAACATTCTGTGATTCTGTGATTATTATAAAAGGTCTCATTTTCATCTGGGGTCTATTTTCTAAGCTCCAAAGAGCAGTTGTGATGTGGCATATGTTTTCTTAGATGGTCATATACAGGGACATATCATAAAAAACATGATTCTGGAACAGAAGGACAGCACAGATTTTGCATTTAAACCTGGTCTTCACTGTACTTGGGAAACGTGTCAAATGTTTCAAGAGACAGCAGTGTAACCTTTTGTCCTATCACTGGTCTCTTTTTTTCCTGCCTGAACTTTACCTTTAAATTATACTAGCTAGCAATATCCACCAGGCGACGCTAAAGTAATCTGAGATCCTGGGCCACATTGAAGCCCTGATCACACTCTCCATGTCCTAATCCTGCTCCTTATTGTAGCTGCAGGCAGGCAGGGAGGTCGGCAAGGGGCAACTCTGTACCACGGAGAGGCGGCGTGATCTTCCCACCTCCAGAAATGCTGGTTCAATTTGTTGGTCCAGTGCAATGCAGCCCACCACCCCTTCCAGCTTGAACACGGGGTCAGGGTGTAGGTGACAATGATTTTATGATTTTACTGTCAATCCTTTGCCTGTGTGGGCTTTATGGCCAGAGGGCTGTGAAAAGGAGAAGGAGTATTTGTGTCTGGCAGGCTGAACGAGGGAGGGAGCTCCAGGCATGGGCGTGATGACAGTAGATGGTGAAATCATTAGCCCAGGATTATAGAGAGATGGGGCCTAAGCCACAAGAGCAGAATCTGTATCCAGAGCTTGGGGGTGGTGGGGCTGGGCTTGGGCCCATCTCTAATTCAAGCTTCAGCACAGAATTCAGCAAAAAGACACCAGGCCCAAGGGAGCAAAAGCAACTTATCCACACACGCAGATTAGCAATAACAGTGGAGGGGATGAAGAGAAATACCTGCCAAGTACATTTTAAAAATATTAATGATCCCTTTTTTTTATTTCATTTTTTTCCCTTTTTTTTTTTTTTTCGCCTAGTAGGGAAGCTCCTCCCCACTTTAGTATCAGATCTGGCGCCTTGGTTTCCTTCTCACTGAGACATTCCGTCCATACCCAGCATGATGAGCAACATGGCTCTGCCTCACGATAAACATGGTGACCCAGCTCTCTGGATCCCTCCCTTGGAAAGGAAGTGTCCAGCCCATCTTGGAAAGGACAAACCGCCTGTCAGGGCAAGGAAGCTGCAGGGTGATTCAGAGCCAGGGCACTCAAATTCAGCCTCCTTTGGAAAAAAAAGTAAAAATAAAGGTCACCTTTAGATTTCAATCAAGATTAGAATTTCTCAGGTTCAGGCTTGTTTTAGTAAGGGGGCTGAACCAGATTGCTAAACTGAAACTTCCTGGCCCACTGGGGATATTTCAGCTTTGGAGTAAAACCTTGTTTCCAGCTCTGCAGGTTTGGATTCTTTTCTAGTAATAATTCCATATCCCTCTTGAATAAACCAGTAACAAAGGTGGTGTATGGTTAATGCTGTGTCTGGTTCCGTGGACAGTGTCCCTTGCAGTGTTTAGGGAAGAGGATGTAGAAGATTGGGTAGCTGGGGGGAAAAGGCTTGAACACCAGTGTGGCTCTGGCAAAACATGAAAAAAAAGAACTGTTCTGTTTAATTCTTTTTTATGCTTCCAACCTAGGATGCTCCTCATTTTATGCCTTTGCAGTGGTTGTTTCAGGAAGAGCCATCCGAAGAAAAGAAAGTTGGTGGTGGATAGGGTGCACTGAAAACCATCTGTGAGACATGCATGCTTGTAATGCTTTGATGCATTTAATCATCCTTTTGAACAGAAGTCCACACTCCTGAGGACAAAGGTCTATGCCAGACAAGGATCTTTCCTACTGGACCATTAAAATGCAGCTGGACTGCTATAAGGATGTTATTGCTACAATCATTTCAACCTTGGTCTTTACCTACTGGGTATAACCTGACTGGCGGATTTGCACCTTGGAGGACTGGGATTGCTGCTGTGATGACAAGAACAGCTATTGCTGCTAAGGCCAAACAACCATCCCCATCCATAGAAGTTCCCCTGTGACACTAGACAACAGTGGGTGCCATGAGAAGAGCACGGGCAGAAGGCAATCCTGTCTTTCCTCTGGTTGCTCTCAGTTTCCAGTCACATGGATGACTTTGTATGTAAAAGCTTTACACATATTTCTCCCTCATGAACTGCTCCAATCACTTGTTGAATTTGGTGTCCTGAGGCAAGAAGTTCCACAGCTAAGTTACCTGTTATGAGAGAAGACACCTTTTTTTTGGATTTGAACCTGCCTCCTACTAGTTTAACTTGGTGCCTGCCCAGCCTCTCCTTCCCAGCTGCACACAGGAAAAAAGCAATCCTTCTTGGGAATGGGGTCAACTGAGGAGATGACCTCTTTCATAAACTCTGATGGAAAATTTTTCCCATGGTTCTAAGCTGCGACAAGATGAGTTCACAGAGTTGCATGGGCTTGGATCAGAGGCGGCTCTGTACAGCGGTTGATGTGTGTGTGTGATAATGCATGGACTGGGCTGGCACAACAACATGGCTGTTCACACTGTCTTCTAGTAAATCTGTTTCAAACTTGACCTCCAGGGTATTAGTTTATGCTCTCACCAGGAAGAATCATTTGCTGTTGCTGTTCTTATTCTTTCAGTAAATAAATCAATCCAGCCCAGATTTTGACCTTTTACAGAGCTAAAATGTAAACAACCACCCAGAGAACGTAGAAGGGATGGAAGATGTGGGAAGACGTCTTTGCAAAATACTGAGACATTCATTTTCCGACTGAGCAACTAAGTTTTCAGGATTTGTGGACTATATGACAGCACTAATTGGCAAGCACTAATTGGCAAATTTAGAAACTAATCCTGCAATATAGAAGTGAAATAGCCATTCAGTAATAATCCCTCTTGGAACAAAGACAGGTAATTCAATATCTTTGCAAAGTCCACAGTTAGACTGGGGCCATGGGTTTAGTGAACAGCTTCTCCAGGGATTGCATTTGTAAACCATAAACAGATTAAGAAAACCCACTCCTGCAAATAGCCTCATCACAGTGAATTTTTCCCTTACTTAAATCCTATCTGCATTTGTGCGGTAAAATCTCCAAGAGTCATGGTAGGAAGGAATCTTCTTGCAATGCAACGTTTTGCTTGATCAAGCAAAGAAGGGAGGAGAAAAAGAAAAGAGAAAAAGAGAGAGAGATGTCCTGCAAAAGAAATAAATGGCAATATTTGGGTTGGCTTTTTTTGTTTTGTTTTGTTTGTATTTTTTTTTCCCCCAAGATCCTCCTAAGTGTTTCTATGGCTCTGCGAGTGAGGGGTTGTTTGCATATTCTTCTTTGCTATCAAAGATCACTTCCCAGCCACATTGTTACAAAATACAGATATACTGGATACAGGCAGACACTAGGTTAGAAACCTACAGGAGGTAGAGGAAAGAACTTGTAGCTATGTATCTCCCCTGGATTGGTCATGATAGGTGAATGAACACAAAGCAAGAATGATCTTTTATACACAAGTGGCAGGCATGCTCCTTGTTTTCGTGTCCACATCTTTAAAGATGTGGATCTGCATGAATATGGCTTATGAAGGTGAAAGATGTATGACTGGGGAAAATCGTTGTACCCCTCTTATTGAAAATTATGTCTGTAAGGGAAGCCTACAACGGAACCAACACCCACCCCCCCCAAAAAAAAAAAAACCAAAAAAACAAATAAAAAAAAGAAAGGTCAACAGAACTGGGAATGGATGGCAAAGAGCCACAAATGTATACGCAGGGTTATGCGGAGAATTATACATATTATAGATAGAAGAAAAATGCTTTACTGTAAAGTAAAAACTAACATTTACCCTGTTTCAGGAGGCTATGCAGAATGCTTCCCAGCAATCAACTGAGGGAATATCCTTCTCCCCAAAGAGTTGCTTTGGTCACCCAGGAGAAGACTGAGAGCAGTCTTGACAGGAATTTGTAAATGTTGTTTTCAACCAAATGGAGAAAATACTACTAAAGAACTAATGTCTTTGCACTTCTGACGGAAATTGAACAACTTAAAGTTACGCAAAATGTGGGAAAAATAAAGGAAGATCAGATTTGATCTTGCTGTGAGCTTATGAGGTGAAAATTTTAAGCCTGTTTTCACTACTAATAAGGAAGCAAAAAGACAAAAAAAAAAAAATTAAAAAGAGAAGAAGAAAATTCCTTTGTCAGGTCACTTTCTAGCTTTCCTTAAGGTCATTCTGTCCTAATGGTGCATTTTCAGATGTGGACACCTGCCCAGTGGGAACTGCACTGAGCTCACTATTTGGTTTCACAGCATCACTGGTGGGTAGCTATGTGTAACAAAGTCCAGGCCACGTGCATGCAGACTCCATGTTCATAGCAGAGAAAAGGCTTTGGGGATGATGTTCAGATGGAATGACAGAGAGCTGACTTTTTTTTTTTTTTCCTAAAAGCAGTTGTTACAGCAACAGTACAACATTGATAAACTGCCTGGTTCAGTGAGCAGGGGGATGCATAACCATAGACATGATGACCCAGAGTTTTGGAGGTATTCAGATAGCCAAGTTGCATTAATTTCAGAGGGGGTGAGACACTCTGAAATCTCTAAGCACTTTGCCATTCTTCCATATTATCTGAGAACATTCTCGTTCTTCATGCACTTACTCAGCTAACATCTCTACAGTATCCTTCCTGTATCCTTACTCCTAAGACTTACTCATTGCAATCTAAATCTTTGTTGTACCATGTCTTTCACTTGAGTTTATTCTTTTTTTATATCCCTGTGGCTTCATCCTGTCACATCCACTAGGACTTTTTTCTCAGCCTAGCACCAAAAAGTCCTTTTTCTGATGTTTCTGTTGCGGTTCCATGACCTGAATACAGAGAACCTGCCTGACTTACTTTTCTTTTAAAGGCTATCAGTCTTTCTGTTGGCGTATTTTGAGGGTCTGTGTCTCTGGTAACAAAGCAGGAAGCAGGCAAGGAAGTGTTATTATAGCCATTTTAAGAAACTGAGACAGAGAAAGGGAAAGAATGAGAGAGCAACTGCCTACATGAGTCACCCAAAGACAACAGGACATCAAGTTCCAATCTGTAATGTCACAAAATACCCTAAACCTAGCCACAGACATTTCCTTCTATTCAGCAAATCATGAATGACATGTTTCTGGTACTCACCTATGCTAAGGCAATGTTTGATGTAGTGGTTGAAGTCTCCATGCCTTGTTTTACTCTTTTGTCTTCTGCTGATTTTTTCACATAGCATTAAATAATTTCAACTATGTGCAATGTTTGAGGCGAAACATGGTGTAGAGAGATGTACATATGTGGATGCCTTGCATGCCCCTAGCTGATTTAATCAGAAATCTGCTTCAAATATCAAATCAGCCTTTTGCACATGGAGTGCAACCAAGTATTTGTGAACAAGCTTTGATGCTGGCATGACAAAGGAGGACACAAAATATCCACCAAAATCAGAGTAATTTTCTTCTAAGTACAGCTGAACAGATACAGGATGCTAGTGGAAAAACAAGATCAAGGCCGGTGTTAAAGGCTGGCTGAACAAGGAAAGTCCTTGAGCCTCACAGCACAAAGGAGTCTTTCCGTTGAGCTGAGCTGGTGGAGGAAAACTACTGCAAGAAAGCTAGGGGAATATTGCACTATCTTTTCCATTCATGCTGGTATGTTGCTTAAATATCATCCTCTCAAATGCATCTGTGAAGCTGAAAGAAACATCATTCCTGTGCATTTTTTTGAGGTGGACTGATCAGAGAAAGAGTAAAATAATTCCAGTTGTGAGCAGTAGTGCTCAAATAAATTGATTTATAGGCTCTTCTTATATTTAAAAGCTAGTAATTAGAAGTACTGCACAGAGTGATCTTCCCTAGGTGACAGTGTAGGTCTGGAATCACACCCAGGGTTTTCTAGTCCCTGGCTTTGCTATCTGATGAGCAAAGGCGATCCTGAGAAACACTAGGACATACTTGATCTATGGAGGGTTGCGTTCTGTCTTCCTAACACCAGAAACTGGCTGAAAGTCACTTTGAGTTTGTCCCAAGCTCACTCAAATCATGAACTGATCTCATATGAAGCTGGCACCAGGCTCCCTAGAGGGCATTCTGCTTATGTTTCCTCATATTAGGCACCTATGAGCCTACTAAAACTTCACAGTCCCTGCATGCAGAGATCCAGGAGTTTGGATATTACTTACATTAAAAAGCAAAAACACCCATAGAAGATAGTCTGAATTATTGTTCCCACCTCCCCTTTCTCCTCTCATCTACCTGCAGGTGCTTCTGAAATAGAAATCTTTTGGATGCATCCCATGGGAGTCAGTGGGGGAAACTTTGTCTCCTGTGAGATTCAGGCGCCAGCTCTTTGGGGATGTTCAGATCGTACGTCTAGACGAGATAACATCCTTCTCTAAACCCAGGAGCTAACCCCAGGGGGACCATTATTCATGTATAAAACACCAAGAGAAACTTTTACTGCATGCAGCTTCCTTTTTCTTTCCCTCCTCCCCGTGGGAATTTGCTTGGTTTAACCCTTCTATCTCTATGAGGCAGTGGCTTCCCTGCTCAAAGCCATGACTGTTTAACCTTCCGCCCTTCAGGGCTCAGTACTCTGCACCTGCAAAAACAGCATGGCTGGCTGAACAAAGCCAGGTGAGCCTTCAGCATCGGCTTTAATGTGAAGTCCAAATCCAGAGAGACCTCCTCCTTTCCCCATGGAGAATAACAGCTCTTGGACTAAATCTTCAGCCCTGCCTATAGTGCCCAGACAGCACAGAACACCTGGCAGTTTGCCCTAAGAAAGCACCTGGAGTTGCTCCTGAGATGGAGCAGTATCCAGAGTGTGAAAGAGTAATAGGGATATGCACAGCACAGAAGGAATACAAGACACTTTATTCTGATCTGCTTTCAGTAACACCATGCCCCTAGAAAGTCTCATGAGTGTAACTTGGAAAGATTAAGGAATATCTTACATTCTGGGTGACAGTAACTAGGGGTAAAGCATCTCCCAAGACTAAGAAATGTGTAAAACCAGTGAATGTCATCCAGACATGCACTTTTCCCTCCTGGACTAGCCAAAGGGCTGCACGCACATCTTTCATGTTTGCCATGGCCATGCATAGGCCATGGGCAGGTGCTGCTCATTTTACATGAGCTAATCTGACTGCAAATTAATCAGAAGATCTTTTTTAGCCTTGTTTCATGACTTTTTTTTTACTTGGTCTCCAGCACTGAATTGTGACACTGGTTCTTTCAAGGTCTCTAATATGTGGAAGCCAATTCAGTGTCTCTGCTTTCTGATTCTCCTCAGCGCATTGTCCTTTTTGTCTAAGGCTTTGAGTTTGGATTGTAATGGCTAAGTAGAAATACATAAATCAACACAGAACAGTCTCCCTGAGAAGATCTGCTTTAAGATATATATCTTGCCCCATGGAAAGAGAAATCTGTCCACAAAAACATTTGTCCTAACAGCTCAGTTGTTGAAAGACACAATGGAGCTTTGTGTCTTTACAAGGTCAGGTTGGTGGAAGAGAGGAGAGATTTGGTCACTACAATGACCGTTATATCCACAAATTATCTGGATCTACAGTGACCGTTATATCCACAAATTATCTGGATCTTAGGTAGTATTGGTCATGTGTATCTATTTATGAAAGGCACTTGCAGGCAACAGTAGCACAGTTCTGCTCCCTGTTATTGCATCTTGGCTCTGAGTTGGAAAAGTCACTTCTAGGCAGGTAGTGTGCTTACACTGTGTGGATCCAGCATCTCTCTCCATGGACAATGAAAGGACAAGTGGCAATGGAGGAAAGATAAGAAAATGGGATCCAGTAGACATAAATTACACTTATTGGACAAAACAACAAACTGTGGGGTTTTCTTCCTTTCCTGTGCATTGAGAACTGCAGAGTTTTTACAACATCACAACTGATTCATCACAGTGATAGGGGCCCATGGCTAGATCAAAGTAGTAAAATTTTTGCTAGCAACAACATTGAAAAATCAAACATATTCTGTAAATGTTTCTACATTTAGAAAGAAGTGGGATGTTGCACTCCTGTGACATGAGAATAGTGAACTCATATCCCAGTCCATTAGTAACTAAGCATGGTTTTAAACAACTTCAGAGAGGGATAAATATTTTGAAATCAGTAGGCCTGAATAACTTGCACCCAAGACGCCTAAAAGGGTTGTCTGAAGAGATCTCTAGCCAATTTATCTTAGTTTCAAATGAAACTTGGCCTACCCAGTAAATTCCAGTAGATCAGAGCAGTTAATTTTGTGCCAATATTCAAAACGGCCAAGTAAGATGACCCAACTAATAGTAAGTCCGTTAGCTTGACACCAGTCTTAGGCAAAATAAAAAAAAACCCACACAAATCCAGGAGTCAAATAATTGAAAATCAGAGAACAAATCTACTTAATGTCAGTCAACATGGTTTAATAGAAATGGGCCATGTAGAACCAACATAATTTCATTCTCTGATGAGGTCATGAGCTTGGTTAGCAAATGTCACTGTGGAATGATAACGGACCATTGTAAGGACTTTATCTTGCCCAACATGCTCATTTCAAACACAAGTCACTCTAATTCCAACAAATTCCACACTAAATGGGAGATGATTAAACAGCTGTACAACAAAAACTTATGAATTAAGGCATTTTTACAAATTAAGGTTTTCTGGAGAAGAAGTTAAAAGAGGAAATGTATGAATCAAATCTTTTGCTGGTGTTATCCAGTAGCTTGATCAGATAAAACTGCAAAGAACTAGCAGGAGTGTTCATTCATTTTTTGATTTTATTTTTATTTTTTTAAAAGCACAGAGCAATCCTCCCACACACAAATATTCCTGCCATGGAAGGAAGCAATGAAAAAGATGAAAAATAGGTAGAAATCTGAATGTTAGCCTAGTTTTAACTTGATTGAGAACAAAACCAGTATTTCAGCCCCTCACAAGATGTTCTGTAGATATTTTTTCCTCTTGAAAATGAAGTGAGACTTTGATTTAAAAGGTAGAGATGTAGCAATCAAGATACTTGATAAACTGAGCTTATTCAAGTGAAGTGCATATATGGGAACAAACATAATTTTAGAGATACTCTCAAAAAAGAGGACTGTTCTGAAAAGTAGTGGCTCTGAAAGGGTTAGAGTGGGCAAGTAATTGAACGTGTGGGAAAATCGTACTCCTTAGTTATCAATGGTTCACTGACAAAATGGAAGGATATAGGAATGAAGTTCTACAGGGGTTTGTTCCTGCTTCCTCTACTATTCAATATTTTCATCAGTGAATGATGTAATACAGAGATTTTTTATTAAGTTTGCAGGTGACACTAAGCTAGGGGTAACTGCAAATGCTGGAAAGCAGGAGGAGAGTTTAGTATGATTACAACGAACTGGAGAAATGATCTGAAAAAAAAAAAAAGGTGGTCTTCAGTAGGAATCAGTAAAAAGGTTCATGCCTTAGGCAGCAAATACAATTTTCCCAAATATGGGGTTGGTGATGCTCTCTGGGTAGTGGGAGTCTGAGGCTGCAGTGGAGCGTAATCTGAACATAAGTCAATGGTGTCATAATATCACAAAAAAGACAAACAGCGCGGTGGATGGATAAACACAAATCTCACCTGCAAAATATGTGCAGTAACACTTTCCTGCAGTTCAGCATTGATAAAGTCTTAGCTGGAGGTTTTCCCAAAGTCCTATGGGTAATTTTGGACTTGTGATGCCAAAAAAGATACAGATCAACTGGAGGAAGTTGACAGGTGAATAAGGTCAGAAGTCTTGAAACCTGGAGAAAGACACATTGTTTATCCTAAACTGTAGGTATATGAAAGGATGCTGCAGAAAGGAAATGGATGCTCTGTTTCTCCATGCTCATGACAGACCAAAGTCATGGCTTAAACAACAGGAGAGGATCCCAGGTAGGAATGAGGGAAAAAAAGTTTTATAATCAGAAGGCACTGAATCACTTGAGTGCATTGTTTGGGGTGTTGTTCCTCCAGGTGGATTACTGGAAGTCTTTAAGAACAATTAGAGAACCATCTGCAGGGATGAAACAGCTGGAATTGATCCTGAATTAGTGCAGGTAGATGGGCTGGAAAGGGATGTTAAAATCCCTATAAATCAGGAACATTGTAATAAAAGAAACAATGCAATAGATGTTATAATAGTACAGAAAAGAGTGCTAATTAGGAGATCTGTATGCATATAGTGCCACTGAGGCTTAAGTTTTGCAAAGGAAATGTAAGCTATCTGTGAACTCCATTCTCATTTAGGTAATAGTTTCAGTCAAAGGAAGTGGGAATATTTTCTAAATTAATGAAAAATTTTGGTTTGACGTTATCAAATGTATTTCTTGTTTTGAAATTATATTTTATTTTAAAGTTGATCTTTTTAAAGACAAACGTTTCACAGAAGATTTAAAAAGTGTTGAATCACTTCAAAACAAGGTGTAATATTATTCTTTGGTCCAGAATTAATTTTGGGATTTTTGTCCTCAAATAAAAAAATAAAATAATCTCAGTCCAAAATAAAATATTTTTTCCAGCAATATTTTGTTTGGTAGTGGAACAGAAAAACCTCGTTATTCACTAGTTCTATTCGCCAAGTCTTTTGAGACCTGGGAGAGCCCTGATGCATAGCAGCTGTGCACCAGCCCATTATAACTACTTCTTTCAGGGCAGTCTTGTTTAAGACTATTCTCTCTCCTTTGGACTGCAGACTTTCTCTCTTGTCTATTAATTTGCAGCAGTGAGGGAGGTAGCTAGTATATTTCTCTACACCTTAATAGCGCACAGAGGCATAAAAAGCAATGAAAAACTGACAAGGGTAAAGACAAGGGCCTTGATGGTGTAATAAGAGATAGTAGATGAAATGTAGTGGTCTCTGATACCACGGTAGTACTTACTTTAGACCTCAAGCTGAATGGACCTATGATTTGAATCATAAGAATCATAAGAATATGATCAACATATTCTTTCTCTTCTTACCTTCTTTTCCATCATACATATCTTGTCAACAATATTTCCTGTCAAGTGTACTTAATTTGTCTTGTGTTCCTCTAAGATTTCAGTGACAAGCAAAATTGTCCCCTCTGCCTGCAAGCAGGATTGTAGAAATCAGCCTCCCCAACCTCCCTTTTACTTCCTTCTCTGACCTATCCACTCACTCCACAGCCTGCTTTTTTACACTTAAATCAGTGAGTCTCACGGCGTTTGTGGGGTTTTTGAGCCCTCTCCTCCCCTATCCCTCTGCTCGCCTGTTTTCATCTCCCCCAGACCCGCTTCTCAGTTCAGCATCTCCATGAAGAGATATCGGACTCCATCAGGCTGCTGCTGTTCAGGCGAGAATTTCCTTTTGAATTGAGGATATCAGAATCTTTCCAACAGCTGCAGAGGCTCCAGAAGGACACTTTCTGGTAAGAAACGCTGTGGAGTGTTGCCTGTGTATTTGAGGGCCTATTTTATTTCTGCAGTTGCTCACTTGTGCCATTAAATGTGAGCCTTGAAGAGGGCTTCCGCTTGAGGCAACGTCTTTGTAGTTGATTTATTTATTTTTGTTTTTTTTGAAGTATAAGGTGCCTGTCTTCTCTCAGGCAACATGTAAAACCAAGTGTCTGAGTTAGATCTTGCTTGCACCAGCACTTATTGACACCAGCTGTGAAGCTGTAGGGGTATCAAACCATGTAAACATTTATAGATATCTTACCAGGCTGAACAGAAAAAGGTGTATTTAAAAAAGTTCTCTGTATCCCCTTCACAAGCAAATCTGTAAAGCCTGTGTTCTTCTTCCAGTGCTTATTGGACATGATATCTTTTCCACAGGCAAGGGAAATTAATACAATTATTTGTCTCTGCAGTTGTCATTTACTTCTGTGGCCTGTTGAGTCCCCAGTTCATTTTAGCTTGTCCCAGCAAGTCGTGGAAAGGATATAGTTTTGAAGGCTTCTGATGACAAGCCCACTTTGAGGTCCAGCCCAGGGAGCTTTCAAGAGCCGTATTTTCTGAGTGATTTCTCGAAGTTCAGGGTATGGATATAAATTGTTCTGGTGGCCAACAGGGCCTCAACTGCAAAAGAAGCTCTGCTCCATGCATCTGCAAGGACTTGTAATCCCAATGACTCTTGTGTTTCCCTTCATCCCTTCGCCTGACTTTACTGCCTCTTGCTGCATCTGAGTGGTTCCACAGTGCGAGTTTTGTTTGGCCTCCTGATTAAGATTTTAGGTCTTCAATCATAGAATCATAGAATACCAGATTGGGAGGGAACTCAGGGATCATCTGGTCCACTCTTTCTTGGAAAAAGCATGGTCTAGAAAAGGTGGCCCAGTACCCTGTCCACCCTGTCCAGCTGAATCTTAAAAGTGTCTGGTGTTGGGGAATCCACCAGTTCCCCTAGGAGATCATTCCAATGGCTGATTGTTCTCATTATGAAAAATTCTCCTCTTGTGTCCAGTCAGAATCTCCCCAGGAGTAACTTGTACCTATTACCCATCATCTTTTCCATGTAACTCCTGAAACTTTTATCTCTCCAAATTTGCAACCACACTAAGCCACAAGAATGAACAAATACCTTTGACTGTCCAGAGTGGAAGGAACTGCTATCAGATCATCAGGGTTATTTCCTGCCATCATCACTGTCTTCTGGAAGACATGTCCCACTCTCAACCACAAAAGAATATGAACGATATTGGATGATGGCAGGACCACTTCGTTCACCTCTCCTCCATCACCTTGTTGAATTGTCCAAGGACCTTACAGGCAAGCTGTGACAATGATGTAAAACTCTACTTGAGCAAAGCAGGACATAAATTGTCCTTCAAAAGGGCTTCAAGAGGAAAGAACAAACTCACCCAGGCCAGCAAAAGGATTCCTGAGGATGAGTCTGGCATTGGACAGGGTGTGTATGTTTCATTATAAAGTCTGTGAATACAGTAGATGGCATGGAATGTCTCTCCCCAATATAATTTATATCTCCTATGACACTGTATGCTGTTCCATTTCTCCCTGAATTAAAAAAGCAAGTAATTCAACCCACCTGAGAGCAAAAGCAAGGTGCAAAGGATCTCTGTCTCCAAACAGGATGACTGAGTGCTAATGAAAACCAAGAGTCCAATGTGAATGTGTTACAAAGGAAAACTTTGCCTCTGAAAAGGGTTTTATGTTTCTGTGAAGCCAGGAGTAGTTGCATTTGTATCAGTTCCACAGCCTGTCTGATATTGATATGTCTGTGTTGTCTTTGAAAGCCTGGCTCTTTCTTCTGATAGATAAATATAAACCCAGATTATTTTCACCCATCTGCAAGAGAAATCATTATGAAATTAACCAGTGATCAACCAAACCACATGGGGAGCTCAGAAAGGTTTTTTAGGCTTTTTCAAATGGCTGGCTGTTCTCTCTCCATCTGGTTGTGTTTAGCTCTGAAATATAATTTTCAGTGCTGATCACTTCTGGGTAGACCATACAATTAAGGTATTTGAAAAACAAACATTTATAAACCGCTGATCGTTGGGGAGATGGCTTAGAAACGACAGCCCATTTTCCAAGAAGATGGTTGGGAAAGGGAACCTGAAAGCTTAAGATAACATTGAAAAGGAAACAGAAGAAGGCCAGGGAGGGGAAAAAGCCCCAACAAAACAACAAAAGAAGAAAAAAGAAACCAAACAAACAAACCCACCCTCACAAGTATTTTAACAGCTTCTCTTAATACTTTAAGACTAATATTATTTGAATGTTTTAAGAAATCCATCCTGGTTTCTGTTTATTTCTATGGATTCATGCTGCTACATGAGGAATGTATTACTGAGAAGTGGAACCTGCAACAGTTTGAAAATAGGAGATATTTGCAGTGATAGGCGGAATTTCAGCACTGTAACTCCTTTTTGGACTTTACAATATCAAATTTCAAGAAGAAACAATGGCAGGACTGAAGGCCGAGAAACAAATTTGGACGTGCCTCTCTCTTCTGGTACCCTGTTGATAATTTCTCTTTCCCACCTAAACTCAGCTCACTTTGGCTCACCTCCCACTATCCTCAGGCAACTGAACTTTTCTTCTTAAACAATTCCAAAACTGTTCATTGCTGAAGATAAGTGCCTGGTGCATTCTCACTCGAAAGACAATTTTAAGCCAGAAAGTTTGGTAAAGTTCCATTTTGACTACTTTATCAGTTAACCAAAAAGATAGAGATGGTAAAAAATGTATGATTTGGCGTCTGGTGCAGGAATACAAGTGTTCGGGAGTGAGCCAGAAATGAACATCATCGAATTCTTGCAGAGTTCAGATTTAGATGTGAATGCTGCTGAGGCACTATTACGTAATCCATTTAAATCAAACTGAAATCAGGATCTACATCTTGGGGAAGGTTCAACCCAGGCCTCAGATGAAGAGGTAAAGCCCATCTCTAGCAACAGTACTGCTGCTGTAATCAACAGTGTTTTGAAGATAATTGGATAATACAAGGACAGGATATATTTGGATTTCCTCGAAGTCAGTGGCCACTTGTGACTGAGGAGAGAAAAAGTTTTGGATCCTGCAAAGGAAGTTGATGGAGAGGCCAGCGTCGAAGCCTCCAGAATCTGAGATAAGCTTTGGCTAAGCCTTTTAATACTTGGATGCTTAAGCAAAGATAACCTCCAAGCTTTTGGCAGCCCTGCCCCTAACTAGCTGAAACACAGAAGGACTAGGTAATTATCTGATGTGGTAAGAGCAATTATGGGAAGTGTGTAAAAGGTGAGGCAAATTCTACCTGACATAAAGGCTTGCTCTCACCTCTGGGATTTTCATACCCAGTGCAAGTTCTTTCCCTTCCCTTTGGATTTTAATGTTTGCTGAAATGCATCTACTGATGGGGTGAGCTTTAGCATGGCTTTGACTCTTTCCCTGTCAACCCTTCTCATGCGCTTGTGGAGAAGGGAAAGTCCTGGTTCCTTCTCCCAATCTCTTACTAGGATGAGGAGACTGTAATAATCCTTAATTTCCCATTTTTTGAACTGCTGTTACTCAGAACATGGTCATAGTCAAATTCGCAGATCTAGACCTCCCTAAACTTTGGGAAGACTGCATCACAGCATGTCAGCTCTTCTAAGTAGTGTGCAGGAGTTGCTGAATCCCTGGAAAGCACCTAGGGAGCTTCCATAAACAACTTTTAAAATTATAATGATAGTTAATGACCTAATTTCCCAGCCAGCCAAAATACCTGCGGAATCAAAGTCCCATATCTGAATTAATCTAAACTCCTGGGAGGTATTGTTCTGGACTTAATCTGCACAACTACTGCTTTCTGTCTGGCATTTTTTGGGCCAAATCAAGTACTCTGTTTAGATACCCACATAGTCACAGATAATTATTTATTTTCTGTAAAATACCAGAGATTGCAGTGTTGTGTAACAGGAAGGAGTCTCAAGAGAAACGTTATTTTACCACCCTCCAATGAGGCAGATGTACGTGAAGAACATGTTGTATAGCCAGCAGTCAAGCCTCAAAAAGCTTCAGCAAAAAGAGAGTGTATGTCCTCCTAAATTTCTTGTTTCTATTACAGTTATGTTCTTCTTATTTTCCAACCCAACTTTTCTTTGCTGTAAATTGGGATATTTTCCCCTCATCTTTTAATCAGTTGCTATAGTAAAAGAGTCATTATCAACCTCTTTATAACAACTTGCCACATATTGAAAGACAACTTATGTCTCTTGCCAACTTCATTTTTTTTTTCTTTATTCTTTAAACTGGCTTCTAGTATGCAGTGATTCCTGAATTTTAGCTATAACTTCTGCCTGTTCTAGAAAGGCATACAAGCTGCATTGTTGTCAGTTCAGAGTGAGACTTATCTATGTGGGGCTCACTAGGCAAATCTATGCAAACAAAAAAATCAGCATATTCTGCCTGCTCTTGCAAGAGAGCCTTTTGTGGTAAGTTCCTCATAATTATCAGTTAATTGTCATGGATCCCATGTTGCCAAGAATTTGAAGATGTGAAGATTGGATGCTGGTACAACTTCCATCTCACAGGGTACTTAGCTATTCCAGCAAAGACCTCAGCACCTCCCTATAGCCACATGCCCACAAGCCTGTGTTCTGATATAAATGACATTAACAGGGTTTCTGACTTGTGATATTATCTCCCTTTCCTAGTAACACTGGATAGAGTTGGTTGGTTTGATTTAACCTTCCTTTTCTTGGAAATCCTCCTTTGCAAAAGCATCTGTGTAGTTAAAAAGTCCCTAAAAGTAAATGAAATGTTCTCCAACAGCCTGAGAAACTCCTAATTCTAACCTAATGAGAGGAAACATATTATGCTCTTTCTTGACTTCAGTTCTTTGTGACCATCAGAAAAATAATTGCCCATTTGTATGTGAGAGGTCCCCTTTGTGCAGGTGGCTTCCATTTTTGGTGAAGTCTTTTTCCAGTCTTTCCTTCCTAGCACTTAGGTACTTTGGTGAGAAGAAGGATTTGGGAACAGCTCTGGGCAGTGACCATTGGACTGCTTACATGCCATGTATGAGAGAACAGGTCACCCTTTTCCAAAAATGTGCTAGTGTGGTGTGGTGAATGTGATGTGAAAATCCTCACACCTCACTCAGTAGGAACACATGCTGTGAAGAAACTTGAGCAATATCCCATTGTGCATCCTCCCTAGGAGCAGAATCATTTCCTGTGGGCCCTTGTCAAATTCTGTCTCTGCACCCAGAGAAGCACAGCTTCCCCTTTGGGGACCTTAAAGGCAGATCAATCTTACAGTCTAGTCACTAAAATCTCTGCCCAGTTTTATTTTTAGTTATAACCTAATTAAAAAATTGTCATCTTCCCTGTGTCTTTAGAAACTCTCACACCTCCTCTGACTGGTCCATGGAGAGAAAACCAGTTTCTTTTAATAAACTGATAAAAGTACACAGTGATATTTTTCATTTCACAGGTATTTAACCTGTTTCCAAATTACAGATGAGGATTATGTACATTCGCTTAAGAGCACATTCATTAGGAGGGGAAGTCACATAAACTACATTCATGCTGTGTTTGTATTCACTTCTGTTTCAAAATCCGTCCAAATTTGAAATTATATACATTGCACACAGAAAAAACAATAAGGAAACAAAGATGATCCATAGAGTGTTAGTGTCTTATAGTGAATGAAATAGATTTCTATAGCCGTGTGGAACTCATGAGCTCAAATATACCATGCCAATGATTATATTTTATGCAGTTGTATTTACATTTATTTAGCAACATTAAAAAATGCAGAGGCATCCAATCAAATCTCTAAAACAACAGGGCATTAGGAAACAGCCAGCTGGGACAGCCAAGTCCAGGACTTGATTAGCTGTCTGCTTTGATACATGTGAAACTGATCTTTTTTGGGTCACTGCCTTTGTATCTTTCCCCCTTTTTCAGTAAAACAGTTTTCCTGGCCTTGATCATAGTAAATCACCAGGAACTCAAACACTCAGAGAGCATACATACTACTTTATCTGCATTCTTTTATGAGTTTGCAGATGCCATAACAAAGTCCAAACACTTCTTGTCTTCATTTCATATATATATATATATATATATAAACAAGGAGTGGTCTGTAGCCCAATATAATTCCCATTTAGGACGAAGACTTTGAATTTATTTGCTTATACAGATCTTTTGACTCTTTCTTAAAAAATGGTAATTAAAGCTGTGTTTTGCATGAACTGTATTAATGTAGCATTAGTGTTATTAAAATCATTTACTCTTGAGTCAGATTCTGAATTCCTTTATTAAGCCAAATTCCTGTTGGCTTGTGTGTGAGTTTTGTCTGAGTGAAGACAACAGATTTTAGCCCTTGTATAACTCTAACTTTCATGTAATTCATTGAAAAATATTTTAAAAACTAGTTATATCTAGTTAATAGGTATAACATCACAGATGAAATGCCCTGAGTGGGCTGAGCTACAAGTTATTTGAAAGACTGCACAGCAACATTTCGCTGTGATACATGACAGGAAACAAACAGCATTACACCTTCAGTAAAACTTTGGGTAAAAAGAATGAAGTTACCATGCTGGAAAAAAATTTTGATGCAGGGTTTAGCAACATTTCATCTTGACAGCAACACTAAATGAGCTCAGCTTTACAAAATATACGAGTTGCTCAGAGCAGGCCACTGATAGAGGAATAGAAGGTTCAGTTTGAGGCTGGAAATAAGTTCATCACAGGACAGACTTCAGCTTTGCAGTGACTTCTGGGACTGGACTGTGAACTGCTAATACTCAGTATTAGTCACTGCCCTGAACTGGTCAGATGGTTGGAGTAGATGATTGTCGTAGGTCCCTTCCAACTGAAATATTCTAGTCTAGTCTAGTCTAGTCTAGTCTAGTCTATTCTAGTACATGTAAGGGTCCGAGAGAACTGATCCATACACTCTGTACAAGACTCTTTCTTGACATCCAGCTAAACATTCATCCTAGTTTCTCCTCAGTGTTCATCCTTATTGCTGTGTGAGTGCAAGACATCAAACAGGAAAAAGCACAAACCACTAGCTGATTCAAATAGAGAACGTTGGCTAGGGCCGTGGGGTGGGATATGGTTGTTATCTTGATGTGCTGAGAATGGCTTCGTACGTGTAGCTGTGCGCATTTGGCTCTGAGCACCCACTCTGCAGGTACAAGTTCCAGTTCTAGTCTTCCCTGCATCACTGAGCAAAAAAATGGCTTACTAAAAGTGTAAAGAAATAGAGGTTTGTGGAAAAGAGAGGTGATGAGACAGACCCCTGTTACCATTGGAAAAGATTTCAATGTGGCTTTTAGGGAAATGAAGATCTTTTGTATTGATACTGGCTTGCTGAGCACTTCCCTTGTCATATAATTGCCCATGAAATTGCAGCTCATACGGTTAAAATATTAAACAGGATAACATTACACTTTTTAATCCACAGCTGAGACAAAGCAGAGATCAGGAATAATCCTGCTCAACAGCACCACGTTTACTGTCTGATGTGGGAGATGTTGATTAGCTTTTAAGTAGAAACACATTTTTTAAGGTTACATAATCTGACGCTCAGATTTCCCCCTCCCCCTTGAAAAGAATTAAACTAAATATTATGAGATATTAAAAAGTTCTGCTGTCCTTTGGTCTTGGGGGGAAGGGGGTGCACCTGCAGCTGGGGTTTTCCTTTCCCTTGCTCCCAAACCCATCACTCAGTGAAGCATATTTCTGCAGTGTGTCGTGTATAAGATTGCACACTCAAGTCTTCAAAACCTGACTCAGCTGTTACTCAGTGCTTCCTCTGGCAAAACCAGTGGAAATTTGCCCGAAGGAAGACTAGGGATTGAGTGAAAATGGCAGGAGATATGAGGAACTGAGACATAGAAACTGGAAGGAGAAAGGACCTCTTACCTCATTCATGTCCCATGATGACCTGTCCCAGCAGCTTTGCTCCTTGGGACACCCGTTGCTGGGCACTGGATAACTTCCTGCTGTTTTTCTTATCTTGGTCTAGCCTCTTTTCCATAGAGCTTCTTTAGGATATAATCCTTGGACCCACACTGAATCATTTTTTTTTTCCTGTTGCTCTTCATGCAGGTACCAAAAAGCAGAGCATGAGCTTTCTATAAGGGGTTTCTGGTTCTACCTACTACATGCTGTCCTGTGTGCAGATTGTGCTGGGAACTGGTCTTGGGTACTGGCAGGAGAACTTATTTGAGAGAACATTATTCTCCATTCTTTGTCATATTTCCTCCTGGAGTGCAATGAGTAAGGTCCTGGGGCAAAATGTTCCAGCTGTGGTCCTTAAGGTAGCATACAGAAATCAAAAGAGTAAATCTATGCAAAAAAATAAATGTTAGAAATGTTCTTAATTTGGCATAGACAACCTAAGTTAGTCAACATCGTTTAGAGCACTAGTGAAGCCAAAACAATCCAGAATGGTTTGGGATGGGCCAATAAAGGATCCTAAAGTTGAATTTGAACCTCTGTTATAAGTCATTTCAAGTTAAGAATACTGCTTATTTTCCATTTTCTTCCTCTCTCCATGTTTTTTTTCTTTGAAGTGTAGACAACCCTGCCAACAGGCACCTAAATAAAATCAGAAGGATTTTTCAGAAGTGCTGAGCACAAACAAATCTAATCAAAATCAGAAAAAGCTGTGGGTGTTCAGAAATTTTAGGTGCCCAAACATGGATCTGGCTTCAGAGAGTTAGACGCCCTTGTTTGAGAAATTTTGGCTCAAAAATATACTACCCAACCCATTGTACGAGTGTAATGTTCAGTGAAATGTGAAATGTCAAGCTCTGTTTAAACCTCTGGGAAACTAATAAAGTCCATGTACACCGCTGCAGCGTTCACCTGGGAAACTGGCCCTTTTTCATTTCTTGCAATTACATAGGAAACAAGACTCACTGAAAGAATTATAATGTTGCTTTTTTGTCTGTTTTTTGCCTCTTTCTGTCTATTTTTAAATTTTTTTTTTCTTTTAACATATATATCTGTTTGTTTCTTTTTCTTATATTCATCATCCTGGAATAACAGTAATAGCTCTGAAAGTAATTTTCCACGTTGAACTTGGAGGTGAAAGGTTGCATCACTCACCAAACCTGGGCTCTGGGGCCAGCTCAATCAACATTACAAAGAGTATTCTGAGGAGATGCATCAGCCTTTTTTGCAAACGTGCTTTGTGTAGTGGGCACAACTGGCTGTTACAAGCTAAATGGATATCAGCATAAAGCAGAAGACCCAAAAATGACCCTCATTTTACAGTGACTTTAGACATTCAGCTCATTAGGGTGAGGCAACATCCAGCCCAAGATGATCTAAACAAGAGTAGGTCCTTTTCAGTGCAGGGAGAAATGTGGTGCAGAACAGAGGGTTTTCGCTGCCATGTGCAAGGACTCAGTACAAGAGGATCAAGGGCAAGAGGCTGTGATCTTGTCGGGTTGTCAGTGGGTTTTGCTTGTGTCAAGAAGAAAGTAGACTGAAAATGGAGGGAAAGAGAGTACAAAAAGGAAAGCTGAATTTGAGGCTCTGTCAAAACATTGAAGCAGCTGGAAACAGGGTTTGGCTGAAAGAAAAAGGACAAACATCAATCAATAAAGATGTTCTTTCCAAGCTTCCGAGAGGGTATTGCAATCCAGATTTCTGGCCCAGGAGTCAGACCCTTGCCCAGCAGCAGCTGTGTTTTCTGTACCCGATCCCCTCTTAACATTTTCCATTTTAGCCAGGTCTCTCCATATTTCTGCTCTCGCTCTCTGAAATTCAGATGAAACAGCTGCAGGCCGCACCATGCCAGGCAAGTCCTTCTTTAATTTTTCTCCCTCACAGCAATAATAAAAAAATTAAGCTGGTTGATGCTGCATGAATGAGAAGGTTAATCAAAACCAGACCCTGCTGGTGGCCTGGTTCCAGTTCAGCTCAGAAGGGTGGCAGGGGTAGAGCCAGCTCCATGCAAAGTTTTGAATTAATATGCAGATGGTTGGACAGGGCCTGTGATGTATGGGATTGTGCTGAGAGGTCCTTGTATTATAGGCTTTACCAAGGATGGGCTCTCATCTTGTTGGTGCTCAGCCCTCTGCTCAGGTCATCTGGCTCCTCTCCTTTCCTTCCCAACTTCCAGCTTGAGGTGATTGCTCATTGGAAAACCATCTACTCCTTGTCACAGTTAAGTATGAATAAGCATTCTCAGAAAAGGCCATCACGGGCTACAGGGAACATATGCATCTATTTATTTTCCATTAGTATTAATTACATTTTTAAAAGCTAGCTCTTTCTTTCCCCTCTTTGGTTGGAACTAGCAGACGCAAATCTGGTTCTGGGAAGTGCAATTATTCCTCCTAGTGTGAGCACAGACAGATGTACATATTTAGAGGAGAAAGTCCCAAGCCTATGATCCAGATAACCAAACATCTCCAGGCTGGACTAATGAGCTCTGAATTCATTTTTTTTTCCTTACAGAAACTCGCTGGAAGAAACCATTAAGAACTTGGTTTTGAGAAGTGAGAGGCACCTACATACCCAAATGAAGTCAACAAAAACTGCAGATACTTAAAGCACCCAACTCTCAGACCCATAGGCCAAGGTTCAGGCCATTAAACATTAGACATCAAACTGACATGTCTGAATCAGGTGTGTAATAGCTGAAGGCTTCCTCTGTGAAATAGATATTTGCACAGAAGTGTTGAGAGCTTTAAATTTCTAAATTGCTCTTCAATGAATGGAACTTCCTGCTTCTTAGCACTGCAGTCAGAAGAGTGATGTTGTCCAGTGTAAAATGTGCCAAAAGGAAAAAAAAAAAGTATTCTATTACCATCTTCAGGAGCTGTTGAGACCAGGTGGGGCGGTGCTCCCTGCCTCCCCCCTCTGGACTGTCTTCTGTCAATGGGCACAACAATGCCTTATCGCCTGACCCATGGATAACTCCCTCCTGGACTATCTCCTGTTAATGGCCCATCAAGGAACTGCCTCACGACTCCCCATCCCATTGTGAGATGCTCCGCCCGGGGGGAAGAAGCCAAGCAGTCCATGCCAAATAAAAACTGAGATCTCGAACACCCTAGCAGCCTTCTTCCACTGGATTCCCAGAGGAGTTTTTTCCCCCACTGGAGTTCCAGAGGACAAGACCTACCCACCTACCACTGGACCTTCGGAGGAAGACCAGACCCTTTTACAAGATCGCTGCTTCAACAGAACTACATCCATCGCTTCAGGAGGACTGCAGCCACCATCTTATCGGACTGCTACTGCCACCCTAACAGGGTGTCACGTTGTATTTCTGACTCTGTCAGTGTAAACCAGTGGGTTGTTTGTTTTTCCCTGCCTTGTGTTATATATATATATATATATATATATATATATGTATTAGTAAAGAACTGTTATTCCTATTCCCCATATCCTTGCCTGAAGGCCCGTTAATTTCAAAATTATAATAATTAGGAGGGAAGGGGGTTGCACTTTCCATTTCAAGGGAGGCTCCTGCCTTCCTCTGCAGACATCTGTCTTTCAAACCAAGACAGATGTGCAAGGTCTTGAGGTCTTGATTCTTCAACCTGTACCTGCTCTAAATTCGTTTCCTACTTTTCAGCTGAAAATGGTTATAAAAGGCAAAGCCTGCATCCTGTTATGTCTCTGTATAAAGCCTAACACAGTAGCAATTAATAGTAAAAATTATAAGTAATTAAAGCTGGAGAGGGACATTCTTTTCCTTTACTCTGAGGTCTTGCGTAACATGAAAGGGTTAAAACTGTTTAAAAAGAATGTGCAATTTACACATTTCACTGCTGAATATGAAGGAGGAGAGCTGAAACAATGAGAGAGAAACATTCCAAAGGCTGATAATACAAGAAAAATCTACCAGCTTGGCTTTCAACCCCCAGTGGAGACCATTTGGGTAAAATAAAAACAAAACAAAAGAAAACAAAATGATGTATTAATCTGGAATCCATTGAGGGTCACACCCTAAGAAAACGTACAAGGAAAGTGGACCAAATCATACACATATGATCCAGAAGAAGTAAGTTGTCCTTCTGCAGAACCATTGAAGAACTGCTCTGTAGGCATAGTCCATGAGTAGTCAAGGAGAACCAGTACAATTTAAAAAGATACTTCTGTAATTGGCAGGCATCTTAATAATACAAGGACAATTCTCACCTTTAGTGGTTTGGATGGATATCCCAATAAGAAAACACAAATAACGGAATTTTGTGTAGAGCATCCCAGCTGCCTTCAGTCAACATATGTGCCCAGCAGCAGACTCATCTGCTCAGTCAGGACCTTGGCAGCTGTTTTTTGCTAGCTCACATGTCCTGTAAAGGGGAGGCCTTGAACAGTAATAATGTTTTCTGTACTTACCTTCTGACAGTCCCTAGATCCATCATTAAATTGGTGCATTTCCCAGCTCCTCTGGCCAGGCTCTTTGGCAACAGCCAATCCCCCAACCTAGTTATTCCTAATCCTCATCCCTGGTAAACTGGCAAAAAAATAACCTTCCTGTTCTGAAGATGTCTTCAGACATTTGAGAAGCATTTGTGAAGCCCTTTACCCATCTAGTGCCTGCCTTACTGCTGTGCCAGGGGGAAAGGGAACCCCATCATATTTTGTGTAATTCAGAATCTCTGCAGATTTGTCTGCATGCCACCACCTACTGAGGTAAAGGACATTTCCTGTGGTTTTGGCAAGGGACTGGCAGTGGAAACCTCCATGATACCTACTGCTACCCAGTGGATGTGCTTGTTTTCCATTTGGAAACATTTTGTTGAGTGAAATCCTGGCTAGAAAAGCTCCCTGGCTATCCTATTTACACTATATTTCAGAGCAGAAAATGTTATGTTTCTGCAGCATGGCACAATTGCCCATTTTCTCATTAATTCCCTTAGCAACCAGGCAGATCAGAACATTTCCATATTGAATCCTTCTAGAAGGGATCTATCTAAGTGGGTATCCTTTTCCCAGGAGAACTCACATCTAGGTTACTCTGAAGTTGCTAGGTGACAGGCTCCTCTTTCTCCTTCATGAGAATGTTTTCTCTGGTCCTTCAGGACTTCATCTACAGTATGGGAGTATACAGGTCTTTGTGGAGGAATTCTGAAAGGAGGTCCATGAAGACCAATGGAGGTACTAAGGGAGAAGAAACGCACACATGTAATACACCTTACAACTAGTAGCATTAAATATTGCCTAGAGAAAGTGCCATCAACAAACCCTTCGTTGTCGTTCTGAATTTTCTTCTTCAGAGAGACCAGTTTGCATGTTCGGACATTGACATTTAAGGTCTATATGTAGGTGCCTACAAGAGTTCATACCTACAGGTATTTAAGGTACACCTACAGATGAGATTTACATTTACTGTATCAAAGATCAGAAATTAACATGTAATTCGGCAAAAAATATCACTGCTGACACTGATTTCCCAGTCTAGGTCAGTTTGCTGTTTGTTGGCTGCTTGGTGTCTTTGTGGGATGTTTCTAAAAGCAGAACTACTTCTTGAACTAAGTAAAAACTTACTTCTTGAAAGTAAAAGCTAATCATGTTGATTCTTCACCTATAATGTATCTGTTCTTCTTGTTGATACCAGTCCAGCATGGGTGACTGAATTGAATATAAAAAGGAGAGTGTGACAGGAACATGACTATTAATTTCATTTCAAATTTGGAATTTAAAATAAAAAGAAAATTGTACAAATTCATACCAGTTTAAGACAGAAACAAAAGTTCTGATTTTCTTTTTTCTCTTTCTTTTTCTTCTCTTCATAAACTGCAGATTTCTAGACAGTGTGAAGTTTGTTTTGATTGTTGTTTTGAAAGAAATGGAAACATTTTCCCTCCATTTTTGCCTTCAGAAGTTCTAAAAGTTCATTTCAGACTTAAAATGTAGAAACTAGTCTGTTAAAATTTCCCAGAAACATGCTAGTTAAGAGAATGTCAATAAAATGTCAGTCTTGACCCAGACCTGCCTTTTATTTTTTCACAGAAAGGAGCTCCTTAAAGAAAATTCCTTCATTCTTCTCCCCTAAATCCTGCACAGTCCAAGTTTCAGAGGAATATGTCATGCTCTGCTCCCTTTCATAGTCGTAGGAACTGCCTGGTAGGGCATTCCCTTTTACAAAACTCCTTACAGTGAGTGTCACCTTGTGCTGTTCGATCACAGAATGGGTAAGGAGCTCGTGATGGTTAGTGAGGCTAGTGCAATGAAGTAGAAAGACTTGTGTGCTCTACCTTGTATCCAGCACAGTGCGGTGCAGTGCAGATGACTAAGCTTAATTAAAAGCAAATCGTACAAACAAGGGACACAGCAAAAATCCAAAGCAATAACCACTAGCAGTGTCAGCCTCACACATGATTTATTTCCCCTTCAAGTTACCTAGCACCCACCAGGTTCAGTGAAGCTGGCTGGTTTTATTAGCTCTGATTTGGTGGAATTTCAAGTGCTTCACATGAGCCATCTGTTTTATAAAAAAAGTTTTTTGCAAGAAAAACCTGTTTCCCAGAATGACAAAGCCATGGAGAGAAGTTTCTGAAATCATCTGTTTGGCTAAGTTTCTGCTGGAATCATTCATCTAATGCTACTGGAACTCTGAAACAATGAATTAATTAATTGTGTCACACAGTTAGTTAACAAATGTATGAGAGCTTTGGAAAAGTGCATGCTGCGTATATACACATTTATACATACACATATACATGTATATAAACACATATATATCTGTATCTCTTTGTACATCTAAATAAACAGCAGACTGTACTCCAGGGAAGTTCAGGGTTGAAGAAGCTGTTTACGCATCAGTGGCCTTGAAAACCCAACCACATATATCAGGGAGAGCGGTAAATCATGACAGGGAAACCTGGAGCTGAGGGTGAGTTATCACTGGTGTATGCGAGTCAAAAGTGAGTTGCTTCAGCAGGACTGGCTTTAGGAAGAAGTGCTCAGCACTCAGTTAGGTCTGTCCTTAACAAATCTTGACACTCTCATTTTCACAAGCGTCTCTCAATAATGTTTTCAATAATGATGACATCCCAAAGCATATAATAAAAGGGTATCACCCTATGAAAAGGACTGGAACAGGAGCTGAAATATAGCAGCAGTGTATCTCCTGGAAAAGGTTGAATGCATTCCAACCCAAAGCAAGCCACTCACCTTTGTCTCCAGTACATTGCTATTGTATGTCATTTAGCCTTTTGTGTTAGGTCTTGTTGAAACACTCCTTTCTAAGCCTCCTAATTTATTCTAACACATGCCATCCAGCTTCCTGACAATTAGTACATAATAACACATTCTATTATCAGTACAAACATCAGTGCGAATATTAGTACAAACACTGCCTTTCTGTGCCACATGTACTTGCTTTTTCCATTAAATAAAATCATCAGTCTTAACTCAGTATTTTTGTTCCTTCTTCACAGACAGGTCAGTTGAGAAACAAAGAGATTTGTATTTGGTTCAAAGCCACAAAATGAATCAACTGCCCACAGACTTTCTTTGTGTGTTTCTATAGTGCATATTGGATCCTCTTCCCCTTTGCCCCTCAATCACTAGCCTAATAGATATTTGAGCCAGTCTGAACTTGAGACTCATGGTGTTTTCCCATGTTTTGCTTTCACAGGATGTAGAAGCAGGCTGCATGCCTTCCGCCAGTGCAATCCAAGCACAAAGACTTGGAGGCTACCTCTGTGTTTTCCAGAGGAGTGTGTGTCAGGCAGCTGGCTGAGATGTGGCATGATCTTCATCTGTGCTTTGTGTGAGCTGATCACCATCAGTGTGACTTCTGGTAGTCCTTTGCCTGCAGCTTCTTCTATCCTGCTCCAGGTGATATCAGATTCCCTTAGGAAAGAGGCAAGAAAACTTTCCTGCCTGTTTTTGGTTCCCTAAATTTGCAAGGAAGTAGAGGAGGTCATGCATAGGTAGAAGCATGGTTGGGACCAGTGTAAGGGATAATGTGGGCCCAGGCTCTCTCACCATTACACTCCAGAACATAATTAAAATCTGTTTCTAGGCTGAGTTTTCTGTCCAGGCTGGACACAGAAAGTGCCACAGGGAGGCAGCTGTAGGTGAGGGAACATCCGCCATAATTTTGTTCTCTGAAGCAGTAACAGCACTCCAAGCAAGTTTGGGACAGTTGACTGCTAAGATGGCGTTATTGTGGCTTGCCATTACAAGCACCAGGGAGATCGGTCAAAGTGGGTGGCAGTTGGCAGACACTGGTGTTATGACATGGTATGATGACACTTCTGCCATGATTCTAGGCCCTCAGGCATGGAAGGAGCCCAGCCTTGGACCTCCAGCATCAGAAGAGCTGCCTGCAGAAAATCACTGCAGAGAATCGTGTCAGAACAGGGATTGAGCCTGAATTTTTCACTTTCTCTGGGACAAAAACAAAGCAGAGGCCAGCACAGACAGGTGTGAGAGCCTTGCTGAAGTATGATATGCACTCCAGGGGCAGAGACAGAAATCAAAATAGGGTCTTGCATTGCTTTAGACCTGGACTCTGCATCATATCTGTCTCCTGCTACCAGTTCAGAAAGCTCCATCCTGCCTGTGGTCTGTGTCTAGTCCCCAATGTATGTTTTAGAACCAGTAGTAACAGATTTTCAAAACAGGACTAAAATAGGGCTAGCAGTATTGGCCCACAGCAGCGAGCTGTGGTCAGATTTAGCGGGAGGGAGGGGAAGCCTAGAGATTGGAAAGGATTAGTGTTGCACCAGTATATCTGGTCATCATCTCGATGTTCTGCTTTGATGTGGCTCTCTAGAAAAGACTGCAAGAACAGGTTTTTCAGCTCTTGCTAGAGGTGAACTTCTAAACAAGGAGGCAAAATGTGGAGGAAGGACTAGGAAAAAACCAACATTCAGTCTCTTAAAGCTCTTTAGTGCATCTGGCTCCTATTTAGTTTTGCAGATGTCTGGGTACTACAGCAAGGGGCACATTCTCCTGGAGAGTGACTTTGCATGACATGGCTTAGCAAAGGCAAGGCTTGAAATGCTCATTACCAGCCCCGTGACAAAGCTGGTGATGTGCCTCACCTGGAGTGTTAGTATTATTTTCATGGCACTCTGTTGCATTACATGCATGTTTATGTGTCTACATAGGAAGTGCATGTGTGGTGGGGTGCATGCATGTATGTAAAAGAAACAATCCCTAGCTGTATGTCTAGCTGGATTTTTTGTAATTTGTGCATTGTAAAATGAAGCTGGACACTCATCCACGACAGAGGCTGAGAGCATACATTACAAAAATGCCTAAACAGGCTGTCAGCAGGCTCTTTGCAAGGCAGCTGAGCAGTCAGGAGCAAGACAGAGCATGCTATACTTATTCACTCATTAACAATGCAGCAGGCACAGGCCCAGGGAGGACCAGACTATTCAAAGGTTTGGGCAGATTTCAGGACATCTACGTAGGCAGCTGGAGTCATCAGGATGGGGCAAGGCGCCCAAGGCTGCCTCCTCCAGAGTGGCACACCTCCCTGTGCAAAGGAAGCATTTCTTTGCCCAGCTGACCTACCATAAGGATGACAGGATGTGCTGCAGAGGGGCCGATTCACCTCAGCAGGAGAAGGGAGAGGCAGCACCTCTTTGCATCCCCACTGGCGCTAGTCCCCTGCCCCACAATACTGCAGAGAGATTGCAGCTGTTGTGGACAGGGCTGTCTTCTCCCTCTCTTGGTGTGGTCAGGGACCTCCCTGAAACACAGTCTCATGCATTCTCTGCAGGATGAGCACCTGGGGAAGTACCTGGAGTCAGGTCATGACTAGCTTGGCCATGCTGACCGCAGCCCAGGAGTTACCTTCTAACTAGATCTTTTTTAGAGAAAGGGAGCAGAGTCATAGATTGTCAAAGGTGTTTAGACAGCAGCACTTACCCAGGGACGCTGAAGCAGAAAACAAGTTTGAAGCAGTGTGCAAGCTCTACCCTAAACCCACCTTGTCCTATAGGTGCTGCATGAACCTCAGTGTTCCCAGTTTTCCAGGTACCTGTTAAAGGCAACAGCTGTTCTCAGTGCTGGGAGCATCCCTTTTTAATTCCCTCGTTACATCTGTTAACTCGTTTGCCCCCTGTGAGAAGGAAAACGAATCATGGATGTCTTTTGTTTGCTAAATGTTAACAGCCCTGTGGAAAAACCCTATTAAATATTCATCCTACCTGCTCTTCTAATTTAGACAGTTACAGTTCTAACAAGCCCCAGAGAAGAGTTCTTCATTCTCTCAGTCGAAAGTACAGTCAAACATTTCTGCAGGCTTTTCTGTACTCTGCATTACCCTCAGCCAAAGTTTCTGCTCCCCCAAGTTCTGTGCTGCTTTTATTCTTGCATATCTTTTTGTATAAGGCACTACAGTTGGAGAAGTAAAGGTTTCCAAATGCATTCATCCACGTTCCTGCTTTAATGGTAAAGAAAAGGAACATATTTGCTATTGCAAATGCAAGGAATGATTGGTGGGAGGGGGCAGGTGTCAGCAAGTAAATACTTCCCACCTGGGGGAAGGAGAGGGAGGGGTCTAAGAGGTTTTGAAACCATAAGTTTGTTGCAAGACTCTGGACATTACACCATCTGTTGCTTTCTTGGGTGAAAGGAAATGTTTTTACTCTTCAGAGCGCTCATCCTCCCTCTTGGTTGTATCAGCAAGACAGAACAGAGATGGCTTCACAGTCCCTGTTTTCCCACGTGTTTGTTTCCATGCTTTCCCATCCCTACCAGGTGCATGCTTCCACAAAGAGGAGGATGGGCACAGATGAACAGGACCAGCTCTCTCTCTGCTCCCTGCTAGCCTTTCATTGTGGCTCCACCGTGCCTTGCTCCTGAGCTGATTTCTGATGACTCACAACAGGAGGGAAAAAATCCTCAGATACACTTTTTTGCTTGAAAACACCAGGGAATGGAAGAAAAAGGGAGATGGAGAGATTTAGATTGAGGGAAAGGGAAGAGAGTTTTGATGCCAGCTCCCTTTCTGAATAAATGTTATGGGTGATGACTTGCAGATCTTTAATATGGCCTGTGTTACTTTAGGCTGATTCGTTCCGTACAGTGACCTGACCAAGCCTGCGAGACTCAGGGCATGTGCCTTGCTGTGTTTCAGGCTCTTCTTGAAGTCTGAAGCAAGAAGTTGCTCTGACCAAGCTGGTGATGACCTCTTGGCTGTGCTGTAGGCTCCTGCCTGCAAATAGAAAGGTTTCTTGGTGAGCAGGGGTAAAATAAGTGCATGAGGTCCTGTTCCTAGTGAGGGGAGCTATTATCTTTTCCTGTGGTGCTTGTTACCACTGGTCAGAGACAAAGTTGGCTTTCCCAGCCCTGGGCAGGCTGTCCTACATCTCTTAGCCCCCTCCATGGTCACAGCCAGGGAAGGAGAGAAAAGTTCAGCCTTGTTTGTGCAGGAGGAGAGATCTCAGAGGGGTGGCACTGGATTTCCCAAGCATTATCATTTGCTGACTACAGCCAACAGTGGCCAAGAAGCTGCTGGTGAGCACCTAGCATGTAGAAACCCCTCATGGTTCTTTCATCCTTCCCTACAAAGAGAACATCATTGCCAAGGAAAAACTGATGGTAGCGAGGGGCTGTCAGCTTCTGAGGGTTGAGGGGCCAGCAAGGACAGGATGGTGCTTCTTTCCAAATGATGAAGTTAGTTCACTTGGGGAACTTCCTACTCCAGAGTAATTAGCAAGGTAGACAGGTGTTTGTAAGAGGAAGGTGTTGGAGAGTGTGGTGTTACCTCCTAGGGCAGGAGTGAGCGGTCAGGTCGCTGCTCCAAACCACTGGCAAGTGTCACAGGCCACAGGGAAAGACACAGAGGGAGAGGAGGATTTGCAGAAACAACAGGAAAGATTAGGGAGTCAGTCTTGGGGAACAGCTTGTTTCTGAGACCCTGAGGCAATCTTCTTAGTTTGTAGTTGGGCAAAAGTCAGTCAATCTCCTCCATCATTTTTGCTGTCCGGATTTGATATAATTTGGAAAAACACACAAGCTGATGGGAGGGATGGAGGAAGCTGTGTTTCAAAGAGAAGGAAACAAGGGTCTCCTCTTCCGTCTGAGCCACTCGTTCCAGTGTGTACCTTTTGTCAGCAAGCGGCTTTCCAGACTGGCTGCATTGAAATTAGCCAACAATCCCACTGAACTTTGCAGGAGTGGGTTGGACTTTCAGACATGCCAGAGCTTGAGAAACAAAGCATGTATTAAAAAAGAATACCTTTAAATCCTCTAAAAAAAAAAAAAGCTTAGGTTTCAGAGGGCATAAAGTGCTCTTATTTCCCTAGCACATATTCTATATGTGGAAAGCAAAAAGAATTTATGAAAAAAATTGCAGCTAATAAATTTTTTAAGTGCAGAAATGTTTCTTTTTTACATATAGTGGTGCCCAGTAGCACCACTAAAGTTAAAGATCTGTCAACAATTTCGTCAATAAACCCCCAATTTTCATGAGCTTATTACTCAGCCATAAAAGCCTGCTTCTCAGTTCAACTTGCCACATGAGCCCTTAGTTCCTTCCTCCCTCCAGTCTGAAGCCTGGGGAGTATATACAGATGTGATTTAAACCTTTACTCCACCCTGATTTTGCACCACCAGAACACTATTAGCAGGACTCCTTATTTGTGTCTCAAAGAAACATAAAAAGTGGAGGCACAAGTCTTTATGTTTATACCACAGAGGAACACTGTTAGAATTAGATCTTGTTTAAAATACAATGAAATTGGTTTGGCTGTATTTAGAGCTGCAGGAATACAAAATGGAACAGCAGGCAGATTTCCAGGGCAGTGTTTCCTATGAAGCAGTCTGGCTTCATGTAGGAGTTGTGGGAGAGAGAGGGGGAAAGAGATTCAGACATTTTGCTGTCTAATGCTTTATTATCTCCACTGTTTGGGAGTGCTTTGAGCTTCCCTGGCTTCTAAAAGGTAAGGGTTACTAAGGGACCAAACTAATGTTAAAAGAACATTGAGAATCTTAGGAGGCTTCTCAAAAGAAACCAAAACCAAAACCCACTCAAAAATTGTTCAGTTTTCCTAGTCCAGTGGTCATATGTGCATGAAGGTAAGGTCCTTCTTCTAACTGTCTTGAGGAATGAGGAGAACAAAGGGTGAAAATGGGGGAAAAAAAAAGCAATATCAGATCTTCAGAGTCAAAACTACCAGTTTGAATAGGAATAGGATCTAGCTTCTCTGCATCCCAGCCCAGTGTTCCAACCATCAGAGTGTTGCTGTGTGATTAGAAATCTCCTTTGGACTTTTAAAAGACACCTCACTGCTTGCTGTCTACACCTATGGCAGAGAAAGAGTCAAGACACGAGCTCATCCAGGGCAAAAGCGCCTTGATCTTGAAATTTCTTATGTATCAACTTCAGTAAGCCTGATTTGGGATTGCTGAGCATCCTATTCTGGCTTTCCTCTAGACAAGTTCGCCTTTGAAATTTTTTGTATAGCCACTTGATCCAACCTGCTGGAGGAAACTTGGCATCTGACTAGATACCAAGAAAATGTGTTGTCCTATTTGGGACATGCAGCCATGAAAGGCTCTTTTTCCTAGGGGCCACAGTAGCTTGTTTGTACAAAAATAGATAGTCTTTTCTCTAGGACACTCCCTGAAAGAATCAAAAGTATTAGTTCAGCTCCTACTTATGAAGCATCTTGGATCCACATGTCCTAGGAGATGCTCCATATCACTAGATTTTAACTCAATCTGCTTTGAGTTTGTCAAGGTCCGCAGCTAAGGGCTGGGCTGCCCTATGACTCCAAAGTGTTTCTTAGATATCTCCTACATGTTTATAGGGCAATCAGATAACCAGATGATCCAGATATTCTTCAAAATTCATATTCAGATCGTTCAACTTTATATGAAAGAATTCAGCACCATGGGAACAGATTTGCCAAGCCAATAACCACTAGTCTGAACCCCAATGAATATCAGAGGCATCTGGGAACCATAGATCATCTTCCATGTGAAGGACGGAGAAAGACACTCTCTGGGACAGCCGAGGTCCTGGTTCAGGCATGTTTCTATTTCTAGGAAATACGTATTCAGGTTCCTTTAAGTGTCAGAAACCTGAGTATTTGCTCTCACCATGGATTTATTCAGGGGAAAATTCCTCTGTAGGCGTCTGGCCACATAGGATTATGGCTTGGAGACCTTTTTGAAATCTAACCAGGTTAGAGAAAATCCTGTGTGGGACTTGGCTTTGGAGGGGCATGTACCTTGTGTTGCTTTAGGGTTGAAGGTATCGGCAGGATTTCTTGATGATCCTTTGTACCATTTACCTCTGCCAGGCTTACCCGCTCCTTTCTGCTCCCTTTCTTTGGCAATGTGCAGCAGACACACAGAAAGGTGGCTATTCATGGCCTGGCAGGTGGAAGATTAATTCTGACAGAGGAAGAATTTCTTGATGAAGTGACTTCAAAGGCAAAACACTGGGTGGGGGGGGAGCACGCAACACTTGTGTGAATGAAGAAGTGGGAGGCTGTGCCAGTTGGCATCAAACACTAGAAGAATAACCTTTGTCCTCAGGGCTGACACTGGCAGCTCAGCTTAGTGCATTGGCAGCTCTGCTTGTATTGCAGTTTCGGCTTCCCCCAGCTCCTGGCTGATTCACATCGAGGGGCACAAAGGGCATCTGGCCCATGTCCAGTGCCTGCACCAGGTAGAGAAAAGAAAGCTTTGAAAGAAGTGATAGAGGTATGTAACAAATCTCTCCTGGGAAAACGGAGCTTTTTATCCCTCCTTCCTGCTCAGGCTGCTGTTGTAGTAGAGCTGACTAAATCCCCAGTGGCCTTGAGGCCTTTCTGTAAAGTTTCTCTCCCCCTGCCACAAGCTGTAGTAGCCAGTGGATTTTTATATTTTTTATTATTATTATTTAAATTCTGTCACATAGTCTTCTTCAGGCACGTGAATGAGTTGATTCAGCTGCCTTGGTAAGCACCATGGGAGAGGTCTGACTGACTGTTGTCTTCTTTTGTGGATTGCCTTCCAGTGGAAATTTCTTTCATGAGGTGGGTGTCTCAAAAGATCATGATGGCATTTGAAATGGAGGGGAATACAGAAATACCAGAAACAAATCCCTGCTAGCAGGGCCCAGTATCTCACCTAAAGCACCCACACAACAAAAATGAGTAGCCTGCGGGAGTGAAACAAGAATTAGCCATGAGCCTTTGCAACCTTTCCACTGAAGCACTCTCATTCTCTTTCGGACCACATGGTTCCATGTCTGAGGTGTCCTGGACATGGATGAAGATAGACAGATATGAAGTCCTGTGGAGGTAGCTGTATTTCCTCCTGAAACATACTATCTGTAAGGATCACACAACTACCTTCAGTGTGGGAAGCAGCAGCTCTTGTACAGCAGAGATAAATGCTCATTATACTCCAAAGCAGGAAGTGAAGCAGAATGTTGTATCTAGATCAAACTATGTGAGATATTGAAGGAGACAGAAGTTACCACATTATCAACTAGCCAGGGCTTTCAAGCACATCTTCAGCCCTTGTGAAAAGTGTGCTTTAGTTTCCTAACATATTTTAAAGTGGGCTACGCAAGCACCAAGATAATTCAGAAACTTCAGCGTAATTCTTCTCAGAAGTTTGTCATTCAAAAGTTAAGCAGGCTCATCCTGGCTTAATTTACAAGAATGTCAGACATGCCAAGCTGAAGTCGAAGTTGGTTAAGGCTCATCAGCCAAAGAATTCTTTGTCTCAGGTGACTTGTAACATGACTTCACCTGACCTTTTTTCCCTGCTCCTGTTGAAAGAAAGTAATTGACTGGTTTAGACAGTAGAAAGCCGTACAGCAGACTTTCAAATAATACAGCCTCACAAATCTGCTGTGTAGGTTTTCTAACTTACTAATCCCAGTATTTGGGGTTGTCTCAGAAGGTGGGTTCCAGAGATGGCAAATTTCTTTGAGATGGACTGAACTTGGGGAAAGATCAAGGAAAATCAACATCAAAGATTTTTAATGCAAACCAGCAAGGATTATGTACGCAGTCATGGAAAGCCCTTTCATTAACTTCTTCTATCACAGGCAAGGAACAACTTCATTTGGCCTTGTGGATTATGAAGGTGTTTAACCAGACTGATCTTTTTGTTAAAGCTAAAGGAGCAATGCCAAGTGTGTTGTGTCTGATAATGCCCATGGCCATATATATGGATAAGAAAAGCTCTGGTGGCTTTCAGCAAGACAGTTATTCTGGAACAATGAAGAGTTCTACATATCCCTCCAGATTTTATAGCTGGTTTTAATACTCCAACTGTGAAGGGCAAGGTAAAGTGTGAGGTAGAGGAAACATTGGGTTCAGAGGCTATCAGCAGCTAAGCCCGCAGTTTGATAAGATAAACAGTATTGGATACACCATCTGTAAGATTTCGTGCAGCACCATGCAGCCTCAGCTGCTTATTCCAGCTTCTGAACCACAGCACGTTGCTCCATCCATGCCATATCAACACTGCTGTTGAGGTCCATGCTCTGAGCCCTTTGTGTTGCTGTTTAGGGCATATTTCTTTGCTATCACAGAGAAGAATGAGGGGATTGAACAGCTGGGATTGAGGGGGTAGAGGACTCCCAGCTTTAGTGGAATGATGCTTGGAAACAACTTTGGGATGCAAAGCAGAAAAAGCTGCTTCTGACTTCTTCCATCCTCCACAGCTGTCAGCCAGGGAGTCTATCTACCACAGCCTTTCTAATGTGTTAGTGGCAGATCTGAAGCAATTGTAGCTCAAAGGAACTTGCAGTACTCCTATAGCAACCTCTGTAAACACAATGTCACAGAAGTGAGGCCAGCAGCCAATCTACCAGCTCGCTGTCAGGGAAGCGGCAGCCAACACCTCTTGTTCTCCTCCAAGAACACCACAAAGTCCCCACTGACTCCTGTTGCTTCCTTCAGTTTACATGGTTTCTTCCATTCAGATGTTGTTTTAACTTCCAAATCTAGCAGCAGCACAAGTTGGTGATAGCAGTGATCCTCAGATCTCAGAACATCTCTCTCTCTCTCCATGCAGACAGAAAATATCCCAAGAGTAAAAGATGAGCTACAGCCATGTTTTCAGATATAATTCTGCATAATAATCTGTTTTTTCTCAAGGGTTAGAAACTCCCATCTGGCTCATTATAGGTATGGAGGTTAGTATCAACTTCCCCTGAAATTCAAGAGTTTTAAGGGCTGGGGCTTAGTTGTCACTTCTTGGAATACAGCCCAGCAGGAAGGACAGCTGTTGCGGATGTCTGATGAGTGATGGCTGCTACTGGGAGTCTGCAGAGCTGGGGAATAAAATATGTTTGCTCCTGCTTACCATTATCAAGAAGAAGAAGTCATAGTTCCTACAGTATTATTTAGCACTGGTACATAGTGAAGTCAGAGCTTTGTGGGGTATGGCAAGGATGTGATCCTGATTCCAGGGAAATCAAACAGATCCCCAGTTCCATAAAGAGTCAGAGCATTGGTGCCAGGGAAAGGAAAGGCAAATGTTTTTGGACAAAAAAACTAAGAAATTCCTAATGCATTTGCAGACTATGGTGTACCTTATCAGACCTTAAAGGAAAAGTATGATTCACAATGGCCGTGCATGTCTTCAGCCACATGTGGACCACAGTTCAAGGATGACAGGAACTGAAAGGAGAGACAAGATGCTGGAACCAGCAGGGATGCATCACGGATGGGTTAGTGGGGGACTGCTTTAGACCATTTGTGAAAGGTTTAATTGTTTTAAACCTTTTCTTGTATGCTGTTACACACATTCCTCTTCTATTCCCTATATTCCATACTCTCACAGCCTCTCCTCCATCCTTATCTATGTATTTTTGCCCTCGAGTCTGCCCAAACTTGAACAGTAACCTGAAGGGAAAGAGGCTATCCTAAGGCAGTTGCCTCTCTAAGGGAAAAACCCTTTCCCTCCATCCTCAGTGAGTACATAACACGTCTGCCTTTCTTCTCAAGACACTCTCTCTTCTGCTAAACTAAAACCTGAGAAAACCATAACCAAACCAAAACAAACCTCTAGCATTCTGAACGGGATATGACAGTTTTAAAGGAACTGAGTAAATAGTTTATCCCACAAGGAGAAACAATATTTTTGTTTTTCTAAATAAGTTGTCTTGTACATGTAGAATTACTGAAAAACCACAGGAATCTCATGTCTGAGCTGAGACATACTTTGAGACTGGACTCCAAAAGGGCAGTGCTTTCAGTCCATGACTGTCTGGAAGCTAACTTACAGAAGTAAGTGTGCAAAGTCATGGGCTTACAACTCGACTTAGACCTGTTACCACAGGGTATGTTTTAGTGCTCAGGAGAAGAGGAGCAATACATCCATAGATGGAGGTTTTAAAGTACAGATTTGTGCAGCACCTGTCAGGACTGATTTAAGCATTTCTGATCCTACCATATGGGAGAAGATGGACTAGAGGACACCTCATGAGCCCTACTTGTTGTATTGGTGTTAAGTACTAGGTAGAATTGCAAGATTGCCCTCACAATGTCGTCACCACTGGGGCTCAAGGAAACATCCCTCTATTTTGTGACTCTGATAGGAGCTCTGATGCCAGGATAAATACAGATTTCAGTTGCTGTTCAAAGACCCCTAATGATTCTCCACAGGTTGTACCACTTGAACTGATTGTGAGCTACCAGTTTGTCACACTGGCCAGTTGGTAGGGTGGAGAGTCTTCTTTGTCTTTCCTTTCCCTTGCCTTTCTTTTATCTACTGTAAGTTTGATGGTAAGTCCATAGATGCAATGGGATTTGAGTAAGTTTACACTGCCCTTTTAGTCTTAGGTCCCTAGCCTAGCTCAGATGAGATTGGCAAGGCTTTGCTGAAGTCCTAGAGTTCTGTAATGAGGAACTGAAGAGTTCCACCAAACGACTATCTTCAGCATTGCTTTTCACTACACCTTCCATTTTAATCCACTGTGTTTTATTGCTTGTTTGTGGGATGGTTACAACATCCTTGTTCTGTGATTCCCTCTGCTGCGCATTTAAATCCCTGATGTGCACTCAACCTGAGTTCCAGGTTAGCATAATTTTTCTATATACAAATATGTATTTACTGAACATCTTTAAAAAGTATTTGTGTGGGATTTAAGATAACATTGAAATTCCTTTTGCTGATGATTTATAAAACTATTTTCCTCCTGTCTAGACACTTTCAATATTTGCAATTATCTGATGGAAAAATAAACGTTGGAGTATTCGTTCCAAACTTGCATCGGAGAGGGGAAAAAAAAAGGTCTCCATCATGCAAAGTAAATGCTCTTCTGTCAAATCAGCTAGGAAGAATCTGCTAAGAGGCAAAAGACAGGGAGGATGAGTTGGTTAGTGCTGTACTCAGGTGTAGAACTTGGATAAGGAAGGGGAACAGAGTTTTTTATAGCTCCAGGGAGAAGAAGGAAGAAACAAGCTATTATGCCAGAGACGTTTTTCTTGGGCTGATTGCAAAATTAGCTGGAGCTGAAGTTAATTGATTGTGTAGGCAGATGAAACAAACTTGAGATGACTATAAATAGTAACAATCTTGCTTTCCATGCAGCTGTAAATCTGAGCTGGGGAGCTGTCTTAAATTAGTTGTGAACATTCACAAACAAGGGAGGGAGAGTAGAGTAAAATAAAATAAAATAAAACAAAACATGGTCAAATAAAATACACATACACACAGAGCCCAGCACAGAGAGAAATTTTCAGGGTCACCCCTTCCAAGACAGATGAGAGCTAGAATTTGATCTCAGAGATGTTGTGGCCTGATGCATTTTACCTGTCTCACCCCCTCAACCACAGCCTGGGAGAGGCAGAATTCAGTAATTTCTTTCTTTTGTCTTTCCAGGATTTTATGACAGATATTGTTTCTGCCTCTTCATTGAGGAAGAGGGGGAGTGAAGCAAGGGGCTAGGTCTGCTTGTCTGGATACTGACAGCTAGGGCTGCCGGAGAAAGAACACCACATCCTATTAACCATTGGAAATGGGAAAGACATTGTGTGCTCTGTGGAAACTGCGAATACATGTGGGCAGACCCTTGCCGTATTTTTTTTCTCTCTTTAAGGTGGAGGAGTTTGTTTCTTTTCATCAGGATTAAGCTTCATGATTAAACTCTGCTCTACCGGCTGTGATGAACGACAGCCTGATGAGGAAGAGCTATGGTTGAAAACCCAAAAGAGAGATGTCTGTCAAAGTTAGAGCCTTCTCTGCATGTTGCAGGTGGCAGCTTTTAGTATCTGTACCAGTACCTCTGGCCTAGCTGGTCTCCAGAGAAGTTGATCTCCTCGCAGTGTAAAGACTACAGGTGTGAATGTAACCTTCCTTGCGTCACTCCCCTGAGAGCTGCCAGTGGACCTAGCTTTTCATCCACATGGGGCTGTTCTTGGTCATTTGTCTGTCCATCTGCAGGAGGGGGTCACCCTGTAAATACCAACTGACAACTTAATTCTCACAGTTTATGACTAAAAAGGTAGAATGATGTCATCTGAAATTACAGAGTAATTTGAAGTAACAAATGCATGACTAGAATTTGGTTAGGATGAAAGATGTAATATTTGGACTATTTCAAAAGGGGTCATCAGGCTATTACCACTAGCACTACTGTTTGAGCCATACCTGTGGGCTGCACTCTGCTCTGGTGTGTTGGCATCTGTGTTTAGCAGGAGAGACTTCCCACACTGAGGAGTTATGGTTTACAGATACAAGCCAGACAAAAGGGTAGGAGTAGAAAAGACAAACATAAAGGTTTACCCAGCCATTTCAGCAGGCCGCTGGCTAGTCTGGAGGCTGCCTGCTTCCCACATCTCTCACAGGAAGGTGACTGTAGCGACTGTTTTACAAGTAGGGCAAGTGAGGAGCATTCGCATGGTCAGCTGGGTGTGGAGGATGAGTAGTAACTTTTCCAGCTCGGGTAACTCCCTTGGTTGGCTACACTTCTGCTGGGTGATGACAAGGCAGTTCAGGAGCCACCAAAGGCTGTGTGGAAAGGAAGGACAAGCTGGGGCAGTACAGCAGGCCACTTCATGCTGCCATGTGCTCTGCTAGCCCATTTGATGTACCTGAGAGCCACCACACTGGGGGGAAGACTTCCTTGGTTTGGCTATTCTACCAAGGCAAACAGAGCCCAGTCCAGCTCAGCAAAGAGCTTCTGTAGTGTTCTGCTAAATACAGCATATTTGTATGAATTTTAAACCTGTTCACTTCACAGCCCTAGGGAATGAGCCTCTCTACCTACCCTCAGAATGAGCCCATGACATTATGATGTGACTGTGATTCCTCTCTCTGACCCATTAAAGCACATCTGGGACCTCTCCAAAGCACAAGGAGCACCTGAATGTTCTTAAAATGGGTGTAAGATAGGCAGAGTTTATTCTCCTGGATTCGTTCCTATGCTCAGGTTTGACCCAGCCTGCCAGGCAATGTCTGCTCAGTACATGTTGCGAGGTCTGCTGTATCAACAGCACCAGATGTGGTGAGTAAACCAAGGCAGTGGTTTGACTGCTAAAGCACCTAGAGGAAAACCCTCTTGGATTGTATTTCTCACGTAGTTTGTTTGCTGATAAGAAAATGCCAATCCAAGAGCCTAGGACTAACCCCTCCCCCCGCAAAAAAAATCATGCATGCACTCTCCATCTGACCTGTCACCTCCCTCCTGACAACTGAAGGCATCTGTGTTTATCTTCTTTTTTACTGAGTTTCAAAAGACAATGCTCTGTTCTCGTGGGGTATTCTTTTATCAGCTGCAGAGCCAGGAACCTAAAAGGAGTTAACCAGGAGGTCACTTTCCAGCCATTTCACTACTCAGTCAGAAAAATCACCTTGAAGCTTCCACGTTTAATCAAGACATTTTTACAGCTTTTCTGCTAAAGGGAGAGGCGCACTTTGATTGAAGATAAAATCCATCAAATGATGCAATTCATTTATTCTGGCGTCGCAGAGTCTCTGACCGTTTGAGGAAAAGACTCACTGCATGTGTACGAGTGCATCATAGAGAGGAAGGCTTCTTTTTCAGGGGGATGGGGGAAGACAGATTGTTTGGCCTGTTCTTCCAGTCCAATTTTAACATCTCTGTCCTGCTGAACCCCATTTGACTGCTCTGAGAAGACAAACAAGACAAATAGCTCCTGTTGAATATGTCCTGTCCAAGGCCTGTCTGTCAGATTTGGCCTCTGATTTCACCAGCTTCTGTGAGTGTACCTTCCATTTGGAAGACACTCACCCCTTTGAAATAACACTATCATTTCATGAGACACGGGAATCAGTTATATACACCCTCATTTACTTGCCAATATCTGCTAGTGTGCTGTATCATTCATGCTCTACTTGCAAAAAGCCTGCTCACCCTTATCCTGGTCACAGAAGTGAATGGGAAACTTTGGGTCTTCCATGAAGTCTCTGTCTATGCACAGCCATGATCAGTGTTTGCTTCCCTCTCCTTCTGCAGTAAGAAGCATTCTTCCAAGTTTTGAGACACTTTAATTTCTACCACACACCCTATGGTCCCAGCTCCAATGTAGGTTAACACAGATATGTCTGAATGGGAATCAGGTGTGTCCAAAACTCAGGGCCCCTACCAGGATAAGAGCAGAGTTGCAAAATCCCTGAAATACCTGTATTGACACATTTCAACCAGCTGTGTAGCAAGCAATGAGGAAAGGCTTATTTCGTGCCTCTTACCCACTCACACCTCTTTCATGTTTTGCCCAGTTGGACATCTGGCATGTTTTTTGCTACACGCCCAATGCTGAGCTTTCATTTCAGGTGACCCATTCTGATTCTATCAGAACTGACTTCTGCCCTTATAAATGCGTGGAACTCAAGGCTTGTCTTGAGGCAGAGCCAAACACTGGAAACGTTGCTCAGCAATGGGTCAACCTCAAAGGGTTTGAAGCATCTGCTCTTTTATGCTCCCAGGGATTCACATGCTGATGCCCATAACTGTTGGTCTCTGAGTGAGGCAGATGGTATTGTCCTGGGTGTCTGGCCTAGCTGATTCCATCACTGTAGGTTTCTTCTGCAGCTCATCTTACATTTGTTTCCCACTGGAACCATGCAAGAAGAGACTTGCTACTGGCATTATGTTAATGGAAACCAAACGTATGCACCTGGTCCATCCTATTGTACTGAACACGCATCCCAGCTGAGATAGCACAGGGATCTAAAATAACCAACTGCTGAAAGGTTGTGCAGAAAGAAGTTGCAGGAGGATCTTATTTGGACAATAGAAGGGATGACATTATTCCAAGACCAAAAAAGAATGAGAAATTAGTCTGGAAGGAAGATACCAATATGCTGAGACATCAAGACACTTTAGCTACACACATCACACTGATTCAACAGAAAGCATGTAACTCAGTCCCTTGGTCCAAGTTTCCCAAAAGCAAGGGACTTCTAAAATTGTAACCAACACTGACAGATTAGCTGATCTTCAAGTCATAGGTACTATAGATCTCCAGCTGTGTCAGTCCCAGTCCAATATGAATTTCTATGCTGTCTAGTTCTGCCTATGATACCATCATACATGTTCAGCAATATCATGTTATCTCTACTGAACATGAAAATATTGTCTTAGATACGAATTCAGCTTTGTTCATCTCACACCCTAATGTCTCAACTCTGTTAAGAGCAAAATTTTTAGAACTTCTGGCTTCAAACATACAAGTAAGAAAGAAGCCACCAGAGATGTCAGTAGAATAGGCTGGCTCTCAGGACTGGAAAGGGAGGATCAGGGATCTTCAAAGCAGACACAGAGCCTTGAGAGGAAAGTACAGGGGAGTGTGGAAGTCTGTGGCACAACCCGTCTACGGGGCTACAGCAGACAGAGGGCTGGAGGCACAGCCACGGGGTTCCCTGGCCCTGCCATCCGTGCAGCCCCTCGGGGGGAGGGAAGACGGCTGACCTTCAGCCTCAACAGCAGCACAGCCGTCCAGCAGCACACTCATGAGTTTCTTCTTACACCAGGACCTGCGGGCTCCGGCCCATGGCGGCTCGCTACGGCATGTCGCGCGTCGTGGGTGGCTCGGGTGCCCAGCCAGGGGCCTGGCCCTGGATCGTCAGCATCCAGAGCCCCTGGGGCCACGTGTGCGGAGGGTCCCTCATCAGCCCGCAGTGGGTCCTCACAGCAGCCCACTGCTTCAACGCGGCCAGGTAAGGAGGAGCAGGGAAGGGGGCTATCCCCACAGCACCAGCAGGCGCCCCGTCCGCAGCCCCACGAGCTCCTGCCATCCCGCTGCCTTGCAGTATGCCCGGTGCCAGGGCACTGGCGAGCCCAGCTGAGAGACTGCTCCGCAGAAGGCTGGGCTCGTGCCACCGCTTCCTAGCAGCCTCCAGCTCCACGTTCCTGGTGCCCAAGGCATGCTAGGGCAGTGGCACCCTCCGCAGCGCTGCTTTCCTCTCTGCCTTGGGAAGCAGAAGGCAGGGAACCGCGGGGCTACTGCATTACGTGGCTCCGCTCCCTCTGAGGCCTCTCTGCATCTGCCTTCCAGGTACCTCACCATGTGGCGTGTGGTGATCGGGGCCACCCACTTGGCTCAGCCGGGCCCTGAGACCCAAGTGCGCGGTATTTATCGGCTGATACTTCATGAACACTATGATAACGTCACGGAAAGGAACGACATCGCCTTGCTGGAACTGGACCAGCCTGTCCAGTGCGGCTACTACGTACAGCTGGCCTGCGTGCCCGACGCCTCGCTGAGAGTGTCAGAGCTGACGAGCTGCTACGTCAGCGGTTGGGGTGCCACCATGGCAAGATGTGAGTTCCCAAAGAGTATTCGTGTGCCGAGGGTAAGCTCGGCACGCTGGGGAGGCGGGCTGGGCTTCTGGGCAGCGGCGAAAACCAGAGTCGGGCTGTGGGGACGTACGGCCACGGAGAGATGGGCCCGAGCCATTAGCCAAAGCGAGAGGGAAGGGCAAGCCCGGCACAAGGCCTCTGCAGGGGCAAAGGCGAGCCCTAGGGAAGGGCTTCGCCCACACAGGGGAGCAGAAGTGGGAACAGAAGGGCTGCTGGCTGCTAACTCCTTCCTGTGCTCACAGCTGGAGGATCGACCGCTGTCCTGCAGGAGGCCCAGGTCCACCTCATCGATGTCAAGGTCTGCAACAGCAGCCGCTGGTACAGAGGGGCCGTCCACCCCCACAACGTGTGTGCCGGCTATCCGCAGGGTGGCATCGACACCTGCCAGGTAGGAGCGTGCTCCGCGCCAGCCCCCATCAGCACAGGCAGCCCTGTCGCCAGCGCCCAAACGTCCCCCGGCGCGTGTTGCACCTGCCGAGTCGCCCTCCTGCCGCTGGGTCCCCACCGCTGTCAGGGCTTGCCTTCCCTTCCCCGTCTGCAGGCCCTTGCCCAGCACCCCTCTTGTCCCAGAGCCCCGGCACTCTGCCCAGAAAGGCCACCCAGTGCTCTTGCCCCAGCCCAGAGGTCTGCATCCCAGTCCTGGAACGTCCCCCTTCCACAACTCCAGGATCAGCGGGCAGAGAGGAGAGAGAGCGCCCTACCTTGCAGGCCCACCACCCCCTCCCAGACAAGGTCCTGCAGGCTCCAGCACCTGAACAGAGCTTTGCTGGGCACTGGGTACAGCTCTGGCAGGTGCCAGGAGAGAGAAGGAGCCAGCCACAGTGCTGACAGGGGCCACCCAACACCACCAGAACCCTCTGACTCTCCTCCGCTCCGCTGCAGGGTGACAGCGGTGGTCCTCTCGTCTGCCAAGACAAGCACGCCGACTACTTCTGGCTCGTGGGGGTGACCAGCTGGGGGATAGGCTGCGCGAGAGCCAGGCGGCCCGGAGTCTACACCTCCACGCAGCACTTTTACGACTGGATCCTGGTACAGATGGGACTGCACCCAGCAGTCCGGGCTGCTCCAACGGCGCGGGCATGGAGTCATTTTCTCACCGCCTCCACCCCCGTGCAGAGGCCAAGGCCGATCCCAACACAGTCGGGCACGTTTAGCTCCTGCCCATTCCCACTCCAGAAGCTGGTGGAGTTCTTTACTCGGGTGCAGGAGCTCCTGCAGGAACTAAGGGGGAAAAAGGCTTGAGCAGCAAGAGGAAGAGGATCCAGTGCAGGCTGCAGAGTAGCACCACCCTTTCCTCCTGGGGCAATGCCTGCTGAGATCCAAAGGCAGCCTCAGTGCCAGTGGCCTGCTCGGTCCTGCCCACGCTCCTCTCAGGGCACACACAACTGCTGCTCTTGACTTAGTTCTTGAAATAAAGTTGACCATTTTCACAGCTAACCATGCTTCAGTCCAGTCTCCTGTGCAAGGCAAGGACTTCCATGCCCAGCACCTGCAGAACGAGGCTGCAGGCAGACAAGTCGGTCACACGGGCAAAGAGTCACTCCAAAAGCTGAAACCGTGCCCGGTCTGAGACGAGGGTGCTCAGAGCCACCGTGGGGTGGAGAAGACTGGCTAGAGGGAGGCTAGCAAGAGGAGAGGAGGAAATGATGTGACAGGCAGCCAGCGTTGGGGGTATGCCTTAAGGCACGCAAGCTGAAGATTAGGGCCTGCCGGGAGCCTTCGCTTACTGAACACACCGTGGGAAACGCCTGAGCATGCCAAGAGCTATTGCTGCCTGTAGCAAAGCGAGTGCGAAGCTGACGGGAGTCAGAGTGCCATGAGGAAGAGCCGGATTTCACAGGTAGTTAAGGGGGATTGGTGTGGGAGGTGGCCACACTTGACAGATAACTGAAGGAAGAGCTGGGGTGGTTTTGGGGAGAGAAGTCTGGCAGGGACAGCAGTACCCAGGAAAAAACTGCATCGGTAATGCCGTGGAAGTCCGAGGTGACCCAGCTAACAGTGCCTGAAACAGCAAACCTGTGGACGGCTGTGGCAAACCTGGGAGCAACAGGGGAAAAAATACCCGCGGGGAGGTCCCTTGCTTGGGAGGAGACAGGGGCGGAGAAAGAGGGGAGTCAAGGCATTTGAGGGGCATGTATAGGCATGGAAAAAGGAGGGGAGGGGGGGATCAAGGAGCCAACCCCACAGAGGCAAACTGCTGGTTGGTGTGCTTGTTTGACTGAGCCCTGCAGGTGATCACCGCAGTGCGTCCTACCTCCTCTTGGAGAGCGATTCCCACTCCTTCGTGTGCGGCCCCACTCTGCACCCAGGGCACGGGTGGGTCCAGAGGGCTGGCGGCCAGCAAGGGCAGAAGGGAACACAGGCCACGGCGACCCAGCGGTGGGCAAGAGCGAGTGTCTCGGGCCAGCTACTGTTCGGAGCGCTGTGTGTTTGTGCAATTCACTAGGGAAACCAGAAGCTGGACTAGCTCACGAGCAAAGGAGAGAGACCCTTGCAGTCGTGCAGATGGCCTGTGGTTGCAGCCCACCCGGTTTGTTGAGCTGCCCGGTGGTGCCGATCCTGGGGAAGGCTCAAGAAACGGCGGCTGCCTGTACCTGCAGGCGGGCAGTGGAGTGTGCACAGCGGGAGCCAGCGGTGGTTTGTGCAGCTGTTGAACGGGTTTGGGCTTTCAATGTGCCCAGCCCGGTACACCTGGTTCCTTTCTCCTTGCAGGTTGTATTCAGAGCTGTAATGCTATTTTTTAAAAAAAGCAAAAGCAAAAGCAACCAGCAAACAAAAAAAAAGCTGGGCAATTCCACCCTGCAACGGGTTGTCTCCCCCAGGCCCTGGCCACCCTGCCAGGCGACATTCACCACCACCAGCAGGGTGCAGGAGCGGGCCCGGGGCAGGGCTTTCACAGGCCACCCCTATTTTGAGGCTCCTGGCCGTGCAGTTCCTGGGCAGTGCTCAAGCAATGGCAGCAGTGCCCACAGCCAGTATTTTTGATCTTTCTCCCTTTCTCCCAGGCTCTGGCTCCCTGGTTTCCAGCTGTTCTCTTTCTGCCTTAAAGCCTGTTGTGCTGCTTCTCTTCCCCTTCCTCACTCTGGCTCCTTGTCCCCATCTTTTTTAGCCTCCTCTCTGCCTGCCCGGGCCCCTCGTGCTCCCCCTGCTCCCCCACCCCGGCGGCCACCGTTGCTCGGTCCCTCTCTGCCGCCCTGCCCCACACTCCCCCTCCCGCTGGCCCTCAGGCTCTGGGGGATGTTTCCCGCCCTGCTCTTGGCTTGGGGGAGGGGCCATGGGGCCCGCGGGGGCGGGACAGGGCCGGGGGAAGTGTCCCTGCAGGGGCAGGCAGCAGGAAGAGGCCCCGGGGCATGCTGGGAGCTGTAGTCCTGGGGCAGGGGCTGCCGGGCGGCCATGCTGGTGCCGGGAGGTGCAGGCTCTGCTCCAGCCATGGCCCGTCTGAGGTGAGGGCTGGGGCTGCCCCTGAGGTGAGTGAGGCCCTTGGGTGGGTGACGGGGTGTCTTCTGCCTGCTGGCTGCCCGGGGGTGGTGGGTGGGAGCTCCAAGCCGGAGCCAGGCCGGCTGGGGCAGCCCCAGGGTGACCCAAGAGCTGGGCAGGGGAAGGAGAAGGGAGACAGACCCCCCATCACAGGCACTGGACACGCCGACTCTCAGACCCCCCCCGAGCCCCCCGAGCCCCGCTCCCCCCCTGCAGCTGCCCTGTCCCCAGCCCCTCCCCTGAGGCCAGTCCCGCAGCCCCAGGCTGCCCCACGGCCTGTCCTGGCAGCGGCGAGCGGGGCCTCAGGCAGGCCCAGGGCTCTGTTAACACAGTGGGGAAGGAGCGGTGTCTGCAGGAGCTGCTGCAGCAGGAGGGGCTCCAGCCTGGGGCCTGCTGTGACAGTCACGGTTCTTTCCCTCTGCCAGAGGCTGTGCCAGGGCTCGGTGGTCTGTTCCTGCCCTGGGGATGTCGTCAGCTGCATCCAGCTCAGGCTGAAGCTGAGGAGATGGGCAAAAGGAAAAGCAGCCGGAGAAGGACACGAAGGGGATCCGGCTGCAAGCTGCCCCCAGCTGCAGACAAGAGACAGCCGGCCTCTCCGCGTGAGGAAGGGTCCCTGTGAGTAGTCCTGAGCAGAGCTGGTCACCAACATGCACCGCGGGGTCTGTGTGCGTAACCAAAGCACGGTATAGCTGTGGGGGCGGGGGGTGTGTGTGTGTGCGCAGTGAGGCTGTGTATGTAGGAAGCCTCATATTGTAAGAGCTGAGAGAGGCAGAGACAGAAGTGTCTCAACAGTAAAATGCTCCCAGCAGCACCAAGAGCGGGAGCGGCAGTGAGTCCTGGGCCCTTGTGTTATAATCAGATCTGAATTTTGAATTTCACTGATAATTAATTGTTTTGAATAAACAACTAATTTCTTATAGTTAATTATTTCCTGATTCAATTAATTTACATTATGGTAAGGAGTAGACAAAACCTCACTTATGCTAAGAGACAGCAGATGCAGGCCTTAGGAAGATGGCCAAAGCTGAAGCTGCTGTGGATTGGGAAACTGTACAGAACACAGAACGAGGAGGGAGGGAGGCAGGTACAAGGGGTGAAATTGTACATTCTCGGCTAGTTCTCTTATGTGATGAAACCATCGAAACAAAGGCATGTTGCTGTGAAGACTCTCCCGTCCTCCCCATCCTAATTTGTATATCAGAGATTTTGATCAGTAAAATAACCAATGATTAGATTAGGATAGGACTATTAAGAAAGTTATAGAATAGGGCGGACCAATCATTGTAACTGTCAAAATTAATAGCGGGCATAAGATGCATGCTTATGTTAAAATCTGTTAAAGATCCTGACTTTGCAGAAAAAGGGTATAAGATGTTGAATTTTTGATGTAACTTTGAAGCCCGTCGGGTGGAGCTGTCCCTGTGCTTCCCAGCGCTGCAATAAAGACGTGCCGGCTTATCTGCAAGTGTGTAGATAAATTTGTTGTGATTGCGACCCTCCGTCCACACTTGGGGCCGTGTCACCCCTCTTGTGCTCCGGGTGCCTCCCTGTGCCTGTGCCCTCCCACCTTCCATCACTGGCGTCACTCTTTTGCTTCCCTGTACCTTTCTTCTTCTGTCTGTTCTTGTCCCCTGCTCCCTCTTCGTCCCTCTCTGCTTTCCAAGCCCCTCTCTTGTTCTGCTATTCTACCTGCCCCTTTGGTTTTCCTTGCTCTCCCTCTGTCCTGCTCCCTGCCCCTCTTTTTTCCTTCCTCTGTCTCTGTCCTGCAGCGCATGGCTGGTTTTTCATTCACTGCCTCTTTGTCCCAATCTGCATTCCTCCTTGATGTTCCCAATCTCTCTGGCTTCTTGCCTGAGATGCTTTTTCTCTCTTGTTTGTAACAGGAGACGCTGTTCTCTAAAAACATAACGGCATTCTTTTGGCAAGCCGCTGAAACGCTGAGAAGATCCCCTCCTGGGAACACTGTGCAATATTCTTCCTGTCTGCAAGTGGCACCTGTTCATCAGAATGGATTCCAGAACCCAAGGGGCAGTTAACCTCCAGAAGTCTTAAACCTTCTGGGGAATCGCACAGACTATTTCTTGCTAAGAAGATGAAGGCTCTGTTGTTCCAGCTGTCCTTAGTGTTTCGAGACAACAAGCACTTGCACTGGTACTTGTTCTTTTCTGATCTGCGGCTCCTGTGAATGTTTCTCCAAGTTCTTGGTTTCCTGTCCGGGTGACTCTCCAGAGGACTGTAAAAATCAGTCTTCGTGGAGACTCTCTGTGCTGCGGAGCTGCCTGTATCGTTGTTGTCACCCAGCTGCCTACAAACGGCTCCCAACCCCAGACAGTGGGGTGGCATTTCTGATCTGCTGGAAGGGGGTGTCTCCATTTTTAATGTTGTTTCTTTCAGGGAGCACTGTGAGCGTGGCGGATCCTAAGCAGAAATACACTCGATTTGAACAAGTCGGGCAAGGGTAAGTCCAGTCACAGCTGCTTACACAAAAGCACGCGCCAGGTATTTTGCTGGTGTGATATCAAGCGTGAAGTCGGGCAAGCTCCAAACGTGTTCAGACCCTGGGCTTAGATTCTGCTGTCTCTCAGTACTGATCAGAATTGGTGCCTGTGGTCAGAAGGCGTCGTCAAAGAGCACTTGATGCTGGCAACGTCTTGTCTGCAGCGAGGGGCAGGACCTGGAAGATCTACTGTCCCTCAAGTTTCTGGCACCCGTTTGCTTGTTTTCTTAGGGGAAATCATTTTTGTGTGTCTCAAAATAATACGGCCACGCTAAAGAAAGGAGAAAAATCTTTATTGCCTGAAAGAGCAGCTTAGAACCTGATAGCTGTCAGATAAATAACACTTCTCAAGAACATTTCTTTCCAATCTTTTGCTTTCAAAAAATACTCAGTGATCAGGATTATAACGGCATAGTTTAGAAACTGCAACCAGAGATTAGATATTCAGCTCTCTTTTCTGGCAGAGGTAGTGAAAACCAACAATTCAGTAATAAACACAGTGTCGATGCACTGTCCTTTCCTCAGATGGCTGGCACGTGTGTTCAGGGCTCTCAGAATGACTGCGTGGTGTTGCCTGAGTTTTGCAGATAGATCCAAAGAAGAGATCTGAGAAGGCACAGCTAGACTGTGTGCGTGTTACATTCTCCGGAAAAAACCCACACAAACACACCACAGGAAAAAAAAAAGGGAAAAAATAAAACCCAACAGCGCAAAACTGGAGAAAAAGGGAAAAGAATGAAATCTATTATTTTCCAGTCTGTATATGCACCCCGCCTTTCAGTTGTGGACTAAAAGAATTTGGTATGAACTCTGGAGATTTGCATCAGCCCTTTTTCTTCCTGTTGGACCTAAGTTTTCTCTTGGATAGCCTGCATGGCAGGGGGCTGGTGGGCTGCTGCGCTGTGCACTGCTGGCTGAAGGAGTGGAGGAACCAAGGTGTTTTGGAAACAGTACAGGCAACAGAGAGCTCCTGTCAGGGCTTTCACTTCCAGGGTCTAAACCACTTCTCATGTCTCTGCTGCTCTTTTGTTTCTGGGGCGTCTGGAACTGTCTATACCGCACTCGACATCAGCACGGGACAAGAGGTAGGTGTCAACAGCCCCAGCAGATTTGGCAGGGGTTCAGCGCTTTCCCCCCAGGTGCGAACAGCGGATGGGCTTTCGGATCGCCAGGAGATCTTTACTGCAAAGGCTGTTCCTCTGAAGCGCAGGCTGGCGTCAGCCTGCAACGTACCTCGTCTGCTGTCTTCAGCTTTTCAGGGACAGCTCTTTAAGGGCACCGTGGTTCTGTGCCTCAGGAACTGAACGCTTCCTGTGGCTATCCGCTTTCCAGCAGCCATTGCACCGAGGGGTTGATTAATGCCTGAAAAGGTGCCTGCGAATTCCTGGGGGGAGGTCCTGGTCCCCCTGGCATCAGGAAGAGCCTTGGTGCTTTCTGTGCTTGGGCTGATGCTTCACCCATCGCTTCCAAGGCCCATCGTAAGAGAACTGGTTTTTTACTTACTGTGTCTTGAGGACAGGTTGGTGCTCTCCACAGTGCTGTTGGTCCCCGGCTGCTACCATGTTACATCATCCCTGACTGGGCATTTGAATGGAGAGAAATCTGTAAAGAAATCGCAGCAAGCCTTTGGGCCTGCTAAAAACTATAGTTTTTACTGCCAATGTGAATGTGTTGGTTTAGAAATTGTTACATCTCTGTTCCCCACTGTGCATGAAGTTGTGCTCTTACAGAGAATGTTGGTCTCGATATACAATTTAACTCTGTACATTTACAGCATGTAAAACTGCCTGTGGACCTGGCCATAGATTGGTTAGTAATACAGATCGTAAAATCTGAAGATCTGTCACAGTGAGAGGCCTCGGGAGAACCCCAGGGGTGGTCACAGATTCCCCTGTTGCTGTGAGGAATAAATAGCTTCGTTACGTCACTTAATTTTGGACACACTTTGTCCTTATTAACAACCAGCAAGAACGCAAGGAGGGCACTTTCTCCTTTCAGAGAAGGCCACACTAGCTCTGTCTTAGTTACTGAATATATTGATGCATCCACTCGCTTCTGAAGGCTGCCGTCATTCAGTCCCAATTTACCTTAACCACAGCTTCAGGCAGTAATACTGTTTAGCATTTTTTCCATCAGGTGTTTCATCTCCAAAGTGTGATGCAAGACCTAATGAAGGAGAGATCGTGTTTAGGACTCAGTTTTGTGCTTTAGTCATCCTGAAGCTGGTTGACACACACCTGACAGATGAGAAGACGTATCTCAAGACCAAAGCTCTCTCCAAAAGAATACAGCCGTGTTTAGGTCCAGTGTCGGTGACAGCCTGTTACAGCCCGTGGAGTGGTTGCAGTGAAGTGGGGGCCGGGGGGTTGAGAAGCAGCTCTTGAAGGAGAGTTAACACTGACAGTCCCTGTAGTGGCCCCTTTAAAGTGGCATCTTAACGTTTTTGAATATGGGCAAACACTGCCTGAAAATCTGGCTGGAAAACCAGGCCCGAGAGCGGAGGGGTGCTCTCTTTTGGGCCATGTCAAGAGCAGGACTGGGCAGAGGGGGAGGCTGGCCAGACTACGGGGGAGCAAGAGGCAGACTTGAAATAGCCCCGGGGCGTCGTCTCCCCAGCGGGCGCGTGTCGGGTAGGGGGGCTCTTCTGGGGTGGGTTTGTAGGAGCCCTTGGCCGGAGCTGAGCTGGAAGGCAGGGAGGGAAGCAGGGCTGAGCCCAGAGGGACGGGGCTGGCAGAAGCGGGCTCACGAGGAGGCCAGGACGAAAAGCTCGAGCAGGGCCCATGGCTGCCTGGGGGAAGGTGGCACTGGGCGCAGGAGCCAGGCTGAGGCAGAGGCAGGCTGGCTACAGCGGTTCAGAGCAAAAGTGGTCATATTAGTGATAATTAGACAAGGTGGTGTCTTAGAGAATCCCTTTGCTCTTTGGGGCTACAGCTTCAGCTTTCTGATTTATCATTCCTGGCTGTCAGCAGATACATCTGAATCTCACGGGTAGTGTCTCATCCACCTGCAGTGCTGCACTTTACAGCTGCTCTGAGACAGAGGTCTGCAAGGGATCTAAAAGCCCTAAGCTCTGCTTATGACCCTGGGTGTATCCATAAAATACTGATGAATGGATTATTGTTTTTTAACCCAGAAAATAATTGCAAATCTAAACTGTGCTAAAGAATGGCATTCAGAGTTGCAAAATAAAAATTCAAGGCATTAGGAAGTGCTAGGGTCGTACTTTTTGTGTAACCTTAGTAATCTTTTTAGTACAGCATTTGCCACGTAACGTGCATTTGTGTTTTGTTTCAGTTATGCAGTCAAGAACACCAGCAATTGCTGAAATAATGATCAAAAATCACGATTGCTAAAGCATTACCAGCTGGTTTTATGTTTTCACAGCAATAAAATCACTTCCTGCTTGAAAGCGTGCATGAATAATAATACCGTGATACACTAAGGCCATTTGAAAAGAACGTAGGTAGACCTAAAAATGGTAGACCATTTTGACAGATTTACAAGGCAAAATGTATTTGGCCATGTGTCCTGCAAGCAGCACCCAAGCTAGCAAAGAAATAGGGCGTTGTAGTGTGAGTTACTGACCTCTTACGTCTAATAACAAGACAGCTTGGCAGAGCTCTGCTATGTCATTCCAAACCCACTCCCTTCGTGTTCATTCTGATCTCGTACCACAGACTGCTCAAATGAATGGTTTTTAATGTCATTTCAGGTGGCCATAAAACAAATGAATCTCCAACAACAGCACAAAAAGGAACGAGCTCTTAACGAAAGCCTGGTGATGAGGGAAAATAGGAATCCAAATATTGTTAACTGTTTAGACAGGTAAGTAGTTCTGGTACTATCACATGAATGTTCATTTACGTACTGCAAGCCAAAGATTAAAAAACTTCTGGTCTCTGGCAGAAGATTGACCTCTTCATTATTTATCTACTCATATACAATTTCTGGGAGAAGATTGTGTTTTGTCTGCGTTAATCTTTTCTGGCATATATAGTTTGAAGACTGTTTTTAAAAATGTGCATCAGCCATATCTTACTAAAACAACAGCCCATGAGTTCACTACCTCTGTGTTGTTTTGTTGTTGTTTTTGTTGTTGGGGTTTTTTTGTTCCTTTTTTTTTTAAATTGATCATATTTTCTCTGTCTTATGATAAGTGCTGATAAGTCCTCATAGAAATTATTTCCGTTGGGCTGTTCCCACTATTTTCCATTACTGTGGATGCCAGGAAGACTAGGTTCTTGTTTCCAGAAACACATCATTTGCCAGTTTTAAATTTTTTTTTCCTCTCTCTGTGTGTTTTTTATGTAAGGTTTTCCAAACTGTGGACCAATTTCTGTCCTCAGTGGTACACACCCTCCTACCATGGATGTCTATGAAAGTTGTGTTGCCTTGTTTCTGGAGTTAATCCTGGAATCTTTGCGTTAGGATGATGAACCAGATGATGTGCTATGTCCTAGTTCCAGATTTATCTTTGCTGTTGGTAAACTGCATTTTTCACTTGCTTGCCATCTAAGACATGTAATTTTTCACTCGCATGCCTTTCTCATTTAGGCTGCACAGATTCTAAGTCCTGTATAGCCTAGAAGGAACGTCTAGTCATTTTATTCTGTCTTCGTTTGAAAATGACCTGGAAACAAAAGCCACCAGCAGTCTTTTCCATGAGGTAATTTAGCTGTGCCTGTTCATCTCAGTGCCCTTGTTTTCTTCTTTCAGCCACCTGGTCGGTGATGAGCTCCGGGTGGTGATGGAATACATGGCTGGTGGCTGTTTAAGAGATGTTGTTACCCAGTTTTGTATGGATGAAGAGCAGATGGCAGCTGTCTGCAGGGAGGTGAGGGATCCCGCGTGTGCTTCCTCTTCCTTGGACAGGATGGTACTGGTGAACAGGTGGTAAGAACATGAGGGATTTCATCTTGAGAGCTTTGTTTCTGCGTTGCTTTATGATATGGAGAAGAAAGGGCACCTTAAGTGAACTGCCTGCCAGTATCGCTGCACTTACTGTCCTCTGTCATTACACTCTGAAACACTGTTACTGTGTTATCTTTTCTTTTTTTTTTTTTTCTTTTTTTACTCTTCTCAGCTCTACCTCTTTAAACACGTGCCTGGAGCATGTCTGTACTGCATTCCTTGCCTGTAAAAGCAAACATGCTGGTGGCAGATTTTTAAAAGAACAGCAAAGAAAAATAGAGACTCATTTGTCAGAGTCCTCAGCTTAAAAGGATAGCATTCGACCCAAAATGGCATTTGCTTCTGAAAAATTACTAAGGTGCTATTTCCAAACCTGCTATAGAGCCTGACAATAAAATCTTTGTCCTGCAACCTCCCACCCAACAGTGATCCACTTCAAACCGAAGGAAGGGACTTTCTCATTTTTGGCAAAACATAGTTTGTCATACGGATGGAGATAGCACACTGATTGGGCAGCAGCCATCCTGCCTGTGCTTTCAGGGGCTAGTCTGTGACAGTAATGGACATTTCTCTTTCCAAACCTGATAAGCCTTTATTTGGAAAGTTATTACTTTAATAGTAAGTTGAAGCACCAAGCTATTCCTCTGGACAGCGCAATATTTGGGCGTTACTCACAATTAATCTAGAAATTAAATCTTTTAGAGGCATTTCCTTTCTTGTGTGGTGAAATCAGGTCATTAATTTTTACCCTCATGTTTGTTTTTTACGTATCAGTGCCTTCAAGCCCTGGATTTCCTTCATTTAAAGCAAGTGATTCACAGGGACATCAAAAGCAACAGCATTCTACTTGGCATGGACAGGTCTGTCAAATTGGGTGGGTATTCCTGGTCAGGCACAGCCTTCCCAGGCTGTGGCACGGGGCTGCTTTTGACTGATGGCCAGTTCCCCAAAAGGGATGCCTGTGGCAGTGCGCTGACCACTGCTGCCAGCTCCGAGGACAGTTCCAACATGCAGAGAGGCATAGAAAGGAAAAAGGTGTCAAGAGTGGCTTTGGTTTGTGTGTGGCCCTTCCAGAGGGAGGCAGTTACAGTCTAACGGTTCAAGTCAATAAAAGCCACTGCAGAAAACTTGAGGGGTGTTATTAAGTGGCCAAATCAGTATTTCCGTGGCTACAGCACTGAGTAAACAGAGCATGGCAGCTTTTCCAGATAGATTCCACACCGTGTTCTCAGGTATAGAGTGGGGATTTCTTTTGCTCGCCTTCCTAATTCAAGCTGCCTTTAACACCACTTGTTTTTCTCCTCAGCTGATTTTGGCTTCTGTGCTCGGATCATCCCTGAGCAGAGTCGACGGAGCACAATGCTCAGGACTCCATACTGGATGGCACCAGAAGTGATGAGAAAAGAAGCCTATGGCCCCAAGGTGGACATCTGGTCGCCTGGGGTCATGGCTATAGAGATGGTGGATGGAGAACCTCCTTACTTTAGTGAAGATCCTCTCAGGGTAAGGTGCACATAAAATCAGATACCAGTGTCTTTCAAATCTATCCCGTGTTTAGTCCCCCATGAGACAAAACCCGAGCCGCATCAGCTGGAACTAGTTCCCCCATGGGCCACTTCTAAAGCTGTCAGGGAGCGCAGCAGCATCTACTGTAGCTTTGGTGACGTCAAGGGGAGAACCTCCAAAGAGCAGTGACTTGTATCCAGTTCAGAAACATGCCATTTCTGCCTTCAACGGGGCTTGAAATACCTCGTATGTTTTTTGAACTCTCTTTGAGCTGTATCTCTGAGTGACAGCGATTTTTCAGCGGCAAGTTTCTCCAGTTGGGGAGTTTTTCTGAAAAGCATTCCGGCTGTGTCTGCAGGCAGAGAAGTCTTTTCAAACGGGTCAGTGCCGATGGCTTACCTGAGCCTTTCAGGAGGTGTCACTGCTTATAGAAATGCCATAATTATTCATTAGCAAATAACTTCCTGAAAATGTGTTTTAGCACAGAAACTTGTAGTAAATGAATGTATTTTTAATGATTTGAAGTTTTCAGCTTCATCCTCATTTCTTAACATGAAATGACCAGCTCTTATCCCAAATGGGTGTGTAATAGTGGAGGAATGTATATAAAGATAAAACCTCATGACTGGTAGCTGGAACAAACTTAGATGCTGCACAGTTAATTCCTGATAGGGATGCAGGAATTTATGAGGAAATTAATTGTGACCCATGTGTATAGACACAGAATTTTTGTTAAGGCTGGAATTAAAATAGAGCATGATGCGTAGCTTTTCTCCCAGCAGTAAGACTGCACTCTCCCTACTCTACAGCACCCAGAGTGCGTGCTGCAGGCTGAGAGAAGAAACAGCAGAAGGATCAGGACATACCCCCTGGCAGGCTACTTAAGAAAGGAATACAACAGCTACACCAGTGTCAATCCTCCACTCTGAACAAAGGTTCCTGAGTTTTCTTGGAAGACTTCTTTTGGTTTGGTAGGTGCCCCAAGGTTTTTCGTTCCAGTGCACACAGAAGGAGCAGCGTGCGCTGTGCCACCTCGTGAGGGGGGAGAAGAAGCAAACAGGTTTGGGTTCAGCCTGATGCTGAGTCAGCTGAGTGCAGCACAGCTGGCAGGGTGGCAGTAGGCCTGTGTCCCTGGTTTGGAGGCTGAAAATTCCAAGCTTCATTAACCTCAACTGTTAATTAGGGCTCCTCGAGAAGCCTCAGGTCGACTGTGAGGAAGGGAACTGGATTTCTTATCTCTGATCAAATTCACATTCAGCGATTCCTGCCCTTGCCCAGATTATTTGAGATGCTCTTTTTCTTCATACATGCCTCGTCTGCTGTGGGAGTTGAGATCAGCTTGAGCACTTGGAGCTTCAAGGCATCTTCAGGTGTCTGAGTCAACCTGCAGGAGGTTAAAATCAGGCACCTGGAGTTGGTCCAACCTGTGTTCACTTCCTGGGCTCTTGGGCAGAGGCTGTTGCCCCTGAGCTGGGAACAGTGAACAGCTTGTGATGGACCGCCTGAAGTTCCCCAGTTCCCAGCTGGTTTTATGAAGGTGAATCATCCCCAGCAGGGACAGGATCCCTCTGCTGTTGTGTGTGGAATCACAGAGTGCAGTGAGAGCTCTCAGCTGCATCCAGACAGGAGAGCTGATAAGCAAGACCCGTCTTTACAGGTCAGGTTTTTAGCTGATGGCACACAGTAGGTGTTGGGTTTAATAGTCACATTTAGACCCCATCCAGGGAGTTCTGCGAAGCCTGGAAACCAAAGGATGCTCTTTCAAACTTTGCGTGTTTCAATAGTGCAAGGCACGCAGCAGCTTCCATTACCGACATGGATTGAAATACCGAAATATACTATAAGGGCATTAAAGGATCATTAATCGTAGAGTTAAAACCAGGCTTAATGTCGATGCGTTTGTTGTTTTCCATGTGCAGAGCAAACGCATCCCCTGTTGCTCAAGTTCTTCCCAGCCGATGCAGAACTCACAGGAATGAACCATTTTCCAGCCAAGAGTGGCCTGGATATTTCTGTGACGGTGTTTGTTTTCTCTCACTGTGATTTCCTTCCACCAGGCGTATGCCTGGGGCCTGAGGGACAAATCCTGGTGCGATAAATATCCTTTGAAATGCCGGTCGGACCTCCCCAGTTTCAGTTTTAAGAAAACCCAACAAACCAAATCCCAGGCATTTCTGTTTGCTTTTTCCTTTATTAACCACACTGCATCAATTTTCTTCAAACCTATAACATATTTTCCAAATGCTGTGAATCTTCTACAGTTTCAGGCTTCTAAATCATCCATATGTTGTTCCGTCATGTATCTGGGTGCCCTGGATAACTTTAGGGTCTCATTTTCACAGACTGCAGCTGTATGCCAAATCCATTCTTCTTTCTTGGTACGTTAAAGAAATCCATGAGCTTATTGCCCCTTTGCAGCTACTGCAAACACTTCTTTCCTTTGTACTGTACTTGCTTTTCTCTGCCAGCTGGATCACAGGAAAGCAAAAGAGACACGGCAAGAAGGTGCTTCAGCTTCCCCTAGATCTTTTTCTGTGGTCGTAGAACTGTTTAAAAGGTGCAGTACCCAGCTACAGATGACTCTGCTGATTGGAGTTCTGTGAAGAAAGGAGCAGCTGAAAGAGCTCCCTTTGTCCTGGCACTCCTGTTTCACAGCCAGGTGAATGGAGCCGGAATAAAATTCCCAAGGCTGCCATGGGTGCTGTGTTCCTTTACCGCAGGAGAAGGGACGTCCCTGGGGCAGCACCATTTAACCGCAGTGAGGACAGGCCCTCCGGCTCACCGCTGTGCCCGGTGCCTGAGGGCAGCTGCAGAGGGACAGGACGGGACTGATTTTGTGACACTTCTGTTGTGGGAAAAGTAGAGAAACTTCCTTTTATTGTTTTTCCTCTAGGATAGTTCATTTGCCTTTTTAGGCCTGGAATTTTTCCTCTGTGTTTAAGAGGATAAGAGCAAAGTCCCTTTGGCCACCGTCTCTTTAAATGCCAGTAGCGCAGAGCTGTTCTTGTCATGGCGGACATTTGTATGGAAGACTCCTAGGCCTATTTCCATTATTATTGCTGTATATTTGGGACATATTCTGCAAGTTTAGGTTCAAACAGTTCAAAACGTTTGTCTTGCGTTTCTAAAGAACGTCTTACAAAAGCAGAATGAACTCATCTGTCCAGCTTCGCAGCATGTGAGACCTTGGTTCCAAGTGAACTGCCCCGGATAATGCTCGCCCCATGTTTTGCAAAATTCTGTTCTAATTCCTTGGCCTGAGGTCTGTCAGGAAGACTTGCTGATCTGGAATTTGGAGACTGCTGACATAGTTGCAGGTGGCTCCTGTCTGCCCAATAGTGTTTTTTCTTCCTAATAAAATTGTGCATACAGCTTACATGTCTGTGTTGGAAATGAGGTTCCAAATGCTTCTGTTTATCCAAGGAATAAGCTGATGGATCTAGTTTTTAATTCATCCATTTACCATTTCTATCTAGAATAGAGCAAAAATCTGGACTAGGTTTGTTTTAAGGAAGCTGTACTTTAGGGAGCAGTGAGCACTGCAGGGATGCATTTTATGTAATCATCCTTTGAAATAATACAGCTGGCCCGAATTCACTCTTTAAAATAGCCAGGAAAGCTGGTGTCGATGCATGGAGAAGCAAACTGTGCTTTTGCTGATGTAGTTCCTACTAATGAGGTCAGCCACTGCAATCAGCTGTCAAGGCAAGATCACGTTGATGTTGGAGTAGCTGTGGCTGCATCGGGGTTTGTTTTGTAGGTATAGAAAAATCATCTCTAACCCTCTGCCAGGGAAGAAACTGGCCCTGGAGACTGGACCTTAAAAAACAGGCTCCCTATGAGCAGCTCTGGGTAAGAAAGAAACAGGTGGAGTCTCGTGTTTCTTGTCTCTCTAGGCGATGGATCTGATAGTGACCAACAGGACACCAGAGCTGCAGAACCCCGAGCAACTGTGTGCTGAGTTTCAGGCCTTTTTGAGCTGCTGCCTGGAGGTGGACATGGGCAGGCGAGGGTCTGCCCAGGACCTTCTGCCGATAAAACGCGAAGCGGCTGCAGGTGAAAGAGCTGCGCTGTGTCCTGGTTTTGTCATCAGCTGAACTCGAAGGCATCAGATGGAGCCCCCTCGTGTTAGTCTCCACTCTCGGTGCTTTTCAGCTGAAAAACAAGTGGAATCATACAGTGGTTTGGGTTGGAAGGGACCATTGGAGGCCATCTAGACCAGCCCCCCTGCAGTGAGCAGGGACATCTTTAGCTGCATCAGGTTGCTCAGAGCCGCATCCAGCCTGACCTTGGATGTCTCCAAGGATGGGGCTTCTGCCACCTCTCTGGGCAGCTGGTGCCAGTGTTTCACCACCCTCACGGTAAAAAATTTCTTCCCCATATCTAGTCTGAATCTGCCTTCTTATAGTTTAAAACCGTTACCCCTTGTCCTATTGCGACAGGCCCCGCTAAAAAGTCTGTCCCCATCTTCCGGATAAGCCCCTTTCAGCACTGGAAGGTGGCTGCAAGGACTCCCCGGCCTCTTCTCCTCTCCAGGCTGAGCAACCCCAGTTCTCTCAGCCAAATGCCTCCAGGGCTGGTGACTCAGCCACCTCCCTGGGCAGCCTGCTCCAGTGCTTGAGAAGGTTACCACTCCCCCTGTGCTGTGTCAGTTGAGTTGTTAGAATATGGATAAAGGAGTCTTCATAATCATCTTCTAGTGAACTTGGTGACTTAGTAGGTAGGGGCTGTTTTGAAGATAATGTCAGTGGTGAATGAGAATGTTGGAGAAGCCTATTGAAATGCACAATGGCAACCTCTCCCAACCTAGAAGAAAGCTAAAACATGACAAAATCAAGCTCGTTTGCATTGGAAGACCTTTGAAGAACTCGAACGGGGGGGAAAAAAGGAGATCTGGTAGAGGCCTCACATGCTGGTGCCACTCCCGAATAACAGCAAAGGTGAAAGAAGTCACAACTAGGAGGTGCGCAGGAGTTGAGGCCCATTCTGTAGACATGAAGTGCTGCAGAGCGAAGGGTGGGTGCGTTCCTGAAGGGGTGAGGGGAGAAGAGAAGGTGGGCTGTTCCGTACTGCTTACGCTCCAGTTTTCACCAATTGCTTGTTGTAACCGGACAGCGGAGCCGAGGGTTTGATTCAGTGGAGTTACATTTGCAGTTCTGTCAGTCTGACTGTGAAGGCACTTAAAGGGTTTTGCTGGCTTTCATCGGTGAAAGAAGCGGCTGTTCGTGAGCGTAGCGATAAGCAGAACAAAGAGAAGGTAGATTTTGGACTTCAGTTATGGTGGTGTTCTTCAGGACTGTTGGGGAATTCCTTTTCTCCGTGCAGAATGATCTGTTGAATTGAACTGGGTGTAGGGGTGAAAACTCAGCGAGTGAATTTTGGAGTACTCGGCGCGTGAGAGAGAGAGAAAGCAAAAGGCAAGAGAGTTTTTAAGTCTGAATGTGAAGGTAGATGAGCAACCAAATCGGTTCTTAATAGGAGGGGAGGAATGGAACTGGAGTAGGTGATTAATCTCTTACTTTGTCCCTCGATGAATATTGTGGTGAAAAATACGGTCTATGGCAAACTGTCAGAGTGATGAGGTGTTCACATCACCTTCTGTAACGTTTCTTCTCTTCTCTCGAGGTTCTTCCTGAACACCAATGAGGTGACATCTGTTTTTAAAAACTTGGGCATGATTGGATGGGGAACAACAGGGCAGTAAGTATTGTTGTTTTTTAATGAAGAGGCTAGGTACAGTAACTTACCTGTTCTTCTAATGGTTAAATATTTATTGGAAATTAAATTTTAAAATGAAAAAAAAAAATCTGCGTGTGCTAGTGGGTGTCTAAGAGTGTAATGAAAGAAAGCAAAGCTGCAGATACTGGTATTGCAGTTGGCATTCCAGGTCATCCAGTTAGTGTTTCAGTTCTGACATCTCGGTTTTACTTGTGCTTCACCCAACTGTTTCCCCGTGTCGCTGAAGAGATTTTTCTGTGCTGTGCTTTTCAGCTGTGGCTGGCGTTTAACGATACGATCCCGTGATTGTTCCCTAGGATCGGTGAGGTTGGAAAAGACCTTTAAAATCATCGGGTCCAACCGTAAAAGTAACACTGCCAAGTTTGCTGCTGAGCCATGTCCCTAAGCACCGCATCTACACGTTCATAGTACAAGTAATAGAGATGTTTATTGTTTCAGCAGTCACGTCATCTAAGTGTGACGTATGAGAGCAGCAGGAGGTCATTTTTTACAGCCTCTGTGTTCCTCAGGTAATTGCCTTTCCTCCTAAGTGAGGAAAAGGCAAAGGTTCTGGCAAGGTAGTGGATTCTAGCCTTTTACTGTCTTTCTTTTAACAATTTAAATGTGTGCTAGGGCATCCCAAATAACAAAATGTCTTGAGGAGCCAGCTGCCATGTGTCGTTCGTGTGCTCTGTTTGTGATGGGAGAAGCATGAGAGAGAATTGGCTGCATCAGCTGCAGGAAGGGAAGGTCAAGCTATTCATACAAACACGAATCGAGTTATTTTGATAAGACCATTTTGCACTTTTTTAACGGGCAGCTTGACGTTTGAATAGAAAAGGGTTCCTTCTCGGTTAATTTTGAGAGAATTTATTCCAAGTTGTATTTTATTTACCTCAGGTTTAGAGCACAGCTTCCCCGTCAGTTAGGAAGTACCATCCTGCAGTATAGCCCACCTAGGATTCCACAGGAGAGAGAAGTCTCAGTCGTAGTTTCTCACATTAATAGTCCGAGTGATTTCTATCTGCAGTGGGTAAGTTTAGAAATAAGGTCTGTTTAAATAAAACTCTGAACAAACCTTTTAACGTTTGGCTACTTGTCTTCCACCTTAAATAAGCTACTGTCCGTCGCTTGTAACCGGTTTTAGGATTCCTGGAATTAGTAGGTGAGATGAATTCTTACAATCCTAGCTTGATTCCAGGAATTCTTAGAATTCCGGAAGGTTAACACATTTTGGTCAGTTTTGTTATATGGTTAGTTCCTATGCGGGCATGCAGTGGTTTACTGTTTCAAGCAGAGATTGGACAGGGCAATATCCAACAATTGTCAGGCTCTTTGATTCACGTGAGGTGTTCCTAACCGCTGTGTCATGTTGGGGGAGGCCTAGGAAGTACATTGCTAGAGAAAATGGCCCTTAAGAGAGCAACAGTACCACGGGGCAGGGGTGCGGGGGGTGTGGGGGTGTGTGTGTGTGTGTGTGAGATTTGTTTTTCTCATTTTAGACAGACAGCCTGGATTCTCTGTCTCCTGCAAAGAAAATTCAGGAGGTGTATAGACATGGAGCATGGGACAAACGTGGAGATGCTCTGCCCAGTTGAAGGCCAAGCCTGCGTGGCAAAGTGGGAAGATGGGAATTGGTACAGAGCGCAGATTCTAGGTGAAGTCTTGATTCTTTCGCTCTAACGCTGGGTTGGGAAGTCAGATGTGGCTCTAGATCACGGGCTGTGAGCAGTAACAAAGCTGTTGTTTTCACTGGGCGTTCTTAGACTGGCGGGAGGTTCATAGAGTCAGTAGTACTAATGCATGTTATGACCTTTTGCTGTTACTGGAGTGGGTTATGCATTTTTACTTTTCTTTAAATCGAGAGAAGCGGTATACTTCATTTTCTATATATTATTGAAATTCTGTGATCTAATTATTTTAAATAATTTTTCTGTTACTGCTACAGTTTGCACTACAGGTTTGTCTGTTAAGCCAACCTCTGAGCCTAGCTCGCGTGGGTCGCTTATTCCCCATGGCAATTCCGAAGGGGACTGGCCGTTCTTGTGCTGGCTCCTGTGCTGCCTGTGTGGGCAGCGCCGCGTGCCTGTGTGCTCGCATGTCTCCTGGGCACATACTTGATGTGCCAGGGTCTCATGAAGTGGTTAGATGGAAGGGGACCAAACTGCGAACTCTGTCGTTGCAGGAACGTGACAGAGCTGACTCTCAAAGAACAGAGTTTTGGAACTGGGTTGTAGGACACTTGAAGCTGTGATATTTGATGATTGTATGGTGTAAATGTGGGGTTTGCTCTGAAATTCGGGTGCTTTAACCTGTATCAGATACTCATTTTTTGTTTTAATAACTTGGGCTGTTTTTCTTGAAGGGCTGCCAAGTCATCAAGCAGTTTTGGTGAAATATGTTGACTTTGGCAATGTTGCCACCTTAACTCTTAAAGACATGCGCAGAGTGAAAAAGGAGTTTCTGAGCTTTCCAGAAAAGGTAAATTAGAGCTCGCCTGGATTAAATACTCAAAATAAACAGAATCTGGGTGGATGGAAGAGGAAGGCGAGGGTTGTTAACGTTCAGAAGTAAATAAAATGTTAAGCCAGTTCCTTGTCACATTGAAAACCCGTTTAATTGGTTTTGGATCATCCAGTTTCATCCAGTTTTAAATGAAATCTGAGGCTGCCTTGGGGTGAGGAGGTGTCTGTATAGTGTGTGTGTGTTTAATTCAGATCCAATCAAATGGCGGTGACGTGGCAGCAGAAGCCGAGGTCACGCTGTCTCGCTGTCCTGCGTGAGCGCAAAGCAGAGGCTGTGACGGGGCTGTGGTGAGACGGCCTTGGTGCGTGATGAGAGATCGATAACTTGAGTCCTCCTGTAGGCGATCGGGTGCAGGCTGGCTGGCATTGAGCCCTGCAAAGGGGCAGACGAGTGGAACAGAGAAGCCAAGGCAAGATTTGGAGAAATGACTGAAGGTAAAATTCTGCTGTGTTCAATTTTTGGTAAGTTATCGAGTTTCTGTTTCAGTATGATTGAATTGACTCAAACGTTGAAACATGCACTCTCGTGTTTTAGATAGTGTTTGTTGGAAGCGCTTGTGCTCGTACTTGTGACAGGTGGCCTGGAGTGAGAGTATCTCACCATGAGCCAGCTGGAGGAGACCTAACAGATGATGACTGCTGACAAAAGCTCTGGTTATGGCTCCTCTTACGGACCACACCAGCCTTGAGGGACATAAGTGTCTTGGTTTATTAAGAAGGGCCTGTTTCCAGAAGTGCTCGCTGTCCTTGACTCTTCTGACTTTACTGGTAGCTGGGAGTGGGATCGCTGCGGCTGTAAAGCATCGCAAAAAGAAGAAACAAGCAAGAAGAATTTCAGCTAACACGTCTATGCCTTAGTAGGATTTTTCTCAACACCATTTATTGTTAACCTGGAGCTCGTTATTTTTCAGCGCCTGGGGGATGGTGGTTTGGAGCCCATCTCATAAATGAAATGACATGTAGCAGTTGGTTTTTTTGTACAAAAACATGGTGTAATTATTGGTGTATTTGAAGTTAAATTTTGTAGATACGTGCAAAGCTAAGCCTCTGCATTTTGTTGATGTTCAGAATCAATTGCTTTATAAACAAAATGTCATTTTACAGAATTCTGTCTTTTATAGTACCATTTGCCTCCAAAGCCGTCAGTAGTCTTTATACTGTCATTGGGTGGCTGTAGTTCTGTTTATATTATTCATTCACAGAAATTTTAGAGGCGAACATCTTGTCTTTTGAACTCGTGGACTCCCCTGCTCCTCCTGGAAGAATCTTTAGTATTAACTGCCAGCTAGTTAAAGAAGACCTGGCGTCCTACATAACGGGGTAAGTACTCTGTGCGTAACGTAAAGTATGTGGAGATACTGAATTTGTGTAGTAAAGTTTCTGGCTTTAATATGTTGCCTCCAGTGACTGTAACTTACCACATTTGTGATAAATTCATGACAAGTCACATTCCTCAGCTGATGTGAGTTACAGAGTGTAACTCTGCAGTTTGGCGTGATCGAGTTCTCCAGCTGAATCTTGACCAACGTCATGTATTGGAATTGTAGTTGATGGAGAAGGTGGAGATGAAATGTCTGCATCGTACTTGTAGTGTGCTTAAGTGCCCAGTCCTCCCAAACTGGTTATCGTGAAGGTTCCCCTTCCCTTGTAGTAAGGAAAGAAATACCCCTTTTGTGTGTTGGACCTGCAGCTGAGGTGAGTCGTCTCTGTGGAAGGTCTGTTGTTGGAGAAGAAGTACTGAGGTAACCAGCTGTGATAGCCACAGACAGAAGGGTTGGGAAGCCTGCTGGGGGAGATGGGGCTGATAAGGAGATGACAGGGCTGCATTTAGTTTGTTGGCTTTTTGGAAGGCTAATCTGTGGGCTGTGTTTGTGAAAAACAGTCATTACTCTCTCGTGAATAACTCTTGAATAGGGATGAGAATAAGAAGATTGCTGTGTAGAAAATTTTGATTCCGAAAGGGAATTTCTGAATTTGCTTTTTTCAGGAGGAAGTAAGTAAGTGGATTTTCGTCTCTTAGCTCAGAAATACGACTAAGTCCTAGGAAGACTTTTCTTTACCGGTCACGCTTTTCAGTCAGGTTTTTGTCAAGTGAAGGAGCTTTATTGAAACCTGAACAGCAGAGTTGTTTTGTCACTGTCACTGGGGTGTTTTATTGTGTGGCAGCTGCAAACAAGCAGCCGTGTGACTTTACTGTAAGTGTCTAAAGTTGGTGGCTTGCCTAATGTGGATTTTTGTGGTCACTCGCTCACTGCCCCCTCCTTGGTTGGACTGGGGAGAAAACAGAAGAAAGAGGAGCAAGAAATCTCATGGGTCAACTTGACAGAAGACAGGGAAGTTGCTTACCGACTACTGTTGTGGGCAAAACAGACTCAATTTACCTTAGTTTATTGCTAATTAGCATAAATCCTTCAAGACTGGTGCAAGCATTGTACCCAAACAGTTACAGCAGCCCCCTCTCCCTTTCCCAGCGCAAGTTTGCTCCAAGCCCCTCTCCTCCCCTGATGCCCCGGCTCCCCTCAGTCCCTTCGGTGAGGCCATGGGCAGGGCAGGGGCTGGGGCCAGGACCAGCCGTTTCTCCCCGCTGCTCCTTCCTCCGTGCTCTTTGCTTCCCGTGCTTCAGCACAGGCCCTCCGCAGGCCTCGGTCCCTTCAGGAGTGTGCCTCTGCCCCCCTCCAATACCCTCTGCTCTCCTGACCTTGGTTCCTTCTCCCTCTGTTCCCTCTGTTCTGTTCCCTCCTCTCTCTCCCTGGCGTTTCTGCCCTTCAGGAAAGGAGAGGTGCCACCGGCTCCCGTTAGGATTACTCTTCCGTGTTTAAGGTTGTTGTTGGGGGATGCCCAGGCCAGCCCTGAACTGGTAGAAGAGACTCTAAGCGGGAGAGCACAGCTCCGCTGAAGCTGGCTTGCTGGCCAGCAAACCTTAGTCACCTCGCTCTTGCGTTGGGATAGGAAGTAGTCCATGCAGAATTCCGGGGAGCAACCTTGGAGCCTGAAGTTCATTCCAAACAGATGGTTTTTGCTGATGGGTGTGCAGTGATACTGCTGTACTGGAGTTACTAGAGAGGGTGTTGGAGGACTCGTAACGTGTGCTTCACTTGGGAGAGCTCTCTGTGGCACGTTGCCTCTGTCCGTTTCCCAGTTCAGGCTGGTTGGACACACGGCAAGCGTTGCTTGTGAGCTTTGGTGTTCCTTTCTTCCCTGGTTCTACAAGGCGGCTATTTTACCCGTTGGTTTCCAAACGCCTGCCCCAGGCAGGTTTGCAGAAATAACTGTGGGGCAGTGGGCAGTGGGTGAGTCAAAGCTTCAGGGAATTTCTCTCTGCCAGAGCAGTTTGTTTCCTTCCCGTGAAGGAAGGCATAGACGGGTGGTAGATCTCCGAGAACAGAGCTTCTTCCTGGCGGCCCAGCAGTGCCCACAGTTAAACTCACGCTTGCCGTCTCCTTTGGTCAGCGGTGGTTACCAGAAGCCAGTTCTTTTGTGTTCACAGGTTTTTGTTGGAGCTGCAGTCTCTTACGGCTCTAGCTGGCGCAGCTCACGCAGGCTTGTCCTGAGCCGGGCTGTGGCTCAAAGTACCTACCAGCCACCTCTGGGTTGCTGCTGGGCTTTATTCTATCCGGTTCAGGCCATTTAAACAAGTTTTCGTCAAGGTGTTGCATGACCAGACTTCACTCGGGACTCTGCTGAGGACAGTGCTGGCACCGGTTGCGGTGTGTTTGTATGCTCAGGGACCGCTAGAAAGGTAAATGTTTGGCTGACGTTCGTCATCTTCACGTCTGGAAGGAATACTTACACATCTTAGAAGCAGAATGTTGCAGCTTTCACTCGGAGACAACACTGATCTCCCAGAAGCTTGATGTCGGTCATTTGATGTCTTTTAAGCCAGACGCAAACGTGAATGTTCAGCAGTCCGTTTGTGTCAGGCTTGCTTTTCTGCTGGCAGCCTGGACTGTGTAGTGCTGCCATCTCTCAGCAGAACGTGCAAGGATGCCTTCTGAAGGGGAATAAAAGCAAGGTACTCTCCCAAGTGTTTCAGCACTTAGAAATGATTTTGCCTTTTTTTGTCTGCTTTTCTAAGTTACTTGTTCTTCGCTCTTCTCCGCGTTGAGTGATTCCCGTCATGTTGAACTGTTGATTGAGCTCTTTTTTGTGTTGTCTCAAATGGCTTTAAACTTCCCGTTCCAATGACTTTATGCTCTTTACAGGTGCCCTGAAAGTACTGGTGTAAGGCCCAATGAAATATGGGATGTTCCTCTAGAAATTCCTGAAGCCTCGGAAGCTTTAAATCCTAGAGATGTGGAGTCCGTGGACGGAGGAGATTTCAAATCCCTTTCTAAGCAGGAGCTACAAGCGAGAATTAGTCATGTTGTATCTCCCAGATATCTTTCTACAGTGGCTGTCATCAGAAAGGACACTGAAAAGGTACTGAAATCCAAATGAATTTTCTCAAAGCATTCTTAGGACAAACTGGTGAAGTGTAGTTAGAGCAAACTCTGGTGCTGTGGGCTCCCCTGGCTTTGTTGGGGAAAGTCTAGGGCCAGAAGGCAGATTGGCACTATGTTGTGTTTTATTAAATATTTGGGATTCCAAATTAAGCACATGTCGAACTCCTATTTCTGGTCAGTTCTAGTGTAGTAAATGTTGGGGCCTGATAAATGCCACACTGTCCAGAAAGAGATGAAATCTTTCTGCTCTTTCTTTTCTCCTCCACGTTCCCGTGTTAGAAATCTTGCTAAAGAATCCCGGTATCTTGCATTGTAGAGCTTCAGTCAAGTTCGTTCTTTCCAGGTGCTTCTAATAGGCTGTTAGGAAAGTCTGAAGGCCTTTTCTAGACATGGTGTATCCATCCGCCCGCCTTTGGCAGGTGTTTAGGTACGGCATGTGTTTGGGAGCTCCACTTCAGGTATTTCTAACGTGTCATGAAGAAAAACAACCATACTGTGTGTCTGTTAAACGGTCACTGAGACTGTCCTGTGTGCTAGTTGGGCAGTGGTGGTCTAAATACCCCTTCATTCGCCGGACAAAACTGGGCCACTAGAAACGTGGTTTCCTTGAATGTTAGTTTGCAGGAGAAGATGGCCACCACCTACAGAGAATCCCAGCCCCAGCCCGTGAAGTGGGAACGTGGCACGCACTGTGCTGTTTACAGCTGTGAGGTGAAACAGTGGCAGAGAGGTCGAGTAAGCAGGACTGTGCCTGACAGCTGTGCAGAGGTAAGCCTCTTGCCGGGGGAGGGTTCGTGCTTTGATTTCTAAAGGTTGTAAGCGTGCGCTGATTGAAATAATGTCAAATCTCTGCTGCTTACTTCTGTGTTAATACAGTCTCATCCAGCCTCCTGCTTTTGTCGAGAGGTCGGGTTCTGTTGTGCGTTGCTGCAGACAAGCTTTCTGTCTGATCAAAGCGCAGGTGCCTGTAGCAGGGGCCCGGCCGTGGCGGAGGGCTCAGGAGGTTGACTGTGCGGGTGTTTACGCGATGCTTTGCACCATGGCAGATTCCCAAGCTGCAGCCTAATGGTTTAGCTTAGATTCCAGCTGCGTGAGCCCGAGGGTCCCAGTAGTTCACGCTTCATCCATAGTAAACGAGGGAGCCAACTGAAGGGAGAGCAGCACCCCAGCGCCCATGCCGTCCTGCTGTTGCTTGGGCCCTAAACGGGCGGTGACGCCCTGGGCCGAGCAGGGGTAACGTTTTCCCCGGGAGCTTCTCCCACAGGGCGGCTTTAAACAGGCGTGTTGTTGCGCTCATTTGAAAAGAGGGAGGAGCACCAGAAGAGGCGTTTTGTGAATAGATAACCACTTGCCTCAAAAGTCAGAGTGGCTTTTTAATCCTGCAGATAATCCAGGGCTGGATTGCCATGGGTTCTCTCCACCCTCATCAGCTGATGCCCGTGGGTGGTGGTAGTTGGGAGCAGCGGTGCGACCTTCTCTACTTGTGGTTTGTGTCGCCTGCTTTCTGAGGCAAAGAGCCCTCGAGCAGCTCTTTAACCACCTCGGAGTGAAAAGCGGGGTGTGGAGAGGAGCTGTTCCGCCGTTCCTGGGTTTACAAACTGAAATGCACCCGCGTAACTGGAGCACAGGAGAAGAACTTTTCTTACTCAAGTCACAGGCCATGTAAAGTTGTTGGACCCCCTTTGAGCATGTTTGTGTGTGTTTTGTCCTCTCGGCCCGCTGCGGTGGTCACCGGTGTTGTGTGAGGAAGTACTTCAGCACAAAGGCCACTCAGTGAATCCTGGTACTGTTTGTTTGAATTTTGTTCACCTCTTCAGGCATGCTTTGAATTCTGTTCCTTACAGCGAAGAGTGAGAGGGGGGTTTTGTTCTGTTCTGTTGTGTTTCTTATCTGTAACAGGTAATGCTTTATGATTTTGGAGCTGAAAAAACAGTGGATATCAGCTGTCTAAGAAGACTCGAGGAAAATCTGAAGATCATTAGGCCATTGGCAACAGAATGTTCCTTGGCAGATATAAGGTAGCCTTTCCTTATACGGAGTAGCAGTCTTAGACACCTAATAATGCCATAACTTAGTATTTTTCTGTGTTAGCACTGATTATTTGGGATTTGGATGGGCTTTGCTTTTTGAATAAAGAAGAAACGGGATGGCAGCTGTGATTTGCTCTATAAAAAGGTTTTTTTTTTCCGAAGGGTTGAGCTACTTACCAGTAAAGCAGAAACGGGGCTATAGAAAGCAAGAAAGCATACTTATAGGATGAATTCTAAAATAGTGGGCAGATGGTAGAGGTTTTTCTGACTGCACTGAGTGCTTTTTTCCTTGTCTCAGAGTTTGAGATGAATCTGGTCTCGTGAAAACATGCAGGAGGTCAGAGAACCGGGGTATCGTCCCGTGCCTTTGTTTATGTGCCGTCTGTGCTGTGAAGAAAAAATAATCGTGTTTGTAAAACCTGTTCTCTGAATGACTATAAAAAGCCAATTTGCAGATGACATATGGATTTTCCTTTGTTCTGTTCAGACAGGCGTCATCCTTCTGGACCTCCTGATGCTCCTCATTTTGAAGTTTTGGGGTTAGATTTTTGAATTCTTCCTGTCGTGTAGATCCAGAGATGAATAACCATTTCTTTTTCCTGTTGACTGTAATGGAAACTGTCTTTTTTCCCCCTGACAGTTCAGGCAGTTTCAAAAAACATTCAAAAGCCGAGTAAAGGGCAGGGTTTGTGGTTAAGCTCAGGAGATGCCAACTTCTCTTGTACTAAAGGGATCGTGATTGTTCTGTGTCAGACCAGCAGGTGGAAGCCCGCAGTGGACAGCAACAGCATGCGAGTGTTTATCCTCTTACCTAGCTGGGGCACGAGTCAAAGTGATCCTACAGGTTTGTAACCAAACCCAGCAGGATTTGTAAACTTTCTGTCAGGTTATCTCTTAATTTTTTATTTCTTTTTTCTGAATGTTGTTACTCTTCAAAAAGTCCTGAATGGAGTTTGCTTAGATGGTGGTGTTTGCTGTGGGGAGAAAGGTGGTGTTTGCTGTGGGGAGAAAGGTGGTGTTTGCTGTGGGGAGAAAGGGGCTTTTTCTGTTTTCTGCTTTACTCTCGTTATTCCCTGGTGCGTTAGAGCAGTTTGGCCCCCGGGGCGGAAAGAACAGAGTCTGAGCTACATTTAGTTACTGAAGAATAATATTTACATCTTTGGGATCACTGGATGCTGACAGCTTTTATGGACAGGTGAGCAAGATGCTCACGTTCTTGAGGAGAACAGTCTCAGCAGCCACTCTATTAGCTTTCAAGTTTGCTCGGAAATGGAAAGAACGAGTCCGATGCTGTACGAGCATCGTTAGTCACTGAGTGCTTGCACCGGTAAAAGAAAACGGAATTATTGTGGGAGTTGATGGATTCAGTGTCCGTTGGCAGCTGCCAGCGAGGCTTTACAGTGTGTCTGGAAGTGACAGCACTGGTGAGCACAGGTGGTTACAAGTGGGCTTAAAGCTCCTGCTGGAGGAAAACTGGTGTTTGGCAGCTCATGCAAGTGACAGAGCTGAGGGACTAAGCAAGGGTTTGTGCTGTGATTTGTTTTTTTTTTTTTAAATGACCTGTTTAGAACAGGTGGTAAAACGATGGGAACTGTGACACAGATCAAATGGTTTTTGTCTTCTGATGTGGGCACCAGTTGTTCAACGACGTCTGACTGGCGGCCAGTACCAGTACAATGGAAAACGCCGGTAGTTAGCGGAGCTGCACAGTGTAATATGTTGTCGATCTCTCTCATTTTCTCCAGGAAAGGGATGTGGCTGGTGCATTGCCTGTGAAAATTCTTTGCAAAGATGAAACAGGAGAATTGATTGATATTGCAGAGCAGCTTGTTAAAAAGGGTTTGGCTTTTCAAAACAGGAGGTTTGGATACTTTCCTTTTTATGTTCTTTCTGACTCTCATATTCGCATCGTGATAAGCTGATGAGTAAACCAGAAGTTTGCACTGTCCTCTACAGCACATGTGGCAGCTGAACTCCATCTGCAGTGAACTACTTGGATTATAACGTTCGTAGTTGTACCCAGTGCACGTTTCAGTTCTCTCAGTTGGTAGATGAGATGTTGGGCAGTATTTTAACAAGCATTTGCCATCTTGGTGTGTTTGGGTTTTGACTTCTGTTATTTTGTTCTTTTGCACTTTTCAAGTTCTTTGCCAGTTAATGTGTTGATATGCTTTGATTGAATCTGCTAGAACTCATAAAGCTGGTGTGGCTCGCTCAGTCTCCAAGGAACATCTTAAAGTACATTTAGAGCAAGGGAACACACGACTGGACGGCTGCGGTTCAGAAACGGCACGTGTGAAAACCAGCGCTGCTCTGGAGGACCACATCGCTGTTTCAGAGAGTGAAGAACAGTCGTGTAAAACACGTGTGTCACAGCGTCGTTCAGGAATGGGTGAAATCTATAAACCCCCCTTTATACCTGAAGCGAAGACTTTTCAAGCTGTAGTGAGTTGCGTTGGATGCGATGGAACTATTTATATAATACCCAAATCCTCCGGTAAGGTTCCAGAGAAGAAAATACGTTTGTGCCTGTGAATCTGCTGGCTTGGGTGCACCGGAACATGGCAGCTCTGTGTGCTGGTGTGCGCGTCCTGTGCCAGAGCCCGGCTCTGGAAGGTTCCTGCTGGGGAGGATTGCTGTTGGGAGGTGATGAGGCCTTTGGCGGGGGGGGCGAGGGGTGCATGCCCGTGCACCCCCTGCGCTGCAGCGGTGGGGAGAGCTCCGGCAGCTCCCTGGCAGAGGAAACCCTGATCCCCGGAGGAGTTGCCGTGCCCTGACACCCACCCCAACGGGCTCTCCCCTCCTTCCGTCCGCCCCAGAAATCCAGGAGGCCCGAGCGCTTCGACAGGCGGGTTACTCACCTCTTCTCTGGGCAGTCTGGGGTGCAGCAGCGAGTGCTTGGCTTTGGAACGCGGAGCTGGTGGTACGTTTTGCCGCTGTTGAGGAAGGTGCAGGCCTAAAGATGCTTGGGAGTTAGCCTGGTTCTCAGCTACTGCTGGACTTTCCCCTTTCTGCGTGAGCTCAGTACCCAGTTTCCCGGTTTCCAGAGGGTCGTCTGGACGTGTGTTTGGTGGTGGTTCATGGTGTTCTGCTGCTGTCTCTGGCAATCTGTTGCATTGCTCATGGAGAGGCTCTTGTACTAGTGCTGTCAAGGTGTCGATTGCAAAATTTACAGACCCTCCTTCTCTGAGATGAGAGTCCAGAAATACTAATGGCTTCCCAATTAGAATGCAGTTTGCTTTTTGTTTTGAGCAGTAGCGTGTTTGCATATGCTGGACGTCGAACATACAGATTGTGTCAGTGTTGGAAAATATTCTTTGGAGCAGCACGTGTGGTTTCTGTTTATACAGGTCTTCACCTGAATCTGCTGGGATTTGGTGATTGAAATCATTTGCACTACTATGTTATAGACTGTTTTGAATTGATTTTTTTTATTCCTCCCCCCACCCCCAGAAACGGCACTAAACCAATTGATGACTGACATACAAAGTAACTTCCAGTGCCTTGGTCTTCTGCAACCCTACTGCTGGGCAAAGGGAGAAGCTTGTGTTGTAAGAGGACCAGATGCCATGTGGTATCGAGGTAGAGTTGTAGGACTCAGCAGTGCCTATCTCCAGGTAAGTTTGATTATATGGGGGGAGGGGGCATGTGCGTATGAACAGGCGCACGTGTATGTTAAAAAAAAAAAAAAAAAAGGCAAATAATCCAGTCGTCTACCGTCAGTTTATGATCACACCTTTTTTTCATTCAGCTGACCTGACTTTCCAGATGCTCATTCTGCTTAAAAGTGTGGTAACTGTCTGGATGTTAACGTTTCTGTTAAAGATGAATTCTATGTACCTATCTCAGTTGTCACAATCTTTCCCGTAGTTTTCCTGGTGATGATAAATGTTCTTAAGTAAAAAGCTCCTCTTGATCCCCTGTAAGTAATCCCTTGCAGGTTTTTTCTTCTTTTGCTGTTGTTGTTACCATGTGTGGAACGCTTTGAAAATACTTGGGTTTAGCTTCCCCCCACCCAGAGAGTCGGGGCTGGCTGTGTGTTTTGAATGCTTTCTGCTGCACAGGTACAGAGCTCCTTTTTCGAATGAGCAGTTAATCCTACCTAAACTCTTGAGTCTGCTTGCCCTCTTTCAACGTAGATTTGCAAGTCTGACTCCAGCCTGGTTCACGCATTCTTTATGTCTTTCACTTCTAAACTGCTGTGGGTTATTGCACAACACGTGGGGTCTCTTGCAAGACAAGTTTGGAAAGTGAACTGCTGACCTGCCATAGCGGTTTTTTAATCCTTTCCTTCATTTCCACCTCATCACATCACCTGCTCTCAGCAGACCGTTATTTTTTCCCCCAGAGAAGTGAATGCTGTCAATGAACGCGTTCTCTGAGTAAACTTGACTGAATTATTTCAGGAAAGCTTTTCTTTTCCTATAGGTACAGTACATAGACCATGGTTACATGGAGAGGGTTAGTCCGTGTCTTCTGTATCCAGCCGCGCTGTATGCTGGTGTTCCTGCGTTTTGCATACCCTGTGAGCTCCACAAGACAGTACCGGTGAGCAACAGTGACTTGGAAGAGGTTTTAGCTGGTAGTTACTCAAACTGGTACGCTGTTGAGTCCCACCAAGGTTGAGGCTAGTTGCTGGCATGTTTTCTTGCCTGCGAGGATGGGGAGAACAGCTGGAGGATGGTTTCAGCAAGGCAGGCTTTTACCAGGAGCTGCTGGATTGCTTTATGAAGTGACCGTGCTTCAGAAGCAGCTGTCCTTGGAATTAAATCTTTGTGAGAGGGGACGCTGCGGTAGTTGGCAGGATGATACTCAGGAGTGGTAGTTTGTTTTGCAGTAGCAGCGAGAAGAAGGGGGGCCTGGATTTCTTAATGCAGAATAGCCAGAAAATTGTCAGTCTTCAAGTCCTGCAAAAGCGTTTCTGTCATTCTGCAGGTAGCTGTGAGGGAAACCCTCTGTTACCGCTGCTCAGCTCATGGGAGTGAGTGGTTTAGGGGTTTTGTTAGTCGGTAATTGGTATGTAAACAACGTTCTCGGGTGTCATCACACCTTAGTCCCATTTGAATGGTGCATTTAGTAAAGTGAATTACTGAAACGACTGGGTCACTTTGGAACTTGTTCTTAAAGAAAACCTTTTTATTGCTGGGAGCAGTTCAACGGATAGATTCAGACAGACAGGCTTATCGGCCTGCGGGTTGGGACGCAGACAGATATTGCAGGGAAACACAGAAGTCTTTAAAGTGTCCTGTGTTTCCTGTTGTCTGTTATCTCCGAGTGTAATTCTGTGTCTTTGGGTTCTGCTTTGGGTGATTGTGCGCACAGACCTTGTTATGCCTGGGGTAAAGGTCAGCCTTGGCAAGCAGCGATTCTTTCTAAGCCACTTCAACGTCTGAACTGGCTGGTGGGCTTTGTCACACGGAAAGTTTTAGTGTCCCAAAGAGCAGGTAACGTTTAAACTGTTGTAGACAACTCAAACCAGTGATGGGTGTTTTCAACCAAGTTTTTCAATGATAGTCACCTATTTTCATGCCCCTGTGTTGAGGATGGTGTGGGGCTTAGTGTCAGCGTCTTAACGTGTGGCGATTTCTTGCTTTCACCCAACAGATCGGCAGCTTTTGGCAGCAAGGTGCAGTGGATTGCCTTCAAGAACTACTTACACATGAGGAGGTTGAAATCCATGTTCAGGTAGCTTAATGTATTCACGGGTGTGGAATGAGGCTTACTTTCTGTTATCTTGCTTTAATTTCCTTTTAACTTGCATCAGGAATAATAGGTGAAGGAGTACAGCAGTAACTGTGTTGCGTAGAAAGATCAAAATCCCAAACTAAAGTTTCTCCCGTGACTTTACCTTTGTTATAATTTTCAGGCCCGAAACGCGTCCTTTAGAGGTCAAAAATGCTTTTTGGTGCTGTTTGTATTCTGTGTTGTCGTTCTGACAAGCAACCTACCTACCAACAGCATAAATTCTTGTCAATTCAATTTTAAGTTATTAAAATTGGGCGTAATCGAGTATGGACATGCTTAAATTAACGTATGACACTACAGGGAAACAGATAATCTGTATTGTCTGAAAACCTGCATTTTCAGATAATTTAATTTCTAATGGTATATTGTGGAAGAGAAGGGTTTATCGCTGAGTGAGCGAACGTGGGATGGTGTTTCGGTGTTGGACCGAGTGGTCGGGGCTGCCGTTCCAGGGACGGGCACGTTCCCATTTGTGTCGTTACCTGACGTTAACGACCATCCTTGGGGGTTTCGTCCTGTTGGCGAATGAGTGGGGCGCGCGTAGGACTGACAGGTTGGAACTTCCGGGTCGCTGTTTCTAAAACCTCAGTCACACTGTGCCTGTTCTAATCTTATTTTGTCCTGTGTAAGTAGGAATTACCAGATAACCCGTGGGGCAAATTGTCCATCAGCCTGTGTTTTGGTGGAACGTCGCTTTCTTCCTTCATGGCACGTCAGAAGTTCTGTGTTGCTGAAGAGGGTCAGGACATAACAAAGCTGGTGAGCTTTTTTGTGTGTGTAGGTGTGTCTCTTGCTGCTGTCCCTCTGACATTAAAAAGACTGCTCAGTTGCTCGTCTCTGCTTCAGAGGATCGTTTTCCCCTTCAGAGGACGCTGCTGTCACTGCTGATGTAATCGTGGCGTGCATGGCAGTGATGCAGTTAGAAGAATCTCTCAGCGTGCGTTAGAACTGAGTAACGGTGAAACCCCAATGGTGAATCAGTCTCTTGTTGCGTTTTGGTAAAGTCAGCACGTGACACGCGACTTTCTGCAAACTGTCTTGAAATGGGATTGTACCCTTAGAACAAAAATGAAATTTGGAAAACAGCCACCAAGCTGCGTAAGGCGGTTGTAAGCAAGGAGCGTTCGGAAAGCCCGGAATGCTCTCCGCAAGGCATGTAGCATTAAGCAGACCCGATCCAGAAATAAGCAGTTCAGAAGAATGTGTAAGAAAATGAGTGTTGGAGGTGTTCATTTGTGGACCAGAAAAGGGCAAGGCGTCCAGAGCTCGAGCTGGTTCCGGGAGCCGAGCCTCGGGAACAGCAGAAGGGGGAAGCCTGCAGCTCTGAGAATGTTCAGCCGCGATCAGCTCTGGGTTTAGCTGCAGAGAGGCTCAGCAGCCCTCCATCCTCACAAGCCAGCTGCTACGCTGCGTTGGCTGAAGGATACCGTTACTATGTAAAGTACAGCCATTACCCATGTTATTATTTTATAGTAACTTTACTTCCTTGCTTCACATGCGTGTTTTCGGGTAGGTAACCTGGTAAGGACTGTGGTCTGTTCTGGGAGTGTTGTCGTGCTGTTAACAGTGGTAATGAGCTGCTTATGCAGAGCCCGCTACACCGGTGTCTTGCTTCAGAGTGTGTTCCTGTCTGCGAGATGCGCTTCTGCTGAGCTGACAGGCGAGTTCAGGAGCTGGTCTTTGTTACCGTAGCACCATCCCAGCTTAGTCATTAGCCAGGAGATTCCCTGGCAGGCAGTAGGGTGTTGGAGAGCACCCCAGAACCCCAGGCGTGGTGAGCTCACGGCAGTGAGTCTCGTTCTGGGTGAACGTGTGCACGTGAACGTGTCTTCGTGTGCATACGTGTAGGTACAGGTGCTGCCTTGTGCTCCTAGATTCAGGCCTGGGGGACTGTGACCTTGCTTCATTTGACAGACGAGTTTTTAATCTCTTTGTTCTGAGCTGAGGTTTAACTAACCGTCATTTCTAGAATTACTTTTTCTACAGCAGTTGACGACAAACCCTTTCCAAGCGTCTGAGCCAAAATAAGTCCCCAGTTCCTCCTACGGCCTGTTTTTGTATTTAACCGCGCTGCCTGTCAGCCCCTCCGTAGGGAGGTACTTGAGGTCTGCAGGTTTTAAGCTCGTGATCTGAGCGAGCCCTTGGCCAGCCTGGTCCCTTGTAATCTGCCCCTGGAAATGGCAATGCTGGCTTTTGGAACAGTCCGTCAGCTCGGGTCAGAGGAGAGCTGCGCTTCAAACTGCTGTTGACACCCTGGGCACGTTCATTCAGTGAGCCCCTGCCTTCTGAATGACAGCCAAGGCCGTGCTGAACAGACTTGACGCACAGCCGTTTGTGATGGGACTGACTTGTAGTCGTCTGAGCGCTTCCAGCCTCACCAGGAGCTGTTCAGCCACCAGCCGTTCTAGGAGGGACCAGCGTCTCCTCAGGCAGAGGGAGAACCCTTTAGGCAGAAGCAGCAGCGTGCGAAGGGCTGGTTCCTTCTCCTCTGATTCCACGTGGGCTTCCACGGTAGGAGAGCAGATGCTGCAGTTGGTGTTGCAGCACTGCCGGCAGCGTTGCAGATCCCAGCACTGGGACTGCGAGGTGGTTGGGCCCTGCGGCTTGCAGGAAGGCTTATTCCTCCTGTCCCCGTTCCCCACTTTTACACAGGCAGTTAATTCCCTCTGGAACCGGTGATCTGTACGACTGAAAGACCTGCCCGATCCCCTGAGCTGTTGTTTCCTTGTTAGAAATTTATCAGGCCAGGCCTGGATGAAGGACGGGGCTGTCACGTGACTGTGGCCGTATGCTGAAGGCCAGCTGTGTGGGTCGTGGGTCCCGCCATCTGTGACACCAAGAAGACCTGTTCTGTGGCTGATGTTCGCAACAAGTCCAGTGGAAAGGCGTTCTGCAAACACCTGGGTAGAAAGCCCTTTCTGCTTTCCTTTTGTCAACAGGAGAGGGAAGTCTACGGTACCCTGTCCGTGTCAGGGAAGTACAGAATCTGAGACTTGCCGGACTGTCACTTCCTCACCCTAAAGACGTCTTTAATGCCTCAGCCTACTGGCTGGGCTCATGTAGGCTGCTCATGGCCAAAGCTTTGCGTGTGGTGAAGGAGGTACGAGGTGACACGCTGCCCTGCAGCCTGCCCTTTGCTTTCTTTGGATTGAATTCCTCGTGCTGAAAAGGCTCCTGTGTTGCCTTATTAAGTGTGCAGTGTTAGGTGATGTGTGAATTATCTATTAAACATTCAGGGGTTTGGCTGTGGCTTCAAAGATGCATTAAGGAATGTGAGGCCTTTTCAGGTGTTTCAAGAACAGGCGGAAAGGCGGAAAGGCAGAGGGACAGCCCTTTGAAACGGGTAGCTCCTTGAGAGGTCTTGGCAGGACACCTTTTTAGGGTCAGTGTTTGCAACTGGGCTGTCCACGCCTCGGTGTGGCAGATCTGGCAGTAAGCACCCTGCTGGCAGCGAGGAAGGGCTGGTAACACAACAGCAGAGCTGCGAGGGCAGTTTTTCTTTCAAAGACGCGCACAAGAGGTGACCAAGTTGCCCAGCTGGGCGATGTGCAGTGCTCTGTTGGGAACAAGCAGGAATTTCAGAGGAATCTTCAGAGCCAGGTGCAGTCAGGTGGCCTGTCACAATATTCCTGGTGGTTTGGCAGATATCTGGCACTTTGTGTGTGTCTGTGATCTAGTTAGATGTCCTTTCTTTACCGGTATTTATCAAGATGGGTTTGTTGGGGTTTTTAAGCTGTTTTATTTTGCAGTTATCGGTATCTGATTGCTTCCACTTTTTGTTTTGGGCAGAATGAAAACTGTTCAAGTAGATGTGTGAAAAATAAAATTATTTCAGAGAAATTGTGCCTTTTGTTACGTATGACATTAAAGTACGAGAGAGGACAGGAGCTGTACCCCGGAGCTATGGTCCAGCTGAGCTATGTGCTATCCATCCTTACTTTAAAGGCATAATGGAATGTGCCAAGGTTGATTTTGTCCTGAGCCAAGTGAGCGCACGGCACGTAGAGCTGAACCTGTACAATATGAGGGTCTAGAAGACGACAGACCGGAGCGTGCTGTGCTGCCCAGACAATGGGTATCTGTACCCTGCAAAGTCTGTGATCTGTTTTGAACGTGGGATGATGCTGGCGGCTAAGGAGTCAAATTATCCTTTGCCTTTCTCGTAAGGGATAGCTTGCTCTGGCAAACTGCAGTAGCCTTGGGCACGGCATTCGGGTTAATCCATGCAGGTAAATTGCTGTTATCTTCGTTTTTCTTTCTAAATATTTTCTCTCTTTAAAGGGAATGCCATATTCACTGCACTTCTGAATTAACAGCAGCCAAGTTAGCAAGTCAGTGTGTTAGGACCATTTCAAAGATAGATGCTTTCTATTTTAAAAGTGTTAATTAACTAGTTCTCTTCTGTTATCTTTTAGCTTAAGTTTTTGTTGGAAATGTTGATTAATATCTTTTTCGTCAAAGACATGCTGGTTACATTCTCAGATAACTCCTTTGTGCCAGGAATCATCCCAAAGCTAGTTTCCATTTTGTTACTAAACATGATGCCTGACCAAAACCTCTCTTGGTCTAGGAGCTACGCGAAGAAGACGTTCCTGGTTTTCCTTCGTACCTGTTGCCACCGCTACCTGGTCCAGGAGATCCCTTTCCTGTCAGTCACCCATGTGGTGTCCCCTGAGGAGGTACGTTTTGTGAACATCTTGGATCTGTTGCAGTCAGGAAGTGTTGCAGTCCCGCCCTGCTGGTGAAAAGGGCGGGACAGCTAACAGTTTTAGGTGATAGAAAACAGTGGGTAAGGTGGCAAAAGGCTGCTGAGTTGTTGATGCAGATGGTTGTGCACTGCAGCTGTCTGCATGAACTCTTGCTTGAAATACCCTCTTCAGTGAGGGCGGAGAAATACTGACCGTTTCCCTGAAAAGGTAACTTTAAGAATTACAGTACTGCAGTCTGGTGCTTACCTTGTATCATCAGAAAATAGGTCATTGGATTTTCACTTGGTGGAACAGTGGTGATTTATCTCTTCCTTGTCCTTCAAAGGTTAAATTACTGGAACATTGTAGAGTGAGGTGAACATTTTCTGCCTGTTACAGTTGTATTTTACGTCTAAGTGATTGCTTTAAATTCAGCACCATGGCCTAACAGAAATTCACCCCACCAATTCGCGTGACTATAAGTATTTGGGGGGGGCGGGGGAGATGGCCTAGGGTGTGCCTATCCGTTAGTACCCTGTACATTATCCGGGATTGATTTTCCAGGTAGGCAGCGATGAAGTTGTAACCAGAAGTCCAAGGGCAATCAAGAGAGACTTCAGGGTCTTGGGAGGAGTGGTGAAGGGATCAGGAACACAAGTAGTGTTCTCCTTTCCTTCCAGTTGCAGGGAGTGACGAGGGAAGAGACAGGAACAGCCATCAGATGAATACCTGGCTCCGAGGCCTGTGTCACTGGCAGAATTTTGGGGGTTTTGATCACAGGACCCCAGGCAAGTTGTTGTTGTTTTCTTACCAGAGAGGAATATAAAATGTTTTTGAAAACAAACCAACCCAACAAAACCCCAGTGTGATGTTTGAGCTGTGGTTGCTCCTGAGCATTAGTCTGGGAAGTACATAGCCACGTGATGTCACATCGAAAAGGGATTGTTCGTGTAACGTTACAGGCCTTTGCTTGCAAAATTAAAATAAAGAAGAAAAAAAAAGAGAATGGAAAAAATAATTGATTTTACTTTAAGATCTTAGAGTCAGGTCTCAAAATAAGTCTGTTGGGGTTTGGTTTGGTTTGGCTCTTTGTATACTGCCAAAAGAAAAAAGAAAAAAAAAAAAAAAGATGAAAAATTTTACTTCGCAAATTCCTCACGAAGTCTTGTTTAATGCGGTTGCTGTTTCTGATGGTCGTTGTCTGGGCTTTGATTCTTCTGCATAGGCATAGGGGGAAAATCACATATCTGAGGGTTTTTAATTCTTGTAATGCCCAATTTAGAGGTTTCTATGAACTTGTCCTCTGGCCTTAACAGTAGTGGGGAGCTGTCAAGCCTGAAGGGCCCTGCTTTTGTAGCTGTAAGAATGGTAACATCTGCCTTGTCCAAATACTGCTGCTGTAACAGAAATAACCCATCCGTTCTAGTGAAATCGGTTTTGTCTTGATTCTCAAGGGAAAGAGGCTCCAAGTTAGACATCCTAATCGTATGTCTTGCATGTGTGGTTTTGTGATCTGGTTTTACAGTGCTATTAAATTAATAATTTGCTTTCAGTGCTGAGACTTGTTTTCGGAGTTTATGTTTTCTTCCGGGAAAAACAGAATAATCTTTCTTTTGCATGGTTAGACTTCCGTGGTACAGAAAGCTGTTTAATGATCTTTTCTCACTGAAGTGTGCACCTGTCAGCAAGGAAGTTGATTAAAAATAAATACACCTTGTGCATGGTCTAAATAGAGCCTGTCCCTCAGCACTGCTCCAGCAAAGACCCTTCGGACGAGAGGGGTGTCGTGAGCGCTGGCAGTTCCCACTGGCCCTCGGCCCTCACTCCAGCTGCACTTCCATGGCCGGGGAAACACCAGGTTTGGGCACACGGCCCCGCTGCTGGGGCAGGTGCTGCTGGCGGCAGCGGGGTGACCCGCCTCGTCCCGAGGAGCCAGCAGGGATCGGGGCTTGCGCTGGCAGGAGCGGGCCAGCCTGCAAGGAACGGCGCGCCGGTGGAGACGCCTGGGGTTGGTGCAGCGGGGCGGTCCCGGGGGTTTTTAGGGCACAACCCAGTGCGGCTTCGGTTCAGGGAAATGTTTCAGCGAGCCTGACCTTTAAATGATGCAAGTGCCCACACTGAGCTGAGCGTGGTTGCTCACACGCTCCCCATGAACTGGGAGTCCAGCATCATCCTGGTCAGCGCTCCTGACTGCCGAGCTGGACCGACTCCTCCCCGTTGTATCAACGTCCAAAATGATTTTACTCTCCTGTGGCAAATCACTGCGCCTGGAGCAGCCCCCCACACGGCGGCATGACCGGAGCTTTGGTCGGAAGGGAAGAGCGATCGAGTGGGGGGTTTCACCGATCCCCCGCTGTGGCTCGTGGCCCTGCCCTGAAAAGCCCTGGCAGCGGCCAGGGGTTGCCAAAGTGTGGCGGAGATCAGGTCATCCCAGCGCGGCCAACCCCCCACCAACCGGCCTCGGCTGCAAAAGCCTGATCGCAGGGCTCAGTAGCCCGTTTGGCACTTGCCCCCCGCTCATGAGGGAGGAGAAACCGCGCCCGGGACGGCCCCCGCCCCGCCTCTCCGCTCGCCTCCGCGGCCCGAACCTGCCCCCGCCCAACGCGGCCGGGCCGGGGGTGTTCGGGGGGCGGGCGGGGGCGTTACGGCGAGTGGCAGCCGCCGGCCCGGCCCTCCGCGGCGAGGGGTCACCCCCACCCGAGCCCCAAAACCAGCCGGGGCTGGGGGGAGCACTCCAAGGCGCGACTGGGAGAAGTGGGGCTGCTGGAGTTGTTGGGGGAGGGGGCGGGGAGGTGAGGGGGAGGTGGATCCGTGACTTGGTTTCCCCTGCTGAGCAGGGCTGGGGTTTTGGGGGGGAGCACCAGTGGGTCCGTACCTCATTTTCCCCTGCTGACAGCAAAGTAGGATCCCATTTGCAGGGATGAGGGACTGACTTTTCCTCCCACCCCGTGCCTCAGTTTCCCCTTGACCGTGGGGCAGACCCCACCCCAAGGCCTAGTTCTGAGGAGGTCCAGCCAGCAGCCTCCAGTCTGCCCAGTTTAACACTAAACAAACTCTCAGGGAAGGTGTGGTGCCGCATCCCGTGGGGTGCTGGCCGTGACACTGCCGCGTGCCTCAGTTTCCCCTGCGAGGCTCCTGGGAGCCCCGGCCTTGGTCCCCACTGAGCTCTGGGGCTTCTCACCCTTTTATTTCCCTTAAAATCTCCTTTTTTTTTTTTTTTTCTTTGGGCTTGTTTTGGTTTGGTTGGTTGTTTTTTAAGCTATTTAACCCAAGGGGGCAGTGGCCCTGCCTGCTGAGGCACGGGTGCATTCCCCGGGCTGGGGTGGCAGGGGGTGGGCCACAGGTCTGTCCGCGTCCCCGTGCCTCAGTTTCCCCTGCCAACAATAAACGCTGCGTCCTGCGAGGCCGTGGCCTCCGCGTCATCTTTTGTGTCTCACCCTGCCTGGGTGGTCCCCCAGCACCAAGGCACCCATGGATGTGGGGGTGCAGGATGAGAGATACACCCTGGTTTGGGGGTGCAAGTTGTGGAGTTAACCATATTTAGGGGTGCAGGGTGGGGGATTTAACTGGACTTGGGGGTGCAGGTGGGAATATAACCAGATTTAGGGGTGCAGGGATGGGAGAAACAAAAATGCCACAGCATCCACCCCGACAGCCTGGCTCAGCGGCACCTGTGTGGGGGGGGTGTGTGTGCTGAGTGCCCTCTAGTGCCGCTTGAAACAGCCCCGAACTCCCCATTTCTTCTCTGTCCTTTCTGCTCTGTCTGGGTTTTCCTGCCTCTCTTCCCCTTTGGACCGGGGTCACACGGGGGAGGGGAAGAAGGGACTCGCAGCTGCCCATCCTCTTGTTTGTCACCCCCCAACATCCAGGCAGATGTTTCTTTTCCTTTTTCTCCTTTTCCTCCGCACATGGCATTAACATCTCTCCTTCTAATCCACATTTTTTCTCAGCATTGGGGTTTTGGGAACTGGGGGTGGATCAGGCCCCTGCAGCTCGCTCCTGCGCTGCCGCAATCGAATGTGCCCGGCAAGGCACGGTATTTTACCCACTCCTGAGTGCATCCAAAATGACAATGGGCCACACTTTATGGCCACAGCGGTGCAGCACTGGGCTCGAGGGGAGGGCATCAGGTGGGTGTTCATCCACGGTCTCATACTCAGGCTGACCATGCAGTCGAATGAACCCGTGGTTTGATTGAAAGATGTGCCGATGTCTGACACCGTAACTGGGATGTACAGCCACCACAGGCGGTCTTTATTGACAAGAACCGCTGGGGGCGTCATGGAAACCCCAAAATTTGAGCGTTTTGTCCTATGGGACCATTGATGGGCATCGCCCCTGTACCAGATGATAAAAGGGACACTGTGGACATACGTGGGCCAACCTGTAATGGTGAGGCTGCCCTCCCTCGGCATTGTGCCCATGACCCTGGCGAAACCCAGAGGCATATTTGCCTGGGAAGTCCTGGATGGGAGTGGGAAATCCACCGTATTGGTGCCGGTGGATAATCCCTGACTTCTAACCCTGAAGCCCAGTTTCCAAGCTGAGGCCAGCCGTGTTGTCTCACAGGGACAGTGATTGCCCTGGTGTCCCTGCTGGCCATGGTGACAACCAGGACCTGGATGACCATGTGGTGGCAAAAATGCCAGTGGGATTCACCTGAGCGATGAACTTATTCCTTCCTACCTGCTCATGACACCGTGGGGTGGGGACTGGAATGGCACTACCCTGCATTTCAACATTCCCAGGGCAACAGCTGAGTGTGGTGCTCAGTGTAACACAATGCTGTGTGACCAAAGGAGGAGTGTGTGGAATAGGGCTGCATCCACATCCGAGATGTATCGATGCCACCTCGGGATCAGAGCAACGAAATGAAGAAAGTGGTAAAAGGCTGGGAGGCAGTTGTTGCTGTACCAGGGACTAATGGGTCGGGGAAAGTTTTGGAATGTTTGGATTTTACTAGGTGACTGCAGTTATGATTATTGTAATTTGTATTGTAATAAGCCAGAGCAGGTGTGCAGTACTGAAACCTGTTAATGGTAGAGTGCACCCCCTTGAAACCTGTTCTGTCCGTGTTGGACAGAAGGATAATTGAGGAATGACGATCCACAGCGAGCACGAAAGCTCCCCGAGGTCACGCTCGCTTTTAACGCTGGAGGCAAGAGGTGGCTGCACGACCGCTCCCAGGAAACCAGTTGAGTAACGGCTGTGGTCATGGGTGGGTTGTGGCAGATGCACCCGCCCTGGCAAAGAGCCAACATTGACAGGGACTTGCCAAAGACAACGATCGGAGTTCAGCCGGTAAGATCTGATCATGGCGTTTACCTCACGGTTTTGGCACTTGGCCCCAGCTCATGAGAGCTGACCCCAGCCCGAGCCGAGGGGGCGCAGCCGGAGCCCAACCAAGAGGTGCTGGGAGCCACTCCGGGCCTCCGGGGAGCAGCAGGGCTGCGGCCAGGGACTCTCCCGGGGGCTGGGACGTGCCCGAGGGCGCTGCCTGGGGCTGAGGGCCCTCACCCCCCGGGGGCCTTAGGTGAGTGGAGACCCCGCAGATTCTGTCCGTGAGCAAGCCCTCGCCCGTCGGTGAGTGGTTGCAGGGTCGGGGCACCGGGCGTGGGCCGGTTCCCCCTCTGTGAGTGGGGTCATCGTGCCGAAAGGATCGATGGTGAAACTTGGGCATTCTTGGGCCGAGCCGCGGAGTGTGATATTCCCAGCTGACCCCGAGCTGTACTGCACTCTGGTGGAGTGCTGGCTGCGTGGGGTGGGAATAAATCCCCGTTCTGAGCGGCTGCTCCGTCCGGTTTGTAGGTACCTCCAGGACACGGGGATGCTGGGTCCCCCTTGTGCTCCCCAAACTCCTGACACCCCCCCCCCCCCCCCAAGCAAGCGCTTGGCTGGGGCTGTCGCTGCCCCAGGCACAAGCACCTTGTAAAGAGCTGAATTAGTTCTGTGATTCCTTGCTGTAGGCAGCATTCAGGCTTTGTGAACCTTCATCCATTGCCTCACACCTTGGCATGGGTGGCTCAAGGCAGTCGAGCACCGCGCTACAACACAGTGTTAATCGATCGGAGCCTTTTCTAATCTTTTTCCCATTTCCACTTTCAAGCAGCAGTTTATTAGTTCAGTGCTCTGTAGTTTAGAGGGGGGTTTCAAATCCTCAGCTGTCAGTGAAAAATCCATCAAACAGCTGAGGTAGATTACCTTATTTTAGTCATCTAAGAAAAAAGTATCTTCAAGGTAAAAGGTTGTGCTTTTGGAATCCCTGCCGTGGTGAAACACAGCAGAGGGCTGGCTTTAAGAGTGCGGCTGTTGGTTTACTTGGTGCTTGACTTCCTCTGCAGTTCGCCTCAGGCCATTCTTCTTCCCTCCTCATCTGATTTTCTCTCCCCCTCGAAGTTCAGAGGCAGCAGCATTAGCAGCCCCCAAAGTCTGCTCTGCCAACCGCTCTTCTATGTTCATGAGCCAGGACAGGGGAGACGGGGGGACAGGTTCATGCTCCGAGCTTCTCAGCAACGGGGGAGGAAGCACAGCACAGCTCAGCTCAGACCCTTCTTTCACCTCACGGGCACTTTGAAGCTGACCTGTCTTCCGAACTCCCGCAGTACCTGCAAGCTCAGTGCTGCTGCCAGTGTCTGCTCCAGCTCTCCAGTGCAGTGGGTGCTGGGAAATGCCACGCTCTCGCCCGGCAGAAGGCACTGGCTTCCTTCCCCTTGTCCCCCTGCTCCTCCTCAGGGCAAGTGAGCTCTGCCCTCACTGGGCCCGTGCATTGTTACCCCAGGGGCACCCCAGCTTGCAGCAGTGAGACCTGCGCTCACTCACAGCTGGGAGGGGCTTGGGGGGGGGGGCGGGGGGCAGTTCCTGGCAGTCCTGAACGTCAGCTCGTAGCCAGTGCCGGGCTAAGTCCCTTTCATGATCATCAATAAGCAAGTCCTGTTTGGGTTTGGTTTTTTTTAAATGATAATAAGGAAAGTGACACATGAGGTGCAGAAAAGACTCTACAACCTGCAAGGTTACACAGTAGGTGTGTTTATTGCGCGCAGATGCACGGGGGATCGCTCCTCCACACACGGGTATACCCACCGTGGCCACTTGTCCAGGATTTATACAGTTAAAACATCACCTATTTCGAAACGCCTGAACATATTTGTGATCTATCCCCGAAAAGGCAGTTCCTTCTGGTCACTCCATTTCCATAATCTCTGCCTCGGGCTCCTCTTCAGGGCGCTTGCACAGTTCCTCCTGGTGGTTCTGGGCAGGGGTCTTCAGGGATGAAGGCCATAGGTCTTCCTCGCTGTGTACTCCTCGCCTCTCCCCTGGAATCTCTAATTTGGCTGAGCTTGCAGTCCCAGACCGGTTTCGGCCTGGTCTGTCCTTGTGTGCACACCTGGCTGTCTCCTCTTTGTTCTTGTTTAGAGATGGATGTTAGCGAGCCCTCCTTAGCCCTTAGCTCCTTCTGCCTTTGACACCTTTGAGCCATGAATTAGGTCCTTGTTTCTGTCCTTTCTGTTTCCCTTATCAGCTTCTTTCTCAAGCAATTTGCAGGGGTTAGTGACTAATTGCTTACTTGCCTGTATGTTAGTTCTGGGAAGCAAGTTTTAATAGTTTTAGCTTTTTCTATGTAGCTCCCTATTAATATTTTCGATATATCTTTGGTTATAAAATATATTTTCTATATGGCCCCCTGTCAATTCCCCCCTTTTCTGTTGAGTTAAGTGAATTCTTTTACTACAGCCGAACACAATGTTCCTCTATCTAACATTTTTAAAATACTGACTAGACTCAAGTTTCCGTCGTCATTGGTTCTTTTTCAATTCATTGTAGGAATCCCCTGTCTTTTGAAAACACCATAAACTACATCAGACTGTTATACAAAGGACTATAAACAAAAGGATAATTGTTATCATTGTGACAAACAATTGCTTTAACCATGTTAGATTTGACAACCAAGAGGTTAGCTTTTCCCACAGCTTAGAAAAATCCCAGGAGGTGCTTTCTTCACACAGCTGTAGTGAATCCAGGCGCTTTGTTCTCTGATCCTAATTGCCGTGAAAGAGGTGAGGAGCACTTGATATGGTCCTTCCCACTGTGGCTCCAAAGTTTTCTCTGTAAGAAACTTAACACACCCATAGTCTCCAGGCTGTATGTTAGGCACTGGCCCATCCAAACCCCTGCATCGGGTTCCAAACAGCGGTTTCCCAGATTTACAAAGCTGTTTCCCTAATGCCACCATATAGGAAGTCATCAGTTCTTCACCAATTTGTGAAGAGGTTCCCTTTTGTACCACATATAGGTCGTCCATATAGAATTTCAAATGGGCTTAGTCCTTCCTTAGCTCGGGGTCTAGTTCATATCCATAGCATTGCTAGGGGTAGAGATTGTGGCCAGGCCCAATTGGTTTCTTGTCCTAATTTAACAATCTGTTGTTTAATCAAGTGATTCATTTTCTCCACCTGGCCACTGGATTGTGGCCGGTATGGAGTGTGTAGCTGCCAGTCTGTCCCTAGATGGTGGCTTATTTGTTGCACTATTTTGGAGATAAAGTGCGGCCCTCTATCTGAGGACATCACTGCTGGGACTCCAAACCTGGATATGATTTCTTGTAGCAACACCTTGGTCACCTCTCGAGCTTTGGCTGTTCTGCATGGGAAGGCTTCTGGCCAGCCTGAAAAGGTATCAGTTAGTACAAGCAAGTATTTACACCCTCCTTTTCTAGGAAGTTCCGCAAAATCAATTTGCCAATGTTGTCCCGGACAATTCCCTTTCCCAATTTGGCCCATTTCTGGTTTGGGGACAATTTTTGGATTAGTCTGGAGGCAAAGGTCACCTTGCTGAGTCACTTGTCTGACAGTGGTGTATAAATTTCGAGCCATCACGTGTCTGATAAGGTATTTGTGTAATGCCTCTGCCCCCCAGTGTCCCTTCTTGTGTTCCTCCCGGACCAATGGCCAAACCCTATAAGAGGGGACTATGAGTTTCCCATGTGATGTTATGGCCCACCCATCCTCATTGTCTGTTCCTTCCAAATCTGTGATTAACTTTTGATCCTCCTTAGTGTATTCTGGCTTACCTTCTAGGGTTATCTGTCCATCTGGGACTAGTGCTCCCTCCCCACCTTTACCATTTCTTTAGCTGCCTGTTTTGCCTCTCTGTCCGCCAGTTCGTTTCCTCTTTCCAGTTCGGTGCTCACTTTCTGGTGTGCCCTGATGTGCATAATTGCCACTTTTTCAGGAAGTTGGATTGCATTCAAAAGTCTTAAAATTTCCTTCACGTGCTTGATAGTCTTTCCTTGGGAGTTCAACAGTCCTCGCTCCTTCTAAATTGCTCCGTGGGCATCTACCACTCCAAAGGTGTATTTAGAATCAGTCCAAATATTCACAGCCTTTCCTTCGGCCCTCTCCAGGGCCCGAGTGAGGGCTATGATCTCGGCCTTTTGCGCTGAGGTGTCAGCCGGTAGTGGTCCAGATTCTATTACCTTTTCAGCAGTGATGATGGCGTACCCGGAATGTTGTTTTCTGCCCAGAACATAGTTGCTCATATCTGTGAAGCAGTGCTCTACCCCATCCATGGGGGCATCTTTGAGGTCGATGCGGCTAGAGTACGTGGCCTCAATCGTCTCGAGGCAGTCGTGGTCCACTGGTTCTCCAGTCTTCCCACTAAGAAATGAAGCTTGGTTGACAGTGTAACTGCCATGGAAACATGTCGCAAATAATAGTTGCTGTTGTTTACCATGGAAACGCTCTCAAAATTGTAGGTGCCATGGAATGCCATGGAACGCTCTGGAAATCTTATTTGCCATGGAGTGCCCTAGAAACGCTCTGGAACTATAGTTGCCATGGCATTCCATAGAACGGTGCAGAACTTCTATTTGCCATGCAATGCCATGGTATGCTCTTGAACTTCTAGATGCTATGGAATGTCATGGAAACACATCACAAGTAATACTTGCTGTTAAATGCCATAGAAACGCTCTGAAAGTTCTAGTTGCAGTTAAATGCCATGGAACCCTCCGTAACTCCTAGTAGCCATGGAATGACGGAGAAACACTCTGGAACTTCTAGTTGCCATGGAATGCTATGGAACGCTCTGAAGCTTCTAGTTGCCATGGAATGTCATAGAAACTCTCTGGAAGTACTAGTTACCATGTAATTTTATGGAACACACTGGAACTTCTAGTTGCCATGCAATGCCATAAAACGCTGCAAAACTTCTAGTTGTCATACAATACCATAAAAACGCTCTGGAATTAATAGTTGCCAAGAAATGACATGGAACCCTCAGGAACTCCTAGTTGCCATGGAAAATCATGGAAACACATGGCAAATAATAGTTGCATTGAATGACATAGAAACGCTCTCAAAATTCTAGTTGCCATGGAATGCAATGGAACCCTCTGGAACTTCTAGTTGCCATGGAATGTCATGGAACACTGCGGAACTCCTCGTTGCCATCAAAATGCCATAGAAATGCTCTAGAAATACTAGTTGGCATGGAATGCCATGGAACACTGCGGATCTTCTAGTTGCCGTGGAATGTCATGGAAACACAGCGCAAATAATAGTTGCCATGGAATGCCATAGAAATGCTCTGGAACTACTAGTTGCCATGGAATGCCATGGAATGCTCTGGAACTCCTAGTTGCCATGGAATGAATGGGACACTCCGGAATTCCTAGTTGCCATGGAATGCCATGGGATGCTGCAGAAATTCCAGTTGCCATGGAACCCCATAGAAATGCTCTGGAAATACTAGTTGCCATGGAATGCCAAATAAACCCTCTGAAAATATTAGTTGCCATGAACTGCCATAGAAACGCTATGGAACTACCAGTTGCCATGGAATGCTATCGAACGCTATAAAACTTCTAATCGAAATGGCATACCAAATAAAGGCTCTGGAACTTCTAGTTGCCATGGAATGCCATGGAACGCTTCAGAACTTCTAGATGCTACGGAACGTCATGGAAACACATCGCAAACAATACTTGCTGTTAAACGCCATAGAAAGCCTCTCAAAATTCTAGTTGCCACAAAATACCATGGAACCCTCCAGAACTCATAGTTGAAATGGAATGACGTAGAAACACTCTAGAATATTCTATTTGCCAGGAATGCCATAGAAACGCTCTGTAAGTACTAGTTGCCATGGAATGCCATGGAACGCTCTGGAAGTCCTAGTTTCCACGGAATGCCATAAAAACACTTTGGAACTACTAGTTTCCAGGTAGTGCCATAGAAACGCTTTGGCACTACTGGTTGATATGGAATGGAATGGAACGCTCTTGAACTTTTAGTTGCCATGGAATGCCAAATAAACCCTCTGAAACTATTAGTTCACATGGAATGCCATAGAAACGCTCTAGATATACTAGTTGCCATGGAATGCCATGGAACACTCTGCAAATTCTAGTACCTATTGAATGCCAAATAAACCCTCTGAAAATACTAGTTGTCATGGAATGCCATAGAAACGCTCCTTAATTACTAGTTGCCATGGAATGCTGTGGAATGCTCCGGAACTCCTAGCTGCCATGGAATGCCATAGAAAGGCTCTGGAACTACTAGTTGCCATGGAATGGCTATGGAAACACATCACAAATAATAGTTGCCGATGAATGCCACAGAAACCCTCTCAAAATTGTAGTTGTCATGGAATGCCATGTAATGCTTTTGAAATTCTACTTACCATGGAATACAATGGAACGATCCAGAACTTCTAATTCTAATGGAATGTCATGGAAACACATTGCAAATAAGAGTTGCCATGGAATGCCATAGAAACTCCCTGGAACTACTAGTTGCCATGTAATGCCATGAAATGCTGCAGAAATTCTAGTTCCATGGAATGCCATAGAAACGCTCTGGAACTACTAGTTGCCATGGAATGGCTATGGAACGCTCTGGAACTTCTAGTTGACATGGAATGCAATCGAAACTTTCTGGAACTTCAAATTGCCACCTAATACCATAAAAACCTCTGGAACTACTACTTGCCCTTGAATGGTATGGAACACTTGGAATTTCTAGTTGCCATGGAATTCAATGGAACGCTCCGGAACTTCTAGTTGCCATGGTATGCAATAGAAATGCAGTGGAAATCCTAGTTGCCATGGAATGCCATAGAAACTCCCTGGAACTACTAGTTGCCATGGAATGCCATCGGATGCTGCAGAAATTCTAGTTGCCATGGAATGCCATAGAAACGCTCTGGAACTTCTAGTTGCCATGGAATGCCATGGAACGCTCTGGAACTTCTAGTTGCCATGGAATGCCATGGAACGCTCTGGAACTCCTGGTTGCCATGGAGTGCCATAGAAACGCTCTGGAACTAGTAGTTGCCTCCTAATACCATCAAAAGCTCTGGAACTACTTCTTGCCCTTGATTGGTATGGAACGTTCTGGAATTTCGAGTTCCCATGGAATGCAATGCAACGCTCCGGAACTTCTAGTTCCCGTGGTATGTGATAGAAATGCACTGGAACTCCTAGTTGACATGGAATGACATAGAAACGCTCTGGAACTACTATTTGCCATGGAATGCAATGAAACGCTCTGGAACTCCTGGTTGCCATGGAGTGCCATAGAAACGCTCTGGAACTCCTGGTTGCCATGGAATGCCATAGAAAAGCTCTGGAACTACAAGTTGCCACGAAACGCTTTAGAATTCTCTGGAACTTCTAGTTGCCATGGAATGCCATGGAACTCTATGAAACGTCTAGTTGCCAGCTAATACATTCAAAAGCTCTGGAACTACTACTTGCACTTGATTTGTATGGCATGCTCTGGAATTTCTAGTTGCCATGGAATGCCATAAAAACGCTCTGGAACTACTAGTTGCCATGGAATGCAATGGAATGCTCCGGAAATTTAAGTTGCCATGGAATGCTATAGGAACCCTTTGGAACTTGAAGTTGCCACCTAATACCATGAAAAGATTTGGAGTTACTCCTTGCCCTTGATTGGTATGGAACGCTCTGGAATTTCAAATTGCCATGGAATGCAATGGAACGCTCCGGAAACTCTCGTTCCGCAGGTATGCGATAGAAGTGCACTGAAATCCTAGTTGCCATGCAGTGCCATAGAAACGCTCTTTAACTACTACTTGCCATGGAATGCTATGGAACACACTGGAACTTCTACTTGCCATGGAACCCTCTGAAATTTCTAGTAGCCATGGAATGCCATATAAACTGTCTAGAACTACTAGTTACCATGGAATGCCATAGAAACGATCTGGAACTACAAGTTGCCATGCAATGATATGGAACACACTGGAACTTCTACTTGCCACGGAACCCTCTGGTATTTCCAGAAGCCATGCAATGCCATATAAACTGTCCAGAAGTACTAGTTGCAATGCAATGACATAGAACGCCCTGGAACTTCTAGTTTCCATGGAAGGCTATGCAACGCTATGGAAATTTTAGTTGCCATGAATGCCATGAAACGCTGCGGAACTTTTCTTTGCCACCAAAATGCCATCGAAATGCTCTGGAACTACTAGTTTGCATGGAATGTCAAGGAACGCTACGGATCTTCTAGTTGCTATGGAATGTCATGGAAACACATGGCAAAAAATAGTTGCCATGTAATGCCGTAGAAACGCTCTGTAATTACTAGTTACCATGGAATGCCATGGAAACCCTCTGGAACTACTAGTTGCCATGGAATGCAATGGAACGCTCCAGAACTTCTAGTTGCCATGGAATGCCATAGAAACACTCTGGAACTCCTTGTTGCCACCTCATACCATCAAAAGCTCTGGAATTATTACTTCCCCTTGATTCGTATGGAACGCTTTGGAATTTCTAGTTGCCATGGAATGCAATGGAACGCTCCGCAAATTCCAGTTCCCATGGTATGCGATAGAAATGCACTGGAACTCCTGGTTGCCATGGGATGCCATAGAAATGCTCTGGAACTACTAGTTGTCATGGAATGCCATGGAACGCTCTGGAACTCCTGGTTACCATGGAGTGCCATAGAAACGCACTGGAACTACTAGTTGCTATGAAATGCTATGGAACACAATGGAAATTCTACTTGCCACGGAACTCTCTGGAATTTCTAGAAGCCATGGAATGCCATATAAACTGTCCAGAACTACTAGTTGCATACAATGCCATGGAACGCACGGGATCTTCCAGTTGCCATGGAATATGATAGAAACGCTCTGGAACTACTAGTTGCCATGGAATGCCATAGAAAGTCTCTGGAACTACTAGTTGCCATGGAATGGCTATGGAAACACATCGCAAATAATAGTTGCCGATGAATGCCACAGAAACCTTCTCAAAATTGTAGTTGCCATGGAATGCCATGGAATGCTTTGGAACTCCTACTTACCATGGAATGCAATGGAACGATCCAGAACTTCTAATTCTAATGGAATGTCATGGAAACACATAGCAAATAAGAGTTGCCATGGCATGCGATAGACACGGTCTGGAACTCCTACTTGCCATGGAATGCAATGGAACGATCCAGAACTTCTAATTCTAATGGAATGTCATGGAAACACATAGCAAATAAGAGTTGCCATGGCATGCGATAGACACGGTCTGGAACTCCTACTTGCCACTGGAACTCCTGGTTGCCATGGAATGCCATAGAAATGCTCTGGAACTACTAGTTGTCGTGGAATGCCATGGGACGCTCTGGAACTCCTGGTTGCCATGGAATGATGTAGAAACTCTCTGGAACTACTAGTTGCCATGGAATGGTATGGAACACACTGGAACTTCTACTTGCCATTGAACCCTCTGGATTTTCTAGTAGCCATGGAATGCCATATAAACTCTCTAGAACTACTAGTTTCCATGGAATGCCATAGAAAAGCTCCGGAACTAATAGTTGCCATGGAGTGCAATGGAACGCTCCAGAACTTCTAGTTGCCATGGAATGCCATGGAACGCTCTGGAACTCCTGGTTCCATGGAGTGCCTTAGAAACCCTCTGGAAGTACTAGTTGCCATAAAATGCTATGGAACTCAATGGAACTTCGACTTGCCACGGAACCCTCTGGCATTTCTAGAAGACATGGAATCCCACATAAACTGTCCAGAACTACTATTTGCCATGGAAGGCTATGGAACGCTCTGGAAATTCTAGTTGCCATAGAATACCATGAAATGCTGCGGAACTCCTCGTTACCATCAAAATGCCATCGAAATGGTCTTTTAACACTAGTTGGCATGGAATGTCATGGAACGCTGCGGATCTTTAAATTTCCTTGGAATTTCACGGAAACACATCGCAAATAATTGTTGCCATGTAATACATAGAAACGCTCTGTAACAACTAGTTACCATGGAATGCCATAGAAACACTCTGGAACTACAAGTTTGCACGGAACGCTATGGAAGACACTGGAACTTCTAGTTGCCATGGAAAGCAATGAAACGGTCCGGAAATTCTAGTTGCCATGGAAAGCCATAGGAATTCTCTGGAACCTCTAGTGCCCACCTAATACCATAAAAACCTCTGGAACTACTACTTGCCCTTGATTGGTATGGAACGCTCTGGAATTTCTAGTTGCCATGGAATGCAATGGAACGCTCCGGAACTTCTAGTTGCCATGGTATGCGATAGAAACACACTGGAACTCCCAGTTGCCATGGAATGTCATGAAAACACATCGCAAATAATAGTTGCCATGGAATGCATTAGAAATTCCCTGGAACTACTAGTTGTCAAGGAATGCTGTGGAACGCTCTCGAACTTCTAGTTGCCATGGAATATCGTGGAAACACATCGCAAATAATAATTGCCATGATATGCCACAGAAACGCTCTGGAACTTCTAGTTGCCATGGAATGCAATGGAACGCTCCGGAACTTCTAGTTGCCATGAAATACCATGGAACGCTGCAGAACTTCTAGTTGCCGTGGAATGCCATATAAACGCTCTGTAACTACTAGATGCCATGGAATGCCATGGAATGCCATGGAAACACATCACAAATAATAGTAGCCATGGAATTCCATAGAAATGCTCTGGAACTTCTAGTTGCCATGGAATGCCATGGAATGCTCTGAAACTCCTAGTTGCCATGGAATGTCATGGAAACACATCGCAAATAATAGTGTCCATGGAATGGTATGGAACGCTCCGGTACTTCTAGTTGCCATGGTATACAATAGAAACGCACTGCAACTCCTAGTTGCCGTGGAATGCCACGTAATGTTTTGGAACTCCTACTTACCATGGAATGCAATAGAAGAATACAGAACTTCTAATTCAAATGCAATATCATCGAAACACATTGCAAATAAGAGTTGCCATGGAATGCCATAGAAACGCTCTGGAACTTCTAGTTGCCATGGAATGCCATGGAACGCTCTGGAACTCCTGGTTGCCATGGAGTGCCATAGAAACGCTCTGGAACTCCTGGTTGCCATGGAATGCCATAGAAAAGCTCTGGAACTACAAGTTGCCACGAAATGCCATAGAAACGCTCTGGAACTTCTAGTTGCCATGGAATGCCATGGAACGCTCTGGAACTCCTGGTTGCCATGGAGTGCCATAGAAACGCTCTGGAACTAGTAGTTGCCTCCTAATACCATCAAAAGCTCTGGAACTACTTCTTGCCCTTGATTGGTATGGAACGTTCTGGAATTTCGAGTTCCCATGGAATGCAATGCAACGCTCCGGAACTTCTGGTTCCCGTGGTATGTGATAGAAATGCACTGGAACTCCTAGTTGACATGGAATGACATAGAAACGCTCTGGAACTACTATTTGCCATGGAATGCAATGAAACGCTCTGGAACTCCTGGTTGCCATGGAGTGCCATAGAAACGCTCTGGAACTCCTGGTTGCCATGGAATGCCATAGAAAAGCTCTGGAACTACAAGTTGCCACGAAACGCTTTAGAATTCTCTGGAACTTCTAGTTGCCATGGAATGCCATGGAACTCTATGAAACGTCTAGTTGCCAGCTAATACATTCAAAAGCTCTGGAACTACTACTTGCACTTGATTTGTATGGCATGCTCTGGAATTTCTAGTTGCCATGGAATGCCATAAAAACGCTCTGGAACTACTAGTTGCCATGGAATGCAATGGAATGCTCCGGAAATTTAAGTTGCCATGGAATGCTATAGGAACCCTTTGGAACTTGAAGTTGCCACCTAATACCATGAAAAGATTTGGAGTTACTCCTTGCCCTTGATTGGTATGGAACGCTCTGGAATTTCAAATTGCCATGGAATGCAATGGAACGCTCCGGAAACTCTCGTTCCGCAGGTATGCGATAGAAGTGCACTGAAATCCTAGTTGCCATGCAGTGCCATAGAAACGCTCTTTAACTACTACTTGCCATGGAATGCTATGGAACACACTGGAACTTCTACTTGCCATGGAACCCTCTGAAATTTCTAGTAGCCATGGAATGCCATATAAACTGTCTAGAACTACTAGTTACCATGGAATGCCATAGAAACGATCTGGAACTACAAGTTGCCATGCAATGATATGGAACACACTGGAACTTCTACTTGCCACGGAACCCTCTGGTATTTCCAGAAGCCATGCAATGCCATATAAACTGTCCAGAAGTACTAGTTGCAATGCAATGACATAGAACGCCCTGGAACTTCTAGTTTCCATGGAAGGCTATGCAACGCTATGGAAATTTTAGTTGCCATGAATGCCATGAAACGCTGCGGAACTTTTCTTTGCCACCAAAATGCCATCGAAATGCTCTGGAACTACTAGTTTGCATGGAATGTCAAGGAACGCTACGGATCTTCTAGTTGCTATGGAATGTCATGGAAACACATGGCAAAAAATAGTTGCCATGTAATGCCGTAGAAACGCTCTGTAATTACTAGTTACCATGGAATGCCATGGAAACCCTCTGGAACTACTAGTTGCCATGGAATGCAATGGAACGCTCCAGAACTTCTAGTTGCCATGGAATGCCATAGAAACACTCTGGAACTCCTTGTTGCCACCTCATACCATCAAAAGCTCTGGAATTATTACTTCCCCTTGATTCGTATGGAACGCTTTGGAATTTCTAGTTGCCATGGAATGCAATGGAACGCTCCGCAAATTCCAGTTCCCATGGTATGCGATAGAAATGCACTGGAACTCCTGGTTGCCATGGGATGCCATAGAAATGCTCTGGAACTACTAGTTGTCATGGAATGCCATGGAACGCTCTGGAACTCCTGGTTACCATGGAGTGCCATAGAAACGCACTGGAACTACTAGTTGCTATGAAATGCTATGGAACACAATGGAAATTCTACTTGCCACGGAACTCTCTGGAATTTCTAGAAGCCATGGAATGCCATATAAACTGTCCAGAACTACTAGTTGCATACAATGCCATGGAACGCACGGGATCTTCCAGTTGCCATGGAATATGATAGAAACGCTCTGGAACTACTAGTTGCCATGGAATGCCATAGAAAGTCTCTGGAACTACTAGTTGCCATGGAATGGCTATGGAAACACATCGCAAATAATAGTTGCCGATGAATGCCACAGAAACCTTCTCAAAATTGTAGTTGCCATGGAATGCCATGGAATGCTTTGGAACTCCTACTTACCATGGAATGCAATGGAACGATCCAGAACTTCTAATTCTAATGGAATGTCATGGAAACACATAGCAAATAAGAGTTGCCATGGCATGCGATAGACACGGTCTGGAACTCCTACTTGCCATGGAATGCAATGGAACGATCCAGAACTTCTAATTCTAATGGAATGTCATGGAAACACATCGCAAATAAGAGTTGCCATGGCATGCGATAGACACGGTCTGGAACTCCTACTTGCCATGGAATGCAATGGAACGTTCCAGAACTTCTAATTCTAATGGAATGTCATGGAAACACATCGCAAATAAGAGTTGCCATGGCATGCGATAGACACGGTCTGGAACTCCTACTTGCCACTGGAACTCCTGCTTGCCATGGAATGCCATAGAAATGCTCTGGAACTACTAGTTGTCGTGGAATGCCATGGGACGCTCTGGAACTCCTGGTTGCCATGGAATGATGTAGAAACTCTCTGGAACTACTAGTTGCCATGGAATGGTATGGAACACACTGGAACTTCTACTTGCCATGGAACCCTCTGGATTTTCTAGTAGCCATGGAATGCCATATAAACTCTCTAGAACTACTAGTTTCCATGGAATGCCATAGAAAAGCTCCGGAACTAATAGTTGCCATGGAGTGCAATGGAACGCTCCAGAACTTCTAGTTGCCATGGAATGCCATGGAACGCTCTGGAACTCCTGGTTCCATGGAGTGCCTTAGAAACCCTCTGGAAGTACTAGTTGCCATAAAATGCTATGGAACTCAATGGAACTTCGACTTGCCACGGAACCCTCTGGCATTTCTAGAAGACATGGAATCCCACATAAACTGTCCAGAACTACTATTTGCCATGGAAGGCTATGGAACACTCTGGAAATTCTAGTTGCCATAGAATACCATGAAATGCTGCGGAACTCCTCGTTACCATCAAAATGCCATCGAAATGGTCTTTTAACACTAGTTGGCATGGAATGTCATGGAACGCTGCGGATCTTTAAATTTCCTTGGAATTTCATGGAAACACATCGCAAATAATTGTTGCCATGTAATACATAGAAACGCTCTGTAACAACTAGTTACCATGGAATGCCATAGAAACACTCTGGAACTACAAGTTTGCACGGAACGCTATGGAAGACACTGGAACTTCTAGTTGCCATGGAAAGCAATGAAACGGTCCGGAAATTCTAGTTGCCATGGAAAGCCATAGGAATTCTCTGGAACCTCTAGTGCCCACCTAATACCATAAAAACCTCTGGAACTACTACTTGCCCTTGATTGGTATGGAACGCTCTGGAATTTCTAGTTGCCATGGAATGCAATGGAACGCTCCGGAACTTCTAGTTGCCATGGTATGCGATAGAAACACACTGGAACTCCCAGTTGCCATGGAATGTCATGAAAACACATCGCAAATAATAGTTGCCATGGAATGCATTAGAAATTCCCTGGAACTACTAGTTGTCAAGGAATGCTGTGGAACGCTCTCGAACTTCTAGTTGCCATGGAATATCGTGGAAACACATCGCAAATATTAATTGCCATGATATGCCACAGAAACGCTCTGGAACTTCTAGTTGCCATGGAATGCAATGGAACGCTCCGGAACTTCTAGTTGCCATGAAATACCATGGAACGCTGCAGAACTTCTAGTTGCCGTGGAATGCCATATAAACGCTCTGTAACTACTAGATGCCATGGAATGCCATGGAAACACATCACAAATAATAGTAGCCATGGAATTCCATAGAAATGCTCTGGAACTTCTAGTTGCCATGGAATGCCATGGAATGCTCTGAAACTCCTAGTTGCCATGGAATGTCATGGAAACACATCGCAAATAATAGTGTCCATGGAATGGTATGGAACGCTCCGGTACTTCTAGTTGCCATGGTATACAATAGAAACGCACTGCAACTCCTAGTTGCCGTGGAATGCCACGTAATGTTTTGGAACTCCTACTTACCATGGAATGCAATAGAAGAATACAGAACTTCTAATTCAAATGCAATATCATCGAAACACATTGCAAATAAGAGTTGCCATGGAATGCCATAGAAACGCTCTGGAACTTCTAGTTGCCATGGAATGCCATGGAACGCTCTGGAACTCCTGGTTGCCATGGAGTGCCATAGAAACGCTCTGGAACTAGTAGTTGCCTCCTAATACCATCAAAAGCTCTGGAACTACTTCTTGCCCTTGATTGGTATGGAACGTTCTGGAATTTCGAGTTCCCATGGAATGCAATGCAACGCTCCGGAACTTCTAGTTCCCGTGGTATGTGATAGAAATGCACTGGAACTCCTAGTTGACATGGAATGACATAGAAACGCTCTGGAACTACTATTTGCCATGGAATGCAATGAAACGCTCTGGAACTCCTGGTTGCCATGGAGTGCCATAGAAACGCTCTGGAACTCCTGGTTGCCATGGAATGCCATAGAAAAGCTCTGGAACTACAAGTTGCCACGAAACGCTTTAGAATGCTCTGGAACTTCTAGTTGCCATGGAATGCCATGGAACTCTATGAAACGTCTAGTTGCCAGCTAATACATTCAAAAGCTCTGGAACTACTACTTGCACTTGATTTGTATGGCATACTCTGGAATTTCTAGTTGCCATGGAATGCCATAAAAACGCTCTGGAACTTCTAGTTGCCATGGAAAGCAATGAAACGGTCCGGAAATTCTAGTTGCCATGGAAAGCCATAGGAATTCTCTGGAACCTCTAGTGCCCACCTAATACCATAAAAACCTCTGGAACTACTACTTGCCCTTGATTGGTATGGAACGCTCTGGAATTTCTAGTTGCCATGGAATGCAATGGAACGCTCCGGAACTTCTAGTTGCCATGGTATGCGATAGAAACACACTGGAACTCCCAGTTGCCATGGAATGTCATGAAAACACATCGCAAATAATAGTTGCCATGGAATGCATTAGAAATTCCCTGGAACTACTAGTTGTCAAGGAATGCTGTGGAACGCTCTCGAACTTCTAGTTGCCATGGAATATCGTGGAAACACATCGCAAATAATAATTGCCATGATATGCCACAGAAACGCTCTGGAACTTCTAGTTGCCATGGAATGCAATGGAACGCTCCGGAACTTCTAGTTGCCATGAAATACCATGGAACGCTGCAGAACTTCTAGTTGCCGTGGAATGCCATATAAACGCTCTGTAACTACTAGATGCCATGGAATGCCATGGAAACACATCACAAATAATAGTAGCCATGGAATTCCATAGAAATGCTCTGGAACTTCTAGTTGCCATGGAATGCCATGGAATGCTCTGAAACTCCTAGTTGCCATGGAATGTCATGGAAACACATCGCAAATAGTAGTGTCCATGGAATGGTATGGAACGCTCCGGTACTTCTAGTTGCCATGGTATACAATAGAAACGCACTGCAACTGCTAGTTGCCGTGGAATGCCACGTAATGTTTTGGAACTCCTACTTACCATGGAATGCAATAGAAGAATACAGAACTTCTAATTCAAATGCAATATCATCGAAACACATTGCAAATAAGAGTTGCCATGGAATGCCATAGAAACGCTCTGGAACTTCTAGTTGCCATGGAATGCCATGGAACGCTCTGGAACTCCTGGTTGCCATGGAGTGCCATAGAAACGCTCTGGAACTCCTGGTTGCCATGGAATGCCATAGAAAAGCTCTGGAACTACAAGTTGCCACGAAACGCTTTAGAATTCTCTGGAACTTCTAGTTGCCATGGAATGCCATGGAACTCTATGAAATGTCTAGTTGCCAGCTAATACATTCAAAAGCTCTGGAACTACTACTTGCACTTGATTTGTATGGCATGCTCTGGAATTTCTAGTTGCCATGGAATGCCATAAAAACGCTCTGGAACTACTAGTTGCCATGGAATGCAATGGAATGCTCCGGAAATTTAAGTTGCCATGGAATGCTATAGGAACCCTTTGGAACTTGAAGTTGCCACCTAATACCATGAAAAGATTTGGAGTTACTCCTTGCCCTTGATTGGTATGGAACGCTCTGGAATTTCAAATTGCCATGGAATGCAATGGAACGCTCCGGAAACTCTCGTTCCGCAGGTATGCGATAGAAGTGCACTGAAATCCTAGTTGCCATGCAGTGCCATAGAAACGCTCTTTAACTACTACTTGCCATGGAATGCTATGGAACACACTGGAACTTCTACTTGCCATGGAACCCTCTGAAATTTCTAGTAGCCATGGAATGCCATATAAACTGTCTAGAACTACTAGTTACCATGGAATGCCATAGAAACGATCTGGAACTACAAGTTGCCATGCAATGATATGGAACACACTGGAACTTCTACTTGCCACGGAACCCTCTGGTATTTCCAGAAGCCATGCAATGCCATATAAACTGTCCAGAAGTACTAGTTGCAATGCAATGACATAGAACGCCCTGGAACTTCTAGTTTCCATGGAAGGCTATGCAACGCTATGGAAATTTTAGTTGCCATGAATGCCATGAAACGCTGCGGAACTTTTCTTTGCCACCAAAATGCCATCGAAATGCTCTGGAACTACTAGTTTGCATGGAATGTCAAGGAACGCTACGGATCTTCTAGTTGCTATGGAATGTCATGGAAACACATGGCAAAAAATAGTTGCCATGTAATGCCGTAGAAACGCTCTGTAATTACTAGTTACCATGGAATGCCATGGAAACCCTCTGGAACTACTAGTTGCCATGGAATGCAATGGAACACTCCAGAACTTCTAGTTGCCATGGAATGCCATAGAAACACTCTGGAACTCCTTGTTGCCACCTCATACCATCAAAAGCTCTGGAATTATTACTTCCCCTTGATTCGTATGGAACGCTTTGGAATTTCTAGTTGCCATGGAATGCAATGGAACGCTCCGCAAATTCCAGTTCCCATGGTATGCGATAGAAATGCACTGGAACTCCTGGTTGCCATGGGATGCCATAGAAATGCTCTGGAACTACTAGTTGTCATGGAATGCCATGGAACGCTCTGGAACTCCTGGTTACCATGGAGTGCCATAGAAACGCACTGGAACTACTAGTTGCTATGAAATGCTATGGAACACAATGGAAATTCTACTTGCCACGGAACTCTCTGGAATTTCTAGAAGCCATGGAATGCCATATAAACTGTCCAGAACTACTAGTTGCATACAATGCCATGGAACGCACGGGATCTTCCAGTTGCCATGGAATATGATAGAAACGCTCTGGAACTACTAGTTGCCATGGAATGCCATAGAAAGTCTCTGGAACTACTAGTTGCCATGGAATGGCTATGGAAACACATCGCAAATAATAGTTGCCGATGAATGCCACAGAAACCTTCTCAAAATTGTAGTTGCCATGGAATGCCATGGAATGCTTTGGAACTCCTACTTACCATGGAATGCAATGGAACGATCCAGAACTTCTAATTCTAATGGAATGTCATGGAAACACATAGCAAATAAGAGTTGCCATGGCATGCGATAGACACGGTCTGGAACTCCTACTTGCCATGGAATGCAATGGAACGATCCAGAACTTCTAATTCTAATGGAATGTCATGGAAACACATAGCAAATAAGAGTTGCCATGGCATGCGATAGACACGGTCTGGAACTCCTACTTGCCACTGGAACTCCTGGTTGCCATGGAATGCCATAGAAATGCTCTGGAACTACTAGTTGTCGTGGAATGCCATGGGACGCTCTGGAACTCCTGGTTGCCATGGAATGATGTAGAAACTCTCTGGAACTACTAGTTGCCATGGAATGGTATGGAACACACTGGAACTTCTACTTGCCATGGAACCCTCTGGATTTTCTAGTAGCCATGGAATGCCATATAAACTCTCTAGAACTACTAGTTTCCATGGAATGCCATAGAAAAGCTCCGGAACTAATAGTTGCCATGGAGTGCAATGGAACGCTCCAGAACTTCTAGTTGCCATGGAATGCCATGGAACGCTCTGGAACTCCTGGTTCCATGGAGTGCCTTAGAAACCCTCTGGAAGTACTAGTTGCCATAAAATGCTATGGAACTCAATGGAACTTCGACTTGCCACGGAACCCTCTGGCATTTCTAGAAGACATGGAATCCCACATAAACTGTCCAGAACTACTATTTGCCATGGAAGGCTATGGAACGCTCTGGAAATTCTAGTTGCCATAGAATACCATGAAATGCTGCGGAACTCCTCGTTACCATCAAAATGCCATCGAAATGGTCTTTTAACACTAGTTGGCATGGAATGTCATGGAACGCTGCGGATCTTTAAATTTCCTTGGAATTTCATGGAAACACATCGCAAATAATTGTTGCCATGTAATACATAGAAACGCTCTGTAACAACTAGTTACCGTGGAATGCCATAGAAACACTCTGGAACTACAAGTTTGCACGGAACGCTATGGAAGACACTGGAACTTCTAGTTGCCATGGAAAGCAATGAAACGGTCCGGAAATTCTAGTTGCCATGGAAAGCCATAGGAATTCTCTGGAACCTCTAGTGCCCACCTAATACCATAAAAACCTCTGGAACTACTACTTGCCCTTGATTGGTATGGAACGCTCTGGAATTTCTAGTTGCCATGGAATGCAATGGAACGCTCCGGAACTTCTAGTTGCCATGGTATGCGATAGAAACACACTGGAACTCCCAGTTGCCATGGAATGTCATGAAAACACATCGCAAATAATAGTTGCCATGGAATGCATTAGAAATTCCCTGGAACTACTAGTTGTCAAGGAATGCTGTGGAACGCTCTCGAACTTCTAGTTGCCATGGAATATCGTGGAAACACATCGCAAATAATAATTGCCATGATATGCCACAGAAACGCTCTGGAACTTCTAGTTGCCATGGAATGCAATGGAACGCTCCGGAACTTCTAGTTGCCATGAAATACCATGGAACGCTGCAGAACTTCTAGTTGCCGTGGAATGCCATATAAACGCTCTGTAACTACTAGATGCCATGGAATGCCATGGAAACACATCACAAATAATAGTAGCCATGGAATTCCATAGAAATGCTCTGGAACTTCTAGTTGCCATGGAATGCCATGGAATGCTCTGAAACTCCTAGTTGCCATGGAATGTCATGGAAACACATCGCAAATAGTAGTGTCCATGGAATGGTATGGAACGCTCCGGTACTTCTAGTTGCCATGGTATACAATAGAAACGCACTGCAACTCCTAGTTGCCGTGGAATGCCACGTAATGTTTTGGAACTCCTACTTACCATGGAATGCAATAGAAGAATACAGAACTTCTAATTCAAATGCAATATCATCGAAACACATTGCAAATAAGAGTTGCCATGGAATGCCATAGAAACGCTCTGGAACTTCTAGTTGCCATGGAATGCCATGGAACGCTCTGGAACTCCTGGTTGCCATGGAGTGCCATAGAAACGCTCTGGAACTCCTGGTTGCCATGGAATGCCATAGAAAAGCTCTGGAACTACAAGTTGCCACGAAACGCTTTAGAATTCTCTGGAACTTCTAGTTGCCATGGAATGCCATGGAACTCTATGAAACGTCTAGTTGCCAGCTAATACATTCAAAAGCTCTGGAACTACTACTTGCACTTGATTTGTATGGCATGCTCTGGAATTTCTAGTTGCCATGGAATGCCATAAAAACGCTCTGGAACTACTAGTTGCCATGGAATGCAATGGAATGCTCCGGAAATTTAAGTTGCCATGGAATGCTATAGGAACCCTTTGGAACTTGAAGTTGCCACCTAATACCATGAAAAGATTTGGAGTTACTCCTTGCCCTTGATTGGTATGGAACGCTCTGGAATTTCAAATTGCCATGGAATGCAATGGAACGCTCCGGAAACTCTCGTTCCGCAGGTATGCGATAGAAGTGCACTGAAATCCTAGTTGCCATGCAGTGCCATAGAAACGCTCTTTAACTACTACTTGCCATGGAATGCTATGGAACACACTGGAACTTCTACTTGCCATGGAACCCTCTGAAATTTCTAGTAGCCATGGAATGCCATATAAACTGTCTAGAACTACTAGTTACCATGGAATGCCATAGAAACGATCTGGAACTACAAGTTGCCATGCAATGATATGGAACACACTGGAACTTCTACTTGCCACGGAACCCTCTGGTATTTCCAGAAGCCATGCAATGCCATATAAACTGTCCAGAAGTACTAGTTGCAATGCAATGACATAGAACGCCCTGGAACTTCTAGTTTCCATGGAAGGCTATGCAACGCTATGGAAATTTTAGTTGCCATGAATGCCATGAAACGCTGCGGAACTTTTCTTTGCCACCAAAATGCCATCGAAATGCTCTGGAACTACTAGTTTGCATGGAATGTCAAGGAACGCTACGGATCTTCTAGTTGCTATGGAATGTCATGGAAACACATGGCAAAAAATAGTTGCCATGTAATGCCGTAGAAACGCTCTGTAATTACTAGTTACCATGGAATGCCATGGAAACCCTCTGGAACTACTAGTTGCCATGGAATGCAATGGAACACTCCAGAACTTCTAGTTGCCATGGAATGCCATAGAAACACTCTGGAACTCCTTGTTGCCACCTCATACCATCAAAAGCTCTGGAATTATTACTTCCCCTTGATTCGTATGGAACGCTTTGGAATTTCTAGTTGCCATGGAATGCAATGGAACGCTCCGCAAATTCCAGTTCCCATGGTATGCGATAGAAATGCACTGGAACTCCTGGTTGCCATGGGATGCCATAGAAATGCTCTGGAACTACTAGTTGTCATGGAATGCCATGGAACGCTCTGGAACTCCTGGTTACCATGGAGTGCCATAGAAACGCACTGGAACTACTAGTTGCTATGAAATGCTATGGAACACAATGGAAATTCTACTTGCCACGAAACTCTCTGGAATTTCTAGAAGCCATGGAATGCCATATAAACTGTCCAGAACTACTAGTTGCATACAATGCCATGGAACGCACGGGATCTTCCAGTTGCCATGGAATATGATAGAAACGCTCTGGAACTACTAGTTGCCATGGAATGCCATAGAAAGTCTCTGGAACTACTAGTTGCCATGGAATGGCTATGGAAACACATCGCAAATAATAGTTGCCGATGAATGCCACAGAAACCTTCTCAAAATTGTAGTTGCCATGGAATGCCATGGAATGCTTTGGAACTCCTACTTACCATGGAATGCAATGGAACGATCCAGAACTTCTAATTCTAATGGAATGTCATGGAAACACATAGCAAATAAGAGTTGCCATGGCATGCGATAGACACGGTCTGGAACTCCTACTTGCCATGGAATGCAATGGAACGATCCAGAACTTCTAATTCTAATGGAATGTCATGGAAACACATCGCAAATAAGAGTTGCCATGGCATGCGATAGACACGGTCTGGAACTCCTACTTGCCACTGGAACTCCTGGTTGCCATGGAATGCCATAGAAAGTCTCTGGAACTACTAGTTGTCGTGGAATGCCATGGGACGCTCTGGAACTCCTGGTTGCCATGGAATGATGTAGAAACTCTCTGGAACTACTAGTTGCCATGGAATGGTATGGAACACACTGGAACTTCTACTTGCCATGGAACCCTCTGGATTTTCTAGTAGCCATGGAATGCCATATAAACTCTCTAGAACTACTAGTTTCCATGGAATGCCATAGAAAAGCTCCGGAACTAATAGTTGCCATGGAGTGCAATGGAACGCTCCAGAACTTCTAGTTGCCATGGAATGCCATGGAACGCTCTGGAACTCCTGGTTCCATGGAGTGCCTTAGAAACCCTCTGGAAGTACTAGTTGCCATAAAATGCTATGGAAATCAATGGAACTTCGACTTGCCACGGAACCCTCTGGCATTTCTAGAAGACATGGAATCCCACATAAACTGTCCAGAACTAATATTTGCCATGGAAGGCTATGGAATGCTCTGGAAATTCTAGTTGCCATAGAATACCATGAAATGCTGCGGAACTCCTCGTTACCATCAAAATGCCATCGAAATGGTCTTTTAACACTAGTTGGCATGGAATGTCATGGAACGCTGCGGATCTTTAAATTTCCTTGGAATTTCATGGAAACACATCGCAAATAATTGTTGCCATGTAATACATAGAAACGCTCTGTAACAACTAGTTACCATGGAATGCCATAGAAACACTCTGGAACTACAAGTTTGCACGGAACGCTATGGAAGACACTGGAACTTCTAGTTGCCATGGAAAGCAATGAAACGGTCCGGAAATTCTAGTTGCCATGGAAAGCCATAGGAATTCTCTGGAACCTCTAGTGCCCACCTAATACCATAAAAACCTCTGGAACTACTACTTGCCCTTGATTGGTATGGAACGCTCTGGAATTTCTAGTTGCCATGGAATGCAATGGAACGCTCCGGAACTTCTAGTTGCCATGGTATGCGATAGAAACACACTGGAACTCCCAGTTGCCATGGAATGTCATGAAAACACATCGCAAATAATAGTTGCCATGGAATGCATTAGAAATTCCCTGGAACTACTAGTTGTCAAGGAATGCTGTGGAACGCTCTCGAACTTCTAGTTGCCATGGAATATCGTGGAAACACATCGCAAATATTAATTGCCATGATATGCCACAGAAACGCTCTGGAACTTCTAGTTGCCATGGAATGCAATGGAACGCTCCGGAACTTCTAGTTGCCATGAAATACCATGGAACGCTGCAGAACTTCTAGTTGCCGTGGAATGCCATATAAACGCTCTGTAACTACTAGATGCCATGGAATGCCATGGAAACACATCACAAATAATAGTAGCCATGGAATTCCATAGAAATGCTCTGGAACTTCTAGTTGCCATGGAATGCCATGGAATGCTCTGAAACTCCTAGTTGCCATGGAATGTCATGGAAACACATCGCAAATAGTAGTGTCCATGGAATGGTATGGAACGCTCCGGTACTTCTAGTTGCCATGGTATACAATAGAAACGCACTGCAACTCCTAGTTGCCGTGGAATGCCACGTAATGTTTTGGAACTCCTACTTACCATGGAATGCAATAGAAGAATACAGAACTTCTAATTCAAATGCAATATCATCGAAACACATTGCAAATAAGAGTTGCCATGGAATGCCATAGAAACGCTCTGGAACTTCTAGTTGCCATGGAATGCCATGGAACGCTCTGGAACTCCTGGTTGCCATGGAGTGCCATAGAAACGCTCTGGAACTCCTGGTTGCCATGGAATGCCATAGAAAAGCTCTGGAACTACAAGTTGCCACGAAACGCTTTAGAATTCTCTGGAACTTCTAGTTGCCATGGAATGCCATGGAACTCTATGAAATGTCTAGTTGCCAGCTAATACATTCAAAAGCTCTGGAACTACTACTTGCACTTGATTTGTATGGCATGCTCTGGAATTTCTAGTTGCCATGGAATGCCATAAAAACGCTCTGGAACTACTAGTTGCCATGGAATGCAATGGAATGCTCCGGAAATTTAAGTTGCCATGGAATGCTATAGGAACCCTTTGGAACTTGAAGTTGCCACCTAATACCATGAAAAGATTTGGAGTTACTCCTTGCCCTTGATTGGTATGGAACGCTCTGGAATTTCAAATTGCCATGGAATGCAATGGAACGCTCCGGAAACTCTCGTTCCGCAGGTATGCGATAGAAGTGCACTGAAATCCTAGTTGCCATGCAGTGCCATAGAAACGCTCTTTAACTACTACTTGCCATGGAATGCTATGGAACACACTGGAACTTCTACTTGCCATGGAACCCTCTGAAATTTCTAGTAGCCATGGAATGCCATATAAACTGTCTAGAACTACTAGTTACCATGGAATGCCATAGAAACGATCTGGAACTACAAGTTGCCATGCAATGATATGGAACACACTGGAACTTCTACTTGCCACGGAACCCTCTGGTATTTCCAGAAGCCATGCAATGCCATATAAACTGTCCAGAACTACTATTTGCCATGGAAGGCTATGGAACGCTCTGGAAATTCTAGTTGCCATAGAATACCATGAAATGCTGCGGAACTCCTCGTTACCATCAAAATGCCATCGAAATGGTCTTTTAACACTAGTTGGCATGGAATGTCATGGAACGCTGCGGATCTTTAAATTTCCTTGGAATTTCATGGAAACACATCGCAAATAATTGTTGCCATGTAATACATAGAAACGCTCTGTAACAACTAGTTACCATGGAATGCCATAGAAACACTCTGGAACTACAAGTTTGCACGGAACGCTATGGAAGACACTGGAACTTCTAGTTGCCATGGAAAGCAATGAAACGGTCCGGAAATTCTAGTTGCCATGGAAAGCCATAGGAATTCTCTGGAACCTCTAGTGCCCACCTAATACCATAAAAACCTCTGGAACTACTACTTGCCCTTGATTGGTATGGAACGCTCTGGAATTTCTAGTTGCCATGGAATGCAATGGAACGCTCCGGAACTTCTAGTTGCCATGGTATGCGATAGAAACACACTGGAACTCCCAGTTGCCATGGAATGTCATGAAAACACATCGCAAATAATAGTTGCCATGGAATGCATTAGAAATTCCCTGGAACTACTAGTTGTCAAGGAATGCTGTGGAACGCTCTCGAACTTCTAGTTGCCATGGAATATCGTGGAAACACATCGCAAATATTAATTGCCATGATATGCCACAGAAACGCTCTGGAACTTCTAGTTGCCATGGAATGCAATGGAACGCTCCGGAACTTCTAGTTGCCATGAAATACCATGGAACGCTGCAGAACTTCTAGTTGCCGTGGAATGCCATATAAACGCTCTGTAACTACTAGATGCCATGGAATGCCATGGAAACACATCACAAATAATAGTAGCCATGGAATTCCATAGAAATGCTCTGGAACTTCTAGTTGCCATGGAATGCCATGGAATGCTCTGAAACTCCTAGTTGCCATGGAATGTCATGGAAACACATCGCAAATAGTAGTGTCCATGGAATGGTATGGAACGCTCCGGTACTTCTAGTTGCCATGGTATACAATAGAAACGCACTGCAACTCCTAGTTGCCGTGGAATGCCACGTAATGTTTTGGAACTCCTACTTACCATGGAATGCAATAGAAGAATACAGAACTTCTAATTCAAATGCAATATCATCGAAACACATTGCAAATAAGAGTTGCCATGGAATGCCATAGAAACGCTCTGGAACTTCTAGTTGCCATGGAATGCCATGGAACGCTCTGGAACTCCTGGTTGCCATGGAGTGCCATAGAAACGCTCTGGAACTCCTGGTTGCCATGGAATGCCATAGAAAAGCTCTGGAACTACAAGTTGCCACGAAATGCTTTAGAATTCTCTGGAACTTCTAGTTGCCATGGAATGCCATGGAACTCTATGAAATGTCTAGTTGCCAGCTAATACATTCAAAAGCTCTGGAACTACTACTTGCACTTGATTTGTATGGCATGCTCTGGAATTTCTAGTTGCCATGGAATGCCATAAAAACGCTCTGGAACTACTAGTTGCCATGGAATGCAATGGAATGCTCCGGAAATTTAAGTTGCCATGGAATGCTATAGGAACCCTTTGGAACTTGAAGTTGCCACCTAATACCATGAAAAGATTTGGAGTTACTCCTTGCCCTTGATTGGTATGGAACGCTCTGGAATTTCAAATTGCCATGGAATGCAATGGAACGCTCCGGAAACTCTCGTTCCGCAGGTATGCGATAGAAGTGCACTGAAATCCTAGTTGCCATGCAGTGCCATAGAAACGCTCTTTAACTACTACTTGCCATGGAATGCTATGGAACACACTGGAACTTCTACTTGCCATGGAACCCTCTGAAATTTCTAGTAGCCATGGAATGCCATATAAACTGTCTAGAACTACTAGTTACCATGGAATGCCATAGAAACGATCTGGAACTACAAGTTGCCATGCAATGATATGGAACACACTGGAACTTCTACTTGCCACGGAACCCTCTGGTATTTCCAGAAGCCATGCAATGCCATATAAACTGTCCAGAAGTACTAGTTGCAATGCAATGACATAGAACGCCCTGGAACTTCTAGTTTCCATGGAAGGCTATGCAACGCTATGGAAATTTTAGTTGCCATGAATGCCATGAAACGCTGCGGAACTTTTCTTTGCCACCAAAATGCCATCGAAATGCTCTGGAACTACTAGTTTGCATGGAATGTCAAGGAACGCTACGGATCTTCTAGTTGCTATGGAATGTCATGGAAACACATGGCAAAAAATAGTTGCCATGTAATGCCGTAGAAACGCTCTGTAATTACTAGTTACCATGGAATGCCATGGAAACCCTCTGGAACTACTAGTTGCCATGGAATGCAATGGAACGCTCCAGAACTTCTAGTTGCCATGGAATGCCATAGAAACACTCTGGAACTCCTTGTTGCCACCTCATACCATCAAAAGCTCTGGAATTATTACTTCCCCTTGATTCGTATGGAACGCTTTGGAATTTCTAGTTGCCATGGAATGCAATGGAACGCTCCGCAAATTCCAGTTCCCATGGTATGCGATAGAAATGCACTGGAACTCCTGGTTGCCATGGGATGCCATAGAAATGCTCTGGAACTACTAGTTGTCATGGAATGCCATGGAACGCTCTGGAACTCCTGGTTACCATGGAGTGCCATAGAAACGCACTGGAACTACTAGTTGCTATGAAATGCTATGGAACACAATGGAAATTCTACTTGCCACGGAACTCTCTGGAATTTCTAGAAGCCATGGAATGCCATATAAACTGTCCAGAACTACTAGTTGCATACAATGCCATGGAACGCACGGGATCTTCCAGTTGCCATGGAATATGATAGAAACGCTCTGGAACTACTAGTTGCCATGGAATGCCATAGAAAGTCTCTGGAACTACTAGTTGCCATGGAATGGCTATGGAAACACATCGCAAATAATAGTTGCCGATGAATGCCACAGAAACCTTCTCAAAATTGTAGTTGCCATGGAATGCCATGGAATGCTTTGGAACTCCTACTTACCATGGAATGCAATGGAACGATCCAGAACTTCTAATTCTAATGGAATGTCATGGAAACACATAGCAAATAAGAGTTGCCATGGCATGCGATAGACACGGTCTGGAACTCCTACTTGCCACTGGAACTCCTGGTTGCCATGGAATGCCATAGAAATGCTCTGGAACTACTAGTTGTCGTGGAATGCCATGGGACGCTCTGGAACTCCTGGTTGCCATGGAATGATGTAGAAACTCTCTGGAACTACTAGTTGCCATGGAATGGTATGGAACACACTGGAACTTCTACTTGCCATGGAACCCTCTGGATTTTCTAGTAGCCATGGAATGCCATATAAACTCTCTAGAACTACTAGTTTCCATGGAATGCCATAGAAAAGCTCCGGAACTAATAGTTGCCATGGAGTGCAATGGAACGCTCCAGAACTTCTAGTTGCCATGGAATGCCATGGAACGCTCTGGAACTCCTGGTTCCATGGAGTGCCTTAGAAACCCTCTGGAAGTACTAGTTGCCATAAAATGCTATGGAACTCAATGGAACTTCGACTTGCCACGGAACCCTCTGGCATTTCTAGAAGACATGGAATCCCACATAAACTGTCCAGAACTACTATTTGCCATGGAAGGCTATGGAACGCTCTGGAAATTCTAGTTGCCATAGAATACCATGAAATGCTGCGGAACTCCTCGTTACCATCAAAATGCCATCGAAATGGTCTTTTAACACTAGTTGGCATGGAATGTCATGGAACGCTGCGGATCTTTAAATTTCCTTGGAATTTCATGGAAACACATCGCAAATAATTGTTGCCATGTAATACATAGAAACGCTCTGTAACAACTAGTTACCGTGGAATGCCATAGAAACACTCTGGAACTACAAGTTTGCACGGAACGCTATGGAAGACACTGGAACTTCTAGTTGCCATGGAAAGCAATGAAACGGTCCGGAAATTCTAGTTGCCATGGAAAGCCATAGGAATTCTCTGGAACCTCTAGTGCCCACCTAATACCATAAAAACCTCTGGAACTACTACTTGCCCTTGATTGGTATGGAACGCTCTGGAATTTCTAGTTGCCATGGAATGCAATGGAACGCTCCGGAACTTCTAGTTGCCATGGTATGCGATAGAAACACACTGGAACTCCCAGTTGCCATGGAATGTCATGAAAACACATCGCAAATAATAGTTGCCATGGAATGCATTAGAAATTCCCTGGAACTACTAGTTGTCAAGGAATGCTGTGGAACGCTCTCGAACTTCTAGTTGCCATGGAATATCGTGGAAACACATCGCAAATATTAATTGCCATGATATGCCACAGAAACGCTCTGGAACTTCTAGTTGCCATGGAATGCAATGGAACGCTCCGGAACTTCTAGTTGCCATGAAATACCATGGAACGCTGCAGAACTTCTAGTTGCCGTGGAATGCCATATAAACGCTCTGTAACTACTAGATGCCATGGAATGCCATGGAAACACATCACAAATAATAGTAGCCATGGAATTCCATAGAAATGCTCTGGAACTTCTAGTTGCCATGGAATGCCATGGAATGCTCTGAAACTCCTAGTTGCCATGGAATGTCATGGAAACACATCGCAAATAATAGTGTCCATGGAATGGTATGGAACGCTCCGGTACTTCTAGTTGCCATGGTATACAATAGAAACGCACTGCAACTCCTAGTTGCCGTGGAATGCCACGTAATGTTTTGGAACTCCTACTTACCATGGAATGCAATAGAAGAATACAGAACTTCTAATTCAAATGCAATATCATCAAAACACATTGCAAATAAGAGTTGCCATGGAATGCCATAGAAACGCTCTGGAACTTCTAGTTGCCATGGAATGCCATGGAACGCTCTGGAACTCCTGGTTGCCATGGAGTGCCATAGAAACGCTCTGGAACTAGTAGTTGCCTCCTAATACCATCAAAAGCTCTGGAACTACTTCTTGCCCTTGATTGGTATGGAACGTTCTGGAATTTCGAGTTCCCATGGAATGCAATGCAACGCTCCGGAACTTCTAGTTCCCGTGGTATGTGATAGAAATGCACTGGAACTCCTAGTTGACATGGAATGACATAGAAACGCTCTGGAACTACTATTTGCCATGGAATGCAATGGAATGCTCCGGAAATTTAAGTTGCCATGGAATGCTATAGAAACCCTTTGGAACTTGAAGTTGCCACCTAATACCATGAAAAGATTTGGAGTTACTCCTTGCCCTTGATTGGTATGGAACGCTCTGGAATTTCAAATTGCCATGGAATGCAATGGAACGCTCCGGAAACTCTCGTTCCGCAGGTATGCGATAGAAGTGCACTGAAATCCTAGTTGCCATGCAGTGCCATAGAAACGCTCTTTAACTACTACTTGCCATGGAATGCTATGGAACACACTGGAACTTCTACTTGCCATGGAACCCTCTGAAATTTCTAGTAGCCATGGAATGCCATATAAACTGTCTAGAACTACTAGTTACCATGGAATGCCATAGAAACGATCTGGAACTACAAGTTGCCATGCAATGATATGGAACACACTGGAACTTCTACTTGCCACGGAACCCTCTGGTATTTCCAGAAGCCATGCAATGCCATATAAACTGTCCAGAAGTACTAGTTGCAATGCAATGACATAGAACGCCCTGGAACTTCTAGTTTCCATGGAAGGCTATGCAACGCTATGGAAATTTTAGTTGCCATGAATGCCATGAAACGCTGCGGAACTTTTCTTTGCCACCAAAATGCCATCGAAATGCTCTGGAACTACTAGTTTGCATGGAATGTCAAGGAACGCTACGGATCTTCTAGTTGCTATGGAATGTCATGGAAACACATGGCAAAAAATAGTTGCCATGTAATGCCGTAGAAACGCTCTGTAATTACTAGTTACCATGGAATGCCATGGAAACCCTCTGGAACTACTAGTTGCCATGGAATGCAATGGAACGCTCCAGAACTTCTAGTTGCCATGGAATGCCATAGAAACACTCTGGAACTCCTTGTTGCCACCTCATACCATCAAAAGCTCTGGAATTATTACTTCCCCTTGATTCGTATGGAACGCTTTGGAATTTCTAGTTGCCATGGAATGCAATGGAACGCTCCGCAAATTCCAGTTCCCATGGTATGCGATAGAAATGCACTGGAACTCCTGGTTGCCATGGAATGCCATAGAAATGCTCTGGAACTACTAGTTGTCGTGGAATGCCATGGGACGCTCTGGAACTCCTGGTTGCCATGGAATGATGTAGAAACTCTCTGGAACTACTAGTTGCCATGGAATGGTATGGAACACACTGGAACTTCTACTTGCCATGGAACCCTCTGGATTTTCTAGTAGCCATGGAATGCCATATAAACTCTCTAGAACTACTAGTTTCCATGGAATGCCATAGAAAAGCTCCGGAACTAATAGTTGCCATGGAGTGCAATGGAACGCTCCAGAACTTCTAGTTGCCATGGAATGCCATGGAACGCTCTGGAACTCCTGGTTCCATGGAGTGCCTTAGAAACCCTCTGGAAGTACTAGTTTCCATAAAATGCTATGGAACTCAATGGAACTTCGACTTGCCACGGAACCCTCTGGCATTTCTAGAAGACATGGAATCCCACATAAACTGTCCAGAACTACTATTTGCCATGGAAGGCTATGGAACGCTCTGGAAATTCTAGTTGCCATAGAATACCATGAAATGCTGCGGAACTCCTCGTTACCATCAAAATGCCATCGAAATGGTCTTTTAACACTAGTTGGCATGGAATGTCATGGAACGCTGCGGATCTTTAAATTTCCTTGGAATTTCATGGAAACACATCGCAAATAATTGTTGCCATGTAATACATAGAAACGCTCTGTAACAACTAGTTACCGTGGAATGCCATAGAAACACTCTGGAACTACAAGTTTGCACGGAACGCTATGGAAGACACTGGAACTTCTAGTTGCCATGGAAAGCAATGAAACGGTCCGGAAATTCTAGTTGCCATGGAAAGCCATAGGAATTCTCTGGAACCTCTAGTGCCCACCTAATACCATAAAAACCTCTGGAACTACTACTTGCCCTTGATTGGTATGGAACGCTCTGGAATTTCTAGTTGCCATGGAATGCAATGGAACGCTCCGGAACTTCTAGTTGCCATGGTATGCGATAGAAACACACTGGAACTCCCAGTTGCCATGGAATGTCATGAAAACACATCGCAAATAATAGTTGCCATGGAATGCATTAGAAATTCCCTGGAACTACTAGTTGTCAAGGAATGCTGTGGAACGCTCTCGAACTTCTAGTTGCCATGGAATATCGTGGAAACACATCGCAAATATTAATTGCCATGATATGCCACAGAAACGCTCTGGAACTTCTAGTTGCCATGGAATGCAATGGAACGCTCCGGAACTTCTAGTTGCCATGAAATACCATGGAACGCTGCAGAACTTCTAGTTGCCGTGGAATGCCATATAAACGCTCTGTAACTACTAGATGCCATGGAATGCCATGGAAACACATCACAAATAATAGTAGCCATGGAATTCCATAGAAATGCTCTGGAACTTCTAGTTGCCATGGAATGCCATGGAATGCTCTGAAACTCCTAGTTGCCATGGAATGTCATGGAAACACATCGCAAATAATAGTGTCCATGGAATGGTATGGAACGCTCCGGTACTTCTAGTTGCCATGGTATACAATAGAAACGCACTGCAACTCCTAGTTGCCGTGGAATGCCACGTAATGTTTTGGAACTCCTACTTACCATGGAATGCAATAGAAGAATACAGAACTTCTAATTCAAATGCAATATCATCGAAACACATTGCAAATAAGAGTTGCCATGGAATGCCATAGAAACGCTCTGGAACTTCTAGTTGCCATGGAATGCCATGGAACGCTCTGGAACTCCTGGTTGCCATGGAGTGCCATAGAAACGCTCTGGAACTAGTAGTTGCCTCCTAATACCATCAAAAGCTCTGGAACTACTTCTTGCCCTTGATTGGTATGGAACGTTCTGGAATTTCGAGTTCCCATGGAATGCAATGCAACGCTCCGGAACTTCTAGTTCCCGTGGTATGTGATAGAAATGCACTGGAACTCCTAGTTGACATGGAATGACATAGAAACGCTCTGGAACTACTATTTGCCATGGAATGCAATGGAATGCTCCGGAAATTTAAGTTGCCATGGAATGCTATAGAAACCCTTTGGAACTTGAAGTTGCCACCTAATACCATGAAAAGATTTGGAGTTACTCCTTGCCCTTGATTGGTATGGAACGCTCTGGAATTTCAAATTGCCATGGAATGCAATGGAACGCTCCGGAAAGTCTCGTTCCGCAGGTATGCGATAGAAGTGCACTGAAATCCTAGTTGCCATGCAGTGCCATAGAAACGCTCTTTAACTACTACTTGCCATGGAATGCTATGGAACACACTGGAACTTCTACTTGCCATGGAACCCTCTGAAATTTCTAGTAGCCATGGAATGCCATATAAACTGTCTAGAACTACTAGTTACCATGGAATGCCATAGAAACGATCTGGAACTACAAGTTGCCATGCAATGATATGGAACACACTGGAACTTCTACTTGCCACGGAACCCTCTGGTATTTCCAGAAGCCATGCAATGCCATATAAACTGTCCAGAAGTACTAGTTGCAATGCAATGACATAGAACGCCCTGGAACTTCTAGTTTCCATGGAAGGCTATGCAACGCTATGGAAATTTTAGTTGCCATGAATGCCATGAAACGCTGCGGAACTTTTCTTTGCCACCAAAATGCCATCGAAATGCTCTGGAACTACTAGTTTGCATGGAATGTCAAGGAACGCTACGGATCTTCTAGTTGCTATGGAATGTCATGGAAACACATGGCAAAAAATAGTTGCCATGTAATGCCGTAGAAACGCTCTGTAATTACTAGTTACCATGGAATGCCATGGAAACCCTCTGGAACTACTAGTTGCCATGGAATGCAATGGAACGCTCCAGAACTTCTAGTTGCCATGGAATGCCATAGAAACACTCTGGAACTCCTTGTTGCCACCTCATACCATCAAAAGCTCTGGAATTATTACTTCCCCTTGATTCGTATGGAACGCTTTGGAATTTCTAGTTGCCATGGAATGCAATGGAACGCTCCGCAAATTCCAGTTCCCATGGTATGCGATAGAAATGCACTGGAACTCCTGGTTGCCATGGGATGCCATAGAAATGCTCTGGAACTACTAGTTGTCATGGAATGCCATGGAACGCTCTGGAACTCCTGGTTACCATGGAGTGCCATAGAAACGCACTGGAACTACTAGTTGCTATGAAATGCTACGGAACACAATGGAAATTCTACTTGCCACGGAACTCTCTGGAATTTCTAGAAGCCATGGAATGCCATATAAACTGTCCAGAACTACTAGTTGCATACAATGCCATGGAACGCACTGGATCTTCCAGTTGCCATGGAATATGATAGAAACGCTCTGGAACTACTAGTTGCCATGGAATGCCATAGAAAGTCTCTGGAACTACTAGTTGTCGTGGAATGCCATGGGACGCTCTGGAACTCCTGGTTGCCATGGAATGATGTAGAAACTCTCTGGAACTACTAGTTGCCATGGAATGGTATGGAACACACTGGAACTTCTACTTGCCATGGAACCCTCTGGATTTTCTAGTAGCCATGGAATGCCATATAAACTCTCTAGAACTACTAGTTTCCATGGAATGCCATAGAAAAGCTCCGGAACTAATAGTTGCCATGGAGTGCAATGGAACGCTCCAGAACTTCTAGTTGCCATGGAATGCCATGGAACGCTCTGGAACTCCTGGTTCCATGGAGTGCCTTAGAAACCCTCTGGAAGTACTAGTTGCCATAAAATGCTATGGAACTCAATGGAACTTCGACTTGCCACGGAACCCTCTGGCATTTCTAGAAGACATGGAATCCCACATAAACTGTCCAGAACTACTATTTGCCATGGAAGGCTATGGAACGCTCTGGAAATTCTAGTTGCCATAGAATACCATGAAATGCTGCGGAACTCCTCGTTACCATCAAAATGCCATCGAAATGGTCTTTTAACACTAGTTGGCATGGAATGTCATGGAACGCTGCGGATCTTTAAATTTCCTTGGAATTTCATGGAAACACATCGCAAATAATTGTTGCCATGTAATACATAGAAACGCTCTGTAACAACTAGTTACCGTGGAATGCCATAGAAACACTCTGGAACTACAAGTTTGCACGGAACGCTATGGAAGACACTGGAACTTCTAGTTGCCATGGAAAGCAATGAAACGGTCCGGAAATTCTAGTTGCCATGGAAAGCCATAGGAATTCTCTGGAACCTCTAGTGCCCACCTAATACCATAAAAACCTCTGGAACTACTACTTGCCCTTGATTGGTATGGAACGCTCTGGAATTTCTAGTTGCCATGGAATGCAATGGAACGCTCCGGAACTTCTAGTTGCCATGGTATGCGATAGAAACACACTGGAACTCCCAGTTGCCATGGAATGTCATGAAAACACATCGCAAATAATAGTTGCCATGGAATGCATTAGAAATTCCCTGGAACTACTAGTTGTCAAGGAATGCTGTGGAACGCTCTCGAACTTCTAGTTGCCATGGAATATCGTGGAAACACATCGCAAATATTAATTGCCATGATATGCCACAGAAACGCTCTGGAACTTCTAGTTGCCATGGAATGCAATGGAATGCTCCGGAACTTCTAGTTGCCATGAAATACCATGGAACGCTGCAGAACTTCTAGTTGCCGTGGAATGCCATATAAACGCTCTGTAACTACTAGATGCCATGGAATGCCATGGAAACACATCACAAATAATAGTAGCCATGGAATTCCATAGAAATGCTCTGGAACTTCTAGTTGCCATGGAATGCCATGGAATGCTCTGAAACTCCTAGTTGCCATGGAATGTCATGGAAACACATCGCAAATAATAGTGTCCATGGAATGGTATGGAACGCTCCGGTACTTCTAGTTGCCATGGTATACAATAGAAACGCATTGCAACTCCTAGTTGCCGTGGAATGCCACGTAATGTTTTGGAACTCCTACTTACCATGGAATGCAATAGAAGAATACAGAACTTCTAATTCAAATGCAATATCATCGAAACACATTGCAAATAAGAGTTGCCATGGAATGCCATAGAAACGCTCTGGAACTTCTAGTTGCCATGGAATGCCATGGAACGCTCTGGAACTCCTGGTTGCCATGGAGTGCCATAGAAACGCTCTGGAACTAGTAGTTGCCTCCTAATACCATCAAAAGCTCTGGAACTACTTCTTGCCCTTGATTGGTATGGAACGTTCTGGAATTTCGAGTTCCCATGGAATGCAATGCAACGCTCCGGAACTTCTAGTTCCCGTGGTATGTGATAGAAATGCACTGGAACTCCTAGTTGACATGGAATGACATAGAAACGCTCTGGAACTACTATTTGCCATGGAATGCAATGGAATGCTCCGGAAATTTAAGTTGCCATGGAATGCTATAGAAACCCTTTGGAACTTGAAGTTGCCACCTAATACCATGAAAAGATTTGGAGTTACTCCTTGCCCTTGATTGGTATGGAACGCTCTGGAATTTCAAATTGCCATGGAATGCAATGGAACGCTCCGGAAACTCTCGTTCCGCAGGTATGCGATAGAAGTGCACTGAAATCCTAGTTGCCATGCAGTGCCATAGAAACGCTCTTTAACTACTACTTGCCATGGAATGCTATGGAACACACTGGAACTTCTACTTGCCATGGAACCCTCTGAAATTTCTAGTAGCCATGGAATGCCATATAAACTGTCTAGAACTACTAGTTACCATGGAATGCCATAGAAACGATCTGGAACTACAAGTTGCCATGCAATGATATGGAACACACTGGAACTTCTACTTGCCACGGAACCCTCTGGTATTTCCAGAAGCCATGCAATGCCATATAAACTGTCCAGAAGTACTAGTTGCAATGCAATGACATAGAACGCCCTGGAACTTCTAGTTTCCATGGAAGGCTATGCAACGCTATGGAAATTTTAGTTGCCATGAATGCCATGAAACGCTGCGGAACTTTTCTTTGCCACCAAAATGCCATCGAAATGCTCTGGAACTACTAGTTTGCATGGAATGTCAAGGAACGCTACGGATCTTCTAGTTGCTATGGAATGTCATGGAAACACATGGCAAAAAATAGTTGCCATGTAATGCCGTAGAAACGCTCTGTAATTACTAGTTACCATGGAATGCCATGGAAACCCTCTGGAACTACTAGTTGCCATGGAATGCAATGGAACGCTCCAGAACTTCTAGTTGCCATGGAATGCCATAGAAACACTCTGGAACTCCTTGTTGCCACCTCATACCATCAAAAGCTCTGGAATTATTACTTCCCCTTGATTCGTATGGAACGCTTTGGAATTTCTAGTTGCCATGGAATGCAATGGAACGCTCCGCAAATTCCAGTTCCCATGGTATGCGATAGAAATGCACTGGAACTCCTGGTTGCCATGGGATGCCATAGAAATGCTCTGGAACTACTAGTTGTCATGGAATGCCATGGAACGCTCTGGAACTCCTGGTTACCATGGAATGCCATAGAAACGCACTGGAACTACTAGTTGCTATGAAATGCTACGGAACACAATGGAAATTCTACTTGCCACGGAACTCTCTGGAATTTCTAGAAGCCATGGAATGCCATATAAACTGTCCAGAACTACTAGTTGCATACAATGCCATGGAACGCACTGGATCTTCCAGTTGCCATGGAATATGATAGAAACGCTCTGGAACTACTAGTTGCCATGGAATGCCATAGAAAGTCTCTGGAACTACTAGTTGTCGTGGAATGCCATGGGACGCTCTGGAACTCCTGGTTGCCATGGAATGATGTAGAAACTCTCTGGAACTACTAGTTGCCATGGAATGGTATGGAACACACTGGAACTTCTACTTGCCATGGAACCCTCTGGATTTTCTAGTAGCCATGGAATGCCATATAAACTCTCTAGAACTACTAGTTTCCATGGAATGCCATAGAAAAGCTCCGGAACTAATAGTTGCCATGGAGTGCAATGGAACGCTCCAGAACTTCTAGTTGCCATGGAATGCCATGGAACGCTCTGGAACTCCTGGTTCCATGGAGTGCCTTAGAAACCCTCTGGAAGTACTAGTTGCCATAAAATGCTATGGAACTCAATGGAACTTCGACTTGCCACGGAACCCTCTGGCATTTCTAGAAGACATGGAATCCCACATAAACTGTCCAGAACTACTATTTGCCATGGAAGGCTATGGAACGCTCTGGAAATTCTAGTTGCCATAGAATACCATGAAATGCTGCGGAACTCCTCGTTACCATCAAAATGCCATCGAAATGGTCTTTTAACACTAGTTGGCATGGAATGTCATGGAACGCTGCGGATCTTTAAATTTCCTTGGAATTTCATGGAAACACATCGCAAATAATTGTTGCCATGTAATACATAGAAACGCTCTGTAACAACTAGTTACCGTGGAATGCCATAGAAACACTCTGGAACTACAAGTTTGCACGGAACGCTATGGAAGACACTGGAACTTCTAGTTGCCATGGAAAGCAATGAAACGGTCCGGAAATTCTAGTTGCCATGGAAAGCCATAGGAATTCTCTGGAACCTCTAGTGCCCACCTAATACCATAAAAACCTCTGGAACTACTACTTGCCCTTGATTGGTATGGAACGCTCTGGAATTTCTAGTTGCCATGGAATGCAATGGAACGCTCCGGAACTTCTAGTTGCCATGGTATGCGATAGAAACACACTGGAACTCCCAGTTGCCATGGAATGTCATGAAAACACATCGCAAATAATAGTTGCCATGGAATGCATTAGAAATTCCCTGGAACTACTAGTTGTCAAGGAATGCTGTGGAACGCTCTCGAACTTCTAGTTGCCATGGAATATCGTGGAAACACATCGCAAATATTAATTGCCATGATATGCCACAGAAACGCTCTGGAACTTCTAGTTGCCATGGAATGCAATGGAACGCTCCGGAACTTCTAGTTGCCATGAAATACCATGGAACGCTGCAGAACTTCTAGTTGCCGTGGAATGCCATATAAACGCTCTGTAACTACTAGATGCCATGGAATGCCATGGAAACACATCACAAATAATAGTAGCCATGGAATTCCATAGAAATGCTCTGGAACTTCTAGTTGCCATGGAATGCCATGGAATGCTCTGAAACTCCTAGTTGCCATGGAATGTCATGGAAACACATCGCAAATAATAGTGTCCATGGAATGGTATGGAACGCTCCGGTACTTCTAGTTGCCATGGTATACAATAGAAACGCACTGCAACTCCTAGTTGCCGTGGAATGCCACGTAATGTTTTGGAACTCCTACTTACCATGGAATGCAATAGAAGAATACAGAACTTCTAATTCAAATGCAATATCATCGAAACACATTGCAAATAAGAGTTGCCATGGAATGCCATAGAAACGCTCTGGAACTTCTAGTTGCCATGGAATGCCATGGAACGCTCTGGAACTCCTGGTTGCCATGGAGTGCCATAGAAACGCTCTGGAACTAGTAGTTGCCTCCTAATACCATCAAAAGCTCTGGAACTACTTCTTGCCCTTGATTGGTATGGAACGTTCTGGAATTTCGAGTTCCCATGGAATGCAATGCAACGCTCCGGAACTTCTAGTTCCCGTGGTATGTGATAGAAATGCACTGGAACTCCTAGTTGACATGGAATGACATAGAAACGCTCTGGAACTACTATTTGCCATGGAATGCAATGGAATGCTCCGGAAATTTAAGTTGCCATGGAATGCTATAGAAACCCTTTGGAACTTGAAGTTGCCACCTAATACCATGAAAAGATTTGGAGTTACTCCTTGCCCTTGATTGGTATGGAACGCTCTGGAATTTCAAATTGCCATGGAATGCAATGGAACGCTCCGGAAACTCTCGTTCCGCAGGTATGCGATAGAAGTGCACTGAAATCCTAGTTGCCATGCAGTGCCATAGAAACGCTCTTTAACTACTACTTGCCATGGAATGCTATGGAACACACTGGAACTTCTACTTGCCATGGAACCCTCTGAAATTTCTAGTAGCCATGGAATGCCATATAAACTGTCTAGAACTACTAGTTACCATGGAATGCCATAGAAACGATCTGGAACTACAAGTTGCCATGCAATGATATGGAACACACTGGAACTTCTACTTGCCACGGAACCCTCTGGTATTTCCAGAAGCCATGCAATGCCATATAAACTGTCCAGAAGTACTAGTTGCAATGCAATGACATAGAACGCCCTGGAACTTCTAGTTTCCATGGAAGGCTATGCAACGCTATGGAAATTTTAGTTGCCATGAATGCCATGAAACGCTGCGGAACTTTTCTTTGCCACCAAAATGCCATCGAAATGCTCTGGAACTACTAGTTTGCATGGAATGTCAAGGAACGCTACGGATCTTCTAGTTGCTATGGAATGTCATGGAAACACATGGCAAAAAATAGTTGCCATGTAATGCCGTAGAAACGCTCTGTAATTACTAGTTACCATGGAATGCCATGGAAACCCTCTGGAACTACTAGTTGCCATGGAATGCAATGGAACGCTCCAGAACTTCTAGTTGCCATGGAATGCCATAGAAACACTCTGGAACTCCTTGTTGCCACCTCATACCATCAAAAGCTCTGGAATTATTACTTCCCCTTGATTCGTATGGAACGCTTTGGAATTTCTAGTTGCCATGGAATGCAATGGAACGCTCCGCAAATTCCAGTTCCCATGGTATGCGATAGAAATGCACTGGAACTCCTGGTTGCCATGGGATGCCATAGAAATGCTCTGGAACTACTAGTTGTCATGGAATGCCATGGAACGCTCTGGAACTCCTGGTTACCATGGAATGCCATAGAAACGCACTGGAACTACTAGTTGCTATGAAATGCTACGGAACACAATGGAAATTCTACTTGCCACGGAACTCTCTGGAATTTCTAGAAGCCATGGAATGCCATATAAACTGTCCAGAACTACTAGTTGCATACAATGCCATGGAACGCACTGGATCTTCCAGTTGCCATGGAATATGATAGAAACGCTCTGGAACTACTAGTTGCCATGGAATGCCATAGAAAGTCTCTGGAACTACTAGTTGTCGTGGAATGCCATGGGACGCTCTGGAACTCCTGGTTGCCATGGAATGATGTAGAAACTCTCTGGAACTACTAGTTGCCATGGAATGGTATGGAACACACTGGAACTTCTACTTGCCATGGAACCCTCTGGATTTTCTAGTAGCCATGGAATGCCATATAAACTCTCTAGAACTACTAGTTTCCATGGAATGCCATAGAAAAGCTCCGGAACTAATAGTTGCCATGGAGTGCAATGGAACGCTCCAGAACTTCTAGTTGCCATGGAATGCCATGGAACGCTCTGGAACTCCTGGTTCCATGGAGTGCCTTAGAAACCCTCTGGAAGTACTAGTTGCCATAAAATGCTATGGAACTCAATGGAACTTCGACTTGCCACGGAACCCTCTGGCATTTCTAGAAGACATGGAATCCCACATAAACTGTCCAGAACTACTATTTGCCATGGAAGGCTATGGAACGCTCTGGAAATTCTAGTTGCCATAGAATACCATGAAATGCTGCGGAACTCCTCGTTACCATCAAAATGCCATCGAAATGGTCTTTTAACACTAGTTGGCATGGAATGTCATGGAACGCTGCGGATCTTTAAATTTCCTTGGAATTTCATGGAAACACATCGCAAATAATTGTTGCCATGTAATACATAGAAACGCTCTGTAACAACTAGTTACCGTGGAATGCCATAGAAACACTCTGGAACTACAAGTTTGCACGGAACGCTATGGAAGACACTGGAACTTCTAGTTGCCATGGAAAGCAATGAAACGGTCCGGAAATTCTAGTTGCCATGGAAAGCCATAGGAATTCTCTGGAACCTCTAGTGCCCACCTAATACCATAAAAACCTCTGGAACTACTACTTGCCCTTGATTGGTATGGAACGCTCTGGAATTTCTAGTTGCCATGGAATGCAATGGAACGCTCCGGAACTTCTAGTTGCCATGGTATGCGATAGAAACACACTGGAACTCCCAGTTGCCATGGAATGTCATGAAAACACATCGCAAATAATAGTTGCCATGGAATGCATTAGAAATTCCCTGGAACTACTAGTTGTCAAGGAATGCTGTGGAACGCTCTCGAACTTCTAGTTGCCATGGAATATCGTGGAAACACATCGCAAATATTAATTGCCATGATATGCCACAGAAACGCTCTGGAACTTCTAGTTGCCATGGAATGCAATGGAACGCTCCGGAACTTCTAGTTGCCATGAAATACCATGGAACGCTGCAGAACTTCTAGTTGCCGTGGAATGCCATATAAACGCTCTGTAACTACTAGATGCCATGGAATGCCATGGAAACACATCACAAATAATAGTAGCCATGGAATTCCATAGAAATGCTCTGGAACTTCTAGTTGCCATGGAATGCCATGGAATGCTCTGAAACTCCTAGTTGCCATGGAATGTCATGGAAACACATCGCAAATAGTAGTGTCCATGGAATGGTATGGAACGCTCCGGTACTTCTAGTTGCCATGGTATACAATAGAAACGCACTGCAACTCCTAGTTGCCGTGGAATGCCACGTAATGTTTTGGAACTCCTACTTACCATGGAATGCAATAGAAGAATACAGAACTTCTAATTCAAATGCAATATCATCGAAACACATTGCAAATAAGAGTTGCCATGGAATGCCATAGAAACGCTCTGGAACTTCTAGTTGCCATGGAATGCCATGGAACGCTCTGGAACTCCTGGTTGCCATGGAGTGCCATAGAAACGCTCTGGAACTCCTGGTTGCCATGGAATGCCATAGAAAAGCTCTGGAACTACAAGTTGCCACGAAACGCTTTAGAATTCTCTGGAACTTCTAGTTGCCATGGAATGCCATGGAACTCTATGAAATGTCTAGTTGCCAGCTAATACATTCAAAAGCTCTGGAACTACTACTTGCACTTGATTTGTATGGCATGCTCTGGAATTTCTAGTTGCCATGGAATGCCATAAAAACGCTCTGGAACTACTAGTTGCCATGGAATGCAATGGAATGCTCCGGAAATTTAAGTTGCCATGGAATGCTATAGGAACCCTTTGGAACTTGAAGTTGCCACCTAATACCATGAAAAGATTTGGAGTTACTCCTTGCCCTTGATTGGTATGGAACGCTCTGGAATTTCAAATTGCCATGGAATGCAATGGAACGCTCCGGAAACTCTCGTTCCGCAGGTATGCGATAGAAGTGCACTGAAATCCTAGTTGCCATGCAGTGCCATAGAAACGCTCTTTAACTACTACTTGCCATGGAATGCTATGGAACACACTGGAACTTCTACTTGCCATGGAACCCTCTGAAATTTCTAGTAGCCATGGAATGCCATATAAACTGTCTAGAACTACTAGTTACCATGGAATGCCATAGAAACGATCTGGAACTACAAGTTGCCATGCAATGATATGGAACACACTGGAACTTCTACTTGCCACGGAACCCTCTGGTATTTCCAGAAGCCATGCAATGCCATATAAACTGTCCAGAAGTACTAGTTGCAATGCAATGACATAGAACGCCCTGGAACTTCTAGTTTCCATGGAAGGCTATGCAACGCTATGGAAATTTTAGTTGCCATGAATGCCATGAAACGCTGCGGAACTTTTCTTTGCCACCAAAATGCCATCGAAATGCTCTGGAACTACTAGTTTGCATGGAATGTCAAGGAACGCTACGGATCTTCTAGTTGCTATGGAATGTCATGGAAACACATGGCAAAAAATAGTTGCCATGTAATGCCGTAGAAACGCTCTGTAATTACTAGTTACCATGGAATGCCATGGAAACCCTCTGGAACTACTAGTTGCCATGGAATGCAATGGAACGCTCCAGAACTTCTAGTTGCCATGGAATGCCATAGAAACACTCTGGAACTCCTTGTTGCCACCTCATACCATCAAAAGCTCTGGAATTATTACTTCCCCTTGATTCGTATGGAACGCTTTGGAATTTCTAGTTGCCATGGAATGCAATGGAACGCTCCGCAAATTCCAGTTCCCATGGTATGCGATAGAAATGCACTGGAACTCCTGGTTGCCATGGGATGCCATAGAAATGCTCTGGAACTACTAGTTGTCATGGAATGCCATGGAACGCTCTGGAACTCCTGGTTACCATGGAGTGCCATAGAAACGCACTGGAACTACTAGTTGCTATGAAATGCTATGGAACACAATGGAAATTCTACTTGCCACGAAACTCTCTGGAATTTCTAGAAGCCATGGAATGCCATATAAACTGTCCAGAACTACTAGTTGCATACAATGCCATGGAACGCACGGGATCTTCCAGTTGCCATGGAATATGATAGAAACGCTCTGGAACTACTAGTTGCCATGGAATGCCATAGAAAGTCTCTGGAACTACTAGTTGCCATGGAATGGCTATGGAAACACATCGCAAATAATAGTTGCCGATGAATGCCACAGAAACCTTCTCAAAATTGTAGTTGCCATGGAATGCCATGGAATGCTTTGGAACTCCTACTTGCCATGGAATGCAATGGAACGATCCAGAACTTCTAATTCTAATGGAATGTCATGGAAACACATAGCAAATAAGAGTTGCCATGGCATGCGATAGACACGGTCTGGAACTCCTACTTGCCATGGAATGCAATGGAACGATCCAGAACTTCTAATTCTAATGGAATGTCATGGAAACACATCGCAAATAAGAGTTGCCATGGCATGCGATAGACACGGTCTGGAACTCCTACTTGCCACTGGAACTCCTGGTTGCCATGGAATGCCATAGAAATGCTCTGGAACTACTAGTTGTCGTGGAATGCCATGGGACGCTCTGGAACTCCTGGTTGCCATGGAATGATGTAGAAACTCTCTGGAACTACTAGTTGCCATGGAATGGTATGGAACACACTGGAACTTCTACTTGCCATGGAACCCTCTGGATTTTCTAGTAGCCATGGAATGCCATATAAACTCTCTAGAACTACTAGTTTCCATGGAATGCCATAGAAAAGCTCCGGAACTAATAGTTGCCATGGAGTGCAATGGAACGCTCCAGAACTTCTAGTTGCCATGGAATGCCATGGAACGCTCTGGAACTCCTGGTTCCATGGAGTGCCTTAGAAACCCTCTGGAAGTACTAGTTGCCATAAAATGCTATGGAACTCAATGGAACTTCGACTTGCCACGGAACCCTCTGGCATTTCTAGAAGACATGGAATCCCACATAAACTGTCCAGAACTACTATTTGCCATGGAAGGCTATGGAACGCTCTGGAAATTCTAGTTGCCATAGAATACCATGAAATGCTGCGGAACTCCTCGTTACCATCAAAATGCCATCGAAATGGTCTTTTAACACTAGTTGGCATGGAATGTCATGGAACGCTGCGGATCTTTAAATTTCCTTGGAATTTCATGGAAACACATCGCAAATAATTGTTGCCATGTAATACATAGAAACGCTCTGTAACAACTAGTTACCGTGGAATGCCATAGAAACACTCTGGAACTACAAGTTTGCACGGAACGCTATGGAAGACACTGGAACTTCTAGTTGCCATGGAAAGCAATGAAACGGTCCGGAAATTCTAGTTGCCATGGAAAGCCATAGGAATTCTCTGGAACCTCTAGTGCCCACCTAATACCATAAAAACCTCTGGAACTACTACTTGCCCTTGATTGGTATGGAACGCTCTGGAATTTCTAGTTGCCATGGAATGCAATGGAACGCTCCGGAACTTCTAGTTGCCATGGTATGCGATAGAAACACACTGGAACTCCCAGTTGCCATGGAATGTCATGAAAACACATCGCAAATAATAGTTGCCATGGAATGCATTAGAAATTCCCTGGAACTACTAGTTGTCAAGGAATGCTGTGGAACGCTCTCGAACTTCTAGTTGCCATGGAATATCGTGGAAACACATCGCAAATATTAATTGCCATGATATGCCACAGAAACGCTCTGGAACTTCTAGTTGCCATGGAATGCAATGGAACGCTCCGGAACTTCTAGTTGCCATGAAATACCATGGAACGCTGCAGAACTTCTAGTTGCCGTGGAATGCCATATAAACGCTCTGTAACTACTAGATGCCATGGAATGCCATGGAAACACATCACAAATAATAGTAGCCATGGAATTCCATAGAAATGCTCTGGAACTTCTAGTTGCCATGGAATGCCATGGAATGCTCTGAAACTCCTAGTTGCCATGGAATGTCATGGAAACACATCGCAAATAATAGTGTCCATGGAATGGTATGGAACGCTCCGGTACTTCTAGTTGCCATGGTATACAATAGAAACGCACTGCAACTCCTAGTTGCCGTGGAATGCCACGTAATGTTTTGGAACTCCTACTTACCATGGAATGCAATAGAAGAATACAGAACTTCTAATTCAAATGCAATATCATCGAAACACATTGCAAATAAGAGTTGCCATGGAATGCCATAGAAACGCTCTGGAACTTCTAGTTGCCATGGAATGCCATGGAACGCTCTGGAACTCCTGGTTGCCATGGAGTGCCATAGAAACGCTCTGGAACTAGTAGTTGCCTCCTAATACCATCAAAAGCTCTGGAACTACTTCTTGCCCTTGATTGGTATGGAACGTTCTGGAATTTCGAGTTCCCATGGAATGCAATGCAACGCTCCGGAACTTCTAGTTCCCGTGGTATGTGATAGAAATGCACTGGAACTCCTAGTTGACATGGAATGACATAGAAACGCTCTGGAACTACTATTTGCCATGGAATGCAATGGAATGCTCCGGAAATTTAAGTTGCCATGGAATGCTATAGAAACCCTTTGGAACTTGAAGTTGCCACCTAATACCATGAAAAGATTTGGAGTTACTCCTTGCCCTTGATTGGTATGGAACGCTCTGGAATTTCAAATTGCCATGGAATGCAATGGAACGCTCCGGAAACTCTCGTTCCGCAGGTATGCGATAGAAGTGCACTGAAATCCTAGTTGCCATGCAGTGCCATAGAAACGCTCTTTAACTACTACTTGCCATGGAATGCTATGGAACACACTGGAACTTCTACTTGCCATGGAACCCTCTGAAATTTCTAGTAGCCATGGAATGCCATATAAACTGTCTAGAACTACTAGTTACCATGGAATGCCATAGAAACGATCTGGAACTACAAGTTGCCATGCAATGATATGGAACACACTGGAACTTCTACTTGCCACGGAACCCTCTGGTATTTCCAGAAGCCATGCAATGCCATATAAACTGTCCAGAAGTACTAGTTGCAATGCAATGACATAGAACGCCCTGGAACTTCTAGTTTCCATGGAAGGCTATGCAACGCTATGGAAATTTTAGTTGCCATGAATGCCATGAAACGCTGCGGAACTTTTCTTTGCCACCAAAATGCCATCGAAATGCTCTGGAACTACTAGTTTGCATGGAATGTCAAGGAACGCTACGGATCTTCTAGTTGCTATGGAATGTCATGGAAACACATGGCAAAAAATAGTTGCCATGTAATGCCGTAGAAACGCTCTGTAATTACTAGTTACCATGGAATGCCATGGAAACCCTCTGGAACTACTAGTTGCCATGGAATGCAATGGAACGCTCCAGAACTTCTAGTTGCCATGGAATGCCATAGAAACACTCTGGAACTCCTTGTTGCCACCTCATACCATCAAAAGCTCTGGAATTATTACTTCCCCTTGATTCGTATGGAACGCTTTGGAATTTCTAGTTGCCATGGAATGCAATGGAACGCTCCGCAAATTCCAGTTCCCATGGTATGCGATAGAAATGCACTGGAACTCCTGGTTGCCATGGGATGCCATAGAAATGCTCTGGAACTACTAGTTGTCATGGAATGCCATGGAACGCTCTGGAACTCCTGGTTACCATGGAGTGCCATAGAAACGCACTGGAACTACTAGTTGCTATGAAATGCTATGGAACACAATGGAAATTCTACTTGCCACGGAACTCTCTGGAATTTCTAGAAGCCATGGAATGCCATATAAACTGTCCAGAACTACTAGTTGCATACAATGCCATGGAACGCACGGGATCTTCCAGTTGCCATGGAATATGATAGAAACGCTCTGGAACTACTAGTTGCCATGGAATGCCATAGAAAGTCTCTGGAACTACTAGTTGCCATGGAATGGCTATGGAAACACATCGCAAATAATAGTTGCCGATGAATGCCACAGAAACCTTCTCAAAATTGTAGTTGCCATGGAATGCCATGGAATGCTTTGGAACTCCTACTTGCCATGGAATGCAATGGAACGATCCAGAACTTCTAATTCTAATGGAATGTCATGGAAACACATAGCAAATAAGAGTTGCCATGGCATGCGATAGACACGGTCTGGAACTCCTACTTGCCATGGAATGCAATGGAACGATCCAGAACTTCTAATTCTAATGGAATGTCATGGAAACACATAGCAAATAAGAGTTGCCATGGCATGCGATAGACACGGTCTGGAACTCCTACTTGCCATGGAATGCAATGGAACGATCCAGAACTTCTAATTCTAATGGAATGTCATGGAAACACATAGCAAATAAGAGTTGCCATGGCATGCGATAGACACGGTCTGGAACTCCTACTTGCCACTGGAACTCCTGGTTGCCATGGAATGCCATAGAAATGCTCTGGAACTACTAGTTGTCGTGGAATGCCATGGGACGCTCTGGAACTCCTGGTTGCCATGGAATGATGTAGAAACTCTCTGGAACTACTAGTTGCCATGGAATGGTATGGAACACACTGGAACTTCTACTTGCCATGGAACCCTCTGGATTTTCTAGTAGCCATGGAATGCCATATAAACTCTCTAGAACTACTAGTTTCCATGGAATGCCATAGAAAAGCTCCGGAACTAATAGTTGCCATGGAGTGCAATGGAACGCTCCAGAACTTCTAGTTGCCATGGAATGCCATGGAACGCTCTGGAACTCGTGGTTCCATGGAGTGCCTTAGAAACCCTCTGGAAGTACTAGTTGCCATAAAATGCTATGGAACTCAATGGAACTTCGACTTGCCACGGAACCCTCTGGCATTTCTAGAAGACATGGAATCCCACATAAACTGTCCAGAACTACTATTTGCCATGGAAGGCTATGGAACGCTCTGGAAATTCTAGTTGCCATAGAATACCATGAAATGCTGCGGAACTCCTCGTTACCATCAAAATGCCATCGAAATGGTCTTTTAACACTAGTTGGCATGGAATGTCATGGAACGCTGCGGATCTTTAAATTTCCTTGGAATTTCATGGAAACACATCGCAAATAATTGTTGCCATGTAATACATAGAAACGCTCTGTAACAACTAGTTACCGTGGAATGCCATAGAAACACTCTGGAACTACAAGTTTGCACGGAACGCTATGGAAGACACTGGAACTTCTAGTTGCCATGGAAAGCAATGAAACGGTCCGGAAATTCTAGTTGCCATGGAAAGCCATAGGAATTCTCTGGAACCTCTAGTGCCCACCTAATACCATAAAAACCTCTGGAACTACTACTTGCCCTTGATTGGTATGGAACGCTCTGGAATTTCTAGTTGCCATGGAATGCAATGGAACGCTCCGGAACTTCTAGTTGCCATGGTATGCGATAGAAACACACTGGAACTCCCAGTTGCCATGGAATGTCATGAAAACACATCGCAAATAATAGTTGCCATGGAATGCATTAGAAATTCCCTGGAACTACTAGTTGTCAAGGAATGCTGTGGAACGCTCTCGAACTTCTAGTTGCCATGGAATATCGTGGAAACACATCGCAAATATTAATTGCCATGATATGCCACAGAAACGCTCTGGAACTTCTAGTTGCCATGGAATGCAATGGAACGCTCCGGAACTTCTAGTTGCCATGAAATACCATGGAACGCTGCAGAACTTCTAGTTGCCGTGGAATGCCATATAAACGCTCTGTAACTACTAGATGCCATGGAATGCCATGGAAACACATCACAAATAATAGTAGCCATGGAATTCCATAGAAATGCTCTGGAACTTCTAGTTGCCATGGAATGCCATGGAATGCTCTGAAACTCCTAGTTGCCATGGAATGTCATGGAAACACATCGCAAATAATAGTGTCCATGGAATGGTATGGAACGCTCCGGTACTTCTAGTTGCCATGGTATACAATAGAAACGCACTGCAACTCCTAGTTGCCGTGGAATGCCACGTAATGTTTTGGAACTCCTACTTACCATGGAATGCAATAGAAGAATACAGAACTTCTAATTCAAATGCAATATCATCGAAACACATTGCAAATAAGAGTTGCCATGGAATGCCATAGAAACGCTCTGGAACTTCTAGTTGCCATGGAATGCCATGGAACGCTCTGGAACTCCTGGTTGCCATGGAGTGCCATAGAAACGCTCTGGAACTAGTAGTTGCCTCCTAATACCATCAAAAGCTCTGGAACTACTTCTTGCCCTTGATTGGTATGGAACGTTCTGGAATTTCGAGTTCCCATGGAATGCAATGCAACGCTCCGGAACTTCTAGTTCCCGTGGTATGTGATAGAAATGCACTGGAACTCCTAGTTGACATGGAATGACATAGAAACGCTCTGGAACTACTATTTGCCATGGAATGCAATGGAATGCTCCGGAAATTTAAGTTGCCATGGAATGCTATAGAAACCCTTTGGAACTTGAAGTTGCCACCTAATACCATGAAAAGATTTGGAGTTACTCCTTGCCCTTGATTGGTATGGAACGCTCTGGAATTTCAAATTGCCATGGAATGCAATGGAACGCTCCGGAAACTCTCGTTCCGCAGGTATGCGATAGAAGTGCACTGAAATCCTAGTTGCCATGCAGTGCCATAGAAACGCTCTTTAACTACTACTTGCCATGGAATGCTATGGAACACACTGGAACTTCTACTTGCCATGGAACCCTCTGAAATTTCTAGTAGCCATGGAATGCCATATAAACTGTCTAGAACTACTAGTTACCATGGAATGCCATAGAAACGATCTGGAACTACAAGTTGCCATGCAATGATATGGAACACACTGGAACTTCTACTTGCCACGGAACCCTCTGGTATTTCCAGAAGCCATGCAATGCCATATAAACTGTCCAGAAGTACTAGTTGCAATGCAATGACATAGAACGCCCTGGAACTTCTAGTTTCCATGGAAGGCTATGCAACGCTATGGAAATTTTAGTTGCCATGAATGCCATGAAACGCTGCGGAACTTTTCTTTGCCACCAAAATGCCATCGAAATGCTCTGGAACTACTAGTTTGCATGGAATGTCAAGGAACGCTACGGATCTTCTAGTTGCTATGGAATGTCATGGAAACACATGGCAAAAAATAGTTGCCATGTAATGCCGTAGAAACGCTCTGTAATTACTAGTTACCATGGAATGCCATGGAAACCCTCTGGAACTACTAGTTGCCATGGAATGCAATGGAACGCTCCAGAACTTCTAGTTGCCATGGAATGCCATAGAAACACTCTGGAACTCCTTGTTGCCACCTCATACCATCAAAAGCTCTGGAATTATTACTTCCCCTTGATTCGTATGGAATGCTTTGGAATTTCTAGTTGCCATGGAATGCAATGGAACGCTCCGCAAATTCCAGTTCCCATGGTATGCGATAGAAATGCACTGGAACTCCTGGTTGCCATGGAATGCCATAGAAATGCTCTGGAACTACTAGTTGTCGTGGAATGCCATGGGACGCTCTGGAACTCCTGGTTGCCATGGAATGATGTAGAAACTCTCTGGAACTACTAGTTGCCATGGAATGGTATGGAACACACTGGAACTTCTACTTGCCATGGAACCCTCTGGATTTTCTAGTAGCCATGGAATGCCATATAAACTCTCTAGAACTACTAGTTTCCATGGAATGCCATAGAAAAGCTCCGGAACTAATAGTTGCCATGGAGTGCAATGGAACGCTCCAGAACTTCTAGTTGCCATGGAATGCCATGGAACGCTCTGGAACTCCTGGTTCCATGGAGTGCCTTAGAAACCCTCTGGAAGTACTAGTTGCCATAAAATGCTATGGAACTCAATGGAACTTCGACTTGCCACGGAACCCTCTGGCATTTCTAGAAGACATGGAATCCCACATAAACTGTCCAGAACTACTATTTGCCATGGAAGGCTATGGAACGCTCTGGAAATTCTAGTTGCCATAGAATACCATGAAATGCTGCGGAACTCCTCGTTACCATCAAAATGCCATCGAAATGGTCTTTTAACACTAGTTGGCATGGAATGTCATGGAACGCTGCGGATCTTTAAATTTCCTTGGAATTTCATGGAAACACATCGCAAATAATTGTTGCCATGTAATACATAGAAACGCTCTGTAACAACTAGTTACCGTGGAATGCCATAGAAACACTCTGGAACTACAAGTTTGCACGGAACGCTATGGAAGACACTGGAACTTCTAGTTGCCATGGAAAGCAATGAAACGGTCCGGAAATTCTAGTTGCCATGGAAAGCCATAGGAATTCTCTGGAACCTCTAGTGCCCACCTAATACCATAAAAACCTCTGGAACTACTACTTGCCCTTGATTGGTATGGAACGCTCTGGAATTTCTAGTTGCCATGGAATGCAATGGAACGCTCCGGAACTTCTAGTTGCCATGGTATGCGATAGAAACACACTGGAACTCCCAGTTGCCATGGAATGTCATGAAAACACATCGCAAATAATAGTTGCCATGGAATGCATTAGAAATTCCCTGGAACTACTAGTTGTCAAGGAATGCTGTGGAACGCTCTCGAACTTCTAGTTGCCATGGAATATCGTGGAAACACATCGCAAATATTAATTGCCATGATATGCCACAGAAACGCTCTGGAACTTCTAGTTGCCATGGAATGCAATGGAACGCTCCGGAACTTCTAGTTGCCATGAAATACCATGGAACGCTGCAGAACTTCTAGTTGCCGTGGAATGCCATATAAACGCTCTGTAACTACTAGATGCCATGGAATGCCATGGAAACACATCACAAATAATAGTAGCCATGGAATTCCATAGAAATGCTCTGGAACTTCTAGTTGCCATGGAATGCCATGGAATGCTCTGAAACTCCTAGTTGCCATGGAATGTCATGGAAACACATCGCAAATAATAGTGTCCATGGAATGGTATGGAACGCTCCGGTACTTCTAGTTGCCATGGTATACAATAGAAACGCACTGCAACTCCTAGTTGCCGTGGAATGCCACGTAATGTTTTGGAACTCCTACTTACCATGGAATGCAATAGAAGAATACAGAACTTCTAATTCAAATGCAATATCATCGAAACACATTGCAAATAAGAGTTGCCATGGAATGCCATAGAAACGCTCTGGAACTTCTAGTTGCCATGGAATGCCATGGAACGCTCTGGAACTCCTGGTTGCCATGGAGTGCCATAGAAACGCTCTGGAACTAGTAGTTGCCTCCTAATACCATCAAAAGCTCTGGAACTACTTCTTGCCCTTGATTGGTATGGAACGTTCTGGAATTTCGAGTTCCCATGGAATGCAATGCAACGCTCCGGAACTTCTAGTTCCCGTGGTATGTGATAGAAATGCACTGGAACTCCTAGTTGACATGGAATGACATAGAAACGCTCTGGAACTACTATTTGCCATGGAATGCAATGGAATGCTCCGGAAATTTAAGTTGCCATGGAATGCTATAGAAACCCTTTGGAACTTGAAGTTGCCACCTAATACCATGAAAAAATTTGGAGTTACTCCTTGCCCTTGATTGGTATGGAACGCTCTGGAATTTCAAATTGCCATGGAATGCAATGGAACGCTCCGGAAACTCTCGTTCCGCAGGTATGCGATAGAAGTGCACTGAAATCCTAGTTGCCATGCAGTGCCATAGAAACGCTCTTTAACTACTACTTGCCATGGAATGCTATGGAACACACTGGAACTTCTACTTGCCATGGAACCCTCTGAAATTTCTAGTAGCCATGGAATGCCATATAAACTGTCTAGAACTACTAGTTACCATGGAATGCCATAGAAACGATCTGGAACTACAAGTTGCCATGCAATGATATGGAACACACTGGAACTTCTACTTGCCACGGAACCCTCTGGTATTTCCAGAAGCCATGCAATGCCATATAAACTGTCCAGAAGTACTAGTTGCAATGCAATGACATAGAACGCCCTGGAACTTCTAGTTTCCATGGAAGGCTATGCAACGCTATGGAAATTTTAGTTGCCATGAATGCCATGAAACGCTGCGGAACTTTTCTTTGCCACCAAAATGCCATCGAAATGCTCTGGAACTACTAGTTTGCATGGAATGTCAAGGAACGCTACGGATCTTCTAGTTGCTATGGAATGTCATGGAAACACATGGCAAAAAATAGTTGCCATGTAATGCCGTAGAAACGCTCTGTAATTACTAGTTACCATGGAATGCCATGGAAACCCTCTGGAACTACTAGTTGCCATGGAATGCAATGGAACGCTCCAGAACTTCTAGTTGCCATGGAATGCCATAGAAACACTCTGGAACTCCTTGTTGCCACCTCATACCATCAAAAGCTCTGGAATTATTACTTCCCCTTGATTCGTATGGAATGCTTTGGAATTTCTAGTTGCCATGGAATGCAATGGAACGCTCCGCAAATTCCAGTTCCCATGGTATGCGATAGAAATGCACTGGAACTCCTAGTTGCCATGGAATGCCATAGAAAGTCTCTGGAACTACTAGTTGCCATGGAATGGCTATGGAAACACATCGCAAATAATAGTTGCCGATGAATGCCACAGAAACCTTCTCAAAATTGTAGTTGCCATGGAATGCCATGGAATGCCATGGAATGCTTTGGAACTCCTACTTACCATGGAATGCAATGGAACGATCCAGAACTTCTAATTCTAATGGAATGCCATGGAAACACATAGCAAATAAGAGTTGCCATGGCATGCGATAGACACGGTCTGGAACTCCTACTTGCCATGGAATGCAATGGAACGATCCAGAACTTCTAATTCTAATGGAATGTCATGGAAACACATAGCAAATAAGAGTTGCCATGGCATGCGATAGACACGGTCTGGAACTCCTACTTGCCACTGGAACTCCTGGTTGCCATGGAATGCCATAGAAATGCTCTGGAACTACTAGTTGTCGTGGTATGCCATGGGACGCTCTGGAACTCCTGGTTGCCATGGAATGATGTAGAAACTCTCTGGAACTACTAGTTGCCATGGAATGGTATGGAACACACTGGAACTTCTACTTGCCATGGAACCCTCTGGATTTTCTAGTAGCCATGGAATGCCATATAAACTCTCTAGAACTACTAGTTTCCATGGAATGCCATAGAAAAGCTCCGGAACTAATAGTTGCCATGGAGTGCAATGGAACGCTCCAGAACTTCTAGTTGCCATGGAATGCCATGGAACGCTCTGGAACTCCTGGTTCCATGGAGTGCCTTAGAAACCCTCTGGAAGTACTAGTTGCCATAAAATGCTATGGAACTCAATGGAACTTCGACTTGCCACGGAACCCTCTGGCATTTCTAGAAGACATGGAATCCCACATAAACTGTCCAGAACTACTATTTGCCATGGAAGGCTATGGAACGCTCTGGAAATTCTAGTTGCCATAGAATACCATGAAATGCTGCGGAACTCCTCGTTACCATCAAAATGCCATCGAAATGGTCTTTTAACACTAGTTGGCATGGAATGTCATGGAACGCTGCGGATCTTTAAATTTCCTTGGAATTTCATGGAAACACATCGCAAATAATTGTTGCCATGTAATACATAGAAACGCTCTGTAACAACTAGTTACCGTGGAATGCCATAGAAACACTCTGGAACTACAAGTTTGCACGGAACGCTATGGAAGACACTGGAACTTCTAGTTGCCATGGAAAGCAATGAAACGGTCCGGAAATTCTAGTTGCCATGGAAAGCCATAGGAATTCTCTGGAACCTCTAGTGCCCACCTAATACCATAAAAACCTCTGGAACTACTACTTGCCCTTGATTGGTATGGAACGCTCTGGAATTTCTAGTTGCCATGGAATGCAATGGAACGCTCCGGAACTTCTAGTTGCCATGGTATGCGATAGAAACACACTGGAACTCCCAGTTGCCATGGAATGTCAGGAAAACACATCGCAAATAATAGTTGCCATGGAATGCATTAGAAATTCCCTGGAACTACTAGTTGTCAAGGAATGCTGTGGAACGCTCTCGAACTTCTAGTTGCCATGGAATATCGTGGAAACACATCGCAAATATTAATTGCCATGATATGCCACAGAAACGCTCTGGAACTTCTAGTTGCCATGGAATGCAATGGAACGCTCCGGAACTTCTAGTTGCCATGAAATACCATGGAACGCTGCAGAACTTCTAGTTGCCGTGGAATGCCATATAAACGCTCTGTAACTACTAGATGCCATGGAATGCCATGGAAACACATCACAAATAATAGTAGCCATGGAATTCCATAGAAATGCTCTGGAACTTCTAGTTGCCATGGAATGCCATGGAATGCTCTGAAACTCCTAGTTGCCATGGAATGTCATGGAAACACATCGCAAATAATAGTGTCCATGGAATGGTATGGAACGCTCCGGTACTTCTAGTTGCCATGGTATACAATAGAAACGCACTGCAACTCCTAGTTGCCGTGGAATGCCACGTAACGTTTTGGAACTCCTACTTACCATGGAATGCAATAGAAGAATACAGAACTTCTAATTCAAATGCAATATCATCGAAACACATTGCAAATAAGAGTTGCCATGGAATGCCATAGAAACGCTCTGGAACTTCTAGTTGCCATGGAATGCCATGGAACGCTCTGGAACTCCTGGTTGCCATGGAGTGCCATAGAAACGCTCTGGAACTCCTGGTTGCCATGGAATGCCATAGAAAAGCTCTGGAACTACAAGTTGCCACGAAACGCTTTAGAATTCTCTGGAACTTCTAGTTGCCATGGAATGCCATGGAACTCTATGAAACGTCTAGTTGCCAGCTAATACATTCAAAAGCTCTGGAACTACTACTTGCACTTGATTTGTATGGCATGCTCTGGAATTTCTAGTTGCCATGGAATGCCATAAAAACGCTCTGGAACTACTAGTTGCCATGGAATGCAATGGAATGCTCCGGAAATTTAAGTTGCCATGGAATGCTATAGGAACCCTTTGGAACTTGAAGTTGCCACCTAATACCATGAAAAGATTTGGAGTTACTCCTTGCCCTTGATTGGTATGGAACGCTCTGGAATTTCAAATTGCCATGGAATGCAATGGAACGCTCCGGAAACTCTCGTTCCGCAGGTATGCGATAGAAGTGCACTGAAATCCTAGTTGCCATGCAGTGCCATAGAAACGCTCTTTAACTACTACTTGCCATGGAATGCTATGGAACACACTGGAACTTCTACTTGCCATGGAACCCTCTGAAATTTCTAGTAGCCATGGAATGCCATATAAACTGTCTAGAACTACTAGTTACCATGGAATGCCATAGAAACGATCTGGAACTACAAGTTGCCATGCAATGATATGGAACACACTGGAACTTCTACTTGCCACGGAACCCTCTGGTATTTCCAGAAGCCATGCAATGCCATATAAACTGTCCAGAAGTACTAGTTGCAATGCAATGACATAGAACGCCCTGGAACTTCTAGTTTCCATGGAAGGCTATGCAACGCTATGGAAATTTTAGTTGCCATGAATGCCATGAAACGCTGCGGAACTTTTCTTTGCCACCAAAATGCCATCGAAATGCTCTGGAACTACTAGTTTGCATGGAATGTCAAGGAACGCTACGGATCTTCTAGTTGCTATGGAATGTCATGGAAACACATGGCAAAAAATAGTTGCCATGTAATGCCGTAGAAACGCTCTGTAATTACTAGTTACCATGGAATGCCATGGAAACCCTCTGGAACTACTAGTTGCCATGGAATGCAATGGAACGCTCCAGAACTTCTAGTTGCCATGGAATGCCATAGAAACACTCTGGAACTCCTTGTTGCCACCTCATACCATCAAAAGCTCTGGAATTATTACTTCCCCTTGATTCGTATGGAACGCTTTGGAATTTCTAGTTGCCATGGAATGCAATGGAACGCTCCGCAAATTCCAGTTCCCATGGTATGCGATAGAAATGCACTGGAACTCCTGGTTGCCATGGGATGCCATAGAAATGCTCTGGAACTACTAGTTGTCATGGAATGCCATGGAACGCTCTGGAACTCCTGGTTACCATGGAGTGCCATAGAAACGCACTGGAACTACTAGTTGCTATGAAATGCTATGGAACACAATGGAAATTCTACTTGCCACGGAACTCTCTGGAATTTCTAGAAGCCATGGAATGCCATATAAACTGTCCAGAACTACTAGTTGCATACAATGCCATGGAACGCACTGGATCTTCCAGTTGCCATGGAATATGATAGAAACGCTCTGGAACTACTAGTTGCCATGGAATGCCATGGAATGCTCTGAAACTCCTAGTTGCCATGGAATGTCATGGAAACACATCGCAAATAATAGTGTCCATGGAATGGTATGGAACGCTCCGGTACTTCTAGTTGCCATGGTGTACAATAGAAACGCACTGCAACTCCTAGTTGCCGTGGAATGCCACGTAATGTTTTGGAACTCCTACTTACCATGGAATGCAATAGAAGAATACAGAACTTCTAATTCAAATGCAATATCATCGAAACACATTGCAAATAAGAGTTGCGATGGAATGCCATAGAAACGCTCTGGAACTTCTAGTTGCCATGGAATGCCATGGAACGCTCTGGAACTCCTGGTTGCCATGGAGTGCCATAGAAACGCTCTGGAACTAGTAGTTGCCTCCTAATACCATCAAAAGCTCTGGAACTACTTCTTGCCCTTGATTGGTATGGAACGTTCTGGAATTTCGAGTTCCCATGGAATGCAATGCAACGCTCCGGAACTTCTAGTTCCCGTGGTATGTGATAGAAATGCACTGGAACTCCTAGTTGACATGGAATGACATAGAAACGCTCTGGAACTACTATTTGCCATGGAATGCAATGAAACGCTCTGGAACTCCTGGTTGCCATGGAGTGCCATAGAAACGCTCTGGAACTCCTGGTTGCCATGGAATGCCATAGAAAAGCTCTGGAACTACAAGTTGCCACGAAACGCTTTAGAATTCTCTGGAACTTCTAGTTGCCATGGAATGCCATGGAACTCTATGAAACGTCTAGTTGCCAGCTAATACATTCAAAAGCTCTGGAACTACTACTTGCACTTGATTTGTATGGCATGCTCTGGAATTTCTAGTTGCCATGGAATGCCATAAAAACGCTCTGGAACTACTAGTTGCCATGGAATGCAATGGAATGCTCCGGAAATTTAAGTTGCCATGGAATGCTATAGGAACCCTTTGGAACTTGAAGTTGCCACCTAATACCATGAAAAGATTTGGAGTTACTCCTTGCCCTTGATTGGTATGGAACGCTCTGGAATTTCAAATTGCCATGGAATGCAATGGAACGCTCCGGAAACTCTCGTTCCGCAGGTATGCGATAGAAGTGCACTGAAATCCTAGTTGCCATGCAGTGCCATAGAAACGCTCTTTAACTACTACTTGCCATGGAATGCTATGGAACACACTGGAACTTCTACTTGCCATGGAACCCTCTGAAATTTCTAGTAGCCATGGAATGCCATATAAACTGTCTAGAACTACTAGTTACCATGGAATGCCATAGAAACGATCTGGAACTACAAGTTGCCATGCAATGATATGGAACACACTGGAACTTCTACTTGCCACGGAACCCTCTGGTATTTCCAGAAGCCATGCAATGCCATATAAACTGTCCAGAAGTACTAGTTGCAATGCAATGACATAGAACGCCCTGGAACTTCTAGTTTCCATGGAAGGCTATGCAACGCTATGGAAATTTTAGTTGCCATGAATGCCATGAAACGCTGCGGAACTTTTCTTTGCCACCAAAATGCCATCGAAATGCTCTGGAACTACTAGTTTGCATGGAATGTCAAGGAACGCTACGGATCTTCTAGTTGCTATGGAATGTCATGGAAACACATGGCAAAAAATAGTTGCCATGTAATGCCGTAGAAACGCTCTGTAATTACTAGTTACCATGGAATGCCATGGAAACCCTCTGGAACTACTAGTTGCCATGGAATGCAATGGAACGCTCCAGAACTTCTAGTTGCCATGGAATGCCATAGAAACACTCTGGAACTCCTTGTTGCCACCTCATACCATCAAAAGCTCTGGAATTATTACTTCCCCTTGATTCGTATGGAACGCTTTGGAATTTCTAGTTGCCATGGAATGCAATGGAACGCTCCGCAAATTCCAGTTCCCATGGTATGCGATAGAAATGCACTGGAACTCCTGGTTACCATGGAGTGCCATAGAAACGCACTGGAACTACTAGTTGCTATGAAATGCTATGGAACACAATGGAAATTCTACTTGCCACGGAACTCTCTGGAATTTCTAGAAGCCATGGAATGCCATATAAACTGTCCAGAACTACTAGTTGCATACAATGCCATGGAACGCACGGGATCTTCCAGTTGCCATGGAATATGATAGAAACGCTCTGGAACTACTAGTTGCCATGGAATGCCATAGAAAGTCTCTGGAACTACTAGTTGCCATGGAATGGCTATGGAAACACATCGCAAATAATAGTTGCCGATGAATGCCACAGAAACCTTCTCAAAATTGTAGTTGCCATGGAATGCCATGGAATGCCATGGAATGCTTTGGAACTCCTACTTACCATGGAATGCAATGGAACGATCCAGAACTTCTAATTCTAATGGAATGCCATGGAAACACATAGCAAATAAGAGTTGCCATGGCATGCGATAGACACGGTCTGGAACTCCTACTTGCCATGGAATGCAATGGAACGATCCAGAACTTCTAATTCTAATGGAATGTCATGGAAACACATAGCAAATAAGAGTTGCCATGGCATGCGATAGACACGGTCTGGAACTCCTACTTGCCACTGGAACTCCTGGTTGCCATGGAATGCCATAGAAATGCTCTGGAACTACTAGTTGTCGTGGAATGCCATGGGACGCTCTGGAACTCCTGGTTGCCATGGAATGATGTAGAAACTCTCTGGAACTACTAGTTGCCATGGAATGGTATGGAACACACTGGAACTTCTACTTGCCATGGAACCCTCTGGATTTTCTAGTAGCCATGGAATGCCATATAAACTCTCTAGAACTACTAGTTTCCATGGAATGCCATAGAAAAGCTCCGGAACTAATAGTTGCCATGGAGTGCAATGGAACGCTCCAGAACTTCTAGTTGCCATGGAATGCCATGGAACGCTCTGGAACTCCTGGTTCCATGGAGTGCCTTAGAAACCCTCTGGAAGTACTAGTTGCCATAAAATGCTATGGAACTCAATGGAACTTCGACTTGCCACGGAACCCTCTGGCATTTCTAGAAGACATGGAATCCCACATAAACTGTCCAGAACTACTATTTGCCATGGAAGGCTATGGAACGCTCTGGAAATTCTAGTTGCCATAGAATACCATGAAATGCTGCGGAACTCCTCGTTACCATCAAAATGCCATCGAAATGGTCTTTTAACACTAGTTGGCATGGAATGTCATGGAACGCTGCGGATCTTTAAATTTCCTTGGAATTTCATAGAAACACATCGCAAATAATAGTTGCCATGGAATGCATTAGAAATTCCCTGGAACTACTAGTTGTCAAGGAATGCTGTGGAACGCTCTCGAACTTCTAGTTGCCATGGAATATCGTGGAAACACATCGCAAATATTAATTGCCATGATATGCCACAGAAACGCTCTGGAACTTCTAGTTGCCATGGAATGCAATGGAACGCTCCGGAACTTCTAGTTGCCATGAAATACCATGGAACGCTGCAGAACTTCTAGTTGCCGTGGAATGCCATATAAACGCTCTGTAACTACTAGATGCCATGGAATGCCATGGAAACACATCACAAATAATAGTAGCCATGGAATTCCATAGAAATGCTCTGGAACTTCTAGTTGCCATGGAATGCCATGGAATGCTCTGAAACTCCTAGTTGCCATGGAATGTCATGGAAACACATCGCAAATAATAGTGTCCATGGAATGGTATGGAACGCTCCGGTACTTCTAGTTGCCATGGTATACAATAGAAACGCACTGCAACTCCTAGTTGCCGTGGAATGCCACGTAACGTTTTGGAACTCCTACTTACCATGGAATGCAATAGAAGAATACAGAACTTCTAATTCAAATGCAATATCATCGAAACACATTGCAAATAAGAGTTGCCATGGAATGCCATAGAAACGCTCTGGAACTTCTAGTTGCCATGGAATGCCATGGAACGCTCTGGAACTCCTGGTTGCCATGGAGTGCCATAGAAACGCTCTGGAACTCCTGGTTGCCATGGAATGCCATAGAAAAGCTCTGGAACTACAAGTTGCCACGAAACGCTTTAGAATTCTCTGGAACTTCTAGTTGCCATGGAATGCCATGGAACTCTATGAAACGTCTAGTTGCCAGCTAATACATTCAAAAGCTCTGGAACTACTACTTGCACTTGATTTGTATGGCATGCTCTGGAATTTCTAGTTGCCATGGAATGCCATAAAAACGCTCTGGAACTACTAGTTGCCATGGAATGCAATGGAATGCTCCGGAAATTTAAGTTGCCATGGAATGCTATAGGAACCCTTTGGAACTTGAAGTTGCCACCTAATACCATGAAAAGATTTGGAGTTACTCCTTGCCCTTGATTGGTATGGAACGCTCTGGAATTTCAAATTGCCATGGAATGCAATGGTACGCTCCGGAAACTCTCGTTCCGCAGGTATGCGATAGAAGTGCACTGAAATCCTAGTTGCCATGCAGTGCCATAGAAACGCTCTTTAACTACTACTTGCCATGGAATGCTATGGAACACACTGGAACTTCTACTTGCCATGGAACCCTCTGAAATTTCTAGTAGCCATGGAATGCCATATAAACTGTCTAGAACTACTAGTTACCATGGAATGCCATAGAAACGATCTGGAACTACAAGTTGCCATGCAATGATATGGAACACACTGGAACTTCTACTTGCCACGGAACCCTCTGGTATTTCCAGAAGCCATGCAATGCCATATAAACTGTCCAGAAGTACTAGTTGCAATGCAATGACATAGAACGCCCTGGAACTTCTAGTTTCCATGGAAGGCTATGCAACGCTATGGAAATTTTAGTTGCCATGAATGCCATGAAACGCTGCGGAACTTTTCTTTGCCACCAAAATGCCATCGAAATGCTCTGGAACTACTAGTTTGCATGGAATGTCAAGGAACGCTACGGATCTTCTAGTTGCTATGGAATGTCATGGAAACACATGGCAAAAAATAGTTGCCATGTAATGCCGTAGAAACGCTCTGTAATTACTAGTTACCATGGAATGCCATGGAAACCCTCTGGAACTACTAGTTGCCATGGAATGCAATGGAACGCTCCAGAACTTCTAGTTGCCATGGAATGCCATAGAAACACTCTGGAACTCCTTGTTGCCACCTCATACCATCAAAAGCTCTGGAATTATTACTTCCCCTTGATTCGTATGGAACGCTTTGGAATTTCTAGTTGCCATGGAATGCAATGGAACGCTCCGCAAATTCCAGTTCCCATGGTATGCGATAGAAATGCACTGGAACTCCTGGTTGCCATGGGATGCCATAGAAATGCTCTGGAACTACTAGTTGTCATGGAATGCCATGGAACGCTCTGGAACTCCTGGTTACCATGGAGTGCCATAGAAACGCACTGGAACTACTAGTTGCTATGAAATGCTATGGAACACAATGGAAATTCTACTTGCCACGGAACTCTCTGGAATTTCTAGAAGCCATGGAATGCCATATAAACTGTCCAGAACTACTAGTTGCATACAATGCCATGGAACGCACTGGATCTTCCAGTTGCCATGGAATATGATAGAAACGCTCTGGAACTACTAGTTGCCATGGAATGCCATAGAAAGTCTCTGGAACTACTAGTTGCCATGGAATGGCTATGGAAACACATCGCAAATAATAGTTGCCGATGAATGCCACAGAAACCTTCTCAAAATTGTAGTTGCCATGGAATGCCATGGAATGCTTTGGAACTCCTACTTACCATGGAATGCAATGGAACGATCCAGAACTTCTAATTCTAATGGAATGCCATGGAAACACATAGCAAATAAGAGTTGCCATGGCATGCGATAGACACGGTCTGGAACTCCTACTTGCCATGGAATGCAATGGAACGATCCAGAACTTCTAATTCTAATGGAATGTCATGGAAACACATAGCAAATAAGAGTTGCCATGGCATGCGATAGACACGGTCTGGAACTCCTACTTGCCACTGGAACTCCTGATTGCCATGGAATGCCATAGAAATGCTCTGGAACTACTAGTTGTCGTGGAATGCCATGGGACGCTCTGGAACTCCTGGTTGCCATGGAATGATGTAGAAACTCTCTGGAACTACTAGTTGCCATGGAATGGTATGGAACACACTGGAACTTCTACTTGCCATGGAACCCTCTGGATTTTCTAGTAGCCATGGAATGCCATATAAACTCTCTAGAACTACTAGTTTCCATGGAATGCCATAGAAAAGCTCCGGAACTAATAGTTGCCATGGAGTGCAATGGAACGCTCCAGAACTTCTAGTTGCCATGGAATGCCATGGAACGCTCTGGAACTCCTGGTTCCATGGAGTGCCTTAGAAACCCTCTGGAAGTACTAGTTGCCATAAAATGCTATGGAACTCAATGGAACTTCGACTTGCCACGGAACCCTCTGGCATTTCTAGAAGACATGGAATCCCACATAAACTGTCCAGAACTACTATTTGCCATGGAAGGCTATGGAACGCTCTGGAAATTCTAGTTGCCATAGAATACCATGAAATGCTGCGGAACTCCTCGTTACCATCAAAATGCCATCGAAATGGTCTTTTAACACTAGTTGGCATGGAATGTCATGGAACGCTGCGGATCTTTAAATTTCCTTGGAATTTCATGGAAACACATCGCAAATAATTGTTGCCATGTAATACATAGAAACGCTCTGTAACAACTAGTTACCATGGAATGCCATAGAAACACTCTGGAACTACAAGTTTGCACGGAACGCTATGGAAGACACTGGAACTTCTAGTTGCCATGGAAAGCAATGAAACGGTCCGGAAATTCTAGTTGCCATGGAAAGCCATAGGAATTCTCTGGAACCTCTAGTGCCCACCTAATACCATAAAAACCTCTGGAACTACTACTTGCCCTTGATTCGTATGGAACGCTCTGGAATTTCTAGTTGCCATGGAATGCAATGGAACGCTCCGGAACTTCTAGTTGCCATGGTATACGATAGAAACACACTGGAACTCCCAGTTGCCATGGAATGTCATGAAAACACATCGCAAATAATAGTTGCCATGGAATGCATTAGAAATTCCCTGGAACTACTAGTTGTCAAGGAATGCTGTGGAACGCTCTCGAACTTCTAGTTGCCATGGAATATCGTGGAAACACATCGCAAATAATAATTGCCATGATATGCCACAGAAACGCTCTGGAACTTCTAGTTGCCATGGAATGCAATGGAACGCTCCGGAACTTCTAGTTGCCATGAAATACCATGGAACGCTGCAGAACTTCTAGTTGCCGTGGAATGCCATATAAACGCTCTGTAACTACTAGATGCCATGGAATGCCATGGAAACACATCACAAATAATAGTAGCCATGGAATTCCATAGAAATGCTCTGGAACTTCTAGTTGCCATGGAATGCCATGGAATGCTCTGAAACTCCTAGTTGCCATGGAATGTCATGGAAACACATCGCAAATAATAGTGTCCATGGAATGGTATGGAACGCTCCGGTACTTCTAGTTGCCATGGTATACAATAGAAACGCACTGCAACTCCTAGTTGCCGTGGAATGCCACGTAACGTTTTGGAACTCCTACTTACCATGGAATGCAATAGAAGAATACAGAACTTCTAATTCAAATGCAATATCATCGAAACACATTGCAAATAAGAGTTGCCATGGAATGCCATAGAAACGCTCTGGAACTTCTAGTTGCCATGGAATGCCATGGAACGCTCTGGAACTCCTGGTTGCCATGGAGTGCCATAGAAACGCTCTGGAACTCCTGGTTGCCATGGAATGCCATAGAAAAGCTCTGGAACTACAAGTTGCCACGAAACGCTTTAGAATTCTCTGGAACTTCTAGTTGCCATGGAATGCCATGGAACTCTATGAAACGTCTAGTTGCCAGCTAATACATTCAAAAGCTCTGGAACTACTACTTGCACTTGATTTGTATGGCATGCTCTGGAATTTCTAGTTGCCATGGAATGCCATAAAAACGCTCTGGAACTACTAGTTGCCATGGAATGCAATGGAATGCTCCGGAAATTTAAGTTGCCATGGAATGCTATAGGAACCCTTTGGAACTTGAAGTTGCCACCTAATACCATGAAAAGATTTGGAGTTACTCCTTGCCCTTGATTGGTATGGAACGCTCTGGAATTTCAAATTGCCATGGAATGCAATGGTACGCTCCGGAAACTCTCGTTCCGCAGGTATGCGATAGAAGTGCACTGAAATCCTAGTTGCCATGCAGTGCCATAGAAACGCTCTTTAACTACTACTTGCCATGGAATGCTATGGAACACACTGGAACTTCTACTTGCCATGGAACCCTCTGAAATTTCTAGTAGCCATGGAATGCCATATAAACTGTCTAGAACTACTAGTTACCATGGAATGCCATAGAAACGATCTGGAACTACAAGTTGCCATGCAATGATATGGAACACACTGGAACTTCTACTTGCCACGGAACCCTCTGGTATTTCCAGAAGCCATGCAATGCCATATAAACTGTCCAGAAGTACTAGTTGCAATGCAATGACATAGAACGCCCTGGAACTTCTAGTTTCCATGGAAGGCTATGCAACGCTATGGAAATTTTAGTTGCCATGAATGCCATGAAACGCTGCGGAACTTTTCTTTGCCACCAAAATGCCATCGAAATGCTCTGGAACTACTAGTTTGCATGGAATGTCAAGGAACGCTACGGATCTTCTAGTTGCTATGGAATGTCATGGAAACACATGGCAAAAAATAGTTGCCATGTAATGCCGTAGAAACGCTCTGTAATTACTAGTTACCATGGAATGCCATGGAAACCCTCTGGAACTACTAGTTGCCATGGAATGCAATGGAACGCTCCAGAACTTCTAGTTGCCATGGAATGCCATAGAAACACTCTGGAACTCCTTGTTGCCACCTCATACCATCAAAAGCTCTGGAATTATTACTTCCCCTTGATTCGTATGGAACGCTTTGGAATTTCTAGTTGCCATGGAATGCAATGGAACGCTCCGCAAATTCCAGTTCCCATGGTATGCGATAGAAATGCACTGGAACTCCTGGTTGCCATGGGATGCCATAGAAATGCTCTGGAACTACTAGTTGTCATGGAATGCCATGGAACGCTCTGGAACTCCTGGTTACCATGGAGTGCCATAGAAACGCACTGGAACTACTAGTTGCTATGAAATGCTATGGAACACAATGGAAATTCTACTTGCCACGGAACTCTCTGGAATTTCTAGAAGCCATGGAATGCCATATAAACTGTCCAGAACTACTAGTTGCATACAATGCCATGGAACGCACTGGATCTTCCAGTTGCCATGGAATATGATAGAAACGCTCTGGAACTACTAGTTGCCATGGAATGCCATAGAAAGTCTCTGGAACTACTAGTTGCCATGGAATGGCTATGGAAACACATCGCAAATAATAGTTGCCGATGAATGCCACAGAAACCTTCTCAAAATTGTAGTTGCCATGGAATGCCATGGAATGCTTTGGAACTCCTACTTACCATGGAATGCAATGGAACGATCCAGAACTTCTAATTCTAATGGAATGCCATGGAAACACATAGCAAATAAGAGTTGCCATGGCATGCGATAGACACGGTCTGGAACTCCTACTTGCCATGGAATGCAATGGAACGATCCAGAACTTCTAATTCTAATGGAATGTCATGGAAACACATAGCAAATAAGAGTTGCCATGGCATGCGATAGACACGGTCTGGAACTCCTACTTGCCACTGGAACTCCTGGTTGCCATGGAATGCCATAGAAATGCTCTGGAACTACTAGTTGTCGTGGAATGCCATGGGACGCTCTGGAACTCCTGGTTGCCATGGAATGATGTAGAAACTCTCTGGAACTACTAGTTGCCATGGAATGGTATGGAACACACTGGAACTTCTACTTGCCATGGAACCCTCTGGATTTTCTAGTAGCCATGGAATGCCATATAAACTCTCTAGAACTACTAGTTTCCATGGAATGCCATAGAAAAGCTCCGGAACTAATAGTTGCCATGGAGTGCAATGGAACGCTCCAGAACTTCTAGTTGCCATGGAATGCCATGGAACGCTCTGGAACTCCTGGTTCCATGGAGTGCCTTAGAAACCCTCTGGAAGTACTAGTTGCCATAAAATGCTATGGAACTCAATGGAACTTCGACTTGCCACGGAACCCTCTGGCATTTCTAGAAGACATGGAATCCCACATAAACTGTCCAGAACTACTATTTGCCATGGAAGGCTATGGAACGCTCTGGAAATTCTAGTTGCCATAGAATACCATGAAATGCTGCGGAACTCCTCGTTACCATCAAAATGCCATCGAAATGGTCTTTTAACACTAGTTGGCATGGAATGTCATGGAACGCTGCGGATCTTTAAATTTCCTTGGAATTTCATGGAAACACATCGCAAATAATTGTTGCCATGTAATACATAGAAACGCTCTGTAACAACTAGTTACCATGGAATGCCATAGAAACACTCTGGAACTACAAGTTTGCACGGAACGCTATGGAAGACACTGGAACTTCTAGTTGCCATGGAAAGCAATGAAACGGTCCGGAAATTCTAGTTGCCATGGAAAGCCATAGGAATTCTCTGGAACCTCTAGTGCCCACCTAATACCATAAAAACCTCTGGAACTACTACTTGCCCTTGATTCGTATGGAACGCTCTGGAATTTCTAGTTGCCATGGAATGCAATGGAACGCTCCGGAACTTCTAGTTGCCATGGTATGCGATAGAAACACACTGGAACTCCCAGTTGCCATGGAATGTCATGAAAACACATCGCAAATAATAGTTGCCATGGAATGCATTAGAAATTCCCTGGAACTACTAGTTGTCAAGGAATGCTGTGGAACGCTCTCGAACTTCTAGTTGCCATGGAATATCGTGGAAACACATCGCAAATAATAATTGCCATGATATGCCACAGAAACGCTCTGGAACTTCTAGTTGCCATGGAATGCAATGGAACGCTCCGGAACTTCTAGTTGCCATGAAATACCATGGAACGCTGCAGAACTTCTAGTTGCCGTGGAATGCCATATAAACGCTCTGTAACTACTAGATGCCATGGAATGCCATGGAAACACATCACAAATAATAGTAGCCATGGAATTCCATAGAAATGCTCTGGAACTTCTAGTTGCCATGGAATGCCATGGAATGCTCTGAAACTCCTAGTTGCCATGGAATGTCATGGAAACACATCGCAAATAATAGTGTCCATGGAATGGTATGGAACGCTCCGGTACTTCTAGTTGCCATGGTATACAATAGAAACGCACTGCAACTCCTAGTTGCCGTGGAATGCCACGTAACGTTTTGGAACTCCTACTTACCATGGAATGCAATAGAAGAATACAGAACTTCTAATTCAAATGCAATATCATCGAAACACATTGCAAATAAGAGTTGCCATGGAATGCCATAGAAACGCTCTGGAACTTCTAGTTGCCATGGAATGCCATGGAACGCTCTGGAACTCCTGGTTGCCATGGAGTGCCATAGAAACGCTCTGGAACTCCTGGTTGCCATGGAATGCCATAGAAAAGCTCTGGAACTACAAGTTGCCACGAAACGCTTTAGAATTCTCTGGAACTTCTAGTTGCCATGGAATGCCATGGAACTCTATGAAACGTCTAGTTGCCAGCTAATACATTCAAAAGCTCTGGAACTACTACTTGCACTTGATTTGTATGGCATGCTCTGGAATTTCTAGTTGCCATGGAATGCCATAAAAACGCTCTGGAACTACTAGTTGCCATGGAATGCAATGGAATGCTCCGGAAATTTAAGTTGCCATGGAATGCTATAGGAACCCTTTGGAACTTGAAGTTGCCACCTAATACCATGAAAAGATTTGGAGTTACTCCTTGCCCTTGATTGGTATGGAACGCTCTGGAATTTCAAATTGCCATGGAATGCAATGGAACGCTCCGGAAACTCTCGTTCCGCAGGTATGCGATAGAAGTGCACTGAAATCCTAGTTGCCATGCAGTGCCATAGAAACGCTCTTTAACTACTACTTGCCATGGAATGCTATGGAACACACTGGAACTTCTACTTGCCATGGAACCCTCTGAAATTTCTAGTAGCCATGGAATGCCATATAAACTGTCTAGAACTACTAGTTACCATGGAATGCCATAGAAACGATCTGGAACTACAAGTTGCCATGCAATGATATGGAACACACTGGAACTTCTACTTGCCACGGAACCCTCTGGTATTTCCAGAAGCCATGCAATGCCATATAAACTGTCCAGAAGTACTAGTTGCAATGCAATGACATAGAACGCCCTGGAACTTCTAGTTTCCATGGAAGGCTATGCAACGCTATGGAAATTTTAGTTGCCATGAATGCCATGAAACGCTGCGGAACTTTTCTTTGCCACCAAAATGCCATCGAAATGCTCTGGAACTACTAGTTTGCATGGAATGTCAAGGAACGCTACGGATCTTCTAGTTGCTATGGAATGTCATGGAAACACATGGCAAAAAATAGTTGCCATGTAATGCCGTAGAAACGCTCTGTAATTACTAGTTACCATGGAATGCCATGGAAACCCTCTGGAACTACTAGTTGCCATGGAATGCAATGGAACGCTCCAGAACTTCTAGTTGCCATGGAATGCCATAGAAACACTCTGGAACTCCTTGTTGCCACCTCATACCATCAAAAGCTCTGGAATTATTACTTCCCCTTGATTCGTATGGAACGCTTTGGAATTTCTAGTTGCCATGGAATGCAATGGAACGCTCCGCAAATTCCAGTTCCCATGGTATGCGATAGAAATGCACTGGAACTCCTGGTTGCCATGGGATGCCATAGAAATGCTCTGGAACTACTAGTTGTCATGGAATGCCATGGAACGCTCTGGAACTCCTGGTTACCATGGAGTGCCATAGAAACGCACTGGAACTACTAGTTGCTATGAAATGCTATGGAACACAATGGAAATTCTACTTGCCACGGAACTCTCTGGAATTTCTAGAAGCCATGGAATGCCATATAAACTGTCCAGAACTACTAGTTGCATACAATGCCATGGAACGCACTGGATCTTCCAGTTGCCATGGAATATGATAGAAACGCTCTGGAACTACTAGTTGCCATGGAATGCCATAGAAAGTCTCTGGAACTACTAGTTGCCATGGAATGGCTATGGAAACACATCGCAAATAATAGTTGCCGATGAATGCCACAGAAACCTTCTCAAAATTGTAGTTGCCATGGAATGCCATGGAATGCTTTGGAACTCCTACTTACCATGGAATGCAATGGAACGATCCAGAACTTCTAATTCTAATGGAATGCCATGGAAACACATAGCAAATAAGAGTTGCCATGGCATGCGATAGACACGGTCTGGAACTCCTACTTGCCATGGAATGCAATGGAACGATCCAGAACTTCTAATTCTAATGGAATGTCATGGAAACACATAGCAAATAAGAGTTGCCATGGCATGCGATAGACACGGTCTGGAACTCCTACTTGCCACTGGAACTCCTGATTGCCATGGAATGCCATAGAAATGCTCTGGAACTACTAGTTGTCGTGGAATGCCATGGGACGCTCTGGAACTCCTGGTTGCCATGGAATGATGTAGAAACTCTCTGGAACTACTAGTTGCCATGGAATGGTATGGAACACACTGGAACTTCTACTTGCCATGGAACCCTCTGGATTTTCTAGTAGCCATGGAATGCCATATAAACTCTCTAGAACTACTAGTTTCCATGGAATGCCATAGAAAAGCTCCGGAACTAATAGTTGCCATGGAGTGCAATGGAACGCTCCAGAACTTCTAGTTGCCATGGAATGCCATGGAACGCTCTGGAACTCCTGGTTCCATGGAGTGCCTTAGAAACCCTCTGGAAGTACTAGTTGCCATAAAATGCTATGGAACTCAATGGAACTTCGACTTGCCACGGAACCCTCTGGCATTTCTAGAAGACATGGAATCCCACATAAACTGTCCAGAACTACTATTTGCCATGGAAGGCTATGGAACGCTCTGGAAATTCTAGTTGCCATAGAATACCATGAAATGCTGCGGAACTCCTCGTTACCATCAAAATGCCATCGAAATGGTCTTTTAACACTAGTTGGCATGGAATGTCATGGAACGCTGCGGATCTTTAAATTTCCTTGGAATTTCATGGAAACACATCGCAAATAATTGTTGCCATGTAATACATAGAAACGCTCTGTAACAACTAGTTACCGTGGAATGCCATAGAAACACTCTGGAACTACAAGTTTGCACGGAACGCTATGGAAGACACTGGAACTTCTAGTTGCCATGGAAAGCAATGAAACGGTCCGGAAATTCTAGTTGCCATGGAAAGCCATAGGAATTCTCTGGAACCTCTAGTGCCCACCTAATACCATAAAAACCTCTGGAACTACTACTTGCCCTTGATTGGTATGGAACGCTCTGGAATTTCTAGTTGCCATGGAATGCAATGGAACGCTCCGGAACTTCTAGTTGCCATGGTATGCGATAGAAACACACTGGAACTCCCAGTTGCCATGGAATGTCAGGAAAACACATCGCAAATAATAGTTGCCATGGAATGCATTAGAAATTCCCTGGAACTACTAGTTGTCAAGGAATGCTGTGGAACGCTCTCGAACTTCTAGTTGCCATGGAATATCGTGGAAACACATCGCAAATAATAATTGCCATGATATGCCACAGAAACGCTCTGGAACTTCTAGTTGCCATGGAATGCAATGGAACGCTCCGGAACTTCTAGTTGCCATGAAATACCATGGAACGCTGCAGAACTTCTAGTTGCCGTGGAATGCCATATAAACGCTCTGTAACTACTAGATGCCATGGAATGCCATGGAAACACATCACAAATAATAGTAGCCATGGAATTCCATAGAAATGCTCTGGAACTTCTAGTTGCCATGGAATGCCATGGAATGCTCTGAAACTCCTAGTTGCCATGGAATGTCATGGAAACACATCGCAAATAATAGTGTCCATGGAATGGTATGGAACGCTCCGGTACTTCTAGTTGCCATGGTATACAATAGAAACGCACTGCAACTCCTAGTTGCCGTGGAATGCCACGTAACGTTTTGGAACTCCTACTTACCATGGAATGCAATAGAAGAATACAGAACTTCTAATTCAAATGCAATATCATCGAAACACATTGCAAATAAGAGTTGCCATGGAATGCCATAGAAACGCTCTGGAACTTCTAGTTGCCATGGAATGCCATGGAACGCTCTGGAACTCCTGGTTGCCATGGAGTGCCATAGAAACGCTCTGGAACTAGTAGTTGCCTCCTAATACCATCAAAAGCTCTGGAACTACTTCTTGCCCTTGATTGGTATGGAACGTTCTGGAATTTCGAGTTCCCATGGAATGCAATGCAACGCTCCGGAACTTCTAGTTCCCGTGGTATGTGATAGAAATGCACTGGAACTCCTAGTTGACATGGAATGACATAGAAACGCTCTGGAACTACTATTTGCCATGGAATGCAATGAAACGCTCTGGAACTCCTGGTTGCCATGGAGTGCCATAGAAACGCTCTGGAACTCCTGGTTGCCATGGAATGCCATAGAAAAGCTCTGGAACTACAAGTTGCCACGAAACGCTTTAGAATTCTCTGGAACTTCTAGTTGCCATGGAATGCCATGGAACTCTATGAAACGTCTAGTTGCCAGCTAATACATTCAAAAGCTCTGGAACTACTACTTGCACTTGATTTGTATGGCATGCTCTGGAATTTCTAGTTGCCATGGAATGCCATAAAAACGCTCTGGAACTACTAGTTGCCATGGAATGCAATGGAATGCTCCGGAAATTTAAGTTGCCATGGAATTTGGAACTTGAAGTTGCCACCTAATACCATGAAAAGATTTGGAGTTACTCCTTGCCCTTGATTGGTATGGAACGCTCTGGAATTTCAAATTGCCATGGAATGCAATGGAACGCTCCGGAAACTCTCGTTCCGCAGGTATGCGATAGAAGTGCACTGAAATCCTAGTTGCCATGCAGTGCCATAGAAACGCTCTTTAACTACTACTTGCCATGGAATGCTATGGAACACACTGGAACTTCTACTTGCCATGGAACCCTCTGAAATTTCTAGTAGCCATGGAATGCCATATAAACTGTCTAGAACTACTAGTTTCCATGGAATTCCATAGAAACGCACTGGAAGTAGTCGGTTCCATGGAAGGCTATGCAATGCTCTGGAACTTCTAGTTGCCATGGAATGCCATGAAATGCTGCGGAACTCCTCCTTGCCATCAAAATGCCCTAGAAATGCTCTTGAAACACTGGTTGGCATGGAATGCCACGGAACGCGGCGGATCTTCTAGTTGCCATGGAATGTCTTTGAAACACATCGCAAACAATAGTTGCCATGTAATACTATAGAAATGCTCAGTAACTACTAGTTGCCAAGGAATGCATAATAGTCTCTGGAATTAGTAGTTGCCATGGAGTGCCATGAAACACATCGCAAATAATCGTTGCCGATGAATGCCACAGAAACCCTCTCAAAATGGTAGATGCCATGGAATGCCATGTAATGCTTTGGAACTCCTACTTACCATGGAATGCAATAGAACGATCCAGTACTTCTAATTCTAATAGAATGTCATGGAAACACATCGCAAAGAAGAGTTGACATGGAATGCCATAGAAACACTCTGGAACTATTAGTTTCCGTGGAAGACTATGGAGAGCTCTGGAAATTCTACTTGCCATGGAATGCCATAAACGCTGTGGAACTCCTCGTTGCATTCAAGATGCCATAGAAATGGTCTGGAAACACTAGTTGGCCTGGAATGCCAAGGAATGCGGCGCATCTTCTACTTGCCATGGAATGCCATGGAAGCACATCACAAATAACAGTTACCATGTAATACCGTAGAAATGCTCTGTAACTACTAGTTGCCATGGAATGCCATAGGAAGTCTCTGGAACTACTAGTTGCTATAAAGTGCCATGAAACACATCGCAAATAATATTTGCTGATGAATGCAGCAGAAACCCTCTCAAAATTGTAGTTGCCATGGAATGCCTTATAATGATTTGGAACTCCTACTTACCATGGAATGCAATGGAACGATCCAGAACTTGTAATTCTAATGGAATGTCATGGAAACTCATCGCAAATAAGAGTTGCCATGGAATGCCATAGAAACGCTCTGGAACTTCTAGTTGCCATGGAATGCCATGGAACGCTCTGGAACTCCTTGTTGCCATGGAGTGCCATAGAAATGCTTTGTAACTACTAGTTGCCATCAAATGCCATAGAAACGCTCTGGAACTGCAAGTTGCCACGAAACGCTATGGAATGCTCTGGAACTTCTAGTTGCCATGAAATGCCATAGAAAAATCTCTGGAACTTTTAGTTGCCATGAAATGCCATAGAAATTCTCTGGAACTTTTAGTTGCCACCTATTATCATAAAAATCTCTGGAACTAATACTTGCCCTTGATTGGTATGGAATGCTCTGGAATTTCTAGTTGCCATGGAATGCAACGGAACGCTCTGGAAATTCTAGTTCCCATGGTATGTGGTAGAAATACACTGGAACTCCTAGTTGCCATGGAATGCCATAGAAACGCTCTGGAACTACTATTTGCCATGGAATGCAATGCAATGCTCCTGAACTTATAATTGCCATGGAATGCCATGGAACGCTCTGGAACTCCTGGTTGCCATGGCGTGCAAAAAAACCGCTCTGGAGTTACTAGTTGCCATGAAACGCTATGGAATGCTCTGGAACTACAAGTTGTCATGAAACGCTATGGAATGCTCTGGAACTTCTAGTAGCCATGGAAAGACATAATAATTCTCTGGAACTTGTAGTTGCCACTTATTACCATAAAGAGCTCTGGAACTACTACTTGCCCTTGATTGGTATTGAAAGCTCTGGAGTTTCTAATTGCCATGGAATGCTCTGGAACTCCTTGTTGCCATGGAGTGTCATAGAAACGCTCTGGAACTACTAGTTGCCATGGAATGTTATGTTACACACTGGAACTTCTACTTGCGACGGAACCCTCTGGAATTTCTAGTAGCCATGGAATGCGATATAATCTGTCCAGAACTACTAGTTCCCATGGAATGACATGAAACGCTGCGGAACTCTTCGTTGCCATCAAAATGCCATAGAAATGCTCTGGAAATACTAGTTGGCATGGAATGCCACGGAATGCTGCGGATCTTCTGGCTGCCATGGAATGTCATGGAAACTCTCTGTAATTATTAGCTGCCATGGAATGCGATGGAACGCTCTGGAACTCCTAATTTCCATGGAATGCCATAGAAAGGTTCTGGAACTACTACTTGCCATGGAATGCCATGGAAACACAGCGCAAATACACGTTACCATGGAATGCCATAGAAACGCTCTGGAAATACATGTTGCCACGGAACGCTATGGAAGACTTGGAACTTCTAGTTTCCACGGAATGCCATAGAAACTCTCTGGAACTTCCAGTTGCCACCTAATACTATGAAAAGCTGTGTAACTTCTACTTGCCCTTGATTGGTATGGAGCGCTCTGGAATTTCTAGTTGTCATGGAAGGGAATGGGATGTTCTGGAATTCTAGTTACCATGGTATGCGTTAGATAAGCCTTGGAAGTCCTAGTTGCCATGGTATGCCATAGAAACACTCTGGAACTACTAGTTGCTATGGAATGCAATGGAACACTCCGGAACGTCTAGTTCTCATGAAATGCCAGGGAATGCTGCAGAACTTCTAGTTGCCATGGAAAGCCATGGAAACGCTCTGGAACTACTAGGTGCCCTTGAATGCCACAGAAACTCTCTGGAGCTACAAGTTGCCACGGAATGCTATGGAAGGCACTGGAAATTCTAGTTGCCATGGAACACAATGGAAACTTTCTGGAACTTCTAGTTGCCAACTAATACCATAGAAAGATCTGGAACTACTACTTGCCCTGGATTGGTATGGAACGCTCTGGAATTCCTAGTTTCCATGGAATGCAATGGAACGTTCCGGAACTTCTAGTTCCCATGGTATGTGATAGAAGTGCACTGGAACTCCTAGTTGCCATGGAATGCCATAGAAATGCTCTGGAACTACTAGTTGCCATGGAATGCCATGGAACGCTTCAGAAACTTTAGTTGCCATGGAATGCCATGGAATGCTCTGGAGCTCCTGGTTGCCATGGGGTGCCATAGAAACGCTCTGGAACTACTAGTTGCCATAAAATGCTATGGAACACAATGGAACTTCTAGTTGCCATGGAATGCCATAGAAACGCTCTGGAACTACTAGTTTCCATGGAAAGCTATGCAACCCTCTGGGAACTTTTAGTTGCCATGGAATGCCATGAAACACTGCGGAACTTTTCTTTGCCATCAAAATGCCATAGAAATGCTCTGGAAATACAGGTTAGCATGGAATGCCAAGGAACGCTGCGGATCTTCTAGTTGCTATGCAATGTCATGGAAACACATTGGAAATAATAATTGCCATGGAATGCCGTAGCAACGCTCTGTAATTACTAGTTGCCATGGAATGCTATGGAAAACACTGGAACTTCTACTTGCCATAGAACCCTCTGGCATTTCTAGTAGCCATGGAATGCCATATAAACTCTCTAGAACTAGTGCTTGCCATGGAATGCCATAGAAACTCTCTGGAAATATTCGTTTCCATGGAAGGCTATGCAACGCTCTGGAACTTCTAGTGGCATGGAATGCCATGAAATGCTGCGGAACCCCTCGTAGCCATCAAAATGCCATAGAAATGGTCTGGAAACAGTAGTTGTCATGGAATGCCACAGAATGATGCGGATCTTCTAGTTGCCATGGAATGTCATGGAAACACATCGCAAATAATAATTGTCATGGAATGCCGTAGAAACGCTCTGGAACTTCTAGTTGCCACCTAATACCACCAAAAGGTCTGGAACTACTACTTGCCCTGGATTGGTATGGAACGCTCTGGAATTTCTACTTTCCATGGAATGCAATAGAACGCCCCGGAACTTCTAGTTGACATGGAATACTATGGAATGCTCCGGTACTTCTAGTAGCTATGGAATGCTAAATAAAACCTCTGAACTACCAGTTGTAATGGAATGCCATAGAAATGCTCTGGAAATGCTAGTTGGCGTGGAATGCCATGGAACGCTGCGGATCTTCTAGTTGCCATGGAATATCATGGAAGCACATGGCAAAAAATAGTTGCTATGGAATGCCGTAAAAACGCTCTGTAATTACTAGTTACCATGCAATGTCATAGAAAGGCTCTGGAACTACTCGTTGCCATGGAATGCCATGAAGCACATCGCAAATAATAGTTGCCGATGAATGCCACAGAAACGCTCTCAAAATTGTAGTTGCCATGGAATGACATGTAATCTTTTGGAACTCCTACTTACCATGGAATGCAATGGAACGATCCAGAACTTCTAAATCTAATGGAATGTCATGGAAGCACATTGCAAATAAGAGTTTCCATGGAATGCCATAGAAACGCTCTGGAACTACTAGTTGCCATGGAATGCCATGGACCTTCTCGTTGCAATCCAAATGTCATAGAAATGCTCTGGCAATACTAATTGTCATGGAATGCTACCGAACGCTCAGGATCTTCTACTTGAAATGGAAGTCATGTAAACACATTGCAAATAATAGTTGCCATGTAATGCCTTAGAAACGCAATGGAAACTCTCTGGAACTTCCAGTTACAACCTAATACCATAAAAAGCTCTGGAACTACTGCTTGCCGTTGAATGGTATGGAATGGTCCGGAATTTCTAGTTACCATGGAATCCAATGGAACACTCTGGAACTTCTAGTTGCCATGGTATGGATAAAAATGCACTGGAACTTTTAGTTGCCACGGAATGCCATAGAAACCCTGTTGAACTACTAGTTGGATGGAATGCATTGGAACGCTCCGGAACTTCTCGTTGCCATGAAATGCCTTGTTATACTGCACATCTTCGAGTTGCCGTGGAATGCCATGGAAACACATGGAAAACAACAGTTGCCGATGAATGCCACAGAAACCTTCTCAAAATTCTAGGTGCCATGGAATGCCATGTAATGCTTTGAAACTCCTACTTACCATGGAATGCAATGGAACGATCCAGTACTTCTAATTCTCATGGAATGTCATGGAAACACATCGTAAATAAGAGTTGACATGGAATGCAATAGAAATACTCTGGAACTACTAACTCATCAAATTCCATAGAAACACTCTGGAACTTCTAGTTGCCACCTAACACCATTAAAAGCTCTGGAACTACTACTTGCCCTTGATTGCTATGGAACGCTGTGGAGTATCTAGTTGCCATGGAATGTAATGGAACGCTCCAGAACTTCTAGTTGCCATGGAATGCGATCGAACGCTCTGGAACTCCTGGTTGCCATGGAGTGCCATAGAAAATCTCCAGAACTACTAGATGCCATGGAATGCATGGAACACACTGGAACTTCTACTTGCCAAGGAACCACTTGGCATTTCTAGAAGCCATGGAATGCCGTATAAACTGTCAGAACTACTAGTTGCCATGGAATGCCATGGAACGTTCTGGAGGTTCTTTTTGCCACGGAATGAAATAGAAACGCTCTGGAACGATTAGTCTCCATGGAAGGCTATGGAACAATCTGGAAGTACTAGTTGCCATGGAATCACATGTAACGCTGCGGAACTCATCATTGCCATCAAAATGCCATAGAAATGGTCTGGAAACACTAGTTGGCATGGCATGCCACGGAACGCTGCGGATCTTCTAGTTGCTATGGAATGACATCGCAAATAATAGTTGCCGTTTAATGACATAGAAACGCTCTGTAACTACTAGTTGCCATGGAATGCCATGGAACGCTCTGGAACTCCTCGTTGCCATGGAGGGCCATAGAAATGCTCTGTAACTACTAGTTGCCATCAAATGCCATAGTAACGCTCTGGAACTACAAGTTGCCATGAAACGCTATGGAATGCTCTGGAACTTCTAGATGCCATGGAATGCCATAGAAACACTCTGGAACTTCTTGTTGCCACCTATTACCATAAAAATCTCTGGAACTAATACTTGCCCTTGATTGGTATGGAATGCTCTGGAATTTCTAGTTGCCAAGGAATGCAACGGTACGCTCTGGAAATTCTAGTTCCCATGGTATGCGGTAGAAAAGCACTGGAACTCCTAGTTGCCATGGAATGCCATAGAAACACTCTGGAACTACTATTTGCCATGGAATGCAATGGAATGCTCCAAAACTTCTAGTTGCCATGGAATGCGATCGAACACTCTGGAACTCCTGGTTGCCATGGCGTGCAAAAAACCGCTCTGGAACTAATAGTTGCCATGGAATGTTATGGAATACACTGGAACTTCTACTTGCCACGGAACCCTCTGGCATTTTTAGAAGCCCTGGAATGCTATATAAACTGTCCAGAACTATTAGTTGCCATGGAATGCCATGGGACGCTGCGGAACTCTTTGTTGCCATCAAAACGCCATAGAAAAGCTCTGGAAATACTAGTTGGCATGGAATCCCACGGAACGCTGCGGATCTTCTGGTTGCCATGGAATGTCATGGAAACTCTCTGTAATTACTAGTTGCCATGGAATGCGATGGAACTCTCTGGAACTCCTAATTTCCATGGAATGCCATAGAAAGGTTCTGGAAATACTAGTTGCCATGGAATGCCATGGAAACACATCGCAAATACAAGTTACCATGGAATGCCATAGAAACGCTCTGGAAATACATGTTGCCACGGAACGCTATGGAAGACTTGGAACTTCTAGTTGCCACGGAATGCCATATAAAATGTCCAGAACTACTAGTTGCCATGGAATGCAATGGAACGCTGTGTAACTTCTAGTTGCCATGGAGTGCCGTAGAAACGCTCTGGAACTTCCAGTTGCCACCTAATACTATAAAAAGCTGTGTAACTACTACTTGCCCTTGATTGGTATGGAGCGCTCTGGAATTTCTAGTTGTCATGGAAGGGAATGGGATGTTCTGGAATTCTAGTTACCATGGTATGCGTTAGATAAGCCTTGGAAGTCCTAGTTGCCATGGTATGCCATAGAAACGCTCTGGAACTACTAGTTGCCATGGAATGCAATGGAACACTCCGGAACGTCTAGTTCTCATGAAATGCCAGGGAATGCTGCAGAACTAGTTGCCATGGAATGCCATGGAAACGCTCTGGAACTACTAGGTGCCCTCGAATGCCATAGAAACTCTCTGGAGCTACAAGTTGCCACGGAACGCTATGGAAGGCACTGGAAATTCTAGTTGCCATGGAACACAATGGAAACTTTCTGGAACTTCTAGTTGCCAGCTAATACCATAGAAAGATCTGGAACTACTACTTGTCATTGAATGGTATGGAAGGCTCTGGAATTTCTAGTTACCATGGAATGAATGGAACGGTCCAAAAATTCTAGTTACCATGGTGTGTGATAGAAACACTCTGGAACTCCTAGTTGCCATGGAATGCCGTAGAAACTCTCTGGAAGTACTAGTTCCCATGGAATGCCATGGAATGCTGCAGAAATTCTAGGTGCAATGTAATGCCATGTAATGCCTCTAACTCCTACTTACCATGGAATGCACAGGAACGATCTAGAACTTCTAATTCTAATGGAATGTCTTGGAAAAACATCGCAAATAAGAGTTGCCATGGAATGCCATAGAAACACTCTGGAACTACTAGTTGCCATAGAATGTCATGGAACGCTGCAGAACTCCTAGTTGCCATGGAATTCCATTGAAACACATTGCAAATAATAGTTGCCGAAGAATGCCACATAAACCCTCTCAAAATTCTTGTTGCCATGGAATGCCATGAAATGCTTTGGAACTCCTAGTTGCCATGGAATGTCATGGAAACACATCACAAATCATAGTAGCAATGGAATGCCATAAAAACGCTCTGGAACTACAAGTTGCCACGCAAGGCTATGGAAGACACTGGAACTTCTATTTGCCATGGAATGCAATAGAAAGTCTCTGAAACTTCTAGTTGCAACCTAATACCATAAAAACCTTTGGAACTACTACTTGCCATTGAATGGTATGGAACGGTCTGGAAATTTTAGTTGCCATGGAATTCAAAGGAACGTTATGAAACTTCTAGTTGCTATGGTATGTGATAGAAACGCAATGGAACTCCTAGTTGCCATGGAATGACATAGAAACCCTCTGGAACTACTAGTTGCCATGGAATGCAAAGGAACCCTCTTGAACTTCGAGTTCCCATGGAATGCCATGCAAGGCTGCAGAAATTCTAGTTGCCATGGAATGCCATAGAAACGCTCTGGAATTACTAATTGCCATGGAATGCCATTGAAACACATCACAAATAATAGTTGCTTATGAATGACAGATAAAACCTCTCACAATTCTAGGTGCCGTGGAATGCCATAGAAATGCTCTGGCACTACTATTTGCCATGGAATGCTATGGAACTCTCAGGAACTTCTAGTTGCCATGGAATGCAATGGAATGCTCCGGAACTTGTACTTGCCATGAAATGCCATAGAACACTGCAAAACTTCTAGTTGCCATGGAATGCCATCGAAACACATCGGAAACAATCGTTGCCGATGAATGCCACCGAAATCCTCTCAAAATTCTACTTGCCATGTAATGCCATGTAATGCTTTGTAACTCCTACTTACCATGGAATGCAATGGAACGATCCAGAACTTCTAATTCTATTGCAATGTTATGGAAACACATCGCAAATAAGAGTTGCCATGGTATGACACGGAAACGCTCTGGAATTTCTACTTGCCATGGAATGCCATGGAATGCTTTGGAAATACTGGTTGCCATGGAGTACCATAGAAACACTCTGGAACTACTAGTTACCATGGAATTCTATGGAACACACTGGAACTTCTACTTGTCTCAGAACCCTCTGGAATTTCTAGTAGCCATGGAATGCCATATAAACTGTCCAGAACTACTAGTTTCCGTGGAATGACATGGAATGCTCTAGAACTTCTAGCTGCCATGGAGTGCAATAGAAATGCTCTGTAACTACTAGTTTCCATGGAAGGCTATGTAACGCTCTGGAACTTCTAGTTGCCATGGAATGACATGGAACGCTGCGGAACTCCTCGTTGCCATCCAAATGCCATAGAAATGCTCTAGAAATACTAGTTGACATGGAATGTCACGGAACTCTGCGGATCTTCTAGTTGCCATGGAATGTCATGGAAACACATCGCAAATAATAGTTGCTATGTAATGCCATAGAAACGCTTTGGAACTTGAAGTTGCCACCTAATACCATCAAAAGCTCTGGAACTTCTACTTGCCCTTGATTGGTGTGGAACGCTCTGGAATTTCTAGTTGCCATGGAATGCAATGGAATGCTCCGGAACTTCTAGTTGCCATGGTATGTGATAGAAACTCTCTGGAACTCCCAGTTGCCATGGAATGCCATAGAAACTCTCTGGAACTACTAGTTGCCTTGGAATGCAATGGAACACTCCAGAACTTCTCGTTACCATGGAATGCTATGGAACACACAGGAACTTCTAATTGCTGCGGAAACCATGGAATTTCTAGTAGCCATGGTATGCCATATAAAATGTCCAGAACTACTAGTTGCCATGGAATGCAATGGAACGCTGTGTAACTTCTAGTTGCCATGGAATGCCGTAGAAATGCTCTGGAACTTCTAGTTGCCACCTAATACCATAAAAACCTCTGGAACTATTACTTGCCCTTGATGGGTATGGAACGCTCTGGAATTTCTAGTTGCCATGGACTGCAATGGAACACTCCGGAACTTCTAGTTCTCATGGTATGCGATAAGAATGCACTGGAAATGCTAGTTGCCATGGAATGCCATAGAAACGCTATGGAACTACTATTTGCCATGGAATGCAATGGAATGCTCGAGCAATTCTAGTTGCCATGGAATGCCAGGGAACGCTCTGGAACTCCTCGTTACCATCAAAGTGCCATAGAAATGCTCTTGAACTACAAGTTGCCACGAAACGCTATGGAGTGCTCTGGAACTTCTATTTGCCAGGGAATGCCATAGCAACTCTATGGAACTTCTAGTTGCCACCTAATACCATCAAAATCTCTGGAACTACTACTTGCCCGGGATAGGTATGAAACTCTCTATAATTTCTAGTTGCCATGGAATGTAATGGAACGCTCCGGAATTTCTAGTTCCCATGGTATGCGATAGAAGTGCACTGGAAATCCTAGTTGCCATGGAATACCATAGAAACGCTCTGGAACTACAAGTTGCCATGGAACGCTATGGAACTTCTAGGTGCCATGGAATGCAATGGAACGCTCCTGAACTTCTAGTTGCCATGGTATGTGTAATGGGTCTACCTGAGATGCAGCCCTCACCGTGCTGTGCAGTGGTAGCTTGATAACACACCAGTGTTTTGACTACTGCTGAGCCGGGCTCACACAGCACCAAGGCTGCTTCCCCACCATTTCCCCAGTAGGCTAGGGGTGGGTAAAAACTTGGAGGGTATATAGCCAGGACAGCTGACTCAGATTGTCCAAAGGGATATTCCATACCACATGACATCTGCTCAGCAATATATGCTCGGGAAAACAGGAAGAAGGGGGGACATTCGTTTCGCGTTTGTCGTCCAGAGCAACCGCTTCGTGTACCGGAGCCCTACTTCCCAGGAAGTGGCTGGACATCGCCTGCTGATGGGAAGTAGAGAATAAGATCTTTTGTTTTGCTTTTGCTTCCGCGCGCGGCTTTTGCTTCATTAAACTGCTTTTATCTGACCCAAGTGCCCGTGGTTATATTTTGTCTCCCCTGTCCAGCTGAGGGGGTGAGAGTGATAGAGTGGCTTTGGTGGATAACTGGCATGTGGCCAGGGCCAATCCACCACAGTATGCGATAGAAATGCACTGGAAATCCTAGTTCCCATGGAATGACATGGAAACGCTCTGGTACTACAAGTTGCCATGGAATGCAATGGAACGCTCCGGAACGTCTAGTTGCCATGAAATGCCATGGAACGCTGCAGAACTTCTAGTTGCCATGGAATGCCATAGAAATGCTCTGGGTCTACTAGTTCCCATGGAATGCCATGGAAACATATAGCAAATAACAGTTGCCATGGAATGCCATAGAAATGCTCTAGAACTAGTAATTGCCATGGAACGCTATGGAAAACATTGGAAATTCTAGTTGCCATGCAATGCCATAGAAACTCTCTGGAACTTCTATTGGCCACCTAATGCCATAATAAACTCTGGAACTACTACTTGCTCTTGATTGGTATGGAACGCTCTGGAATTTCTAGTTGCCATGGTGTTCGATAGAAACGCACTGGAAATCCTAGTTGCTATGGAATTTCATGGAAACACATGGCAAATAATAGTTGCTATCGAATGCCATAGTAACTCCCTGAAAATACTATTTGCCATGGAATGCTATGGAACGCTATGGAACTTCTAGTTGACATGGAATGCTATGGAATGCTCCGGTACTTCTAGTTGCTATGGAATGCCAAATAAACACTCTGGAACTACCAGTTGCCATGGAATGCCATAAAAGCGCTCTGGAACTCCTAGTTGCCATGGAATGTCATGGAAACACATCGCAAGTAATAGTTGCCGTGATATGCCATAGAAATGCTCTGGAACTCCTAGTTGCCATGGAATGGAATGGAATGATCCGGAACTTCTAGTTGCCATGAAATGCCATGTAACGCTGCAGAACTTTTAGTTGCCATGGAATGCCATGGACTGCTGCAGAAATTCTAGTTGCCATGGAATGCCATAGAAACACTCTAGAACTACTAGTTGCCATGGAATGCTATGAAAAGCTCTGGAAATACTAGTTGCCATGGAATGCCATGGAATGCTCCGGTACTTCTAGTTCCTATGGAATGCCAAATAAACCCTCTGGAACTACCAGTTGCCATCGAATTCCATAGAAACTCTCTGAAACCTCTAGTTAGCACGGAATGCAATGGAACCCTCCCGAAATTCGAGTTCCGATGAAATGCCAAGGAACGCTGCAGAACTTCTAAATGCCATAGAAACACACTGGAAATACTAATTGCCATGGAATGCCATGAAAACACATCGCAAATAAGAGTTGCCATGGAATGCCATGAAACGCTGCGGATCTCCTCGTTGCCATCAAAATGCCATAGAAATTCTCTGGAAATAATAGTTGGCATGGAATGCCATGGAACGCTGCGGATCTTCTAGTTGCAATGGAATGTCATGAAAACACTTCTCAAATAATAGTTACAATGGAATGTAAATGAAACGCTCTGGAACTACTAGTTGCAATAGAATGCAATGGGATGCCGTAGAAATTCTAGTTGCCATGGAATGCCATAGAAACTCTCTGGAACTACTAGTTGCCATGGAATGCAATGGAAACTCTCTGGAACTTCTAGTGGCCACTTAATACCATAAAAAGCTCTGGAACTACTACTTGCCCTTGGTTGGTATGGAACGCTGTGGAATTTCTAGTTGCCATGGAATGCAATGGAACGCTCTGGAACTTCTAATTGCCATGGTATGCGATAGAAACGCACTGGAACTCCTAGTTGCCATGGAATGCCATAGAAACTCTCTGGAACTACTAGTTGCCTTGGAACGCAATGGAACGCTCCAGAACTTCTAGTTGCCATGATATGCCATAGAACACTGCAGAACTATGAGTTGCCATGGAATGCCACGGAAACACATCGGTAACAATAGTTGCCAATGAATACCACAGAAACCCTTTCAAAATTCTAGTTGACATAGAATGCTATGTAATGCTTTGGAACACCTACTTACCATGGAATGCAATGGAATGATCCAGAACTACTAATTGTAACGGAATTCAATGGAAACTCATCGCAAATAGTAGTTGCCATGAAATGCCATAGAAATGCTCTGGAACTTCTAGTTGCCATGGAATGCCATGAAATGCTGCAGAAGTTCTAGTTGCCATCAAATGCCATAGAAACGCTCTGGAACTACAAGTTGCCACGCAACGCTATGGAAGACACTGGAACTTCTAGTTGCCTTGGAATCCAATGGAACGCTTTGGAACTTGTAGTTGCCATGGAATGCCATAGAAACTCTCTGGAACTTCCATTTTCCACCTAATCTGGTGTCCTTTGACCTTGGGATTTACTGCCCCGCTGAGACCCTAGTGCGTCTGATAGCTTTCCTTCTCTCCTTTTCGACTTGGTTCACAGCTGAGCTACCAAGGCGTGGTGTTTGATGGCCCGGAGACCCTCTTTTCCTGCAACATGGCATCTGCTCTCCTCTGCCTGCTCAAAGCTGTGAGAAATCGGCCGTGTATCTATTTTGTGAACCTGTTCCAGGATTACGCTTCTCTGAAAGCCAGGGAGACAGCTGCAAAAGAGCAGGAAAGTGAGTGCTGTGGACAGCTGGCCAGCAGCCAGTTACTGAGCCACACCAGCTTGCACTTGTGCCCAAGCTTTAATGTTAGAGACTAAGGCAAGGCTTACAGCCTCAGCTCTGCTGTATTTTAAGCAGCTGGGAGCTGAGTGCTGGCTATACTGAGGCAGAAGGAGGAAGGATTAATAAAAACATTTCCTACAAGCTCTGTTGACAGCCCAGATACACACAGATAATGTTGAAGGCTTGAGAGAAGAAGAGGTCTGTAAGCCTTCCATGGGTGACTCCCCAGGATAGTGTCCCCAAAGGGTTTCCCTGCTCCAGAGACCTTGGTGGAGCTCAGAGGGTCGACAGAGCAGAGGCCAAAAGTGTCCGTTACAGGCAGCACAAAGATGGCCAGTTCCACCTCCCTGGTTCCCAACAGAGGAAAGACCTTCCTCTGGTGAGATGAGAACATCTTCTCTCCATTTTAGCGGTGAGCCCTCTGACTTAGACGCTGCCTGCAAGGAGCTCTTCTCTGTGCTCGACTTTCCGCTGCACTTACGAGTGTCTCTAAGTTAATGATGTTGATTCTCATCATCGTCATCCCCCCATCACCAAACCAGAGGGGTTGTGGTGTGGGTTGGTGTGAGGCGTAGCTGTGCTGCCTTGGTTCAGATACCAGTCCTGCCATAGATGAAGCCCTTGCAGTGCTGGTCTCCCAGGGTTCTCCTTACTGAGTGACACCAGCCATAAAAGCGAGCGTCTCTGGGGCTCACCTTCAGCTCCAGCAGCAGGTGAGCCTAGGAGAAGCTCTGATCCAGCAAAGCAGCCGTGTTCAGGAGGATGGGTAGGATAAGGGTAAGCCTGTATTAATCCCCACCTAAAACTCGGGGAGGGACTTGCTTAAAGCAAGCATTTCAGCACTTGCAGTGCCAGCTGAAGCTTGTTTCCCTGGGAGGGTATCACTAGGACTGCTTCAGATTGTGATTTCCAGGACAGGCAGCACAAGTCACAGCTGGGTTGCAGCAGGAAATCTGGTGGTTCAGACCAGAGGAGGGGAGTTACTGCAGCCTTTGCTTTCCAATGGATATGGTTATTCTCACTAAGGAGTGGGCTATGCCCGGGGGAAGGGCTGGATAAGCCAAGTAAATGTTGGTGCAGGAATAAGTAAGTGCAAGTGATTTGTGAGCTGGTTTACACTGGGAAATCGAGAGGGCTTCAGGCATCAGTGCGGAATGACGGTGGATCAGCCTTCAGCAGTGTGCTGGAGGTGTCCAGGTGGACCTTCCTGAGAAGCAGCACAATTTGGACCTTATGACAGCAAAGCCTAGATTTGGCCGGCCCTGGAGGTCCCCTCCCACCTTTCCTCACTTTGGATGTTCCCAGCCTCCCCAGGTTGAGGGAAGTCCGTGGAGATGATCTAATGGTTCTGTCAATCGCCTCAGGGTCGATGGATGAAGTGCAGAACCAGCTGGGGTTACAGCGAGCCCAGATTTCTGGTGGTGGCTCTCAGGGTTGTTTTCTGTTTGTCGTTCTGAAGGGAGCTGGAGCAGCTGGCTCGAGAACTTGAGGAAAAGCACCGACAGGAGCTAGAACGCTTGAAGGAGGAAGAAGAGCTGAAGCAGAAGTCTAGGCGGGGGATGAGAGAGCTTGGAAAAGACAAAGATAAAGCTTCAGGGAAGAAAAGCCGGCCTGGAGTCAGGCAGGTAGGTGGCTGTGTTTATAGATGAGTAAAAGCCCTGGGGACCTTCTAGCTGAGCTGTGCCATTCCCGGGAAGCCAGCAGCCACAAGCAGTGCTGAGGACGAGTACCTGGCCCTGAGGAACATGTGGGGCTGTACTGGGAAACAACAGCTGGTGCTTGAACACGCTGCTGCTTCACCCAGGGTGTTTTCCCATGGCTTTGTTGGTAGAGCTGCTCTTCTAGGATCATGCTGCCTTTGAGTCATGGCTTCACGTAACTCCATCCATTCACTGTCAAGCTCTAGATAGTTTTAGGCCAGCATTTCTGCCCACTCTGCATGTGACTTACACCTCTGAGACACGATCAGTCTGGGATGTGGTGTCTTTTCCTCCAGGTCTGGCAGGAGATCCCACCAGGCCTTAGGTGTTTGTTAACAGCCAGACTTCCCAAAGTGTCAGGGATGCTCAGCACACCAGAAACGAGTCCAGAGGGACTGCATAGGAGTAGGGATGTGTCTTAAGTTCCCTGTTTGGGTTGGGAAGCTGTTCTGTTTCTCAGCTGGTTTGCAGGACTCCTCATCAGCCTGATGCTGGAGGGTTTGGTTTCGGTTGAGCTAAACTGGGTACCAGCTGCGTTCTGAATTGGGATTTGTAGAAAACCTAGCACAGATCCTGGATGAGGCTTGGGGTGCTATTGCAAAGCTCATCACTGTCCTACTGCAGCTACCCCGTGGCGTTCCCCAGGGGTCAGCACTGGGTCCAGTCTTATTCAACATATTCATCAACGCCCTGGCTGAAGGGACACAGTGCACCCTCAGCCAGTTTGCTGACGATACGAACTGGGAGGAGTGGCTGACACGCTAGAGGGCTGTGTTGCTGTTCAGCAAGACCTGGACAGGCTGGAGAGCTGGGCAGAGAGGAGCCTCGGGAGGTTCAACAAGGGCAAGTGTAGGGTTCTGCACTTGGGGAGGAATAACCCCCTGCACCAGTAGAGGCTGGGGGCCGACCTGCTGGAGGGCAGCTCTGTGGAGAAGACCTGGGAGCTGTAGACAAGAAGTTGGCCATGAGCCAGCCATGTGCCCTTGTGGGTGCATTAAGAGGAGTGTGGCCAGCAGGTCGAGGGAGGGTCTCTTGCCCCTCTACTCTGCCCTGGTGAGGCCACATCTGGAGTGCTGTGTCCAGTTCCGGGGCACCCAGTTGAAGAGGCACTACTGGAGAGAGTCCAGCAGAGGGCTACTAAGATGCTTAGGGGGCTGAGAGACCTGGGGCTCTTTAGCCTGCAGAAGACTGAGAGGGGACCTTATCAACGCTTATAAATACCTAAAGGGCGGGTGTCAAGAGGATGGGGCCAGGCTCTCGTCAGTGGTGCCCAGTGACGGGACAAGGGGCAATGGGCAGAAACTGGAGCACTGGAAGTTCCGCTTGAACATGAGGAAAAATATCTTTACTCTGAGGGTGGCAGAGCCCTGGAACAGGCTGCCCAGGGGGCTTGTGGAGTCTCCTTCCCTGGAGATATTCAAAACCCACCTGGACACGGTCCTGTGCAACCTGCTCTGGGTGAACTTGCTTTAGCAGGGGGTTGGACTAGATGATCTCCAGAGGGCCCTTTCAACCCCTTCCACTCTGTGATTCTATGATTTGTGTCAGTGCTTTGAAATAGTCACTGCTTTTTTCCTACTCCTCCTGCCCAGAGTGTGAACACATCCGCCAGCAGCACCAGGGTGACCACTAGCAACCGTCTGGATGCCACCAAGGGGGTAGACAGGAAGGGATCTGTAAAGGAGGACGCAGACTCTGCAGGTGACAAGGAAGATACGAAAAAGCAGAACAAGGTTCTCCTGACAGAGGCCTGCCCAGCAGCGGTTTGAGGACACCAAGTTATCTCCGCTGGAAGGGGAAGGTGCATCAGGGTCAGCCAGAGGCCAGGGTGTTGGAGTGCCCTGCTTGGACATCCAGGTGCTGAGCTCAGCAGATGTCACTAAGAGGATCTTGGAGAGCAGCAAGCTGCCAGCAGCAGAGCAGGTAAAGCCCCGTGAGGCTCAGATGCTGAGCCTGCCGTGGTCTGGGCCCTGGTCCATTGTGTCCCACCAGGTGACAATGGCACAGAGCCTTGTCCAGGCCACTGGTGATGTTCCACGACAGCTCCACAGCAGTAAGGTGGCTGGGGAGGTTCTCACCCTCACCCTCAGATGGGTGGAAAGAGGGAGTGCTTTCTATTCAAGCACCCTGTCTGTTCAGAGAGTTTCCCAGTCTGTAAACCATTAAAGATGGTCCCAGGGCAGGGAAGCTCATGGTCATGGTTTCCTTCAGCCGAGTCACTCAGAGGAGAGATTTCTCTCTGTAGGTCCTGGCACTGCTCTGGAGCCTGCCCACCCCTCTGGGCAAAAAAAAAAAGCACTGCGCTCCATAGAAATAAAAAAAAACATGGCCAAAAGTTTAGTGTCTTTAAGGAAGTGTGAGGATGAAGGTGGTGGAAGTATGTATAAAAAGGGTTTTCTCTTATGCTTTTAGATCCTGGATGACCTGGGACTGGGTCCCTCAGGGCCTCCCATTCCACCTACCACTTTTTACTCTGTGATCCACTACCCGGAGAAGCGGATGGCCCCTGCAGCCAGAGAAGCCCTCAAGCACTTCATCTTTGTTGTGCCCGGAGGTGCCCCTGCGGAAGAAGAAAGGAAGGATCCAGAAAGTCTCGTGGATGCCCCCACTGTGCCCGCAGTGAAGGTGCCAGGGCGGGGGCCAGGCTGGATGGGGGGCAGGTGGGATGGAAAAGGATCACTGTGGAAGGGCAGTGAAGACATGATGGGGCCCCATGTCTGCAGGCAACCCTTCTGTCTGTCCAAAAGAGACAGGGCAGTTCTGTAAGATGAGAGAAAAAAAAAAAAACAACACATAACCCCTCGAACTTCCCTTGAGGAGAGGGTGCTGGGCAAGGAGGGGTCCTGGGCAGGGAGAGGTGTCGTAGGCAAAACAAAGTCTGATAAGGAAGACCAAGTCCACAGGCAGATGTGGTGGGGTATTTAGTCTCTCTCCTGTTGAACCAAGCTGCAGCTTTCTTTCCAGGGTGGGGATGTCTCGGGGCAGGTCTCACCTCTCTCCCTTTTCTCTCTCCCTCGATGCAAAGATGCCGGAGGAGCAGGTCACCCCAACCAGGGGCCGATGGAGGAAGCAGAAAGCCGCGGGCAGCCGGGAGGCTGCGAGGGAGAAGCAGAGCTCTTGCCAGGGCAGGAGAGGTCTCCAGGGGCCAGACACAGGAGCACCCACACCTTCCCCTGAGGCACACCAAAGCAGTGTGGACACGCTCCCATCCCTGGGGAGGTCCGTCAGGTGAGCTGTGAGGGAGGAGGTGATCCCTCTGCTTTACGGCCATCTTGCCAAGTGAAGTCCAATGTCCCCAGCTTTGCAGGGACCCTCTGCCGGTCCCTCCATGGGAGGGCCAGTCCATGACCCTCCTCCTGGCTCATTTGCTGGTTAGTAATGTCTGAAGCCTCCTTTTTAATTGCCAGGCTGAGCAGCTGCCGGTGGATAGTGCCTGCCCGTGGCGAGGTGGAACTGACGGTCCACTTCAGCTCCGCGGTGACGGGCCAGTTTGATCGGAGCCTGCATTTTGAGATCTCGGGGACAAGGCGCCTGTACCAGCTGCACTGCAGGGGCACCTGCCTGTATCCCACCATCAGCCAGGACCCGCGGTAAGGCTGGCCTGAGGGAGCCTCCCACGCTGCTCCCCCCTGAACTCAGAGCCAGGGCTGCCCCTTGTACCCCAGTGACCTTCTGGCTTGGGCAGAGCACGCTGCCTGAGCCGCCCAGCATCTCTTCCCATGCTTGGAGCTGGGAACCAGTGTTGGTACCTCAGCCACCCATAAGAGTTATGGCTTTCTGACCAGGTTTTCTACTTAGAGCATCTCACGACTCCTCATTCCTCATTTTCTCTGCCCAGGCTGGTGTTTCCTTGCTGGAGGAAGAGCAAGGCAGATGATGACATCGTCTTCAAGCAGTATGTCATGAACACGGGCGTCTTCCACTTTGGACCACTGCTGTGTGGGGAGTCAAGAGACCGGTACGTGCTTCCTGCACTGAGTGAGCATGCTGATGCGCTGCCTGCCCAGAGTGAGACGTTGGGATGGGCTCTCCAGAGCCTTGTGCTTTCGTGGACACGCTTGGAGACACGCTGCCCTGGTGGCACAATTCAGGGTGGGCCCAGGCACAGACCTGGGAGATACATGGGGCTGAAGGACCATGGATGTGTGAACTTGAGCGGATAGCAGGCACATGAGTCTTGGACAACCCGGGGAGAGATGGAGCTGATCTTGCTGCCTGGTGGGTGCTTTGGTGGCCACAGCCACATGCTGCTTCCGGCCTGAAGGTGACTTGGGGCAACTTGTGTCCCACTCCACCACGTCTCATCTTCACCACCTCTCAGCTTCACCACCTGTGAAATGAATTTTGTGGGGCTTCTTTAAAGTGCTTTGAGCTCTAGGGGTAGACTGAATTATTCTGCTGATGGCTTTGTAAGCCACTCGTTAATCTGTAATATTAGTAAGACTTTGTGATTTGACCTGCCAATATGAGTGTGGGCAAGGGGGAAACCTGCAGAGGAATGAAAAAGGGGAATTACATTTTCCTGATCCTTGCTGCTGGATAAAACCTGCCTAAAAAAATTGTCACAGTAGCTGCTGGCATATTTCTGGATTTAGCATCACTTTTTGGGTTTTTTTTATTATTAGAAATGAAGTTCTTGTCTTCCTGGGAGCTCTGGAGAACTAGTGGTATCTTGACAATCCAAGGAGATTTAATCAAAGCAGTTTAAAAACCAAAGGAGGATCTTTAGCCAGGGTGATGAATGGTCTAGGGTTTCTGTTTGGTTTTTTAGCCCTTTAACTCCAAATTCTGTTCCACACCAGAGAGCAGGGACGTTTGTTAAATTTAGCATTCCTCTTGGGAATGAATCCCTTCCGTTTCCTTCCCTCAGACTTTGAGCTAATCCATGAAATACGAGGCAGTCTCATGACTTTTGAAAGAGAGAAGCTTAGCTATTTTTGAAACCTCTTTTCAAAAGCCTTTCTTTATACCCTGCAGGGAAGGAAACCCAACAAAGAAGGGGGAAGAACCCATGTGCTTGGCGTACTTTTATTTTTCCAGGCACCTTTGAATTTGTATTTTGGAAAACGCTCTTTAAGGGCCCTGTGCATCGTCACGCTCCTGGGATGGAGGCACCAAGTATAGGGGCGGGCATCAAAGTGACATCGGGATGAAGACACGTACCACGGAACGTGCCCCTGCAAGGGATCCTTTTTCTTAGCCTGCTTGTTAGATCGTGGCCTTCCAGCGCAGCCTCCTGCTGCCTGGACACGGTGCTTTCCTCGATGTGTGATAAAGGCAACGGTCTCCTCTACAGCCTTTTCCCCTTTTGTGGACAGGTACAAGGTGCTGCAATCTCCCAGCAACTGCGAGAAGCTGACCATCCTCAACGTCACCCCCTTCGAAGCAGCAGTGCGTTTCTTCTTTGAGCGGGATCGCAAAGCGGGCACGTTCCTTTCAGACCCCCCCAGCATGAGGCTGAAACCTAACGAGCAGCAGGTAGGAGATGGGCAGGTAGGGCAGGCACCAGCAGAAGTGCCCAGGAGCCGTTCTCCCTGCTCACCGAATGCTCTTCTGGTGTTTGTTTTGCGGGGACGGGGCTAGCAGCTGAGTGTTTGGGCGTACCCCACTTCGGCCGGCCTCGTGGAAGACAACCTCATCTGCTGCGTTCAGGAGAACCCCGAGCCAGTGGTCTTCCACCTGTGCTGCCAGGGGGTGCAGGCAGAGCTGGGGGTCAGCCCAAGCAGGTGCATTTCAACAAGCTACTTCTGCACAGATCAGTCATCCCGTGGTCCCTCTGCTGGGGACAAGAGCTGTCGGCAAGCTCCTCCTCAGGTTGGGGTTTGGGCTAGCACCTCTCTTTCTCCCAGTGGTTCCCAGTCTCTTGCTCACCATTCCTTGCTGGCTTAGATATCCCGTGACAGCCACCAGCTCTGTAGCCCCCCAGCGATCCTGTGTGATGAGCATCCCGATGCATTTGCATCTTGTCTGCTGGCTCAGAGAGCAATCCAGTTGCTCCTTCTTATCTCCCGTCTGTCGGATACACTTCTAACACCAAGCTCTCCCCTAAGGACCTCACCTCTCAGGCCTGTGGCAAAGAGAAAACATTTAACTGCAGTTTCCGATGTGTGGATAGGGCTGCTTTGAGTTGCATTCGGTTGCAAGGCTAGCATGACCGTCACACGACTGGTGCTGCCTGTCTTTGTGTCTCTGCAGGAGGGACAGCAAGACCCTGGTCTTGAGAAACAGCATCCCACTGCCCGTGGCCTGGCGGCTCAGTGGGCTGGAAAACCTTGGCGAGGACTTCTCTGTGTCACAAGACAAGGGCACCGTTGGTCCCTTCACAGAGTTTGTGGTGTATCTGTATTTCAAGGCCACAAAGGCTCTCAGCGTTAAGAAAACGATCCAACTAGAGGTGAGGGGGACTGTGCCCTCCCTGGCAGAGCAGGGCAGTGACCAGCCCTGTGCTCTTAGGGATGGAGTCTGTGCTTGAAGGTTACCCTGCAAAGAGGGCAAAAGGATAAGCCTTCATGAGATTCCTTTCTACCCCTGTTGCCAGGGGGTCCAGGCCGTAGCAGCAGGGGACTCACTGAAGGGTAAAGTTTTGGAAACTCAGTGACAACTCAGGTGCTCCTATAGCTGAGCTTCATGGGGCAAGTATGCTGTGGAGTCAGGAAGAGGTGTACCTGACGGCCACAAGGGTGCTCTGTCCCCAGCTGCTGCTGCCTCTGGGTTCGCCAGAACACACAGCGCATCCCTGAGCATCCACGTCGCCCCAGATGACCAGGTGCAGCCTCTGCGGGGCTTACCCTGCGTTATGAGGCTGCGTCCCGAGCCCGTACTACAAGTGCCTTGCTGCTGTGCGTGGTTGAATTGGTTGTCCAGACTTGGGCGTGCTCCCTGCACCCATCCTGGGGTCCATCTGGGGCTCTTAACACAGAGCAGCAAACTCTCACCCTGGGGTTTGGTTCGCTGTGGTTCAGGGGCTGCCTTTCAGTGGGGATGCTGGGTGATTAAGAGGAGAGGGGTGGTTGTTAATGCCACCTGCTCTGGGACACCTTGCCCTTCTTGTGGTCATTTTGACATCGCTGTGCCTCCCAGGATGCTTTGGCAGCAGGTTCCCCGCTGTAGGAGTGCGGAGTTGGGCTGACAGTGTTTCTTACTGCAGCAGAATCGCACTGGGTCAGCCCGTGAGATGAACAGGTTAGGAAAGCCTGGGAGTCCGCAAATGCTTGTGAAGCGGGGGAGGCCATGGTGGAAGCAGCCAGCGGAGACAAGGACTTGTATGTTGTCTACCAAAAGCATTTAGGAGAATGGTCTAAGCAGTGTTTGTTTCTTGCTGCCTTCAGGTTTCAGACGCAGAAAACGTCCTGGGGTTTGTTCAGGTTGAAAATATCCAGATCGTTGCGGAGGCTTACGGTGTTGCTCTGAGCATCGACATTCCTCAAGGTCAGTGGATGCCTCCAAAACGAATTGCTGTGGCAGGTGGGCAGCCAAAGTGCTTGGGACAGGACGGGACGGGATGGCATGCAAGGGTGGCACAGATACATAAAGTACATGTCCTGCAAGCTGCAGGGAGTAAAGCACTGTCGGGGCACAGCCAGCCCTGCATCTGTCACCTCTGAAGTGTGGAACTTCCTGTGTAGATTTATTTGGGGGCTTTGAAACAACACTGATGTCAACCAGCAGTTGGCAGCTCCTGAAGGCGCAGCATGGCAATAAAGTTGTTGGATCTGTGCTTGGAAGCAAGGAGATGGAAGACGAGCTCCTTAGCTGCTAAACCCTGTGGATATTCTCCTAGTAAGGAGAGAAGGGGCAGCAAAGTAGCCAGAGAAAACTTCTGAGAACGGAAACTTGCTGAGAAGGGTTTTGTGCCGCCTGAGATCTCCAAATATGTATCTTGTCACTCGGTGTAGTCTGCAGCAGCTCACAAATATTCACCGTTTCTTACCTCGCTCTGTGGGTTTTCTGCAGGTGCAGATGGCGGGGTGGAGTTTGGAGTCGTTAAGGTCCTGGATGATGTGAAGCAAGTGCTGACTCTGAAGAACAAAGGGAAGTACGACATTGAATACAGGTGGGTCCAGCTGCCTGGTCTGTGAACGCGTGGTGCCACCATCTGCCCAGGCCTGCATTCTCCTTCTGTCCATGGCTGGAAGCTGTTCCCGTGCTGGCTGCCTCATGGTCTGGGTAAATACAAAACCTGGGCTCTCGAATCTCAGATGTTTTGATAGAGAATCCAGCCACACACCAGCATTTCTTCGCAGCTCAGCGGGAACCAGGAGGAGAGACTCTGACATTTAAGCCACTCACTGCTGAGATTCATTGCCTTTCTTTGAGGGTCAGCTCATATCTCTTTATGAGACTCTTTAAAGGAGGGAATGAAAAAATTTGGTGTCCAGGTTAGCTTGCAACGCTCAGGATTGTCCGCACTCTGTGTCAAGATGTGGGATTCCCCAAGCAGAGCTGGACTCTTTCTCTTTTTATTTTTTCTGATGGTCCTGTGCAAAGTGCTGGCTGTGCTGGTGCCACCTGCACTTTTAACTGCAGACGTCTTCGTTCCTTCCCTTTCTTCCCAGCTTTGGGCTGGAAACCACAGATACCAACATACCCGACTTGGCATTGCACTTCCCTATCCAGCCGCGGAAGGGCATGCTGACTGCCTCCGGGTGCCCTGTGCAGGTCCAGCTGCTCTTCCAGCCCAAGATGGAAATGAATGTTGAGGACAAACCCATCCTGCACTGCCAGGTGAGCTGTCTGGGCCAGGCGGTGTTAGCACACCATGGCTTGGGAGTGTAAGCAGGGCATGTCTTCTGGAAGGAAGGCTCTAGCTGGGCAATCCTCTCTCATACATATACAAGGTCTTTCAGAAACCATTTGTGACACTTCCTAAGTGGAGCTGAAAATCTGGCTCTGGGGGAGGCTGGTGGGGTCTTGGGGTGGCATCGGGGGACAGAGAGAGAGGCTGGCCTCTGTCCTATTGACCAACCCCTCCTCCGGTTGCAGGTGGTTGAGCCCAGCCTCTGTGAAGGAGGCGAGACCATCGCCGTCATCCCAGTGAGGGTGTCAGCGAAAGCTGTGTTCAGCAAGTACAGCATTTACCCTGCCTCGCTCATCAGCTTCGGTGCCATGACGCACGGTACCAGGAAAACCTGCACCTTCACGCTGGAGAACAAAGGCATCCTGGACTTCAAATTCTTTATCTACAAAGCAGACCAGGATGCAGCTCTGTTGCCAAGGAAAAGGTGAGAGAAGACCTGCACCATCCTTCCTGCCTGAGATGGCACCACAGCACGGCTGGTGTGTGACAGGCAGCCAGGACACCTGGGTGGTTGTCCATTGGCATCACTGGCTTGTGAACAGGGAGCAGAAAAATGCCTCTATATCCCCGTGTGTAGGACAAAGCCGGTGATACAGCCGGTCTGTCAATAAGCTACAGCCATATGTTGATGCAGGCAGCCCTCTGGAAGCAGGAGGACTTTCCTCCATGGGGAGGAAGGCCAGCTTTGGCCTTGGAGAAAGGCAGGGGTGCTCAGCATGACGGATGTTTCTGCTTTCTCCTCTCAGTTCACATCAGATGACAACTGCCCACTCCCACAAGAGCGAAAAGGTAAAGGAAATGACTCCCTCAGTCAAGCAAAGCAAGCCGTCGCTGCGGAAGGACGCAAACCCCTTCATGCAGGTGGGTGGCTCCAGCTCCCCAACACGTGCTGCTGCAGGTGGTGTGGGAGGGTGCCGCTGTGCCCAGGATCACCACGGGATGGGATGTGGTCTTGCGTGACGGAGGTCCATTATCTCCCAGCAGAGGCAGGAGCTGCTCAGTCCCACTGACAGTCCCACGCTTTGGCTCAGACCTGGATTTGTGGGGTCAAGAGAGGGGAGCAGGTCCTGTGTTTAGTAGCTGCTAACCCAAATAGGTCTGTGGGTACCACAGATGCAGAACATCCCTGTTTGAATTCCCAGTCTGTAGATGTCAGATGATCTTGCTTGTTCTTCTTCCCAGCCCCCTTTATCTTCTTCCATCATTTCTCACAGTTATTTCTGCTCACCTGTTTAACCCCTGGAGGTTTAAGAATCCCAGCTACCACCTTCAGCCTTTCCACGCAAACTCCTTTCTCTGTGCCACTCGGGACAAGCCTACACCTCCTGCCAGCTTGTTCATGTCATCTTGGGGCTGCCTCTGGGCTGGGGAGTCATCCCTCCCTGCCCTGGGGCCAGCGGCACCATTCTAGGAACAAACCAGCTTTTCCTACGTGCTTTGCTACAGCCTCGTTACCTTTGAAGACGGCGCTTCTTACCTCTGCTACCCCAATGCAGCCTCACAGCCCAGCCAAATCACACTGCAGGGAGGAAACCTTCACCGTACAGAGATGGGCACGCTACAGGAACACGTTACTCTCAAAGGGCTCTTCCAACTACTCTTCCTCTTGCTTGCCAAAGGTCAGAGTGTGCTAGAAAACAACAACAGCAAAGCAGGGTTCCCTCTCACATCTGCCAGAGCCCATTATATCAGCCATTCAACGTTAAGTCTAACTACAGGCTGAACCCCAGAATAAGAAATACATCTTAAAAACTGCCGGGAACAGGAAGAGCTTGAAGGGGCAGGACCAGAGAACGTTGATGAAAGCCCCATCACGCAAGTACCTGATCACAGACTAACTGCACCATTACCTGAGTAAGCAATGTTCCCCACTGACTTGCAGCCACTGGCATCTGGAAAATGGCTCCAGGTCTCTTTTTTATTAGTGCCAAGCACACAGGTTGGAATTGAAGCTGAGGAAGAAAACCACAGACAGTCGGTCTGGTTTCATTCAAGTCCATTAAGACAAGTCCAGTTCACAGTTACGAGGAATCACAGCAGGTCCCACCCGTCCCTGCAGACCCCAACACGGCTCCTCTGCAGCCTCCCTAGGAGCAATAACCATCACACAAGAAACCTTCCTTAAAAATAAGGCCCACAGCCTGGTCTTTCAACGAAGTGCACAGAGCACAAACTTGAGAACAACCTCTGCTTTAGCTACACCTAGCTCTGCCATCTGCTTAAGGAGATCAGCTCCTAAATGATCCCTAGCCCTAAAGACATGGATCATCCCTAAGGCAATGCTAGGTAAATACCAGAGCACAGGGATACCTGGTCAGGCCAGTTAAGCTGATGGGGAGAAGGGCTAGAAAGAGAAAAATAAGAGGAGGGAAAAGCCTGAGGAGTCGAGAGAGAAAGAAAGGTGCAGGGAAAAGGCCAGAGAGACGGAGAAATCAAGAAAAACAAGGACAGGGAGTCTTGCAGAGAGATGGAGGAAGAAAAAGTAGGGTCAGGGAGCAGCACAGAGGGATAAGGAAGAGGGTGGGAAGAAGGAAGGAGGGACAGAGAAAGACAGGGACAGGGAATGGGACTTACAGACAGAGTGAAAAAGAGGACAGCGAACAGGACAGAGAAAATAAGGACTAAGAAATAAAGGGAGGGTCAGATCTGGACAAAGAGATCAAGAGGAAAAATAACAGCAATGGGCTGGAGGAGAGAGATGGAGGAAGAAAGGCTGAGAAGCAGGGCAGAGGAAGGGAGAACAGAAAAAAGGGAGAACTGAATGGACTGGTGGGCATAGCGAGACACAACAGGACAGGCAGTGGGACAGAAGAAATCTGGTTAACTGTCTCCCCCTCTCTGAACAGTCTCGTTTAGCACTAGTGATGCAGCATTAGCAGCTCAAGTAGTTGAAGTCTTAAGCTGCAAGAGCTAACCAAGAGTAAAGTTTTAGATAAAACTAAGGCTGCTAACAAAGAATAGCTGAATCCAGCAGATCCAGGTGGAACAAAGAAGGTAAGGACCAAGGAGACAATTCCATGAGAATCAAGTAACTTTGGAAGAAGGCCAGCCCAGCGACTGTGAAAACCAATAAGAAATCAAGAGACCACCGACCAGAATCAAGTGACTGGAGCTAGGGCTGGGCTTGGGGATCGGGGGATGGGTGGTACAGGTATAACTGACAGGCATGAATTGGGATAAGGGGCCCTTTTCAGAGGGACCCAGCTTGAGTTGTAACCTCAGAACTAATAAAAGAGTAAGTGGAAAATCAGCGGGATCCTAGGGTCGGACCCTGCTGCGGTGGCCGGCGTGTGTAAATCGTAACAGAAATAGAGACAGAAAAGATGGGAGAGGAAGCAGGACAGAGGAACAGCAAAAGGGAAAAAAGGGTCAGGGAGCAGGACAGGGTGATAAGGAGAGAGCAAACAGGGACAGAGAGGCAGGACAAAGTGAAACAGGCAAAAATAAGAGACAGGGAGCAGGACAGAGATGGATGGAAAAAAAGCTAGGGTTGGCAGCAGGACAGAGAGATGGAGAAGGAAAAGAGCGCTGGACTGCAGGACAGAAAAGGTGAGGAAAAGAAAGATGACAGAGGGATAGCGAGAGGGAAGAAAAAGGGACAAGGATCTGGACAGAGATGGAGAAAGAAGCAGCAGGGATAGAGGAAGAGAGGCAGGAAGAAGGAGCAGGACAGAGAAAGACAAATAAGGGCAGGGAGAGGGAGAGAGATGGAGAAATAATCTGGGGTAGGCACCAGAACAGAGAGTGAGTGAAAAAGCAATAGGGTCAGGGAGTAGGACAGAGGGACAAAGCAAGAAACAATGGGACAGGGAGCAAGGCAGTGACAGACAAGAAAAACAAGAGAGAAAAAGACAAGGGAATTTGAGCCTCACAGAGGGATGGAGAAAGAACAAGAGGGATCAGGAGCCCTGTGGAGAGATGAGGAAGAAAAAAAAAGAAAGGGGGTCAGGGAGCAGCAGAGAGGGGCAGCATGAGTAAGAGGTGGACAGGAAGAAGGACAGGGACAGTGGGATACCGAATGATAAAAAAAAACAGGCAGTGAGAAGGACAGAGGGAGAGAGAGAGAAAGAGAAGGAAGGCCAAAGAAAGTGTCTCCCCATGAGCAGCAACAGTGAACTAGTAACAACAGACAAGGAGAAAGCTGAGGTTCTCAACAACTTTTCTGCCTCAGTTTTCACTGGCAGCCTCTCTCCTCACAGCTCTCAAGTTAATGGCCCACAAGACGGTGACCAGGGCGACAAAGTCCCTCCCACTGTAAGTGAAGACAAGGTTCGTGACCGTCTGAGGAACCTGAACATACACAAGCCCGTGGGACCTGATGAGATGCATCCCAGAACCCTGAGGGAATTGGCTGATGCAGTTGCCAAGCCACCCTCCACGATACTTGAAAAGTCACGGCAGTCAGGTGAAGTCCTGGTGACTGCAGAAAGGGAAACATGATGCCCATTTTGACAAAGGGTAGAAAGGAGGTGCAGGTGGTCCCCTAAGTCCCATTTCTGCATATTCCTGGTAACCAGCAGAACCCGTCAGTGACTTGTTTGAGCCCGTCAGTAACTGAGTTTGGAAAGTAATGGTTCATTTCTTTTTTTTTTTTCCTTTGGGCAGCATCCATTTTTAAAGAAAGCCCAGCCTCTGCCGCTGCCAGCCACGGGGCCTGCACGCCCTCATCCCACAGGCAGAGTGTTCAGCAGGGGTTTGTCAGGGCTGTCCGATCCCAGCTTCCGCCTCCCCTCCTGCTTGGAAACCCCTCGTATTGCTGACACCCCCACCTCCACCCCCCCTTGAGAGGCCACCGTGCCCCACGCCCAGAAACGGCGGCTCTGTGACATCAGCCCCAGGGCCAAGGCCATCAGAGGCAGCGAGACTGCTGCGGGCAGTACGTCGGCGGCTGCGCTGGAGGCAACAAGACCTCGTTCTTGCAGCTGACGCTGACACATGCCGCTGGCAGCAATGAAATTGCTCTCCCTCCTCGTCCTGCTGGCCGTGTGCCGGCCTGCGCACGGCATGTGGGACAGCTGTGGGTAAGTGGGCCGAGGCTCTGGGAGGGAGCTCGGGCAGCCCTTGACGGGCTTCACTGGAGGGGGCCCGCACGGCCCCTGTGGCCACTCCACAGCTTCCCAAACCCCCTGTGGGAGCCTCAGCTCCTTGCCAGCACCCAGGCTGCTGGCACAACCCGTCTACGGGGCTACAGCGGACAGAGGGCTGGAGGCACAGCCACGGGGTTCCCTGGCCCTGCCGTCCGTGCAGCCCCTCGGGGGGAGGGAAGACGGCTGACCTTCAGCCTCAACAGCAGCACAGCCGTCCAGCAGCACACTCATGAGTTTCTTCTTACACCAGGACCTGCGGGCTCCGGCCCATGGCGGCTCACTACGGCATGTCGCGCGTCGTGGGTGGCTCGGGTGCCCAGCCAGGGGCCTGGCCCTGGATTGTCAGCATCCAGAGCCCCTGGGGCCACGTGTGCGGAGGGTCCCTCATCAGCCCGCAGTGGGTCCTCACAGCAGCCCACTGCTTCAACGCGGCCAGGTAAGGAGGAGCAGGGAAGGGGGCTATCCCCTCAGCACCAGCAGGTGCCCCGTCCGCAGCCCCACGAGCTCCTGCCATCCCGCTGCCTTGCAGTATGCCCGGTGCCGGGGCACTGGCGAGCCCAGCTGAGAGACTGCTCCGCAGAAGGCTGGGCTCGTGCCACCGCTTCCTAGCAGCCTCCAGCTCCACATTCCTGGTGCCCAAGGCATGCTAGGGCAGTGGCACCCTCCGCAGCGCTGCTTTCCTCCCTGCCTTGGGAAGCAGAAGGCAGGGAACCGCGGGGCTGCTGCAGCACGTGGCTCCGCTCCCTCTGAGGCCTCTCTGCATCTGCCTTCCAGGTACCTCACCATGTGGCGTGTGGTGATCGGGGCCACCCACTTGGCTCAGCTGGACCCTGAGACCCAAGTGCGCGGTATTTATCGGCTGATACTTCACGAACACTACGATAACGTCACGGAAAGGAACGACATCGCCTTGCTGGAACTGGACCAGCCTGTCCAATGCGGCTACTACGTACAGCTGGCCTGCGTGCCCGACGCCTCGCTGAGAGTGTCAGAGCTGACGAGCTGCTACGTCAGCGGTTGGGGTGCCACCATGGCAAGATGTGAGTTCCCAAAGGGTATTCGTGTGCCAAGGGTAAGCTCGGCACGCTGGGGAGGCGGGCTGGGCTTCTGGGCAGCGGCGGCGGCGAAAGCCAGAGTCAGGCTGCGGGGACGTACGGCCATGGAGAGATGGGCCCGAGCCATTAGCCAAAGTGAGATGGAAGGGCAAGCCCGGCACAAGGCCTCTGCAGGGGCAAAGGCGAGCCCTAGGGAAGGGCTTCGCCCACACAGGGGAGGAGAAGTGGGAACAGAAAGGCTGCTCCTGAGAACTCCTTCCTGTGCTCACAGCTGGAGGATCGACCGCTGTCCTGCAGGAGGCCCAGGTCCACCTCATTGATGTCAAGGTCTGCAACAGCAGCCGCTGGTACAGAGGGGCCGTCCACCCCCACAACGTGTGTGCCGGCTATCCGCAGGGCGGTATCGACACCTGCCAGGTAGGAGCGTGCTCCGCGCCAGCCCCCAGCAGCACAGGCAGCCCTGTCGCCAGCGCCCAAACGTCCCCCGGCGCGTGTTGCGCCTGCCGAGTCGCCCTCCTGCCGCTGGGTCCCCACCGCTGTCGGGGCTTGCCTTCCCTTCCCCGTCTGCAGGCCCTTGCCCAGCACCCCTCTTGTCCCAGAGCCCCGGCACTCTGCCCAGAAAGGCCACCCAGTGCTCTTGCCCCAGCCCAGAGGTCTGCATCCCAGTCCTGGAACGTCCCCCTTCCACACCTCCAGGATCAGCGGGCAGAGAGGAGAGAGCGCCCTACCTTGCAGGCCCACCACCCCCTCCCAGACAAGGTCCTGCAGGCTCCAGCACCTGAGCAGAGCCTTGCTGGGCACTGGGTACAGCTCTGGCAGGTGCCAGGAGAGAGAAGGAGCCAGCCACAGTGCTGACAGGGGCCACCCAACACCACCAGAACCCTCTGACTCTCCTCCGCTCCGCTGCAGGGTGACAGCGGTGGTCCTCTCGTCTGCCAAGACAAGCACGCTGACTACTTCTGGCTCGTGGGGGTGACCAGCTGGGGGATAGGCTGCGCGAGAGCCAGGCGGCCCGGAGTCTACACCTCCACGCAGCACTTTTACGACTGGATCCTGGTACAGATGGGACTGCACCCAGCAGTCCGGGCTGCTCCAACGGCGCGGGCATGGAGTCATTTTCTCACCGCCTCCACCCCCGTGCAGAGGCCAAGGCCGATCCCAACACAGTCGGGCACGTTTAGCTCCTGCCCATTCCCACTCCAGAAGCTGGTGGAGTTCTTTACTCGGGTGCAGGAGCTCCTGCAGGTGCTAAGGGGGAAAAAGGCTTGAGCAGCAAGAGGAAGAGGATCAGTGCAGGCTGCAGAGTAGCACCACCCTTTCCTCCTGGGGCAATGCCTGCTGAGATCCAAAGGCAGCCTCAGTGCCAGTGGCCTGCTCGGTCCTGCCCACGCTCCTCTCAGGGCACACACAACTGCTGCTCTTGACTTAGTTCTTGAAATAAAGTTGACCATTTTCACAGCTAACCATGCTTCAGTCCAGTCTCCTGTGCAAGGCAAGGACTTCCATGCCCAGCACCTGCAGAACGAGGCTGCAGGCAGACAAGTCGGTCACATAGGCAAAGAGTCACTCCAAAAGCTGAAACCGTGCCCGGTCTGAGACGAGGGTGCTCAGAGCCACCGTGGGGTGGAGAAGACTGGCTAGAGGGAGGCTAGCAAGAGGAGAGGAGGAAATGATGTGACACGCAGCCAGCGTTGGGGGTATGCCTTAAGGCACGCAAGCTGAAGATTAGGGCCTGCTGGGAGCCTTCACTTACTGAACACACCGTGGGAAACGCCTGAGCATGCCAAGAGATATTGCTGTCTGTAGCAAAGCGAGTGCGAAGCTGACGGGAGTCAGAGTGCCATGAGGAAGAGCCGGATTTCACAGGTAGTTAAGGGGGATTGGTGTGGGAGGTGGCCACACTTGACAGATAACTGAAGAAAGAGCTGGGGTGGTTTTGGGGAGAGCAGTCTGGCAGGGACAGCAGTACCCAGGAAATAACTGCATCGGTAATGCCGTGGAAGTCCGAGGTGACCCAGCTAACAGCGCCTGAAACACCAAACCTGTGGACGGCTGTGGCAAACCTGGGAGCAAGGGGGGAAAAAATACCCGCGGGGAGGTCCCTTGCTTGGAGGAGACAGGGGCGGAGAAAGGGGGGAGTCAAGGCATTTGAGGGGCATGTATAGGCATGGAAAAAGGAGGGGAGGGAGGGATCAAGGAGCCAACCACACAGAGGCAAACTGCTGGTTGGTGTGCTTGTTTGACTGAGCCCTGCAGGTGATCACCGCAGTGTGTCCTACCTCCTCTTGGAGAGCGATTCCCCCTCTTTTGTGTGCGGCCTCGCTCTGCACCCGGGGCGCGGGTGGGTCCAGAGGGCTGGCGGCCAGCAAGGGCAGAAGGGAACACAGGCCACGGCGACCCAGCAGTGGGCAAGAGCGAGTGTCTCAGGCCAGTACAGAACACAGAACGGGGAGGGAGTGAGGCAGGTACAAGGAGTGAATTGTACGTTCTCAGCTAGTTCTCTTATCTTATGTGATGAAACCATCAAAACAAAGGAATGTTGCTGTGAAGACTCTCCCATCCTCCCCATCCTAATTTGTATATCAGAGATTTTGATCAGTAAGATAACCAATGATTAGGTTAGGATAGGACTATTAAGAAAGTTATAGAATAGGGCGGACCAATCATTGTAAATGTCAAAATTAATAGCGGGCATAACATGCATGCTTATGTTAAAATCTGTTAAAGATCTTGACTTTGCAGAAAAAGGGTATAAGATGTCGAATTTTTGATGTAACTTTGAAGCCCGTCGGGTGGAGCTGTCCCCGTGCTTCCCAGCGCTGCAATAAAGACGTGCCGGCTTATCTGCAAGTGTGTAGATAAGTTTGTCGTGATTGCGACCCTCCGTCCACACTTGGGGCCATGTCACCCCTCTTCTGCTCAGGGTCCCTCCCTGTGCCTGTGCCCTCCCACCTTCCATCACTGGCGTCACTCTTTTGCTTCCCTGTACCTTTCTTCTTCTGTCTGTTCTTGTCCCCTGCTCCCTGTTCGTCCCTCTCTGGTTTCCAAGCCCCTCTCTTGTTCTGCTATTCTACCTGCCCCTTTGGTTTTTCTTGCTCTCCCTCTGTCCTGCTCCCTGCCCCTCTTTTTTCCTTCCTCTGTCTCTGTCCTGCAGCGCATGGCTGGTTTTTCATTCACTGCCTCTTTGTCCCGATCTGCATTCCTCCTTGATGTTCCCAATCTCTCTGGCTTCTTGCCTGCGCTGCTTTTTCTCTCTCTGCCTCTATGTCCCACTCCCTGCCCCTGTCCTTCTCTCTCTTCTTCATAGAATCATAGAATGTATTGGGTTGGAAGGGACCTCTAAAGGCCATCTAGTCCAAACCCCCTACAACAAGCAGGGACATCTCTAACTAGGTCAGATTGCTCAGAGCCCCATCAGGCCTGACCTTGAATGGCTCCAGGGATGGGGCTTCCAGTACCTCTCTGGCAACCTCTTCCACTGACCCAGCACCCTCATATTAAAGAACTTTTTCCTAGTATCCAACCGAAATCTAGCCTTTTCTAGCTCAAAACCACTACCTCTCGTCCTATTGCTACAAACTCTTGCAAATTGTTCTTCCCCTGCCTTCTTAGAGGCCCCTTTCAGGTATTGGAAGGTTGCTACCAGGTCCTCCTGGAGCCTTCTCTTCTCCAGGCTGAACAACCCCAACTCTCTCAGCCTGTCTTCATAGGGGTGTCAGACCTTGGTGGCACCAAACTGATCTCAAGCAAAGACAACAGGAGTTGGAAGAGAAGAGAATGGTAAATGTCTGATTTCCTAGGTAAAGTTAGGAGGGACATCATTTACTTGACTGCAGTTTCTTTGTTGTTGTTTTGTATAGAAGACCCGGCTTATTGCCCCAAAGGGGTGCTAGCTTTGTGGAGTTACCACCTAGCACATGTTTCTGTGCAGAACTGGAATTAAACAAATATCCTGACTGTGTTTTTCAGCTCTTTGCAGACTGAGTAAAAGAACCCTGATTTGGTGGACAACAGAACTTAACAGTGCTAATACCCCCCCTAGCTTTTTGGAAAAGACGTAGAAGAAAGTGTGAATAATGAGCTCATAGAGAGGAGAGAGTAAGAAAAGCCACAAGATGACTGAGAGCTATGTCTGTAGTTGGATAAAGCTGCTCCGAGAGAGAGACATCCATCTTCCCTGCATGGGAGAGTCAGGGCAACGATTAGAAATGAGGAGCTGTAGTCAGGTGTCCTTTTTCAACCCCAGTGTCGAAGCTGTCCTTTGAGCATTTCCTAATCCCACTGCAGCTGAAGTGGGTCAGGTACCTCAAAAGCATCTCTTGACTGACCCAGCTGATCTCTGCACTTGTCCATATGTGAAGGGGGAAAATACCCGCTTTGAGTAATGGCCTCATTAATCGCTTTAGCGTCTGGGTCTGGGTATGGACTCTGACAAGCAAGAGGAGTTGAATAGACTTTTAATGGGTCTCCCCCTGTTGCTGCTAGTGTTTCTGTAGGGATCCTTAATCTGTTAAGTACAGTTCTTGCCTCCTGTCCCACTCCTCTCTCTCTGCTGGTTTCAGCTGGTAGTGAAAAGTCGGGGGTTTTCTCTGTTTTTCCCTTTCTAAAGCAAGGGGTTTATGGGGTAAAAAAAAAAGCTAATGCTGCCTTTAAGTGAATGGTGCTCTACCCTGTCGGTCCTGTGCTGCTTCTGACTGCAAATGAGCCTCAACACGCAGGACAAGTGGAGGGTTGGAGGTGAAAATTATGCCTTGCTGTAGCTGGAGTTCCAGGGCAGTAACCTGGGGGCCTCCAAACCAGGTGCCTGGTGTCGTGCTCTGGCTAACGGGGCAGTGAGCTGGCTGAGCCAGATCTGAACACCCTCTACAACCAGAGCTTGGCTTGGGCTGCTTTATATGCTGACTGCTTTAGATAAAACAGCCGTGTGTACAGCTGAGCCTCTGGACTATAAAAACTGAGCACCGTGTTAAGAGCAGGAGGCTCTCCCAGCAACATTCGCTGCAGATTGGTTCATGTTCTCCCACTCTTCCATAAAGAAACCCAAGGTAATACTGAATTCACTGCATGAGCTGTGTTTAACAGACTGCTTTGTTATTTCTCCTTCCACTAGAAGGCCCTTCCAGAATCAGCAGCAGCACAGCAAATACATTGAACGAAAAGAAGCCGGTGTTAAACTGTCTTGTTTAGTGTCATCAGGAAGCTGATGGGAATATCCTTAAGTCAAAACTGGTATGGAACTGGAAATGGGTCCAAAACCTCTGCTGTGTGGCCCTTAGTAGGGTTGAAACCTTTTCCTTTCCTGGTGATTAGTTCTAGCTGTCCAGAGCAATGCAAATCAGTTGTGTTAAGTTGGTAGCAACTTGGATCTTTTCTTCTATCCCCAAATGTTTTTCAAAAGAGGTAGTTGTGGCTTCTAAATTGGGTCAAGTTATCTAAAAATCATCAGCAGGATTTTTTTCCTCATTTCTGTTAGTGCTGGGTAAAAGAGTAGAAGTTGATTTGGAAACCTGTAAGCTGAAGGGTGTTTCCCAATAAGTTTATTTTTTTGCTTTTGTGGAGTCTTCAGCATTTTATTTTCTCCCACAGTACTTGTAGGCTGCAGAAGCAGCCCCAGAGGCACTATGAATTACTTGTGCAATTAGCTTGGCTCCTGCTAAGGATATAGATTGCCGTCATACTCAGAAGCTGGTTGAAGCGATGAAGCCATGTGGGCTATTTGAAGACGAGGAAGAACTGAATCGCAGGTCTAACAAGGCTGTAAAACTTGTTCACCTCTTCATTTTTTTAGGACAAACGGATGAGTTTTCTTTACAGGCTGGTTGTTCCTGGAAAACTTGGTCAAAGAATGGATGTCAGACCTTGGTGAGAGCAAGGGAAGGATTTTTTATACATTCTTCTGAAAAGAGCTGAAGCCTTTTGATTTCTTTTCAAGGCCATACTACTGGGCTTTATGCTAAAGCTCAACTTTTGACTTTCTTCTCAAGTATTGAGTGGAGCCGTTGTAACTGTCATTGAAATAAGGTCTAAAAGATACCTCAGAGGAAGATCTTGAAGTCTTTGGGGCCCCGAATCAGTCTGTGAAGTGGCTCCATCAGTTGACTTGTAGCAGTTCACAAAGCTGGAACAAGGTGTTGTGGGGGAGGTAGATGGTAAATGGGCACTGATTTGCCCCAAACAGCCTGCAGCACCCAGTCTGCTTCGACATTGTGACAGGAGATTTGCCTTTTGTATAGCTGCTTCATGTGTGCCTGCTGCAGGGAAGACCAACAATAGGTCTTATTTTGGGTAAAGTAATGAAAGGAATGCTACATTGGGGTGGGGGTTGGGGGGTGTGCTTTTGGGTTTTTTGAGTTGCAAGCACTCACTGCAGAAAACCAGCATCAGTCTGTTAGACTAACCACTGGGTACGGGCCTGAGAAGACACTTTATGGAGGCTGTTCTGGTAATGGTGGTGACGGGAGCCTCGGTGGAGTTGACAGCACTTGTGTTTCCTTTCAGCAGAGTGCTTTACCTGAGGAGAGTTGAGAGCAGAAGGAAATGACTTGTGTTCCTCTGGTTGTTTGATCCAGCCTTGTTCTTCCTTCATTAAACCGCCTGTAATTGCCGTGCTATGGAATCAATTAGTGCTGTGTGTGAGCTGGTGGCTCCGTGAAGGCGCTGTAGAGCATTCAGCCTAAAGCAATGCAGGGGCAGCAGGCCCACCACAGCTCAGATGCCCCTTTCCGCTGAGGAGGTACATCCATGTGACGATTACTGGGTGAACAGTCTCAGTTCCGTTGAAGCTGCTCTAGACTGAGCTGCGGATGGGAGCAGTCTGACCTTCAGTCATCCAGTTGCCCAGCAGGGTTGAGACTAATGGAGGAGAAAGAAAAAGACAAGGCTGCTGGGGTAGGACAGGAGGAGCAGAGCAGGAAGGAGGATGGGAGGACAGCGTGAGTGACAGTGGCAGGGAGAGGGGATGGAGGAAAGAAGAGAATGAGATGAAGAGGAGGCAAGCAAACAGGAGGGCGCAAGCGTGGGGTCAAACCCTTCCTCTCTCTCTGGAGAAAAGCTGCTGCTTAGCTGAGTCATGTTTTTCTGCCAAACAACTGCTCTTTTAACGTAGTAATGACGGTGATGCTGCAGACCGTGGAAGACAGAAAACTCTTTCCTTGTTCTCTTTGGTCTATAAGAGTTGCTGAGGTGGAGTGGGTGGCCCTTGTGGCTAACTGCTGTGCGGCAGGAGTGTATTGTGAGGGGTGTTTGTGAGAAGATCCAACAGGAATGTCCAGTATAAACCCCTTGAATCCACTCAGTCATTGCTTCAAGGGAGTCATGCCCTTTTCGTCTCCTTTTGCCAGCTTACATAACCCAGAAGTGATGTGAGTTGCAGGGCACAGAGAGAAGTGTCCGAGTTCTTAGACTGGGGAGGCGTGAGGGTGTTGCAAGGAGATGTTGAGTGCTGTATTTAATTTATGGTTTATCAGCGTTTGGACGATGGATGTTCTATCCCCAGTCTGGTAGGCAGAGGTCTGTGAAGCAGATGAGGCAAATCTTAGGGAATGAGCTGGTGGAAGACTTGCCCGCTGGCACGAGAGGCCTAGAATGGACAAGTGCTGCTTTTGATGGAATGTTTCCTGTAATGCCTTATTTCGCTTCTAGATTTGGCTGTTGCTTTGAACTGAATTTGATGATCCTTTAAATCTAACTTTCACTGCATTTGCTTGGAAATGCTGAGGTAGGAGAAGCCAATTTTGTTATCTCCAGTCAAAAGTTATATGTGCTGAATGGAGATGATGTCTTGTAACTGGTAACATCTATCCTGAAAATCAAACAACATTGTCGTAGAGATAAAAGAAGGAGAAAAGCCTTTGCCTTTGTATTTGATCTATTGCTGCCATTTTTATTGCATGCTAACTGAAAATAATTCATCTCTTCACATTGTGTAGGGGTGTGCAGTACAGACCAAAGGTGACAGTTAATTATTTAATGAGGGTAAATGGAACAATGCAGAGAAAGGATTAGAAACACCCAAAGTACTCTAGACTGTAATTCTTGAGAGAAGAGCAGAGCATCTTCCAACTGAAGGAGGCTGTAAGGCAGGAGAAGAAAGGCACAGCAAGAGAGGCCTTGTGGAGCTAGTGTCTGTGAGCAAAGACAGACCCAGGCTGGGAGGGTGCCGGTCCATAGCGAGTTCAGGCTTTGGATGAGACCCCTAGGTAAACTTGGGCAGCTGGCAGACATAATAGTAAAACATCAGAGAAAACTTAATTAAAAGTCCATGAGCATGGTAGTGCTTTATGTTAGAAGACTGATGCGCCAGGAAATAGATTTCGCAAAGCTCCATCCTGGTTGATAAGGGTGGACGGGGACACTTGCTTTTGAAGTCAGACACACACAAAGTTGTCTTCATCCAGCTCTTTTTGCTGTGCATAGCGTGGCTGTCCCTGGCGCTGCACGGAGGCAATACGGAAGGCAAAGACAGGACCTGAACAACTGCTCCTTCCTCTCCTGCTGATGTGTTACTATGGCACGTGTATTTGTTTTCATGTTGTCATCGATAGACGGTGATACACGGGCCTTTGGAGATTCCGATAGAGAGTCCCACTGTGAGAGGCACAGTATAAACCTCTCGCCTATCTCTGGGTTTCTCACAAGTGTTAGCGAGAAGTCACGTCACATCAGATCTATAGAGAAGCCTGCTCAGCACCACGGTGAGGATATGTCGACCAGACACACCTTAAACTGGTAAGGAGGGCAGCCGAGGTGAGGGGGGATCCTGGGGGGCAGAGTACTTGCTTGAAAGATGTGAGAGGATGTGACTGTTTTGTGTTCTACATGAGCGCTTTAAGCGTGACTGAGTTCCTGAGTTTGTGTTAATAGCTCTCGCATACCTCAAGTGAGCGCTGTAAGACAGGAATTTGCTCTCGACAGCTCCCTCCAAGGAAGTTGTAGTGAGGCTGGTGTTGGTCTCTTCTCCCAAGTAACTAATGACAGGACAAGAGGTAATGGCCAGGGCAGACTGGCTATTAGGAAAAATTTCTTTACTGAAAGTGTGGTCAGACATTGGCCCAGGCTGCCCAGGGAGGTGTTGGAGTCACCATCCCTGGAGGTGTTCAAAAGACATATAGATGTGGTGCTTAGGGACCTAGTTTAGGGGTGGGCTTGGTCGTGTTAGGTTAATGGTTGGACCTGATGATCTTAAAGGTCTTTTCCGACCAAAACGCTTCTCTGATTCTATAACATTTTTTCGGTCATTTTTCGAGTGAAAAGACAAATGTATTTGGTAGAGTGGCAGTTCCCCTCTCGGCTGTTACAGAGGTACCACTGGCACTAGAGAAGATCCTACAGACAGCTCTGTGCTGTATTATCCAGCCACGTGGTAGTTAGTCTTGGAGAATGCTGGTTCTGCAGGGAAGCCCAATATGTGAGGTACCCACCAGCAGGATAGATGTTTGCATGTGGGTTTATGCTGTGTTTATCTGGGTGTTTGGGAGTTGTCCAGAACTGGCATTATTGTGACCATTTCCCAGAGAAATAAATCTCTGTTGAACATGGGTTCTTGATGCATCAGAGGGAAGGCAGCTTCTCTCAGCCTTTGTTCCACTCACGCTTTATCAGGGTCACTAAAAGTGGGCTGAAGTGAGATTTGTCAATCGTAAAAGGCTCAGGAGATGGATGACCACAAGGGATGTTACTTTTGAGAGTTGTTAAACTAGGAGGGAGGTGAGAAACGGACGCAGATGCAGACTGACTGACTTCCAAGCCAGTCAAACCCTAGATTGGGGTGGCACCAAGGCTAAGTTTAAATGTTCTTCAAGTGGAGTTTTTCATTCAGTAAGGCCTGCAATTGGCTGGTAGGTGTTGGCTGTGCAGGTATATGGGGAAAATGACAGGCTTTCCAATTCAGGAAATTGCACTGGAGATTTAAAGCAATTGTTCATCCATATAGTTTGAACGCAGAGCTGCGGCTTTCAGCGATTGGATCAATTTTGAAATGCCACCCTCCCTCGTAAGATGTCCGAGACTTCAGCCAAGGCTTTGGCACTTTCCGCCTGTTTTCCCAGTCCCTGGTTTCTGCACCTTTACAGGAGAGAACCTAGAGAGCTACAGGAGCTCGCAAAAGAGGCGTCCTTAGCAGCAGTGGCGGAACTCAGTGTTAGGATTTTGAGAATTTAAATGCAGATTCTTAAGCCCGCAGGGTTCCCTGGTATGCTGCAAATGAATTGTATCAGGATGGGGTTTAGCTTTTAGTCAGACAGCAGTGATCATTTCAGCAAGATGGGTTTGCGTTATTAAGCATTCAAAATCCAGTGTAAAGCTCCTAAAATACACAGTGTTGTCCACAAATATAGAACCGTCTGGTTGTGCCTGCACTGAATCCCCAGGAAAACAAGTGAAGCCTTAAATCATTATGCCATGAAGAGCAGAGTTGATTTAAAATTAGTTTCATGCCCTTTTTTTCCTATCACAGTCCTAACTTTCTTTTGATTGTAAAGTTAATCCTGGTTTTAGCTGTGTATTTTGGTAGAGAAGAGAATGATTGCATCTAGTGTAGAAGCTACTAACTTGAATGGTAAGATGTCAACCAAAATTTGTGAAAGTAATCTTAGAGATAGCATGGGAGCTTGGTCAAGATGTGTGAGGCTGCGGCTGTTCAGTATTCTAAATGCTCCTTCTTTCCACTTGACATCTACAGGGCACTCCAGAGCAGTGGGCCAGGCTGGTCCAGACCTCCAGCGTAACAAAACTGGAGCAGAAGAAGAACCGACAAGCTGTTCTAGCTGTTCTCAAATTCAGACTGGGTACAGGGTATACTTGTTTTGTGCGTTTTATGAGTTATTGTGGGATCCTTTGAGCAATGTGTTCGTGTTCCAGAGGAAGAGAATTTTTTGGGATGCTTTGTGACACAGCACATTTTTCAGGGCTGCTGTCATGATGTCACGGGAACGTTGGCCCAGAGGAGAAGGAAGGTGTCAGTGCCCAGAGCAGCCTTTGTAGCACGCTCCTTCCAGGAGGGTGTGACGAGAGTGCCCTTTTGTCCCCTTGGTTGGGCCCCGTCTGCAGACTTGTAGTGTAGCACTGCAAAGGTGAAGGAGCAAGTCTGTGGTGTGCTCTTCAGTGTTCTTTTGGCTTTGGCCCATTCCTTCTGGTTTTTGCTAGACAAAGTGTGGCTGATGACGGATCTAGCAGGTAAGCAGAGGGGTTTACTAGGTGCAGGATATCTGGCTTCTGTATCGATGTGTCCTTTTGCTGTTCCTTAATAACGTTAATAAAATACCATTAAGGTACCGATAGTGCAGAGGAGGCCACAAAGGTGGTGAGGGGGCTGGAGCACCTGCCCTGTGAGGACAGTCTGAGAGAGTTGGTGTTGTTCAGCCTGGAGAAGAGAAGGCTCCGGGGAGACCTTCTCGCGCCCTTCCAGTGCTTAAAGGGGGGCTACAGGCAAGGTGGGGAGGGACTCTTTGTCAGGGAGTGCCGTGATAGGACGAAGGGTAACGGTTTGAAACTGAACGAGGGGAGATTTCAATGCGATCTTGGGAAGAAATTCTTTCCTGGGAGGGTGGTGAGACACTGGAAGAGGTTGCCCAGAGAAGCTGTGGCTGCCCCCTCCCTGGCAGGGTTCAAGGCCAGGCTGGATGGGGCTGGGAGCAACCTGGTCTGGGGGAAGGTGTCCCTGCCCACAGCAGGGGGTTGGAACGAGATGGTCTTTAAGGTCCCTTCCAGCCCAAACCATTCTACGAAAAGAAGCTGCTTTAGCTCTTGGGCAGAGCAGAAGCATTGACTGTTAAAGATCAATTTGCATTTTCTTCACCAAATTTCTGTTTATTTTATTGGCTGGCAAAACCGGGCAAAACATAGACACCAGAAACTCTAGAAAAAGAGTAGCCTAGTATATTGTCCTGCTGTCTTGCTTGCTATGTAAAATAGCTGTGGCTGCTGGAGGGCTGTTGTGAAAGAGAAATGCTATCTGTTTGGATTTACTTGTTTTGTGGGGTTCCCCCCATCAGGCAGTTTTATAACGGCATCTGGTTAATTCTCCCTTGCACGTTGCAGGTGAAAGCGCCCATGGATACCCAGAAGCCCGTCCTTCGGTGAGTGTGAAAGGAACCTCTTCCTTCCATGGCGTTTCAGAACTGTGGAGCAGGCTGTGAGCTTTGCCTTTGGTGACAGAGTGCCAGCCTCGTAGGCTGAACGAAAATACCTTTTAGTGTCTATGCAGCGGCAGTAAAGGGGTCACTGGCTGTTCTCTAATTTTCTGTTCAAAAACTTTTAGACAGATGAAAGTCTGGTTCTGCAGACAGAAGATCACTTGCTGTTCTTGGGCATGGTGGAATATATCATTCACAACAGTATTCAGTACTGTCTAATTAATCCATTTTAATTTTTAACAACTTAGTGTCGATTTCTGTTACTTGTTATGATTTCTCCTTAGTACAGCTGGATGTGGAGCTGAATATAGATAAGGTTAGAACTGATACGTAAGTGACTGGAACCATTGCAAGAAAGTTTGAAATAATCCTCCACTCTAATGAATACTGGATTGCATAGCAATCCCAGAGATGTAGTCATGCCCTCCCCGTGAATATTGACCAGCTTTAGTAGTGTTGATGTGAGTGGACTGAATAGCAAATGACTGAACGGGGATTTGGCCTTTATTTTCGAGTATCAAACACCTTAATTTGAGGTTTGGGATTACACAGCAGAGAGCGTGTCTAACCAAATGAAAGTCATCTTTGAATAGTCACACTTCAGATTTTCAATTGATGCCACTTTCATCATCTTGCTAAAACACACCTTTAAAAGGAAGTTTGGGGTTCAGCAGAGCACCGTAAGCCTTCCCCATGGCTTTTCCCGTGGGTACGGGCCCATTGGCGGATGCTGTGGCAGTTTGCTCTAGCAGACGTAGGCAGTGGTGAGACAGTCCAGACGGGAGCTTTCAAAAGTTACCGACTCAGAGAATGCTGGTTGGATGTCACAGTGCAGGGAAAAGCAGACTCAAGTGTGGTGTGATTATCAAACCTCCCAAGTGCCAGAATGGGGACTGTCACTCACGCTGCTGTCTGTCTGTCCACAGAGCACAAAACCAGCCTCACAACCCCCACCAGCTCCCTCTGTTTCTGAAGGAGAGGATGAAGGTGATGAAGAAGAGGAAGAGGACAACAAACCTCCCCCTGTTATCGCCCCGTGGCCTGAACATACAAAACCAGGAAGTCCCAGCTTTGGTCAGCACTGCAGCGGGTGTCATTCAGAGCTACATGTTTCGGATCAGACAGCATTTGCCGTCCACGGATGAACGGGCTGGAGTCCTACCGTGACCCAGTGCTTCACCCACGTCACCGACACCAGGAAAGTGTGCCTTGAACTTTCCCAGGTAGTCATGAGTTTCCTGTGATTCTGAGAGGGACCGTGTGTTCATCAGTATCAGATAAGAGGCAGCACTGTGTCTGTTAATGCCAGCGGTGTCAACGTGAGCAGCTTTGTCCAAAGTGCCTGTATGGGCTCTCTGGCATCAGCGGAGAGAGCGGTCATCAGACACAGTCCACCCCCTTGCAGGATCCTTAGGAGAAAGTGTCCCCTGGAGGTAGCTGTCGCTCTCCGCAGGCTGTACAAGTAGGTAAATGAAGAGCTTAGGCTGCCCCCTTAGCTTTTCCATGGCTGCAGTTTGGTGAGGAGAATCCTGCACAGCTCTGCCTTGTGAAGAGAAAGGAGGTCTCTGAAGGACTGGAACGCAGTTCCTCGTGGCCACTCCCTATGGCTTGAAATCCTGATGAGAAGTCAGTTCCACCGTTGTGATCAGAAAAGGGAGATGCTTCCTGCTTCTGTTCAGACACTTGAGTAGCAGCTAAAGAGTCGTGTCGTTACCCGAGAAAACACACGAGCATCAAGGCACAAGGCTCTGGGGCCCTGGACAGACCTATTTCTCTATCCTTCCACCACAGTAAATTCATTGTTTGAGGCATCTTTTCAGAAAATCAATGAAAATTGAAAATGAAACTGACCATGAACTTGTGTAAAGCCAGCCTTTCACTTTTGTCTGTTGAGGTTGAGAAGGGGAGAGCAAACCCAAACATTTTAAGAGCCCTGGATGGGGCAGACAGCATCTTCCTAAGGGTTTGCATTTGAAACACAGTCTCAGGGGCATCTCTGCAAGCTGCTTTTCTGACGCAAAATACTTTCTCGTCACAGACCTACACCCGCTCAGTAATTGAACCTGCGGCTGCACCAGCACCAGCTGAAGGAGCCACCACTTGCCAGCCTGAAAACTCAAATGCTTTGTGCAGAGACACGGACCGGTGGCGAAAGAAACCCGAAATGAGCGATGAGGAGATCCTAGAGAAACTGAGTATGTGTTCTGTATTTCTTGTCTGATAAAGCAGTGTGTGCTCTACGCGTGTCTCGGGGTTACAGGTGCTCAGTGTTCATCCTCAGTTCAGTGTCGCAGCGTCCCGACTCCCTACACGAACTGTGACTGTGCTGAAGAGGAAGCGAGAGAGCGCTCTGGGTGTTCCTTGTGCCGCCGAGGGCAGCTGTGACGCGGTTGGATTTGCCTGAGCTGCCTTCTCCGCTGAAGGCAGAAGCAGAGATTGTTTCTGGTTGAGCAGAAGGCTGTGACCTCCTGACTGGCCTAGCGAACACCTGTGTGCTAATGGCCAAATGGACCAGAAGATTTGGGTTCCTGAGTGATCTTTAGACTCCTGATTCTCGGCAGTCATTGGAGCCAAATGTACTTTGCAGAAATCTGTTGGGCTGTTGGTTTGGGATTGTTTTGCTTTGTGGTTTTGTTGGGTTTGGTTTCTTTTTTTAACCCATAGACAACCACAGCACTAAGCTGATTCTTTCAGCCTCAAGGAGCTCTCCTGCCCCAGATACTCCATTGGTGACATTTTTATGCCTGCTGTTACTACTACTGCTTCTACTAATAGATGGGAGTTCATTTTCATAAGAATTCTCTGTTTTTGTCAGAGAGAACTCCTTTGAAAGAACATCAGTTGACACTGTGGATAGAGAGGGGGAGGTGTTTTCAATGTGTTCCAACAGAAAAAAGAAAAAACTTTTATAACAATCCTTGTTTTATTTCTCAGCTTTATGCTTCTAAAGATGTACCCGAGACACATCTGCGTGGCTCGATCAGGTAAAACTGCACTGCAGGCGTGTCTCAGGAGGCAGCCTGCAGCACATCCACTGTATATCCTTCCGATACGGGGCACTTTGTCATAGCTCATTCCCAGCCAGTTCATACCATTAGAATCCTGACCGTTGGCCCCAACCCCTGGCTAGGCCCTACTCTAGGAAAAGACACCAAGCCCTTTGTGATTCTGCAGTACAAGAGCTTAATCTGCTTCTTGCACTTCATAACGGCCAGTGCTGTGTTCTCAGATGGAAACTTCTTGGGTCCATAGCACAGCCCAGTTTACTCTGTGTCTGCTGTTGACTGTTAGGACAGCAAGCGGATGGAGCTACACCTCCTCGTGTGTGATCTCAAAGCCAACACCGTTCTGTCTGTAACGGGGACAACAGCTTGTAAAGGGGTGCAGTCTGGCTGTGGCTTCTTCACAGCGGCTGTCAGTGCTCGTCCTTGTGCTGTACCACCCTTTCTGTCGCACCTGCCCTGCCGCTGATGGCTGGTGTGACTGCAGAGGCTGAAGCCTTCCTCAGCTGGGAGATTTCAGCTGCTCCTGTACAGTTCTCTGCACCCTTAGCAGGTTGACAGGACTCTCAAGAACTGAATCTCAGTGCCATGAGGGAGTATCCAAGGTCTCAGTTCAATAGCTTTAGCTGAGGGCACAATGAAGTAAATTCCAGGGCAGAGGGTTCCTTGCAGGTATGCCAGCTTATAAAGGGAGGAATTAGTGCGTCTTCAACAGAGGCTAAATGTTTGAGGCAGGCTTTGCAAAACAGTGTTAGCAGGGGGTGTAGCCAGTGGTGGGGTTGCCCCGTCGTCTTGCCGTGCTGGCAGGCAGGATTCCTGGCTAGGCATCCAGTCAGATGCCCATGTGGATGCTGAAGCCCTCTGCTCCAGAGAAAAGGCCTGGACAGGGGAGGGAGGTGTTTGTTCCTACTTACAGTGAATGGTGCGTCACCCGGTTTTGCTTTGGATGCACAGGTGAACAAAGAAGCCTGTGTTTGTGATGGTGATACAGGAATATTGCCAGATGGGTCAAACAAAATACACTGTGAAACACTGAAAGTCTTCCTCCTGAACTAAGATTCTTCAAGTATTTCAGTGATGTACGTTGCAAGTGAAACCTTGAGAAGTCATTTGCATTGAGCGATCACCTTTGTTGTTTGTATTTTATCTGGGAAACTACCGGACCAGAGAAAGCAGTATGTTTTTTTTCAGTTATTCCTTCAGATTAGTGTAGCAGAACTTGGCTCTTTCACTCAACACAAACACGGCACCCTAATGACTGCTTGCTCTCCTCGCCATTCAGACCGCCTGCACCTCCGAGTGGGCCAGAAGCCGTCAGGCAGCGCACGCTTCCCTGTTGGCCTTCAGTGGCAGCTGAGCTGCACGGTGGCTGGTGGAGCCGGCCTGTCCCACGGCCTGTGCCGGCCGGGCTGGCCCTGCCTTCCCCTGCCGCAGCGCAGAGCTGCCGGGAGGCGGCAGCAGCCCACCTGGCCTGCCTGCTGACTCGCCTCCCCTGCACCCCTGAAATGATGTGCATCTCGGTTGTGCAACTCTGGCTGACACCAGCGCCTGAGGAGTGTTGCTGCTGCTGTTGTCCAGCACGGCTGTGCTTGTTGGGGGAGGTCAGCATGTGTGCAGTGTCGGGAGTGCGAGCCAAATGCTGGTCACGGATCCGGGTCACGCTGAGGACAAGCAGCGTGGTTCTTCAGATGGCACAAACAAGGTCTGCTGGGGGCCTTAGCCTGGTAATACGTGAGGAGGGTCATAGTTCTCAGAGCCCTGTAGTTCTTGGTTGTAACAGGAGACGCTGTTCTTTAAAAACATAACGGCATTCTTTTGGCAATCTGCTGAAACGTTGAGAAGATCCCCTCCTGGGAACACTGTGCAATATTCTTCCTGTCTGCAAGTGGCACCTGTTCATCAGAATGGATTCCAGAACCCAAGGGGCAGTTAACCTCCAGAAGTCTTAAACCTTCTGGGGAATCGCACAGACTATTTCTTGCTAAGAAGATGAAGGCTCTGTTGTTCCAGCTGTCCTTAGTGTTTCGAGACAACAAGCACTTGCACTGGTACTTGTTCTTTTCTGATCTGCGGCTCCTGTGAATGTTTCTCCAAGTTCTTGGTTTCCTGTCCGGGTGACTCTCCAGAGGACTGTAAAAATCAGTCTTCGTGGAGACTCTCTGTGCTGCGGAGCTGCCTGTATCGTTGTTGTCACCCAGCTGCCTACAAACGGCTCCCAACCCCAGACAGTGGGGCGGCATTTCTGATCTGCTGGAAGGGGGTGTCTCCATTTTTAATGTTGTTTCTTTCAGGGAGCACTGTGAGCGTGGCAGATCCTAAGCAGAAATACACTCGATTTGAACAAGTCGGGCAAGGGTAAGTCCCGTCACAGTTACTGCTACAAAAGCACGGGCCAGGTATTTTGCTGGTGTGATATCAAGCGTGAAGTCGGGCAAGCTCCAAACGTGTTCAGACCCTGGGCTTAGATTCTCCTGTCTCTCAGTACTGATCAGAATTGGTGCCTGTGGTCAGAAGGCGTCGTCAAAGAGCACTTGATGCTGGCAACGTCTTGTCTGCAGCGAGGGGCAGGACCTGGAAGATCTACTGTCCCTCAAGTTTGTAGCACCCGTTTGCTTGTTTTCTTAGGAGAAATCATTTTTGTGTGTCTCAAAATAATACGGCCACGCTAAAGAAAGGAGAAAAATCTTTATTGCCTGAAAGAGTAACTTAGAACCTGATAGCTGTCAGATAAATAACACTTCTCAAGAACATTTCTTGCCACTCTTTTGCTTTAAAAAAGTATTTAGTGATCAGGATTATATCTTTTCTGGCAGAGGTAGTGAAAACCAACCATTCAGTAATACATGCAGTGTCAATGCACTGTCCTTTCCTCAGATGGCTGGCACGTGTGTTCAGGGCTCTCAGAATGACTGCATGGTGTTGCCGGAGTTTTGCAGATAGATCCAAAGAAGAGGTCTAAGAAGGCACAGCTAGACTGTGCGTGTGTTACATTCTCTGGAAAAAAATCCACACACACCCCCGCAAGAAAAAAAAAAAAAAAAAGGAAAAAAACTAAACCCCAACAGAGCAAAACTGGAGAAAAGGGGAAAAGAATGAAATCTATTATTTTCCAGTCTCTGTAGGCACCCTGCCCTTCAGTTTTGGACTGAAAGAATTTAGTATGAACTCTGGAGATTTGCACCAGCCCTTTTTCTTCCTCTTGGACCTAAGTTTTCACTTGGATAGCCTGCATGGCAGGGGGCTTCTGGGCTGCTGCGCTGTGCGCTGCTGGCTGAAGGAGTGGAGGAACCAAGGTGTTTTAGAAACACTACAGGCAGCAGAGAGCTCCTGTCAGGGCTTTCACTTCCAGGGTCTAAACCACTTCTCATGTCTTTGCTGCTCTTTTGTTTCTAGGGCATCTGGAACTGTCTATACAGCACTCGACATCACCACAGGACAAGAGGTGGGTGTCAGCAGCCCCAGCAGATTTGGCAGGGGTTCAGCGCTTTCCCCCATGGTGCGAACAGCGGATGGGCTTTCGGATCGCCAGGAGATCTTTACTGCAAAGACTTCCACATGGCTGGGGGCTTGTGGCTGGGGGTGGGGGCAGTGTCCGAACACTGGGCTCCCCCCTGGGCTGCACATTCACTGACGGACACCCACCCCTCATCCTGCCCAGCTGCACGCCCGACGTGCAGCCCCCCAGCGATGTCTCCCCACCCACGCACCATTCCGTGCCCCCCCAGCCGTATGCCCCCCAGGACCCCAACTACGCACCCCTCCATTCCCATTTACCCCCTCAGCCGTGCCCCCCCCATGCCCTTCAGCCACTTTGGGCCGAGCTCTCCTGTGCTCCCCAGCCATGTCCCCCCACCCAGCCATGCCCCCCCCCCCATTTTGGTTGATGCCCCCTGAGCCCCTCCAGCCATGCCCCTGCACCCCTGCTGGCCCCTCCCCCCGTGCTTTGCCCGCACCCCCGGGCTCCGCTCCCCTGCCCGCGCGCCCCCGACGCGGCCGTGGCCCCGCCCCCCGCCCCTCCCCATTGGCTCCCGCCGCGCCGCTCCCCTGTTAGTTTTCGAATATAAATAGGGGCGGCCGCGGGCGCGCGCCCCCCCCCTCCCCTCGCGCACCGGACGGCGGAGCATCGGCGCGGCCCCGCTCCGCTCCGCCGGGGCCGGGAACGGTCGCTCCAACGGGTGTAATTAACGCCTCCCTTCCTTTCCTGCACTCGCCATGGCGGCGCAGGGCGGCCCCGGTGGCCGTGGGCTAGCCGGAGTGGCCAGGAGGCGAGCGGGCATGTCGCCGGTCACCCCGCTGACGCTGGATATGGACAAGCTGGTGGGACTGGGAAGGTGAGTGGAGACAGGGCGGGGGGGGGCTGCCCCGCACCGCACCGCACCCCCCTCCCCCCCACGCGTGAATGCTGCCGGCTCAGGGATAGTGCTGAGCGCGGAGGGGGGGGACACCACCCACCGCCCCACCCGAGGGGGGCACCCCGAGGGGTACCGGTGGGTCCCCACGGGCTGATCGCCGCCCCCGCCCTGCCCGCAGCCACTGGGACACCCCGAAGCGGCGGGTGGCGGGGCTGTCCTTGCAGAGGTGCCGGGGGTCGGCAGCCTTGGGCTCCCCCCGCAGCTCCGTCTCCTCCGAGTCCTCGGACGCGGGTGAGCGATGGGTGCTGTTGCCACACCCGCCCCTGCCCCGACCCCCCTCCTCCCCGGGGCTGGGGGTGTGCAGGGGGAGCTGTGCCGGGAGGGTGGGCGTTGGGCAGGGGGTCACTGCATGCAGGGGGGGGGGGGGGTCTGGGAAGGCAGGGGAGGGGTTTGAGGGTGGGGAAGGGTCTTTCTGGGGGTGCACGTGGGAGCCGAGTCCCCCGCTCTGTCTCAGCTCCTGGCCATGCTCTGAGTCAAACTGGGATTTTAAACGGGGATTTCCTCCCCAGCGCTTCCTTCCCTGTGCTGGATGATGGGTGGGAGCCCCCCCACCCGCCCAGCCCTGCACCCCGGGGGGGGGCTCGGCTGTGGACCACCCCAGTGGGGGTCCCTGGGCAGGGTGATGTGGGACATCTTGGCCAGGATGGGTGGTTCCAGGGTCGTCCCTTTGCTATGCTGGGGGACAGGGGAAGCTTTGGGTGAGGGTCCCGCCTGAGCACACAGCAGATCCCACCCTGTGGCCCCCTTCCCAGCACTAGAAGGGAACACAGCTGGGGTGGGGGGGGCTCCCCTGCACCTTGCCAGCGCCCCACAGGAGCGGGGGGTGACCTGTGCTGGAGCAGGGTCCCGGGGGCACGGCGTGCCTCCCACCCGCCTCCCCCGGTGCTATCCCTGCCCCTTGTTCCCGCAGGAGTGGGGCTAGACTCCCCCACGCAGGAGGACCCCGCGGCACTGGAGGAAGTGTGAGTGTCCCTCGCCCCGCGTCCCCCCACTCCGGGAGGTCTCCACCCTTGCCCACTGTGTCCCCCCTGCTCACCCTCCCCAGGCTGCCTGCAGTGCCCACGCTCAACCTGTCCCAGCCTTGCTGGGGGGCTGTGCTTCCAGCTGTTCCCTCCACCCCAAAATTGATTTTTGGTGGGGGGTGGTGTGAGAAACCACCTCTAGTGGGGGTGCCGGTGCTGGTGCTCGGCCCAGCCCTGCTGCAGGCAGGGGTCTGGCAGCGGGTGCAGGCAGGAAGCCTCTGTGGTGCTGCCATGCCAAGTCCTCCTCTGGCAGGGATGGCCGGCAGACGGCTCGCTGCCTCACCACGCAGTGGGGTGAGGGTGCTGAGCACCTCCCTGGGCTCCCAGCACCCCCGCTTCAGCCTCCTTGGGGTGCTGCTGCCCAGGCCTCGCAGATTTGGGGTGCAGGGATCAGCTGAGAGCCGAGCTCTGCGGGGCTGAGGGGCTCTGGGTGCCACGCCGGTGGCTTCGCCCACTCCCGGGGCCGTTGGCAGAGCCCCTCTCTGGCAGATGTTGGTGACTGAGTAACTGGGGGCAGATGGTGATGCTGGGGCAGCCTTGGGGCTGGGTGGGCTGGGCTGCAGGGGACACGCCAGTGCCCCCTTCGTCCTGTCTCAGTGTGCAGCTGCATGGCCATATGGCCGGCGGCCAGCATCCCCAGCATCCCCGCTGCCGGATTTACATACAGGTGGAGAGCGGGCGCCACTGCCACCAGCTACATCTGGGCCCCGAGCGGGGTCAGCGGGGTGCCCTGAACCACCCCAGGGTGCTGCTTAACCCCCCAGCCCAGATTGGGGTCCCCCCGTCTGAAACCAGTGATTTCCAGATGGGGTTTTAACCCTTTGTGAGGCTGAAAGCCGCTCAGCTGTTCTCCCCTTGGGGGGGCTGATGACCCCTGCGTGGGGTGGGGGCCTTGTAAGGGCTGCGGCTGCCCATCCCAGGGGCTTCTGGGCTGCTCAGGCTGGGGCACGGGGTGCCATCCCCCCTAACCCTGGCTCCTCTCTTCCCGCAGCTTCGAGACAGCGATCCTAGAATCCAGGAGAGCTCTCAAAGAGTAAGTGAAGGGGCTCTGTCCCTGTGCCCAGACCCGAAAGCCAGGCTGTGCGTCTGCCCTTCCCTGGGGTTTGGATCAAGCTGTTGGTGTTGCTCAGTGGCTGGAGGAATTGCTGCCCTGGGGTCCTTCCAGGGAGGTCTCACCCCACTGTGGGGACCCAGGGGACAAGGGGGTCCATGCCAGCTTCGGGGCGGTGGGGGGGGTGGGATGCTGCTGGTCCAGGGCATCTTCTCTCCTCATTCAATCCTTTTCTTTTTGCAGCAATAAGCTCCTTATCCGGAGGATCCACTCACTGCCAGTAAGTCCCGGGGGCTCTGCAGGGCTGAGCTGAGGGCGGCTGGATCCTGCTGTGCCCCTGGCTGAGCTGGGAGGAGGAGGAGGAGAAGGAGGAGGATGGAGCTGGGGAGCGCAGGGGCTGTGCAGCACCTCTCACCCCTCCCAACCCGCCCCGCAGCCACAGCTCCTGGGGGCCAGCCCGGTCCTGAAGAACATCTCCCACTGCCGGGAGTTCAACAGCCACGGGGCCAGGGAGCAGAGGGGCCCAAGGAAGCCTGAGGACAAGGTGAGGGGGGGCAGCAAGGCTGGGGAGAGGGAGGCAGGACCGGGGAAGGGGCAGGGGGATGCCATGCCCACCCCCCCCCTCCCCCACTGCTGCAGGAGGGGTTTGTCTTCAAGAAGCTGCAGAGGCCAAGTCAGCACAGCCGGCTGCCCGCCGGTGATGGGGCTGCGGGGAGGGACCCCCTCAGCCAGAGACTCGCCTCTGCACCCGGCCTGCTGGTGAGAGGGGCTGGGGGCGCTGAGAGGGGGGCACCGGGGGTGGGTGGTCCTGCTGCAGGGGCTGCTGAGCCGGGACCTGCTGCTCCAGCCTCCCTGTTTGCACTGGAGACCTGTGGGTGTGGGAGCTGGGGGGACTGGGGTCACTGTGTCTGCAAACAGGGCTGGTGTGGGGCTGGCCCCACTCCTGAGCCATGGGCTGTGACGTGTCCCCTCCCCAGTTCGACACCCCCGAGAAGGAAAACGTCGCCCAGGGCGAGAGCCCCATCATCCTGCGCCGGTGCTCCTTGACCTCCTCCATGTCTGAAGAGGAAGATGATGGCTTTGTGGAGATCCTGGATGAGGAGGAGATGAAAGTAGGGAGGGCTCCTCCATCTGCGCAGCTGGATGGACCCTGGGCAGGGGCTCCGTACCTGCCCAGGGGGGTGCGAAGCAGCAGTGGGACTCGTTCCCTTCATGCTCTCCTCTGTCTCTCCCCTGTGGCCCCCCCAGGTGCCTCCCCAGAAGAGCGATACCGACGGGCCACAGGGGATGGAGAACCTACTGACTGCGCCCCTGGTGAGGAAGGAGGAGGCCGAGCCGGTATGTTGGGTGTCTCGGGGGGTGGATGGGGCCCCAGGCTCCCCCTTCCTGGGGTCTCCAGGGTGGGGTCTGGGGGTCAGGGTCACTGGTTGGCGAGCAGCACACACCCCCCAGGGCTTTGGGCTTGTCCTGGGTGGTGTGCAGCCACTAGAGAGGGACCCTTTTGCCTTTGTTCTCGTGGTGCTGGGGGGGGGGTGTATGTGGGGGGAAAGCCGGACCCTTGGGCAGCGACACAGGCTCTCTCCCTACACAGTGTCCGGTGAAGCGCGGCAAGTGCCGGCAGCTCTTCCGCTCGCCCTCGATGCCCAGCAGCGTCACCAGGCCCATCCTGAAGTGGATAGACCGACCCCAGGACCGGGACACCCCCGTCAAGACCAAGCGACGGAGGAGCGTGGCCGGTAGCTCTGGCGAGGAGGCGGCAGTGGCGGAGCCGGTGGGTGATGGGGAATCCTCGGGGTGAGGCGTCCTTGCCCATCCCGGGTGGGACTGCCCGGTGCCACGGCTCTGCCGGCGCCCTCGCTAACGCCGAGGGGGGTGTCTTTGGTTCATGTCCCCGCAGAAAGCGCGGCTGCTGTGCTCCAGGTCCTTCTGCCATGAGGAGATGGAGAACCTGCTGGCCAACGGCCATCAGGAGCTCATCGGGGACTTCTCCAAGGTAGGGCTGCTGGGGGTGCTGCAGGCTTGGGGGTGCCGCCTGCCCCCCTCTCCTGAAACAAAGGGGGACCATCAGTGGAGCCCTGCGCTGGTGCCAGAGCCCCAATACAGCTGGTGGCCCTTGTTTGGGACCAAGGGGACTTGGGGCTGAGACTCCAGCCTGAAGAGCCTGACCCGCTGCTCTTCCAGTGCCGCAGCCCCGTCCCTCTTGGGAGGGAGCAAACCTCGCAGGCGGGGGGTCTTCTGGGCTGGGGGGAGCGGGTGGCAGCCAGGACGTCTCCCCGGGGACAGATTCTGACCCAGCACCCGCCTCTCCTCCAGCCTTACCTTCTGCAGACGGTAGAGGGGAAGCACCCGGACCTGAAGTACATTTCTCCCGAAATGGTAAGGGAGCAGTGACCTCTTCCCCAAAAAAAACACCCCCACAGGGCTGCCTCCCTGCCCCCCCCCCCCCCCCCCCACCCCGGTGACGGGCTCCCCCCACAGATGGTGGCAGTGCTGACGGGGCAGTTCAGCAGCCTCATCGAGAGCTGCGTGATCGTGGACTGCAGGTACCCCTACGAGTACGAGGGAGGCCACATCAAGGTCAGAACCGCCGCTGCGCCCCTCGGGGCTGGGGACAGGGTGGTCATGGGTGGGGGAGACACAAACCTGTCAAACCTCAGAGGGGCTGATGCCCCCCCCCAAAGGTGCTGAACCCCCTGGAGGGGTTGAGAGCCTCCCCAAAGGTGCTGAGCACCCCCGGAGGTGCTGAGCCCCAGCTGGAAGGAGGAGGGGGGTGAAGGCATTCCCAACAGATGGGGGGGCAGGGTATAGAGGGCCACCCCCCCACCCCCCCGAGATGAAATGGGAGGAGCGGGGGGCTGAAAGGGGCCCCTCTCCCTCGCCAGGGCGCCGTCAACCTGCCGCTGGAGCAGGACGTGGAGGAGTTCCTGCTGAAGAAGCCCATCGTGCCCTTCGACGCCAGCAAGAGGGTGATTGTCATCTTCCACTGCGAGTTCTCCTCCGAGAGGGGGCCCAGGATGTGAGTTTGGGGGTTTGGGGGGGGTGGGGTGGACGCTGGGTTCTGCCGGACCCCCTGGACATTGCAGGATCCTATCTGGATGCCAATCCTGTCCCCTGTCCCGCAGGTGCCGGTTCATCAGGGAGAAGGACTGAGCCTGTAACGAGTACCCCCACCTCCACTACCCCGAGCTCTATGTCCTGAAGGGGGGGTACCGGGAGTTCTTCCCCCAGTACCAGGTAAGCCCCCCCTAACTTTCACCCCCTGTGTGGGAGGGGGGGCGGTCCCTGGCAGGAGGGTGAGAGTGCTGGGTGGGGGGAAAACACCCTCTCCACTCCCCAAAACCCTGCCCTGTGAGGGGAAAGGGTCTGGCTCTGAGCATCCTCCATGAGGGTGGTATCTCCAGGGGAAGGGGGTTGTGCTGGGGGTCCTGGGGGGTGCTGGGTTTGCCCCAGGGGGTGGGGAGGGGGGTCTGCGGGTGCTGACAGAGCTGTGGGTGCCCAGATGCACTGCGAGCCCCAGGACTACTGGCCGATGGACCACGAGGACTTCAAGGAGGACCTGCGCAAGTTCCGCCAGAAGAGCCGCAGCTGGGCAGGCGAGCGCAGCAAGCGGGAGCTCTACAGCTGCCTCAAGAACTTCTGAGGGACCCCCGCAGCCCCCTGCCCACCCCCTACCCGGGGCTGCTGGTGCTCAGCGTCGCCCAGCCCAAAACCTGGTCGCCAGCCCGCCCCCACACACACACAGCCCTCCCAGCTCTGTGCTGGGTGCCCTGCCCAGCATCGCCCCCCTCAGCAGCGCGGGGCAGGGGGCCATGGTTGTGGGGTTTTACCCCTTTTTTACCCTAAAAGGTGTTTAGTTTTTACCCCAAATGGTGGCTGGGGGCTGTAGCATGTGGGTGGGGAATGCCTAGGGGGGCTCAATCCCTGCCAGGTTGAACCTTCCTCTGGGAGTGGGGGTCAGGCTACCTCCCCTCCCCAGCATCAGGGATGGGGCTCGGGGGCTGTGGGGCAGCCCCCCAAGCCAGTGCCCCCCTTCCCCTTGCACCCTGGGCTGGGTGGGGGGTGGCTTTGCCAGCTTTGGGAAAGCCACGGGGCTGCAGCACGTCCCCCCCCCCACCCCCCCGAGCCCTGGGGGGTGCCATGGAGCTGGGCAGACCCTCTCTGGGAGGCTGGGTGTCCACAGGGAAGGTGGGGACCCCCGTCCCTGAGGGCTGCGACCCCCCCCTCAGCAAAGCTTAATTGGCAGAACTGTTACAGAAAAGCACTTAAACGTCCTTTGCAGCCAGGGGGTGCTGCAGGGGGTGGGGCTTGGGGGTGCCCCTTGTACCGGTCACTATTTGGGGAGTTCCTTGTTGTTGTGGTGTTTTGCCACCCCGTTGGTTAACTTTGGGGGGGCAGGAGGGGCTTCACCCCCACCCCAGAGTGGCTGCTGCCAAAGCACCACATGCTGGGGAGGGGGGAATGGCCCCTGTGCCCCCATGTCTTGTCTGTTTTTATTGTTTTTTTAAACATTTCTGTTTAATAACTCTGTGAGGAGGGAAAGCCTTGGCTCTGGTCTGTGACTGCGCTGCGAATCTGAGGGGGGTCGGGGGGTCACCCCCTGCTTTGAGGGTGGGGTTGGGGTGCTTGGGGGAACAGGAGAGCTGTTTAAAGGGGTGATGGCTGCCCTGTGGGGCTGGGGTCACAGCTGGACCGACCCCCTCAGGGCTGTGTGTGGGGCAGGAGGAGGGGTGGGGATGGTGGGGTGACCGTGGGGTCCCACAACTGGGACAGTGGTGTGTGGTGGGGGGGCACCCCCAGCTCGGTTGTTGTGCCCCTCACGCTCGCCCTGCCACCTGCTGCCCCCCCCCCCGGGTGATCCTGTGTCCCCAGGCCCTGTCACACACACCACCACCACCACCCCCGGGGTGATCCTGTGTCCCCCAGGCCTGTGACACCCTGACGTGCGGAAAAGACTTTACAACCCGAAAGGTTACACAGTAGGTGTGCTTATTGCGCGCAGATGCACGGGGGATCGCTCCACCACAAACGTGCATCCCCACTGTGGCCGCTTCTCCAGTATTTACCCAGTTAAAACATCACCTATTTCGAAATGCCTAGACATATTCATGACCTGTCCCCAAAAAGGCCATTCCTTCCTGTCACTCCATTTCCATAATCTCCGCCTCGGGCTCCTCCTCGGGGCGCTTGCGCAGTTCCTCCTGGTGGTCCTGGGCAGGGGTCTTCAGGGATGAAGGCCATAGGTCTTCCTCGCTCTGTACTCCTCCCCTCTCCCCTGGAATCTCTAATTTGGCTGAGCTTGCAGTACCAGACTGGTTTCAGCCTGGTCTGTCCCTGTGTGCACACCTGGCTGTCTCCTCTTTGTTCTTGTTTAGAGATGGATGTTAGTGAGCCCTCCTTAGCCCTTAGCTCCTCCTGCCTTTGACGCCTTTGAGTCATGAATTAGGTCCTTGTTTCTGTCTTTTCTGTTTCCCTTATCAGCTTCTTTCTCAAGCAATTTGCAGGGGGTAGTGACTAATTGCCTACTTGCATGCATGTTAGGTCTGGGATGCAAGTTTTAATAGGTTTAGCTTTGTTTTCCTATGTAGCTCCCTATTAATATTTTCGATGTATCTTTGGTTATACAATATATTTTCTATGTGGCCCCCTATCACCAGCTGTCTTTTCCATGAGGTAATTTAGCTGTGCCTGTTCATCTCAGTGCCCTTGTTTTCTTCTTTCAGCTACCTGGTCGGTGATGAGCTCCGGGTGGTGATGGAATACATGGCCGGAGGCGCTTTAACCGAAGATGTTACCCAGTTTTGTATGGAGGAAGGGCAGATGGCAGCTGTCTGTAGGGAGGTGAGGGATCCCGCGTGTGCTTCCTCTTCCTTGGACGGGATGGTACTGGTGAACAGGTGGCAAGAACATGAGGGATTTCATCTTGAGAGCTTTGTTTCTGCCTTGCTTTATGATATGGAGAAGAAAGGGCACCTTAAGTGAACTGCCTGACAGTGTCACTGCACTTTCTGTACTCTGTGATTACACTCTTAAACACCGTTATTGCATTACATGTTTTTACTTTTTTTTTTTTTAGTTTGACTCTTCTCAACTTTTCCTCTTTAAACACGTGCCTGGAGCATGTCTGTACTGCATTCCTTGCCTGTAAAAGCAAACATGCTGGTGGCAGAATTTTAAAAGAACAGCCAGGCAAAGGAGAGACTCATTTGTCAGAGTCTCAGCTTAAAAGGATAGCATTCCACCCAAAATGGTGTTTGCTCCTGAAAAATGACTAAGGTGCTATTTCCAAATCTGCTGTAGAGCCTGACAATAAAGTCTTTGTCCTGCAACCTCCTACCCAACAGTGATCTACTTCACACAGAAGGAAGGGACTTTCTCATTTCTGGCAAACAATACTTTGTCATATGGATGGACATGGCACACTGATTGCGGCAGCAGCCGTCCTGCCTGTGCTTTCAGGGGCTAGTCTGTGACAGTAATGGACATTTCTCTTCCCAAACCTGATATGCCTTCGTTTGGAAAGTTGTTACTTTAATAGTGTTGAAGCAGCAAGCTATTCCTCTTGACAGTGCAATATTCAGGCATTGCTCGCAATTCATCTGGAAATTCAATGTTTTAGAGGCATTTCATTCTTGAGTGATGAAATCAGGTCATTAATTTTTACCCTCATGTTTCCTTTTTACCTATCAGTGCCTGCAAGCCCTGGATTTCCTTCATTCAAAGCAAGTGATTCACAGGGACATCAAAAGCGACAACATTCTGCTTGCAGTGGATGGGACTGTCAAATTGGGTAGGTATTCTTGGTCAGGCACAGCCTTCCCAGACTGTGGCATGGGGCTGCTTTTGACTGACAGCCAGTTCCCCAGAAGGGATTCCTGTGGCAGTGCGCTGACCACTGCTGCCAGCTCCGAGCACAGTTCCAACCTACAGAGAGGCACAGAAAGGAGAAAGGTGTGAAGAGTGTCTTGGGTTTGTGTGTGGCCCTTCCAGAGGGAGGGAGTTACAGTCTAACAGTTCAAGTCAACAAAAGCCACTGCAGGGAACTTGAGGGGTGGGTTTTAAGTGGCCAATTCAACAATATTTCCGTGGCTACAGCACTGAGCAAACAGAGCACGGCTGCTTTTCCAGATAGATTCCACACCGTGTTCTCAGGCATAGAGTGGGGATTTCTTTTGCTCGCTTTCCTAATTCGAGCTGCCTTTAACACCACTTGTTTTCCTCCTCAGCTGATTTTGGCGTCTGTGCTCGGCTCAGCCCTGAGCAGACTCGACGGAGCACAGTGGTCGGGTCTCCATACTGGCTGGCACCAGAAGTGGTGACGAAAGAAGCCTACGGCCCCAAGGTGGACATCTGGTCCCTTGGGGTCATGGCAATAGAGGTGGCGGAAGGACAGCCTCCTTTTATTGATGAAGATCCTCTCAGGATAGGGTGTACATAAAATCAGATACCAGTGTCTTTCAAATCTATCCCGTTAATCCCCCGTGAGGCAAAACCCCAGCCGCATCAGCTGGAACCAGTTCCCCCATGGCCCGCTTCTAAAGCTGTCACTGCAGCACAGCAGCATCTCCTGTAGCTTTGGTGACGTCAAGGGGAAGACTTCCAAAGAGACGTGACTTGTAGCCAGGTCAGAGATGTGCCATCTCTGCCTTCAACTGGGCTTGAAATACCTTGTATGCTTTTTGAAATCTCTTTGAGCTGTATCTCTGAGTGACAGCGATTTTTCAGCGGCAAGTTTCTCCAGTTGGTGACTTTTTCTGAAAAGCATTCCGGCTGTGTCTGCAGGCAGAGAAGTCTTTTCAAACTCGGATCAGTGCCGATGGCTCACCTGAGCCTTTCAGGTAAGCAGTGTCGCTGCTTGTAGAAATGCCATAATTACTCATTAGCAAATGACTTTCTAAAAATGGGTTTTAGCACAGAAACTTGGAGTAAACAAATGTATTTTTAATGTTTTGAGGTTTTCCGTTTCATCCTCATTCCTTAAAATGAAATGACCAGCTCTTATCCCAAATGAGTGTGTGATAGTGAAGGCGTGTATACCAAGATAAAACCTCATGACTGGTAGCTGGAATAAAGTTAGGTGCTGCACAGTTAATTCCTGATAGGGATGCAGGAATGTATGAGGAAATTAATTGTGACCGTGTGTATAGATAGATCGTTTGTGTTGAGGCTGGAATTGAAATAGAGCATGACGTGTAGCTTTTCCCATAGCAATAAGGCTGTGCTCTCTCTGGTCTATGGCACCCAGACTGTGTGCTGCAGGCCGAGAGAAGAAACAGCAGAAGGGTCAGGACATACCCCCAGGCAGGCTACTTAAGAAAGGAATACAACAACTACACCAGTGTCAGTCCTCCGCTCTGCTTGAACAAAGATTCCTGAGTTTTCTTGGAAGGCTTGTTTTGGTTTGGTAGGTGCCCGGGGTTGTTGGTTCCAGTGCACACAGGAGGAGCGGTGTGCACTGTGCCACCTCCTGAGGGGGGAGAAGAAGTAAAGAGGTTTGGGTTCAGCCTGATGCTGAGTCAGCTGAGTGCACCGCAGCTGGCAGGGTGGCAGTAGGCCTGTGTCCCTGGTTTGCAGGCTGAAAATTCCCAGCTTCCTTAACCTCAACTGTTAATTAGGGCTCCTCGAGAAGCTTCAGGTCGACTGTGAGGAAGGGAACTGGATTTCTTATCTCTGATCAAATTCACATTCAGCCATTCCTGCCCTTGCCCAGATTGAGATGCTCTTTTTCTTCATACATGCCTCGTCTGCTGCGGGAGTTGAGATCAGCTTGAGCACTCAGAGCTTCACGGTGTCTTCAGGTGTCTGAGTCAAACTGCAGGAGGTTAAAATCAGGCACCTGGAGTTGGTCCCACCTGTGTTCACTTCCTGGGCTCTTGGGCAGGGGCTGTTGCCCCTGAGCTGGGAACAGTGAACAGCTTGTGATGGACTGCCTGAAGTTCCCCAGTTCCCAGCTGGTTTTATGAAGGTGAATCATCTCCAACAGGGACAGGATCCCTCTGCTGTTGTGTGTGGAATCACAGAGTGCAGCGAGAGCTCTCAGCTGCATCCAGACAGGAGAGCTGATAAGCAAGACCCGTCTTTACAGGTCAGGTTTTTAGCTGATGGCACACAGTAGCTGTTGGGTTTAATAGTCACATTTAGACCCCATCCAGGGAGTTCTGCAAAGCCTGGAAACCAAAGGATGTTCTTTCACATTTTCGTGAATGCTTGTTTTAACAGTGCAAGGCATGCAGCAGCTTCCGTTCCTGACAGGAGTTGAAATACCTACATGTACTCTAAGGGCATTAAAGGATCATTGATCAAAGAGTTAACACCAGTCTGAATGTAGATATGATTGTTGTTTTCCACGTGTAGAGTAAATGCATCCCCTGTTGCTCACATTCTTTCCAGCCGATGCAGAACTCACAGGAATGAACCATTTTCCAGCCAAGAGTGGCCTGGATATTTCTGTGACAGTGTTTGTTTTCTCTCACTGGGATTTCCTTCCACCAGGCATACGCCTGGGGCCTGAGGGACAAATATTGGTGTGATAAACGTCCTTTGAAACGCTGGTTGGACCTCCCCAGTTTCAGTTTTAAAAATACCCAACAAACCAAATCCTAGGCATTCCTGTTTCACAGCCAGGCGAATGTAGCCGGAATAAAATTCCCAAGGCTGACATGGGTGCTGTGTTCCTTTACCGCAGGAGAAGGGACGTCCCTGGGGCAGCACCATTTAACCGCAGTGAGGACAGGCCCTCCGGCTCACCGCTGTGCCCGGTGCCTGAGGGCAGCTGCAGAGGGACGGGACAGGACTGATTTTGTGACACTTCTCTTGTGGGAAAAGTAGAGAAACTTCCTTTTATCGTTTTTCCTCTAGGATAGTTCATTTGGCTTTTTAGGCCTGGAAATTTTCCTCTACCTTTAAGAGGATAAGATCAAAGTCCCTTTGGCCACCGTCTCTTTAAACGCCAGTAGCGCAGAGCTGTTCTTGTCATGGCGGACATTTGTATGGAAGACTCCTAGGCCTATTTCTATTATTATTGCTGTATATTTGGGACATATTCTGCAAGTTTAGGTTCAAACAGTTCAAAACATTTGTCTTGCCGTTCTGAAGAACGTCTTACAAAAGCAGAATGAACTCATCTGTCCAGCTTCGCAGCATGTTAGACCTTGGTTCCAAGTGAACTGCCCCGGATAATGCTCGCCCGATGTTTTGCAAAATTACGTTCTAATTCCTTGGCATGAGGTCTGTCAGGAAGACTTGCTGATCTGGAATTTGGAGACTGCTGAAAGACAGAGTTGCGGGTGGCTCCTGTCTGCCCAGTTATGTGTTTTCTTCATAATATATTTGTGCACGCAGCTAACGTGTCTGTGTTGAAAATGAGGTTCCAAATGTTTCTGTTTAGCCAAGGAATAAGCTGATGGATCTACTTTTTTATCCTCTAGTTACCATTTTTATCTAGAACAGAGGGAAAATCTGAACTACCTTTGTTTTAAGGAAGCTGTACTTTAGGGAGCAGTGAGCACTGCAGGGATGCATTTTATGTCCGAACCCTTTGAAATAATACAGCTGGACCAAGTTCACTCTTTAAAATAGCCAGGAAAGTTGGTGTCAATGCACAGAGAAGCCAAATGTGCTTTTGCTGATGGAGTTCCTCCTAACTAGGTCAGCCACTGCAATCAGCTGTCAAGGCAAAATCACATTGATGTTGGAGTAGCTGTGGCTGCATCAGAGGTTTTTTGTAGGTATAGAAAAATCATCTCTAACCCTCTGCCAGGGAGGAAACTGGCACTGGAGGCTGGACCTTAAAAAATGGGCTCTCTGTGAGCAGTTCTGGGTAAGAAAGAAACAGGTGGAGTCTTGTGTTTCTTGTCACTCTAGGCAATGGATCTGATAGCGACCAACAGGACACCAGAGCTGCAGAACCCCGAGCAACTGTGCGCTGAGTTTCAGGCCTTTTGGAGCTGCTGCCTGGAGGTGGACGTGGGCAGGCGAGGGTCTGCCCAGGACCTTCTGCCGGTAAAACGCGAAGCGGCTGCAGGTGAAAGAGCTGCGCTGTGTCCTGGTTTTGTCATCAGCTGAACTCGAAGGCATCAGATGGAGCCCCCTCGTGTTAGTCTCCACTCTGGGTGCTTTTCAGCTGAAAAATCAGTGGAATCCTACAGTGGTTTGGGCTGGAAGGGACCATTAGAGGCCATCCAGTCCAGCCCCCCTGCAGTGAGCAGGGACATCTTTAGCTGCATCAGGTTGCTCAGAGCCGCATCCAGCCTGACCTTGGATGTCTCCAGGGATGGCGTTTCTGCCACCTCTCTGGGCAGCCTGTGCCTGTGTTTCACCACCCTCAGCGTAAAAAATTTCTTCCTTATATCTAGTCCGAATCTGGCCTGTTTAGTTTAAAACCGTTACCCCTTGTCCTATTGCAACAGGCCCTGCTAAAAAGTCTGTCCCCATCTTTCTTCTAGGCCCCCTTTAAGCACTGGAAGGGCGCTAGAAGGTCTTCCCGGAGCCTTCTCTTCTCCAGGCTGAACAACCCCAACTCGCTCAGCTTGTGCTCACAGGGGAGGTGTTCCATCCCTCTGGTCATTTTCGTGGCCCTCTTTTGTGTTTTGGTAGGAAGTTCAGGTTTACAGGGTGGCAAAGTACCTGCAGTGGAACGATAGCAGGTGCAGAGGCCTGAAATGGGGTTGGGGACTGGTGTATGCCGAGAGATGAGCAGGGAGGAACGCAGTGAAGTCAGTCCCAGCCAAGCGGACAGAGGTTTGGCGGTGGGAAGGAAGGGGCTGCGGGTGCTCCCTGTGAGCATCAGAGGGGCCCCGGCTTGTCCCTCCTGCCCCACTTGTAGAGGTTTCTGCCAGCGAAACGGGGATGGCTGAGCAGGACTTGTCACAGCTCCTTCTGTTGCCTGGCATAGTCGAGTAGATGAAAACTGCTGCAGGTTTGGTGCTAGGTTTTGTGGCAGATAGGGGGTGGCACCGTGTGCCCCTTGGCTGTCCCTGCTGTGAAGGTGCCAGCCAGCGCAGGAGGGGCAGGACATGGGGTGGTAGACACTGCTGTCCCTGCAACCCAGATCTGAGTGCATCAGCGCTCTGTCACTTGTCTCCCTGCTCTTCTCTCGACCTCAGTGGCCTTCAGAAGAACACGTGGGCCTAAATATTGCTGAGATAAACATGTCCTAGAGGTACTGGAGTTCCTTGAGGTGTGGCTTGTGCCCCTCATCTTTTCTGAGCACTAAAAGAGCCCGTGTCTGTAGCAAACAGGAACCTAAGTGAGCATTTTGAGGTTCCTGAGAGGAACAAGGCCCTGGGACAGCAAGCAGCATTCCCAGAGCACTGGCAGGGCAAAATTGCCAGCAAGCTGAAGACACCTTGATAAATGGATTAATCGAATGATGGGCCATGTTGGCCTGGGATAGCAAGGGACTGGAATTGCAGACGCAGGTGCAGGTGGTCCCCTAAGTCCCATTTCTGCATATTGCTGGTAACCAGCAGAACACTGCTTGAGCCCGTCAGTAACTGAGTTTGGAAAGTAATGGTTCATTTCTTTTTTTTTTTTCCTTTGGGCAGCATCCATTTTTAAAGAAAGCCCAGCCTCTGCCGCTGCCAGCCACGGGGCCTGCATGCCCTCATCCCACAGGCAGAGTGTTCAGCAGGGGTTTGTCAGGGCTGTCCGATCCCAGCTTCCGCCTCCCCTCCTGCTTGGAAACCCCCCGTATTGCTGACACCCCCACCTCCACCCCCCCTTGAGAGGCCACCGTGCCGCACGCCCAGAAACGGCGGCTCTGTGACATCAGCCCCAGGGCCAAGGCCATCAGAGGCAGCGAGACTGCTGCGGGCAGTACGTCGGCGGCTGCGCTGGAGGCAACAAGACCTCGTTCTTGCAGCTGACGTGTGCCGCTGGCAGCGATGAAAGTGCTCGCCCTCCTCGTCCTGCTGGCCGTGTGCCGGCCTGCGCACGGCATGTGGGACAGCTGTGGGTAAGTGGGCCGAGGCTCTGGGAGGGAGCTCGGGCAGCCCTTGACGGGCTTCACTGGAGGGGGCCCGCGCGGCCCCTGTGGCCACTCCACAGCTTCCCAAACTCCCTGTGGGAGCCTCAGCTCCTTGCCAGCACCCAGGCTGCTGGCACAACCCGTCTACGGGGCTACAGCGGACAGAGGGCTGGAGGCACAGCCACGGGGTTCCCTGGCCCTGCCGTCCGTGCAGCCCCTCGGGGGGAGGGAAGACGGCTGACCTTCAGCCTCAACAGCAGCACAGCCGTCCAGCAGCACACTCATGAGTTTCTTCTTACACCAGGACCTGCGGGCTCCGGCCCATGGCGGCTCGCTACGGCATGTCACGCGTCGTGGGTGGCTCGGGTGCCCAGCCAGGGGCCTGGCCCTGGATCGTCAGCATCCAGAGCCCCTGGGGCCACGTGTGCGGAGGGTCCCTCATCAGCCCGCAGTGGGTCCTCACAGCAGCCCACTGCTTCAACGCGGCCAGGTAAGAAGGAGCAGGGAAGGGGGCTATCCCCACAGCACCAGCAGGCGCCCCGTCCGCAGCCCCACGAGCTCCTGCCATCCCGCTGCCTTGCAGTATGCCCGGTGCCAGGGCACTGGCGAGCCCAGCTGAGAGACTGCTCCGCAGAAGGCTGGGCTCGTGCCACCGCTTCCTAGCAGCCTCCAGCTCCACGTTCCTGGTGCCCAAGGCATGCTAGGGCAGTGGCACCCTCCGTAGCGCTGCTTTCCTCCCTGCCTTGGGAAGCAGAAGGCAGGGAACCACGGGGCTGCTGCAGCACGTGGCTCCGCTCCCTCTGAGGCCTCTCTCCATCTGCCTTCCAGTTACCTCACCATGTGGCGTGTGGTGATCGGGGCCACCCACTTGGCTCAGCCGGGCCCTGAGACCCAAGTGCGCGGTATTTATCGGCTAATACTTCATGAACACTACGATAACGTCACGGAGAGGAACGACATCGCCTTGCTGGAACTGGACCAGCCTGTCCAGTGCGGCTACTACGTACAGCTGGCCTGCGTGCCCGACGCCTCGCTGAGAGTGTCAGAGCTGACGAGCTGCTACGTCAGCGGTTGGGGTGCCACCATGGCAAGATGTGAGTTCCCAAAGAGTATTCCTGTGCCGAGGGTAAGCTCGGCACGCTGGGGAGGCGGGCTGGGCTTCTGGGCAGCGGTGGCGGCGAAAACCAGAGTCGGGCTGCGGGGACGTACGGCCATGGAGAGATGGGCCCGAGCCATTAGCCAAAGCGAGAGGGAAGGGCAAGCCCGGCACAAGGCCTCTGCAGGGGCAAAGGCGAGCCCTAGGGAAGGGCTTCGCCCACACAGGGGAGGAGAAGTGGGAACAGAAGGGCTGCTGGCTGCTAACTCCTTCCTGTGCTCACAGCTGCAGGATCGACCGCTGTCCTGCAGGAGGCCCAGGTCCACCTCATCGATGTCAAGGTCTGCAACAGCAGCCGCTGGTACAGAGGGGCCGTCCACCCCCACAACGTGTGTGCCGGCTATCCGCAGGGCGGCATCGACACCTGCCAGGTAGGAGCGTGCTCCGCGCCAGCCCCCAGCAGCACAGGCAGCCCTGTCGCCAGCGCCCAAACGTCCCCCGGCGCGTGCTGCGCCTGCCGAGTCGCCCTCCTGCCGCTGGGTCCCCACCGCTGTCGGGGCTTGCCTTCCCTTCCCCGTCTGCAGGCCCTTGCCCAGCACCCCTCTTGTCCCAGAGCCCCGGCACTCTGCCCAGAAAGGCCACCCAGTGCTCTTGCCCCAGCCCAGAGGTCTGCATCCCAGTCCTGGAACGTCCCCCTTCCACACCTCCAGGATCAGCGGGCAGAGAGGAGAGAGCGCCCTACCTTGCAGGCCCACCACCCCCTCCCAGACAAGGTCCTGCAGGCTCCAGCACCTGAGCAGAGCCTTGCTGGGCACTGGGTACAGCTCTGGCAGGTGCCAGGAGAGAGAAGGAGCCAGCCACAGTGCTGACAGGGGCCACCCAACACCACCAGAACCCTCTGACTCTCCTCCGCTCCGCTGCAGGGTGACAGCGGTGGTCCTCTCGTCTGCCAAGACAAGCACGCCGACTACTTCTGGCTCGTGGGGGTGACCAGCTGGGGGATAGGCTGCGCGAGAGCCAGGCGGCCCGGAGTCTACACCTCCACGCAGCACTTTTACGACTGGATCCTGGTACAGATGGGACTGCACCCAGCAGTCCGGGCTGCTCCAACGGCGCGGGCATGGAGTCATTTTCTCACCGCCTCCACCCCCGTGCAGAGGCCAAGGCCGATCCCAACACAGTCGGGCACGTTTAGCTCCTGCCCATTCCCACTCCAGAAGCTGGTGGAGTTCTTTACTCGGGTGCAGGAGCTCCTGCAGGTGCTAAGGGGGAAAAAGGCTTGAGCAGCAAGAGGAAGAGGATCCAGTGCAGGCTGCAGAGTAGCACCAGCGTTTCTTCCTGGGGCAATGCCCGCTGAGATCCAAAGGCAGCCTCAGTGCCACTGGCCTGCTCTGTCCTGCCCACGCTCCTCTCAGGGCACACACAGCTGCTGCTCTTGACTTAGTTCTTGAAATAAAGTTGACCATTTTCACAGCTAACCATGCTTCAGTCCAGTCTCCTGTGCACAGACTCCATCCCTAAGAGCACAGGGCTGGTCACTGCCCTGCTCTGCCAGGGAGGGCACAGTCCCCCTCACCTCTAGTTGGATCATTTTCTTAACGCTGAGAGCCTTTGTGGCCTTGAAATACAGATACACCACAAACTCTGTGCAGGGACCAACGGTGCCCTTGTCTTGTGACACAGAGAAGTCCTCGCCCAGGTTTTCCAGCCCACTGAGCCACCAGGCCACGGGCAGTGGGATGCTGTTTCTCAAGACCAGGGTCTTGCTGTCCCTCCTGCAGAGACACAAAGACAGGCAGCACCAGTCGTGTGACGGTCATGCTAGCCTTGCAACCGAATGCAACTCAAAGCAGCCCTATCCACACATCTGAAACTGCAGTTAAATGTTTTCTCTTTGCCACAGACCTGAGAGGTGAGGTCCTTGGGGGAGAGCTTGGTGTTAGAAGTGTATCCGACAGACGGGAGATAAGGAGGAGCAACTGGATTGCTCTCTGAGCCAGCAGACAAGATGCAAATGCATCGGGATGCTCATCACACAGGATCGCTGGGGGGCTACAGAGCTGGTGGCTGTCACGGGATATCCAAGCCAGCAAGGAATGGTGAGCAAGAGACTGGGAACCACTGGGAGAAAGAGAGGTGCTAGCCCAACCCCCGACCTGAGCGGTCGCTGAGGAGGAGCTTGCTGACAACTCTTGTCCCCAGCAGAGGGACCACGGGATGACTGACCTGTGCAGAAGCAGCTTGTTGAAATGCACCTGCTTGGGCTGACCCCCAGCTCCGCCTGCACCCCCTGGCAGCACAGGCGGAAGACCACTGGCTCGGGGTTCTCCTGAACACAGCAGATGAGGTTGTCTTCCACGAGGCCGGCCGAAGTGGGGTACGCCCAAACACTCAGCTGCTAGCCCCGTCCCCGCAAAACAAACACCAGAAGAGCATTCGGTGAGCAGGGAGAACGGCTCCTGGGCACTTCTGCTGGTGCCGGCCCTACCTGCCCATCTCCTACCTGCTGCTCGTTAGGTTTCAGCCTCATGCTGGGGGGGTCTGAAAGGAACGTGCCCGCTTTGCGATCCCGCTCAAAGAAGAAACGCACTGCTGCTTCGAAGGGGGTGACGTTGAGGATGGTCAGCTTCTTGCAGTTGCTGGGAGATTGCAGCGCCTTGTACCTGTCCACAAAAGGGGAAAAGGCTGTAGAGGAGACCGTTGCCTTTATCACACATCGAGGAAAGCACCGTGTCCAGGCAGCAGGAGGCTGCGCTGGAAGGCCACGATCTAACAAGCAGGCTAAGAAAAAGGATCCCTTGCAGGGGCACGTTCCATGGTACGTGTCTTCGTCCCGATGTCACTTTGATGCCCGCCCCTATACTTGGTGCCTCCATCCCAGGAGCGTGACGATGCACAGGCCCCTTAAAGAGCATTTTCCAAAATACAAATTCAAAGGCTCCTGGAAAAATAAAAGTACGCCAGGCACATGGGTTCTTCCCCCTTCTTTGTTGGGTTTCCTTCCCTGCAGGGTATAAAGAAAGGCTTTTGAAAAGAGGTTTCAAAAATAGCTAAGCTTCTCTCTTTCAAAAGTCATGAGACTGCCTCGTATTTCATGGATTAGCTCAAAGTCTGAGGGAAGGAAACGGAAGGGATTCATTCCCAAGAGGAATGCTAAATTTAACAAACGTCCCTGCTCTCTGGTGTGGAACAGAATTTGGAGTTAAAGGGCTAAAAAACCAAACAGAAACCCTAGACCATTCATCACCCTGGCTAAAGATCCTCCTTTGGTTTTTAAACTGCTTTGATTAAATCTCCTTGGATTGTCAAGATACCACTAGTTCTCCAGAGCTCCCAGGAAGACAAGAACTTCATTTCTAATAATAAAAAAACCCAAAAAGTGATGCTAAACTCAGAAATATGCCAGCAGCTACTATGACAATTTTTTTAGGCAGGTTTTATCCAGCAGCAAGGATCAGGAAAATGTAATTCCCCTTTTTCATTCCTCTGCAGGTTTCCCCCTTGCCCACACTCATATTGGCAGGTCAAATCACAAAGTCTTACTAATATTACAGATTAACGAGTGGCTTACAAAGCCATCAGCAGAATAATTCAGTCTACCCCTAGAGCTCAAAGCACTTTAAAGAAGCCCCACAAAATTCATTTCACAGGTGGTGAAGCTGAGAGGTGGTGAAGATGAGACGTGGTGGAGTGGGACACAAGTTGCCCCAAGTCACCTTCAGGCCGGAAGCAGCATGTGGCTGTGGCCACCAAAGCACCCACCAGGCAGCAAGATCAGCTCCATCTCTCCCCGGGTCGTCCAAGACTCATGGGCCTGCTATCTGCTCAAGTTCACACATCCATGGTCCTTCAGCCCCATGTATCTCCCAGGTCTGTGCCTGGGCCCGCCCTGAATTGTGCCACCAGGGCAGCGTGTCTCCAAGCGTGTCCACGAAAGCACAAGGCTCTGGAGAGCCCATCCCAACGTCTCACTCTGGGCAGGCAGCGCATCAGCATGCTCACTCAGTGCAGGAAGCACGTACCGGTCTCTTGACTCCCCACACAGCAGTGGTCCAAAGTGGAAGACGCCCGTGTTCATGACATACTGCTTGAAGACGATGTCATCATCTGCCTTGCTCTTCCTCCAGCAAGGAAACACCAGCCTGGGCAGAGAAAATGAGGAATGAGGAGTCGTGAGATGCTCTAAGTAGAAAACCTGGTCAGAAAGCCATAACTCTTATGGGTGGCTGAGGTACCAACACCGGTTCCCAGCTCCAAGCATGGGAAGAGATGCTGGGCGGCTCAGGCAGCGCGCTCTGCCCAAGCCAGAAGGTCACTGGGGTACAAGGGGCAGCCCTGGCTCTGAGTTCAGGGGGGAGCAGCGTGGGAGGCTCCCTCAGGCCAGCCTTACCGCGGGTCCTGGCTGATGGTGGGATACAGGCAGGTGCCCCTGCAGTGCAGCTGGTACAGGCGCCTTGTCCCCAAGATCTCAAAATGCAGGCTCCGATCAAACTGGCCCGTCACCGCGGAGCTGAAGTGGACCGTCAGTTCCACCTCGCCACGGGCAGGCACTATCCACCGGCAGCTGCTCAGCCTGGCAATTAGAAAGGAGGCTTCAGACATTGCTAACCAGCAAATGAGCCAGGAGGAGGGTCATGGACTGGCCCTCCCATGGAGGGACCGGCAGAGGGTCCCTGCAAAGCTGAGGACATTGGACTTCACTTGGCAAGACGGCCGTAAAGCAGAGGGATCACCTCCTCCCTCACAGCTCACCTGACGGACCTCCCCAGGGATGGGAGCGTGTCCACACTGCTTTGGTGTGCCTCAGGGGAAGGTGTGGGTGCTCCTGTGTCTGGCCCCTGGAGACCTCTCCTGCTCTGCTTCTCCCTTGCAGCCTCCCGGCTGCCCGCGGCTTTCTGCTTCCTCCATCGGCCCCTGGTTGGGGTGACCTGCTCCTCCAGCATCTTTGCATCGAGGGAGAGAGAAAAGGGAGAGAGGTGAGACCTGCCCCGAGACATCCCCACCCTGGAAAGAAAGCTGCAGCTTGGTTCAACAGGAGAGAGACTAAATACCCCACCACATCTGCCTGTGGACTTGGTCTTCCTTATCAGACTTTGTTTTGCCTACGACACCTCTCCCTGCCCAGGACCCCTCCTTGCCCAGCACCCTCTCCTCAAGGGAAGTTAGGGGGTTTATGTGTTGGTTTTTTTTTCTCTCATCTTACAGAACTGCCCTGTCTCTTTTGGACAGACAGAAGGGTTGCCTGCAGACATGGGGCCCCATCATGTCTTCACTGCCCTTCCACAGTGATCCTTTTCCATCCCACCTGCCCCCCATCCAGCCTGGCCCCCGCCCTGGCACCTTCACTGTGGGCACAGTGGGGGTATCCACGAGACTTTCTGGACCCTTCCTTTCTTCTTCCGCAGGGACACCTCTGGGCACAACAAAGATGAAGTGCTTGAGGGCTTCTCTGGCTGCAGGGGCCATCCGCTTCTCCGGGTAGTGGATCACAGAGTAAAAAGTGGTAGGTGGAATGGGAGGCCCTGAGGGACCCAGTCCCAGGTCATCCAGGATCTAAAAGCATAAGAGAAACCCCTTTTTAGACATACTTCCACCACCTTCATCCTCACACTTCCTTAAAGACACTAAACTTTTGGCCATGTTTTTTTTTTTTATTTCTATGGAGCGCGGTGCTTTTTTTTTTGCCCAGAGGGGTGGGCAGGCTCCAGAGCAGTGCCAGGACCTACAGAGAGAAATCTCTCCTCTGAGTGACTCAGCTGAAGGAAACCGTGACCATGAGCTTCCCTGCCCTGGGACCATCTTTAATGGTTTACAGACTGGGAAACTCTCTGAACAGACAGGGTGCTTGAATAGAGAGCACTCCCTCTTTCCACCCATCTGAGGGACGGTGAGAACCTCCCCAGCCACCTGACTGCTGTGGAGCTGTCGTGGAACATCACCAGTGGCCTGGACAAGGCTCTGTGCCATTGTCACCTGGTGGGACACAATGCACAAGGGCCCAGACCATGGAAGGCTCAGCATCTGAGCCTCACGGGGCTTTACCTGCTCTGCTGCCGGCAGCTTGCCGCTCTCCAAGATCCTCTTAGTGACATCTGCTGAGCTCAGCACCTGGATGTCCAAGCAGGGCACTCCAACACCCTGGCCTCTGGCTGACCCTGATGCACCTTCCCCTTCCAGCGGAGATAACTTGGTGTCCTCAAGAGCCTTGAGTTTCTTCAGCCGCTCCTTCTCCAGCTGCTCCTTCTCTCTGTTCTTCCAGTTCCTGTGGCGGGATAAACGCTGGCGCTGGTCTTCTGCTTGGTGCCGCACTTCCTCTCGACTCAGAGGGGACAGCAGGATACCCTGAACCCTGTCCCAGGATGACAAAATGCGCGTGACATCCTTCTGCGATGCCTCATACATCTCAAACCTCAGGGTCAAGTTCTTCTCACTGTCACTCTGAGCCTCGTCTTTGGTTTCCCCCTGTTCTGGGTCTGAGAGTTGCACAACCGCTGCTGGGCAGGCCTCTGTCAGGAGAACCTTGTTCTGCTTTTTCGTACCTTCCTTGTCACCTGCAGAGTCTGTGTCCTCCTTTACAGATCCCTTCCTGTCTACCCCCTTGGTGGCATCCAGACGGTTGCTAGTGGACACCCTGGTGCTGCTGGCGGATGTGTTCACATTCTGGGCAGGAGGAGTAGGAAAAAAGCAGTGAGTATTTCAAAGCACTGACACAAATCATAGAATCACAGAGTGGAAGGGGTTGAAAGGGCCCTCTGGAGATCATCTAGTCCAACCCCCTGCTAAAGCAAGTTCACCCAGAGCAGGTTGCGCAGGACCGTGCCCAGGTGGGTTTTGAATATCTCCAGGGAAGGAGACTCCACAAGCCCCCTGGGCAGCCTGTTCCAGGGCTCTGCCACCCTCAGAGTAAAGACATTTTTCCTCATGTTCAAGCGGAACTTCCAGTGCTCCAGTTTCTGCCCATTGCCCCTTGTCCCGTCACTGGGCACCACTGACGAGAGCCTGGCCCCATCCTCTTGACACCCGCCTTTTAGGTATCTATAAGCGTTGATAAGGTCCCCTCTCAGTCTTCTGCAGGCTAAAGAGCCCCAGGTCTCTCAGCCCCCTAAGCATCTTAGTAGCCCTCTGCTGGACTCTCTCCAGTAGTGCCTCTTCAACTGAGTGCCCCGGAACTGGACACAGCACTCCAGATGTGGCCTCACCAGGGCAGAGTAGAGGGGCAAGAGACCCTCCCTCGACCTGCTGGCCACACTCCTCTTAATGCACCCACAAGGGCACATGGCTGGCTCATGGCCAACTTCTTGTCTACAGCTCCCAGGTCTTCTCCACAGAGCTGCCCTCCAGCCTCTACTGGTGCAGGGGGTTATTCCTCCCCAAGTGCAGAACCCTACACTTGCCCTTGTTGAACCTGCCGAGGCTCCTCTCTGCCCAGCTCTCCAGCCTGTCCAGGTCTTGCTGAACAGCAGCATAGCCCTCTGGCGTGTCAGCCACTCCTCCCAGTTTGTATCGTCAGCAAACTGGCTGAGGGTGCACTGTGTCCCTTCGGCCAGGGCGTTGATGAATATGTTGAATAAGACTGGACCCAGTGCTGACCCCTGGGGAACACCACGGGGTAGCTGCAGTAGGACAGTGATGAGCTTTGCAATAGCACCCCAAGCCTCATCCAGGATCTGTGCTAGGTTCTCTACAAATCCCAATTCAGAACACAGCTGGTACCCAGTTTAGCTCAACCGAAACCAAACCCTCCAGCATCAGGCTGATGAGGAGTCCTGCAAACCAGCTGAGAAACAGAACAGCTTCCCAACCCAAACAGGGAACTTAAGACACATCCCTACTCCTATGCAGTCCCTCTGGGCTCATTTCTGGTGTGCTGAGCATCCCTGACACTTTGGGAAGTCTGGCTGCTAACAAACACCTAAGGCCTGGTGGGATCTCCTGCCAGACCTGGAGGAAAAGACACCACATCCCAGACTGATCGTGTCTCAGAGGTGTAAGTCACATGCAGAGTGGGCAGAAATGCTGGCCTAAAACTATCTAGAGCTTCACAGTGAATGGATGGAGTTACGTGAAGCCATGACTCAAAGGCAGCATGATCCTAGAAGAGCAGCTCTACCAACAAAGCCATGGGAAAACACCCTGGGTGAAGCAGCAGCGTGTTCAAGCACCAGCTGTTGTTTCCCAGTACAGCCCCACATGTTCCTCAGGGCCAGGTACTCGTCCCCAGCACTGCTTGTGGCTGCTGGCTTCCCGGGAATGGCACAGCTCAGCTAGAAGGTCCCCAGGGCTTTTACTCATCTATAAACACAGCCACCTACCTGCCTGACTCCAGGCCGGCTTTTCTTCCCTGAAGCTTTATCTTTGTCTTTTCCAAGCTCTCTCATCCCCCGCCTAGACTTCTGCTTCAGCTCTTCTTCCTCCTTCAAGCGTTCTAGCTCCTGTCGGTGCTTTTCCTCAAGTTCTCGAGCCAGCTGCTCCAGCTCCCTTCAGAACGACAAACAGAAAACAACCCTGAGAGTCACCACCAGAAATCTGGGCTCGCTGTAACCCCAGCTGGTTCTGCACTTCATCCATCGACCCTGAGGCCATTGACAGAACCATTAGATCATCTCCACGGACTTCCCTCAACCTGGGGAGGCTGGGAACATCCAAAGTGAGGAAAGGTGGGAGGGGACCTCCAGGGCCAGCCAAATCTAGGCTTTGCTGTCATAAGGTCCAAATTGTGCTGCTTCTCAAGAAGGTCCACCTGGACACCTCCAGCACACTGCTGAAGGCTGATCCACCGTCATTCCGCACTGATGCCTGAAGCCCTCTTGATTTCCCAGTGTAAACCAGCTCACAAATCACTTGCACTTACTTATTCCTGCACCAACACTTACTTGGCTTATCCAGCCCTTCCCCCAGGCATAGCCCACTCCTTAGTGAGAATAACCATATCCATTGGAAAGCAAAGGCTGCAGTAACTCCCCTCCTCTGGTCTGAGCCACCAGATTTCCTGCTGCAACCCAGCTGTGACTTGTGCTGCCTGTCCTGGAAATCACAATCTGAAGCAGTCCTAGTGATACCCTCCCAGGGAAACAAGCTTCAGCTGGCGCTGCAAGTGCTGAAACGCTTGCTTTAAGCAAGTCCCTCCCCGAGTTTTAGGTGGGGATTAATACAGGCTTACCCTTATCCTACCCATCCTCCTGAACACGGCTGCTTTGCTGGATTAGAGCTTCTCTTAGGCTCACCTGCTGCTGGAGCTGAAGGTGAGCCCCAGAGACACTCGCTTTTATGGCTGGTGTCACTCAGTAAGGAGAACCCTGGGAGACCAGCACTGCAAGGGCTTCATCTATGGCAGGACTGGTATCTGAACCAAGCCAGCACAGCTACGCCTCACACCAACCCACACCACAACCCCTCTGGTTTGGTGACGGGGGGATGACGATGATGAGAATCAACATCATTAACTTAGAGACACTCGTAAGTGCAGCGGCAAGTCGAGCACAGAGACGAGCTCCTTGCAGGTAGCGTCTAAGTCAGAGGGCTCACCGCTAAAATGGAGAGAAGATGTTCTCATCTCACCAGAGGAAGGTCTTTCCTCTGTTGGGAACCAGGGAGGTGGAACTGGCCATCTTTGTGCTGCCTGTAACGGACACTTTTGGCCTCTGCTCTGTCGACCCTCTGAGCTCCACCAAGGTCTCTGGAGCAGGGAAACCCTTTGGGGACACTATCCTGGGGAGTCACCCATGGAAGGCTTACAGACCTCTTCTTCTCTCAAGCCTTCAACATTATCTGTGTGTATCTGGGCTGTCAACAGAGCTTGTAGGAAATGTTTTTATTAATCCTTCCTCCTTCTGCCTCAGTATAGCCAGCACTCAGCTCCCAGCTGCTTAAAATACAGCAGAGCTGAGGCTGTAAGCCTTGCCTTAGTCTCTAACATTAAAGCTTGGGCACAAGTGCAAGCTGCTGTGGCTCAGTAACTGGCTGCTGGCCAGCTGTCCACAGCACTCACTTTCCTGCTCTTTTGCAGCTGTTTCCCTGGCTTTCAGAGAAGCGTAATCCTGGAACAGGTTCACAAAATAGATATATGGCCGATTTCTCACAGCTTTGAGCAGGCAGAGGAGAGCAGATGCCATGTTGCAGGAAAAGAGGGTCTCCAGGCCATCAAACAACACGCCTTGGTAGCTCAGCTGTGAACCAAGTCGAAAAGGAGAGAAGGAAAGCTATCAGACGCACTAGGGTCTCAGCGGGACAGTAAATCCCAAGGTCAAAGGACACCACATTAGGTGGAAAATAGAAGTTCCAGAGAGTTTCTATGGCATTCCATGGCAACTAGAAGTTCCAAAGCTTTCCATTGGATTCCAAGGCAACTAGAAGTTCCAGTGTCTTCCATAAGTTGGAAGTTGTAGTTGGAACTTGTAGTTCCAGAGCGTTTCTATGGCATTCGATGGCAACTAGAACTTCTGCAGCATTTCATGGCATTCCATGGCAACTAGAAGTTCCAGAGCATTTCTATGGCATTTCATGGCAACTCTTATTTGCGATGTGTTTCCCTGACAATTCGTTACAATTAGTAGTTCTGGATCGTTCCATTGCATTCCATGGTAAGTAGGTGTTCCAAAGCATTACATGGCATTCTATGTCAATTAGAATTTTGAAAGGGTTTCTGTGGTATTCATCGGCAACTATTGTTTCCGATGTGTTTCCGTGGCATTCCATGGCAACTTGTAGTTCTGCAGTGTTCTATGGCATATCATGGCAACTAGAAGTTCTGGAGAGATCCATTGTATTCCATGGAAACTAGTAGTTCCAGAGTGTTTCTATGGCATTCCATGGCAACTAGGAGTTCCAGTGCGTTTCTATCGCATACCATGGCAATTAGAAGTTCCAGAGCGTTCCATTGCATTCCATGGCAACTAGAAATTCCACAGCGTTCCATACCAACCAAGGGCAAGTAGTAGTTCCAGAGCTTTTTATGGTATTAGGTGGCCACTAGAAGTTCCAGAGAGTTTCTATTGCATTCCATGGCAACTAGTAGTTCCAGAGCGTTTCTATGGCATTCCATGGCAAGTAGAATTTCTACAGCATCCCATTGCATTCTATTGCAACTAGTAGTTCCAGAGCGTTTCATTTACATTCCATTGCAACTATTATTTGCGAAGTGTTTTCATGACATTCCATTGCAACTAGAAGATCCGCAGCGTTCCATGGCATTCCATGCCAACTATTATTTCCAGAGAATTTCTATGGCATTTTGATGGCAACGAGGAGTTCCGCAGCGTTTCATGGCATTCCATGCCAACTCTTATTTGCGATGTGTTTTCATGGCATTCCATGGTAATTAGTAGTTCCAGTGCGTTTCTATGGCATTTAGAAGTTCTGCAGCGTTCCTTGGCATTTCATCGGAACTCAAATTTCAGGAGGGTTCCATTGCATTCCGTGGTAACTAGAGGTTTCAGAGAGTTTCTATGGAATTCGATGGCAAGTGGTAGTTCCAGAGGGTTTATTTGGCATTCCATAGGAACTAGAAGTACCAGAGCATTCCATGGCATTCCATGGCAACTAGTATTTCCAGAGCTTTTCATAGCATTCCATGGCAAGTAGTAGTTCCAGAGTGTTTCTATGGCATTCCATGGCAACTAGAATTTCTGCAGCAGTCCATGGCATTCCATGGCAACTAAAAGTTCTGCAGCGTTACATGGCATTTCATGGCAACTAGAAGTTCTGGATCATTCCATTCCATTCCATGGCAACTAGGAGTTCCAGAGCATTTCTATGGCATATCACGGCAACTGTTACTTGCGATGTGTTTCCATGACATTCCATGGCAACTAGGAGTTCCAGAGCGCTTTTATGGCATTCCATGGCAACTGGTAGTTCCAGAGTGTTTATTTGGCATTCCATAGCAACTAGAAGTACCGGAGCATTCCATAGCATTCCAAGTCAACTAGAAGTTCCATAGCGTTCCATAGCATTCCATGGCAAATAGTACTTTCAGGGAGTTACTATGGCATTCGATAGCAACTATTATTTGCGATGTGTTTCCATGAAATTCCATAGCACCTAGGATTTCCAGTGCGTTTCTATCGAACACCATGGCAACTAGAAATTCCAGAGCGTTCCATACCAATCAAGAGCAAGTAGTAGTTCCAGAGTTTATTATGGCATTAGGTGGCAAATAGAAGTTCCAGAGAGTTTCTACGGCATTCCATGGCAACTAGAAGTTCCAGTGTTTTCCATAGCGTTCCATGGCAATTAGTAGTTCTAGAGCGTTTCTATGGCATTCCATGGCAACTGCTATTTGCGATTTGTTTCCATGGCATTCCATGGGAACTAGTAGACCCAGAGCATTTCTATGGCATTCCATGGCAACTAGAAGTTCTGCAGCGTTCCATGGCATTTCATGGCAACTAGACGTTCCGGAGCGTTCCATTGCATTCCATGGCAACTTGTAGTACCAGAGCGTTTCTATGTCATTCCATGGGAACTAGGATTTCCAGTGCATTTCTATAGCCTACTGTGGTGGTTTGGCCCTGGCCAGATGCCAGGTATCCACCAAAGCCACTCTATCACTCTCACCTTCTCAGCTGGACAGGGGAGAGAAAATATAACAACGGGCACTTGGGTCAGATAAAGACAGTTTAATGAAGCAAAAGCCGCACGCGGAAGCAAAAGCAAAACAAAAGATCTTATTCTCTACTTCCCATCAGCAGGCGATGTCCAGCCACTTCTTGGGAAGTAGGGCTCCGGTACGCGTAGCGGTTGCTCTGGACGACAAATGCGAAACGAATGTCCCCCCCTTCTTCCTGTTTTCCTGAAATTATATTGCTGAGCAGACGTCATGTGGTATGGAATATCCCTTTGGACAGTCTGGGTCAGCTGTCCTGGCTATATCCCCTCCCAAGTTTTTACCCACCCCTAGCCTACTGGGGAAATGGTGGGGAAGCAGCCTTGGTGCTGTGTGAGCCCAGCTCAGCAGTAGTCAAAACATGGTAGTGTTATCAAGCTACCACTGCACAGCACGGTGAGGGCTGCATCTCAGGCAGACCCATTACACATACCATGGCAACTAGAAGTTCCAGAGCGTTCCATTGCATTCCATGGCACCTAGAAGTTCCAGAATCTTCCATAGCGTTCCATGGCAACTAGTAGTTCCAGAGAGTTTCTACATCATTCCATGGCAACTAGAATTACTGCAGCATCTAATGGCATTCCATGGCAACTGTAGTTCGAGGGAGTTCCTATAGCATTCCATGGCAACTGTTATTTCCGAAGAGTTTCCATGACATTTCATTAGAATTAGAAGTTCTGAAACGTTCCATTCCATTCCATGGTAAGTAGGAGTTCCAAAGCATTACATGGCATTCCAAGGCAACTACAATTTTGAGAGGGTTTCTGTGGCATTCATCAGCAACTATTATTTGCGATGTGTTTCATAGCAATGAGGAATTCCGCAGCGTTTCATGTCATTCCATGGCAACTAGAATTTCCAGAGCGTTCCATAGCCTTCCATATAAACCAGTAGTTCCAGAGCGTTTCTATGGCATTCCATGGCAACTAGAATTTTCAGAGCATTCCATGGCATTGCATGGCAACTTGTACTTCTCGACAGTTTCTATGGCATTCCATGGCTTCTAGAAATGCCAGAGGGTTCCGTGGCAACTAGAATTTCCAGTGCCTTCCATAGCATTCCATGGCAACTAGTAGTTCCAGAGCATTTCTATGGCACTCCATGGCAACCAGGAGTTCCAGTGCACTTCTATCGCACACCATGGGAACTAGAAGTTCCGGAGCGTTCCATTGCATTCCATGGCAACAGAACTTCCAGAGCTTTTCTATGGCATTCCATGTCAACTCTTATTTGCGATGTGTTTCCATGACATTCCATTAGAATTAGAAGTTCTGAATCGTTCCATTCCATTCCATGGTAAGTAGGAGTTCCAAAGCATTACATGGCATTCCAAGGCAACTACAATTTTGAGAGGGTTTCTGTGGCATTCATCAGCAACTATTATTTGCGATGTGTTTCATAGCACTCCATGGCAACGAGTAGTTCCAGAGCCTTTCTATGACATTGCATGGTAACTAGTAACTACAGAGCGGTTTTATGGCATTCCATAGCAACTATTATTTGCCATGTGCTTCCATGACATTCCGTGGCAACTAGAAGATCCACCGAATTCCGTGGCATTCCACGCCAACTAGTATTTCCAGACCATTTCTATGGCATTTGGATGGCTACGAGGCGTTCTGCAGCTTTTCATGGCATTCCATGGAAACTAGAAATTCCAGAGCGTTCCATACCAATCAAGAGCAAGTAGTAGTTAAAGAGCTTTTTATGGTGTTAGGTGGCAACCAGTAGTTCCAGAGCCTTGCTATGGAATTCCATTGCAACTAGGAGTTCCGGAGCGTTCCATAGCATTCCATAGCAACTAGTAATTACAGAGCGTTTCTATGGCATTACATGGCAACTATTATTTGCGAAGTGTTTCCATGACATTCCATGGCAACTAGAAGATCTGCAGCGTTCTGTGACACTCCATGCCAACTAGTATTTCCAGAGTATTTCTATGGCATTTGGATGGCAACGAGGAGTTCCGCAGCGTTCCATGTCATTCCATGGGAACAAGAAGTTCCAGAGCGTTCCATAGCCTTCCATGGAAACTAGTAGTTCCAGAGCGTTTCTATGGCACTCCGTGGCAACTAGGATATCCAGAGCGTTCCATGGCGTTCCATGGCATTCCATGGGAAGTAGAAGTTCCAGAGTGTTTCTATGGCATTCCATGGCAACTCTTCTTTGCGATGTGTTTCCATGACATTCCATTAGATTTAGAAGTTCTGGATCGTTCCAGTGCATTCCATGGTGTCCTGGGTTACAGTGTAAAATGTGCCAAAAGAAAAAAAAATATATTCTATTACCATCTTCAGGAGCTGTTGAGACCAGGTGGGGCGGTGCTCCCTGCCTCCCCCCTCTGGACTATCTCCTGTTACTGGGCACAACAATGCCTTATCGCCTGACCCATCGGTAACTCGCTCCTGGGCTATCTCCTGTTCATGGCCCATCAAGGAACTGCCTCAGGACTCCCCATCCCATTGTGAGATGCTCCGCCCGGGGAGGGGGGGGGAAGGAGCCAAGCAGTCCATGCCAAATAAAAACGGAGATTTTGAACACCCTAGCAGCCTTTCTTCCACTGGATTCCCAGAGGAGCTTTTCCCTCCACTGGAGTTCCAGAGGACGAGAGCTACCTGTCGACCACTGGACCTTCGGAGGAAGACCAGACTCTTTTACCTGATTGCTGCTTCCACAGAACTACACCCATCACTTCAGGAGGACTGCAGCCAGCATCTTATCGGACTGCTACTGCCACCCTAACAGGGTGTCAGGTTGTATTCCTGACTCTGTCAGTGTAAACCAGTGGGTTGTTTGTTTTTCCCTGCCTTGTGTTATATATATATATATATTAGTAAAGAACTGTTATTCCTATTCCCCATATCTTTGCCTGAAGGCCCGTTAATTTCAAAATTATAATAGTTTGGAGGGAAGGGGGTTGCACTCTCCATTTCAAGGGAGGCTCCTGCCTTCCTCCACAGACACCTGTCTTTTCAAACCAAGACACATGGTAAGTCGGAGTTCCAAAGCATTACATGGCATTACATTGCATTTAGAATTTCTGCAGCATTCCATGGCATTCCATGGGAACTAGTACTTCCAGAGAGTTTCTATGGCATTCCATGGCAACTAGGAGTTCCAGAGCGATTCTATCGCATACCATGGTAACTAGAAGTTTTGAAGCATTCCATTCATTCCAAGGCAACTAGAAATTCCAGAGCCTTCCATACCATTTCAATGGCAAGTAGACGTTTCAGATCTTTCTATGGTACTAGGTGGCAACTAGAAATTCCAGAAAGTTTCCATTGCGTTCCATGGCAACTACAATTTCCAGTGCCTTCCATAGCATTCCATGGCAACTTGTAGCTCCAGAGCATTTCTATGGCATTGAATGGCACCTAGTAGTTCCAGAGCGTTTCTATGGCATTCCATGGCAACTAGGACTTTCAATGCGTTTCTAACGCATACCATGGTAACTAGAATTCCAGAGTGTTCCGTTGCATTCCATGGCAACTATAAATTCCAGAGCGTTCAATACCAATGAAGGGCAAGCAGTAGTTCCAGAGCTTTTGATAATATTAGGTGGCAACTAGAAGTTCCAGAGAGTTTCTATATGGCGTTCCATGGCAACTAGAAGTTCCGGAGCGTTCCAATGCATTCCATGGCACCTAGAAGTTCCAGTGTCTTCCATAGCGTTCCATGGCAACTTGTATTTCCAGAGCGTTTGTATGGCATTCCATGGTAACTAGAATTTGCAGAGAATTCCACAGCGTTTCCTGGCAACTTGTAGTTCCAGAGCGTTTCTATGGCATTTGATGGCAACTAGTAGTTCCAGAGCGTTTCTATGGCATTCCATGGCAACTCTTATTTGCGATGTGTTTCCAAGACATTCCATTAGAATTAGAAGTTCTGGATCATTCCTTTGCATTCTATGGTAAGTAGGAGTTCCAAAGCATTACATGGCATTCGATGGCAACTGCCATTTTGAGAGGGTTTCTGTGTCATTCATCAGCAACTATTATTTTCGATGCTTTTCGTGGCATTCCATGGCAACGAGTAGTTCTAGAGAATTTATATGGCCTTCCATGGCTACTAGAATTTCCAGAGGGTTCCGTGGCAAGTAGAAGTTCCAGTGTATTCCATAGCATTCCATGGCAACTAGTAGTTCCAGAGACTTTCTATGGCATTCCATGGCAACTAGTAGTTTCAGAGCGTTTCTATCGCATTCCATGGCAACTAGAAGATCCAGAGCGTTCCATGGCATTGTATGGCAAATAGTAGTTATGGACAGTTTATATGGCATTCCATGGCTTCTAGGAATTCCAGAGGGTTCCGTGGCAAGTAGAAGTTCCATTGTGTTCCATAGCATTTTATGGCAACTAGTAGTTCCAGAGCGTTTCTATGGCACTCCATGGCAACCAGGAGCTCCAGAGCGTTCCATGGCATTCCATGACAACTAGAAGTTCTGGAGCGCTCCATTGATTCCATGGCAAATAGTAGTTCGTAGATTTCTATGGCATTCCATGGCAACTAGGAGTTCCAGTGCACTTCTATCGCATACTATAGGAAGTAGAAGTTTTGGAGCGTTCCATTGCATTCCATGGCAACTAGAAATGCCAGAGCGTTCCATACCAATCCAGGGCAAGCAGTAGTTCCAGAGCTTGGGATGGTATTACGTGGCAAGTAGGAGTTCCAGAGAGTTTCTATGGCACTCCATGGAAACCAGGTGTTCCTTAATGTTCCATGGCATTCCATGGCAACTAGAAGTTCCAGAGCGTTCCATAGCCTTCCATTGAAACTAGTAGTTCCAGAGCGTTTCTATGGCACTCCATTACAAATAGAAGTTCCAGAGCGTTCCATGGCATTCCATGGCAAATAGAGGATCCGCAGCATTCCGTGGCATTCCACGCCAACTAGTATTTCCAGAGCATTTCTATGGCATTTTGATGGCAATGAGGAATTCCGCAGCGTTTCATGTCATTCCATGGCAACTAGAATTTCCAGAGAGTTGCATAGCCTTCCATATAAACTAGTAGTTCCAGAGCATTTCATGGCATTGCATGGCAACTTGTAGCTCTCGACAGTTTATATGGCATTCCATGGCTTCTAGAAATGCCAGAGGGTTGCGTGGCAATTAGATGTTCCAGTGTGTTCCATAGCATTCCATGGCAACTAGTAGTTCCAGAGCGTTTCTATGGCACTCCATGGCAACCAGGAGTTCCAGAGCGTTCCATGGCATTCCATGGCAACTAGAAGTTCTCGAGCGTTCCATTGCATTCCGTGGCAAATAATAGTTCCAGAGCGTTTCTATGGCATTCCATGGCAACTAGGAATTCCAGAGCGTTCCATACCAATCAAGGGCAAGAAGTAGTTCCAGAGCTTTTGATGGTATTAGGTGGCAACTAGAAGTTCCAGAGAGTTTCTATGGCGTTCCATGGCAAGTAGAAGTTCCAAAGCATTCCATAGCGTTTCAAGGCAACTTGTAGTTCCAAAGCGTTTCTATGGCATTTGATGGCAACTAGAAGTTCTGGAGCATTCCATAGCCTTCCGTGGCAACTTGCAGTTCTAGAGCGTTTCTATGTGATTATACGGCAACTAGGAGTTCCAGAGCCTTTCTACGGCACTCCATAGGAACCAGATGTTTCAGAGCGTTCCATGGCATTCCATGGCAACTAGTAGTTCCAGAGCGTTTCTATGGCATTCCATGGCACCTCTTATTTTGCGATGTGTTTCCATGACATTCCATTAGAATTAGAAGTTCTGGATCGTTCCATTGCATTCCATGGTAAGTAGGAGTTCCAAAGGATGACATGTCATTCCATGGCAACTACAATTTTGAGAGCGTTTCTGTGTCATTCATCGACAACTATTATTTTCGATGTGTTTCATGGCATTCCATGGCAACGAGTAGTTCCAGAGCCTTTCTATGACATTGCATGGTAACTAGTAACTACAGAGCGGTTTTATGGCATTCCATAGCAACTATTATTTGCCATGTGCTTCCATGGCATTCCATGGCAACTAGTATTTCCAGAGCATTTCTATGGCATTTTGATGGCAATGAGGAATTCCGCAGCGTTTCATGTCATTCCATGGCAACTAGAATTTCCAGAGCGTTCCATAGCCTTCCATATAAACTAGTAGTTCCAGAGCGTTTCTATGGAATTCCATGGCAACTAGAATTTTCAGAGCATTCCATGGCATTGCATGGCAACTTGTACTTCTCGACACTTTATATGGCATTCCATGGCTTCTAGAAATGCCAGAGGGTTCCGCGGCAACTAGAATTTCCAGTGCCTTCCATAGCATTCCATGGCAACTAGTAGTTCCAGAGCGTTTCTATGGCACTCCATGGCAACCAGGAGTTCCAGTGCACTTCTATCGCACACCATGGGAACTAGAAGTTCCGGAGCGTTCCATTGCATTCCATGGCAACAGAACTTCCAGAGCTTTTCTATGGCATTCCATGTCAACTCTTATTTGCGATGAGTTTCCATGACATTCCATTAGAATTAGAAGTTCTGAATCGTTCCATTCCATTCCATGGTAAGTAGGAGTTCCAAAGCATTACATGGCATTCCAAGGCAACTACAATTTTGAGAGGGTTTCTGTGGCACTCATCAGCAACTATTATTTGCGATGTGTTTCATAGCACTCCATGGCAACTAGTAATTCCAGAGACTTTCTATAACATTCCATGGCAACTAGTAGTTCCAGAGCGTTTCTATGGCACTCCATGGCAACCAGGAGTTCCAGAGCGTTCCATGGCATTCCATGGCAACTAGAAGTTCTCGAGCGTTCCATTGCATTCCATGGCAAATAATAGTTCCAGAGCGTTTCTATGGCATTCCATGTCAACTCTTATTTGCAATGTGTTTCCATGACATTCCATTAGAATTAGAAGATCTGGATACTTCCATTGCATTCCATGGTAAGTAGGAGTTCCAAAGAATTACATGGCATTCCATGGCAAATAGAATTTTGAGAAAGTTTCTGTGGCATTCATCAGCAACTATTATTTGCGATGTGTTTTCATGGCATTCCGTGGCTACTAGAAGTTCCAGAACCTTTCTATGGCATTCCATGGTAACTAGGAGTTCCGGAGTGTTCCGCAGCATTCCATGGCAACTAGTAATTAAGGGGCGTTTCTATGGCATTCCATGACAACTAGAAGTTCCAGAGCGTTCCATGGCATTCCATGGCAACTAGTATTTTCAGAGGGTTTATTTGGCATTCAATAGGTGCTAGAATTTGCAGAGTGCTCCATGGCATTCCATGGCAACTTGTGTATCTAGAGCGTTTCTATGGCATTCCATGGGAACTAATAGTTTCAGAGGGTTTATTTGGCATTCCATGGCAACTAAAAGTTCAAGAGCGTTCCATTCCATTCCATATCAACCAGTAGTGCCAAAGCGTTTCTATGGCACTACCTGGAAACTAGTAGTTCCAAAGTGTTTTTATGGCATTCTGTGGAAACTAGGACTTCCAGAGCGTTCCATGGCATTCCATGACAACTAGTAGTTCCAGAACGTTTCTATGGCATTCCATGGCAACTAGAAGTTCCAGATCGATCCATGGCATTCCAAGGCAACTACAAGTTCCAGAGTGTTCCATGCCATTCCATGGCAACTAGTACTTACAGAGCGTTTCTATGGCATTCCTGGCAAATAGAATTTCCAGAGTGTTTCTACGTCATTCCATTTCAACTATGAGTTCTGGAGGGTTCCATGGTATTTTAGGCCAACTAGAATTTTGAGAGCCTTTCTATGGCGTTTAACAGCAGGTATTGTTTGCTATGTGTTTCCATGACATTCCGCAGCATCTAGAAGTTCTGAAGCGTTCCATGGCATTCCATGGCGACTAGAAGTTCCAGAGCGTTTTATAGAATTCCATGGCAACTAGTTGTTCCAGAGCCTTTATTTGGTATTCCATGGCAATTAGAAGTTTTATAGCGTTCGATAGCATTCCATGGCAACTGGTAGTTCCAGAGCGTTTCTATGGCAGTTCATGGCAACTAATATTTTCAGAGGGTTTATTGTCATTCCATGGCAACTAGTATTTCCAGAGCATTTTTACGATATTCCATGGCAACTAATATTTTCAGAGGGTTTATTTGGCATTCCATGGCAACTGGTATTTCCAGAGCATTTCTATGGGGTTCCATGGCAACTAGTATTTCCAGAGCGTTTCTATGGCATTCCATGGCAACTAGGAATTCCGGAGTGTCCCATGCATTCCATGGCAACTAGGAGTTCCAGAGCATTCCATGGCATTCCATGGCAACAAGAAGTTGCAGAGCATTTCTATGGCATTCCATGGCAACTATTATTTGCGATGTGTTTCCATGACATTCCATGGCAACTAGAAGATCCGCAGCGTTCCGTGGCATTCCATGCCAACTAGTATTTCCAGAGCATTTCTATGGCATTTTGATGGCAACGAGGAGTTCCGCAGTGTTCCATGGCATTCCACAGCAACTAGAAGTTCCAGAGGATTCCATAACATTCCATGGACACTAGAAGTTCCAGAATGTTTCTACGTTATTCTGTGGTAACTAGGAGTTCTGGAGGGTTCCACTGCATTCCATGGCAACTAGAATTTTGAGAGCGTTTCTATGTCATTCAATGCAACTATTATTTGCCATGTGTTTCCATGACTTTCCATGGCAACTAGGAGTTCCTGAGTGTTCCATGTCATTTCTTGGCAACTATTAATTCCAGAGCGTTTTTATGGTATTATATGACAACTAGAAGTTTTGCACCGTTTTATGGCATTGCATGGCAACTAGAAGTTCCAGTGTGTTCCATAAAATTACATGGTAACTAGTAGTTCCAGAGCGTTTCTATGGCATTCCATGGCAACTATTATTTGAGATGTGTTGCCGTGATATTCCATTTCAACTAAAAGTTCTGCAGCATTTCATGATATTCAATGGCAACTAGAAATTCCATTGTGTTCCATGGCATTCCATGGAAACTCGATATTCCAGAACGTTCCATAGCATTACATGGTCAGTAGTAGTTCCAATGCGTTTCTATGCCATTCCGTGGCAACTACTATTTGTGGTGTGTTTCCATGACATTCCATTGCATCTACAAGTTCCACAGCCTTCCACTACATTCCATGGAAACTAGAATTTCCAGAGCGTTCCTGAGTATTCCATGGCAACTAATATTTCCGGAGTGTTTCTATGGTACTACCTCATAACTAGTACTTCCAGAGAGTTTCTATGACATTCCATGGCAACTAGAAGCTTCAGAGCATTCCATAGCATTCCATGGCAACTAGAAGTTCCAGAGTGTTTCTCCGTCATTCCATGGCTACTAGGAGTTACGGAGGGTTCCATGGCATTTAACTGCAACTAGGATTTTCAGAGCATTTCTATGGCATTTAACAGCAAGTATTACTTGCGATGTGTTTCCATGACATTCCATAGCATCTAGAAGTTCAAGAGCATACCATGGCATTGCATGGCAAATAGAAGTTCTGCACCACTCTATGGAATGCCACGGCAACTATAGTTCCAGTGCGTTTCTAGGGCACTCCATGGCAAATAGGATTTCCAGAGCGTTCCATGGCATTCCATGGCACCTGCAATTTTGAGAACGTTTCCATGGTAAACAACAGCAACTATTATTTGCGACATGTTTCCATGGCAGTTACATTGTCAACCCAGCTTCATTTCTTAGTGGGAAGACTGGAGAACCAGTGGACCACGACTGCCTCGAGACGATTGAGGCCACGTACTCTAGCCGCATCGACCTCAAAGATGCCCCCGTGGATGGGGTAGAGCACTGCTTCACAGATATGAGCAACTATGTTCTGGGCAGAAAACAACATTCCGGCTACGCAATCATCATTACGGAAAAGGTAATAGAATCTGGACTACTACTGGCTGACACCTCAGCGCAAAAGGCCGAGATCATAGCCCTCACTCGGGCCCTGGAGAGGGCCGAAGGAAAGGCTGTGAATATTTGGACTGATTCTAAATACGCCTTTGGAGTGATAGATGCCCACGGAGCAATTTAGAAGGAGCGAGGACTGTTGAACTCCCAAGGAAAGACTATCAAGCACGTGAAGGAAATTTTAAGACTTTTAAATGCAGTCCAACTTCCTGAAAAGGTGGCAATTATGCACATCAGGGCACACCAGAAAGTGAGCACCGAATTGGAAAGAGGAAATGAACTGGCGGACAGAGAGGCAAAACAGGCAGCTAAAGAAATGGTAAAGGTAGAGGGAGCACTAGTCCCAGATGGACAGATAACCCTAGAAGGTAAGCCAGAATACACTAAGGAGGATCAAAAGTTAATCACAGATTTGGAAGGAACATCCAATGAGGATGGGTGGGCTGTAACATCACATGGGAAACTCATAGTCCCCTCTTATACGGTTTGGCCATTGGTCCGGGAGGAACACAAGAAGGGACACTGGGGGGCGGAGGCATTACACAAATACCTTATCAGACACGGGACGGCTCGAAATTTATACACCACTGTCAGACAAGTGACTCAGCAATGCGACCTTTGCCTCCAGACTAATCCAAAAATTGTCCCCAAACCAGAAATGGGCCAAATTGGGAAAGGGAATTGTCTGGGACAACATTGGCAAATTGATTTCTCAGAACTTCCTAGAAAAGGAGGGTGTAAATACTTGCTTGTACTAACTGATACCTTTTCAGGCTGGCCAGAAGCCTTCCCATGCAGAACAGCCAAAGCTCGAGAGGTGACCAAGGTGTTGCTACAAGAAATCATACCCAGGTTTGGAGTCCCAGCAGTGACGTCCTCAGATAGAGGGCCGCACTTTATCTCCAAAATAGTGCAACAAATAAGCCACCATCTAGGGACAGACTGGCAGCTACACACTCCATACCGGCCACAATCCAGTGGCCAGGTGGAGAAAATGAATCACTTGATTAAACAACAGATTGTTAAATTAGGACAAGAAACCAATTGGGCCTGGCCACAATCTCTACCCCTAGCAATGCTATGGATACGAACTAGACCCCAAGCTAAGGAAGGGCTAAGCCCATTTGAAATTCTATATGGACGACCCTATGGGGTACAAAAGGGAACCTCTTCACAAACTGGTGAAGAACTGATGACTTCCTATATGGTGGCATTAGGGAAACAGCTTTGTAAAACTGGGAAACCGCTGTTTGGAACCCGATGCAGGGGTTTGGATGGGCCAGTGCCTAACATACAGCCTGGAGACTGTATGTGTGTGTTAAGTTTCTTACAGAGAAAACTTTGGAGCCACAGTGGGAAGGACCATATCAAGTGCTTCTCACCTCTTTCACGGCAATTAGGCTCAGGGAACAAAGCGCCTGGATTCACTACAGCTGTGTGAAGAAAGCACCTCCTGGGATTTTTCTAAGCTGTGGGTAAAGCTAACCTCTTGGTTGTCAAATCTAACATGGTTAAAGCAATTGTTTGTCACAATGATAACAATTATCCTTTTGTTTATAGTCCTTTGTATAACAGTCTGATGTAGTTTATGGTGTTTTCAAGACAGGGGATTCCTACAATGAATTGAAAAAGAACCAATTACGACGGAAGCTTGAGTCTAATACGTATTTTTAAAATGTTAGATAGAGGAACATTATGTTCGGCTGTAGTAAAAGAATTCACTTAACAGAAAAGGGGGGAATTGATAGGGGGCCATATAGAAAATATATTTTATAACCAAAGATATATCGAAAATATTAATAGGGAGCTACATAGAAAAAGCTAAAACTGTTAAACCTTGCTTCCCAGAACTAACATACAGGCAAGTAGGCAATTAGTCACTAACCCCTGCAAATTGCTTGAGAAAGAAGCTGATAAGGGAAATAGAAAGGATAGAAACAAGGACATAATTCATGGCTCAAAGGTGTCAAAGGCAGGAGGAGCTAAGGGCTAAGGAGGGCTCGCTAACATCCATCTCTAAACAAGAACAAAGAGGAGATAGCCAGCTGTGCACACAAGGACAGACCAGGCCGAAACCAGTCTGGGACTGCAAGCTCAGCCAAATTAGAGATTCCAGGGGAGAGGCGAGGAGTACACAGCGAGGAAGACCTATGGCCTTCATTCCTGAAGACCCCTGCCCAGAACCACCAGGAGGAACTGTGCAAGCGCCCCGAGGAGGAGCCCGAGGCAGAGATTATGGAAATGGAGTGACCAGAAGGAACTGCCTTTTCAGGGATAGATCGTGAATATGTACAGGCGTTTTGAAATAGGTGATGTTTTAACTGTATAAATCCTGGACAAGCGGCCACGGTGGGTATGACCGTGTGTGGAGGAGCGATCCCCCGTGCATCTGCGCGCAATAAACACACCTACTGTGTAACCTTGCAGGTTGTAGAGTCTTTTCTGCACCTCATGTGTCACTTTCCTTATTATCATTTAAAAAAAACCAAACCCAAACAGGACTTGCTTATTGATGATCATGAAAGAGACTTAGCCCGGCACTGGCTACGAGCTGACGTTCAAGACTGCCAGGAACTGCCCCCCCCCGCCCCCCCCCCCCCCCCCAAGCCCCTCCCAGCTGTGAGTGAGCGCAGGTCTCACTGCTGCAAGCTGGGGTGCCCCTGGGGTAACAATGCACGGGCCCAGTGAGGGCAGAGCTCGCTTGCCCTGAGGAGGAGCAGGGGGACAAGGGGAAGGAAGCCAGTGCCTTCTGCCGGGCGAGAGGGTGGCATTTCCCAGCACCCACTGCACTGGAGAGCTGGAGCAGACACTGGCAGCAGCACTGAGCTTGCAGGTACTGCGGGAGTTCAGAAGACAGGTCAGCTTCAAAGTGCCCGTGAGGTGAAAGAAGGGTCTGAGCTGAGCTGTGCTGTGCTTCCTCCCCCGTTGCTGAGAAGCTCGGAGCATGAACCTGTCCCCCCGTCTCCCCTGTCCTGGCCTCATGAACGTAGAAGAGCGGTTGGCAGAGCAGACTTTGGGGGCTGCTAATGCTGCTGCCTCTGAACTCCGAGGGGGAGAGAAAATCAGATGAGGAGGGAAGAAGAATGGCCTGAGGCGAACTGCAGAGGAAGTCAAGCACCAAGTAAACCGACAGCCGCACTCTTAAAGCCAGCCCTCTGCTGTGTTTCACCACGGCAGGGATTCCAACAGCACAACCTTTTACCTTGAAGATTCTTTTTTCTTAGATGACTAAAATAAGGTAATCTACCTCAGCTGTTTGATGGATTTTTCACTGACAGCTGAGGATTTGAAACCCCCCTCTAAACTACAGAGCACTGAACTAATAAACTGCTGCTTGAAAGTGGAAATGGGAAAAAGATTAGAAAAGGCTCCGATCGATTAACACTGTGTTGTAGCGCGGTGCTCGACTGCCTTGAGTCACCCATGCCAAGGTGTGAGGCAATGGATGAAGGTTCACAAAGCCTGAATGCTGCCTACAGCAAGGAATCACAGAACTAATTCAGCTCTTTACAAGGTGCTTGTGCCTGGGGCAGCGACAGCCCCAGCTGAGCGCTTTTTTGGGGGGGGGGGGGGGGGGCAGGAGTTTGGGGAGCACAAGGGGGACCCAGCATTCCCATGTCCTGGAGGTACCTACAAACCGGACGGAGCAGCCGCTCAGAACGGGGATTTATTCCCACCCCACGCAGCCAGCACTCCACCAGAGCGCAGTACAGCTCGGGGTCAGCTGGGAATATCACACTCCGCGGTTTGGCCCAAGAATGCCCAAGTTTCACCATCGATCCTTCTGGCACGATGACCCCACTCACAGAGGGGGAACCGGCCCACGCCCGGTGCCCCGACCCTGCAACCACTCACCGACGGGCGAGGGCTTGCTCACGGACAGAATCTGCGGGGTCTCCACTCACCTAAGGCCCCCGGGGGGTGAGGGCCCTCAGCCCCAGGCAGCGCCCTCGGGCACGTCCCAGCCCCCGGGAGAGTCCCTGGCCGCAGCCCTGCTGCTCCCCGGAGGCCCGGAGTGGCTCCCAGCACCTCTTGGTTGGGCTCCGGCTGCGCCCCCTCGGCTCGGGCTGGGGTCAGCTCTCAGGAGCTGGGGCCAAGTGCCAAAACCGTGAGGTAAACGCCATGATCAGATCTTACCGGCTGAACTCCGATCGTTGTCTTTGGCAAGTCTCTGTCAATGTTGGCTCTTTGCCAGGGCGGGTGCATCTGCCACAACCCACCCATGACCACAGCCGTTACTCAACTGGTTTCCTGGGAGCGGTCGTGCAGCCACCTCTTGCCTCCAGCATTAAAAGCGAGCGTGACCTCGGGGAGCTTTCGTGCTCGCTGTGGATCGTCATTCCTCAATTATCCTTCTGTCCAACACGGACAGAACAGGTTTCAAGGGGGTGCACTCTACCGTTAACAGGTTTCAGTACTGCACGCCTACTCTGGCTTATTACAATACAAATTACAATAATCATAACTGCAGTCACCTAGTAAAATCCAAACATTCCAAAACTTTCCCCGACCCATTAGTCCCCGGTACAGCAACAACTGCCTCCCAGCCTTTTACCACTTTCTTCATTTCGTTGCTCTGATCCCGAGGTGCCATCGATACATCTTGGATGTGGATGCAGCCCTATTCCACACACTCCTTCTCCTTTGGTCACACAGCATTGTGTTCCACTGAGCACCACACTCGGCTGTTGCCCTGGGAATGTTGAAATGCAGGGTAGTGCCATTCCAGTCCCCACCCCACGGTGTCATGAGCAGGTAGGAAGGAATAAGTTCATCGCTCAGGTGAATCCCACTGGCATTTTTGCCACCACACGGTCATCCAGGTCCTAGTTGTCACCATGGCCAGCAGGGACACCAGGGCGATCCACTGTCCCTGTGAGACAACACGGCTGGCCTCAGCTTGGAAACTGGGCTTCAGGGTTAGAAGTCAGGGATTATCCACCGGCACCAATACGGTGGATTTCCCACTCCCATCCAGGACTTCCCAGGCAAATATGCCTCTGGGTTTCGCCAGGGTCATGGGCACAATGCCGAGGGAGGGCAGCCTCACCATTACAGGTTGGCCCACGTATGTCCACAGTGTCCCTTTTATCATCTGGTACAGGGACGATGCCCATCAATGGTCCCACAGGACAAAACGCTCGAATTTTGGGGTTTCCATGACGCCCCCAGCGGTTCTTGTCAATAAAGACCGCCTGTGGTGGCTGTACATCCCAGTTACGGTGTCAGACATCGGCACATCTTTCAATCAAACCACAGGTTCATTCGACTGCATGGTCAGCCTGAGTATGAGACCGTGGATGAACACCCACCTGATGCCCTCCCCTCGAGCCCAGTGCTGCACCGCTGTGGCCTTAAAGTGTGGCCCATTGTCACTTTGGATGCACTCAGGAGTGGGTAAAATACCGTGCCTTGCCGGGCACATTCGATTGCGGCAGCGCAGGAGCGAGCTGCAGGGGCCTGATCCACCCCCAGTTCCCGAAACCCCAATGCTGAGAAAAAATGTGGATTAGAAGGAGAGATGTTAATGCCATGTGCGGAGGAAAAGGAGAAAAAGGAAAAGAAACGTCTGCCTGGATGTTGGGGGGTGACAAACAAGAGGATGGGCAGTTGCGAGTCCCTTCTTCCCCTCCCCCGTGTGACCCCGGTCCAAAGGGGAAGAGAGGCAGGAAAACCCAGACAGAGCAGAAAGGACAGAGAAGAAATGGGGAGTTCGGGGCTGTTTCAAGCGGCACTAGAGGGCACTCAGCACACACACCCCCACAGGTGCCTCTGAGCCAGGCTGTCGGGGTGGACGCTGCGGCATCTTTGTTTCTCCCATCCCTGCACCCCCAAAATCTGGTTATAGTCCCACCTGCACCCCCAAGTCCAGTTAAACCCCCCACCCTGCACCCCTAAATATGGTTAACTCCACAACTTGCACCCCCAAACCAGGGTGTATCTCTCATCCTGCACCCCCACATCCATGGGTGCCTTGGTGCTGGGGGACCACCCAGGCAGGGTGAGACACAAAAGATGACGCGGAGGCCACGGCCTCGCAGGACGCAGCGTTTATTGTTGGCAGGGGAAACTGAGGCACGGGGACGCGGACAGACCTGTGTCCCACCCCCTGCCACCCCAGCCCGGGGAATGCACCCGTGCCTCAGCAGGCAGGGCCACTGCCCCCTCGGGTTAAATAGCTTAAAAAACAAACAACCAAACCAAAACAAGCCCAAAGAAAAAAAAAAAAAAAAAAAAAAAAAGGAGATTTTAAGGGAAATAAAAGGGTGAGAAGCCCCAGAGCTCAGTAGGGACCAAGGCCGGGGCTCCCAGGAGCCTCGCAGGGGAAACTGAGGCACGCGGCGGTGTCACGGCCAGCACCCCAAGGGATGCGGTACCACACCTTCCCTGAAAGCCTGTTTAGTGTTAAACTGGGCAGACCGGAGGCTGCTGGCTGGACCTCCTCAGAACTAGGCCTTGGGGTGGGGTCTGCCCCACGGTCAAGGGGAAACTGAGGCACGGGGTGGGAGGAAAAGTCAGTCCCTCATCCCTGCAAATGGGATCCTACTTTGCTGTCAGCAGGGGAAACTGAGGCACGGACTCGTCCTCCACCTCTCCAAGGTGCCCCAAACCAGCTCCCAACTGGAGAAACTGAGGCACGGACCCACTGGTGCTCCCCCTCCCAAAACCCCAGCCCTGCTCAGCAGGGGAAACCAAGTCACGGATCCACCTCCCCCTCACCTCCCCGCCCCCTCCCCCAACAACTCCAGCAGCCCCACTTCTCCCAGTCGCGCCTTGGAGTGCTCCCCCCAGCCCCGGCTAGTTTCGGGGCTCGGGTGGGGGTGACCCCTCGCCGCGGAGGGCCGGGCCGGCGGCTGCCACTCGCCGTAACGCCCCCGCCCGCCCCCCGAACACCCCCGGCCCGGCCGCGTTGGGCGGGGGCAGGTTCGGGCCGCGGAGGCGAGCGGAGAGGCGGGGCGGGGGCCGCAGAAGGGGCGGTGCCGGCGGCGGGGGCGGTGGTCGCGGCAGAGGGTCTGGGCAGGGCGGGGCAGGGCCCGCACCGGGCGCTCGGGGGCGGCTTCTTCGCCCCGCGACGGCCCGCGGCCACCTCCGCGCGTGCCAGGCGCCGCCGGAGGGCACCGGCGGGACCGGGGGGGGGCGGGGGGGCTGGTGGTCGCCCCCCCGGGCGCGGTTTCTCCTCCCTCATGAGCGGGGGGCAAGTGCCAAACGGGCTACTGAGCCCTGCGATCAGGCTTTTGCAGCCGAGGCCGGTTGGTGGGGGGTTGGCCGCGCTGGGATGACCTGATCTCCGCCACACTTCGGCAACCCCTGGCCGCTGCCGGGGCTTTTCAGGGCAGGGCCACGAGCCACAGCGGGGGATCGGTGAAACCCCCCACTCGATCGCTCTTCCCTTCCGACCAAAGCTCCGGTCATACCGCCGTGTGGGGGGCTGCTCCAGGCGCAGTGATTTGCCACAGAAGAGTAAAATCATTTTGGACGTTGATACAACGGGGAGGAGTCGGTGCAGCTCGGCAGTCAGGAGCGCTGACCAGGATGATGCTGGACTCCCAGTTCATGGGGAGCGTGTGAGCAACCACGCTCAGCTCAGTGTGGGCACTTGCATCATTTAAAGGTCAGGCTCGCTGAAACACTTCCCTGAACCGAAGCCGCACTGGGTTGTGCCCTAAAAACCCCCGGGACCGCCCAGCTGCACCAACCCCAGGCGTCTCCACCGGCACGCCGTTCCTTGCAGGCTGGCCTGCTCCTGTCAGCGAAAGCCCCGATCCCTGCTGGCTCCTTGGGACGAGGCGGGTCACCCCGCTGCCGCCAGCAGCACCTGCCCCAGCAGCGGGGCCGTGTGCCCAAACCTGGTGTTTCCCTGGCCATGGAAGTGCAGCTGGAGTGAGGGCCGAGGGCCAGCGGGGACTGCCAGCGCTCACGACACCCCTCTCGTCCGAAGGGTCTTTGCTGGAGCAGTGCTGAGGGACAGGCTCTACTTAGACCATGCACAAGGTGTATTTATTTTTAATCAACTTCCTTGCTGACAGGTGCACACTTCAGTGAGAAAAGATCATTAAACAGCTTTCTGTACCACGGAAGTCTAACTATGCAAAAGAAAGATTATTCTGTTTTTCCCGGAAGAAAACATAAACTCCGAAAACAAGTCTCAGCACTGAAAGCAAATTATTAATTTAATAGCACTGTAAAACCAGATCACAAAACCACACATGCAAGACATACGATTAGGATGTCTAACTTGGAGCCTCTTTCCCTTGAGAATCAAGACAAAAACAATTTCACTAGAACGGATGGGTTATTTCTGTTACAGCAGCAGTATTTGGACAAGGCAGATGTTACCATTCTTACAGCTACAAAAGCAGGGCCCTTCAGGCTTGACAGCTCCCGACTACTGTTAAGGCCAGAGGACAAGTTCATAGAAACCTCTAAATTGGGCATTACAAGAATTAAAAACCCTCAGATATGTGATTTTCCCCCTATGCCTATGCAGAAGAATTAAAGCCCAGACAACGACCATCAGAAACAGCAACCACATTAAACAAGACTTCGTGAGGAATTTGTGAAGTAAAATTTTTCATCTTTTTTTTTTTTTTTTTTCTTTTGGCAGTATACAAAGAGCCAAACCAAACCAAACCCCAACAGACTTATTTTGAGACCTGACTCTAAGATCTTAAAGTAAAATCAATTATTTTTTCCATTCTCTTTTTTTTTCTTCTTTATTTTAATTTTGCAAGCCAAGGCCTGTAACGTTACACGAACAATCCCTTTTCGATGTGACATCACGTGGCTATGTACTTCCCAGACTAATGCTCAGGAGCAACCACAGCTCAAACACCACCCCGGGGTTTTGTTGGGTTGGTTTGTTTTCAAAAACATTTTATATTCCTCTCCGGTAAGAAAACAACAACAACTTGCCTGGGGTCCTGTGATCAAAACCCCCAAAATTCTGCCAGTGACACAGGGCTCGGAGCCAGGTATTCATCTGATGGCTGTTCCTGTCTCTTCCCTCGTCACTCCCTGCAACTGGAAGGAAAGGAGAACACTACTTGTGTTCCTGATCCCTTCACCACTCCTCCCAAGACCCTGAAGTCTCTCTTGATTGCCCTTGGACTTCTGGTTACAACTTCATCGCTGCCTACCTGGAAAATCAATCCCGGATAATGTACAGGGTACTAACGGATAGGCACACCCTAGGCCATCCCCCCGCCCCCCCCCCCCCCCCCCGCCCAATACTTATAGTCACGCGAATTGGTGGGGTGAATTTCTGTTAGGCCATGATGCTGAATTTAAAGCAATCACTTAGACGTAAAATACAACTGTAACAGGCAGAAAATGTTCACCTCACTCTACAATGTTCCAGTAATTTAACCTTTGAAGGACAAGGAAGAGATAAATCACCATTGTTCCACCAAGTGAAAATCCAACGACCTATTTTCTGATGATACAAGGTAAGCACCAGACTGCAGTACTGTCATTCTTAAAGTTATCTTTTCAGGGAAACGGTCAGGATTTCTCCGCCCTCACTGAAGAGGGTATTTCAAGCAAGAGTTCATGCAGACAGCTGCAGTGCACAACCATCTGCATCAACAACTCAGCAGCCTTTTGCCACCTTACCCACTGTTTTCTATCACCTAAAACTGTTAGCTGTCCCGCCCTTTTCACCAGCAGGGCGGGACTGCAACATTTCCTGACTGCAACAGATCCAAGATGTTCACAAAACGTACCTCCTCAGGGGACACCACATGGGTGACTCTGACAGGAAAGGGATCTCCTGGACCAGGTAGCGGTGGCAACAGGTACGAAGGCAAACCAGGAACGTCTTCTTCGAGTAGCTCCTAGACCAAGAGAGGTTTTGGTCAGGCATCATGTTTAGTAACAAAATGGAAACTAGCTTTGGGATGATTCCTGGCACAAAGGAGTTATCTGAGAATGTAACCAGCATGTCTTTGATGAAAAAGATATTAATCAACATTTCCAACAAAAACTTAAGCTAAAAGATAACAGAAGAGAACTAGTTAATTAACACTTTTAAAATAGAAAGCATCTATCTCTGAAATGGTCCTAACACACTGACTTGCTAACTTGGCTGCTGTTAATTCAAAAGTGCACTGAATATGGCATTCCCTTTAAAGAGAGAAAATATTGAGAAAGAAAAATGAAGATAACAGCAATTTACCTGCACGGATTAACCCGAATGCCGTGCCCAAGGCTACTGCAGTTTGCCAGAGCAAGCTATCCCTTACGAGAAAGGCAAAGGATAATTTGACTCCTTAGCCGCCAGCATCATCCCACGTTCAAAACAGATCACAGACTTTGCAGGGTACAGATACCCATTGTCTGGGCAGCACAGCACGCTCCGGTCTGTCGTCTTCTAGACCCTCATATTGTACAGGTTCAGCTCTACGTGCCGTGCGCTCACTTGGCTCAGGACAAAATCAACCTTGGCACATTCCATTATGCCTTTAAAGTAAGGATGGATAGCACATAGCTCAGCTGGACCATAGCTCCGGGGTACAGCTCCTGTCCTCTCTCGTACCTTAATGTCATACGTAACAAAAGGCACAATTTCTCTGAAATAATTTTATTTTTTACACATCTACTTGAACAGTTCTCATTCTGCCCAAAACAAAAAGTGGAAGCAATCAGATACCGATAACTGCAAAATAAAACAGCTTAAAAACCCCAACAAACCCATCTTGATAAATACCGGTAAAGAAAGGACATCTAACTAGATCACAGACACACACAAAGTGCCAGATATCTGCCAAACCACCAGGAATATTGTGACGGGCCACCTGACTGCACCTGGCTCTGAAGATTCCTCTGAAATTCCTGCTTGTTCCCAACAGAGCACTGCACATCGCCCAGCCGGGCACCTTGGTCACCTCTCGTGCGCGTCTTTGAAAGAAAAACTGCCCTCGCAGCTCTGCTGTTGTGTTACCAGCCCTTCCTCGCTGCCAGCAGGGTGCTTACTGCCAGATCTGCCACACCGGGGCGTGGACAGCCCAGTTGCAAACACTGACCCTAAAAAGGTGTCCTGCCAAGACCTCTCAAGGAGCTACCCGTTTCAAACGGCTGTCCCTCTGCCTTTCCGCCTTTGTGCCTGTTCTTGAAACACCTGAAAAGGCCTCACATTCCTTAATGCATCTTTGAAGCCACAGCCAAAACCCTGAATGTTTAATAGATAATTCACACATCACCTAACACTGCACACTTAATAAGGCAACACAGGAGCGCTTTTCAGCACGAGGAATTCAATCCAAAGAAAGCAAAGGGCAGGCTGCAGGGCAGCGTGTCACCTCGTACCTCCTTCACCACACGCAAAGCTTTGGCCTTGAGCAGCCTACATGAGCCCAGCCAGTAGGCTGAGGCATTAAAGACGTCTTTAGGGTGAGGAAGATCGAAGTGACAGTCCGGCAAGTCTCAGATTCTGTACTTCCCCGACACGGACAGGGTACCGTAGACTTCCCTCTCCTGTTGACAAAAGGGAAGCAGAAAGGGCTTTCTACCCAGGTGTTTGCAGAACGCCTTTCCACTGGACTTGTTGCGAACATCAGCCACAGAACAGGTCTTCTTGGTGTCACAGATGGCGGGACCCACGACCCACACAGCTGGCCTTCAGCATACGGCCACAGTCACGTGACAGCCCCGTCCTTCATCCAGGCCTGGCCTGATAAATTTCTAACAAGGAAACAACAGCTCAGGGGATCGGGCAGGTCTTTCAGTCGTACAGATCACCTGTTCCAGAGGGAATTAACTGCCTGTGTAAAAGTGGGGAACAGGGACAGGAGGAATAAGCCTTCCTGCAAGCCGCAGGGCCCAACCACCTCGCAGTCCCAGGGCTGGGATCTGCAACGCTGCCGGCAGTGCTGCAACACCAACTGCAGCATCTGCTCTCCTACCGTGGAAGCCCACGTGGAATCAGAGGAGAAGGAACCAGCCCTTCGCACGCTGCTGCTTCTGCCTAAAGGGTTCTCCCTCTGCCTGAGGAGACGCTGGTCCCTCCTAGAACGGCTGGTGGCTGAACAGCTCCTGGTGAGGCTGGAAGCGCTCAGACGACTACAAGTCAGTCCCATCACAAACGGCTGTGCGTCAAGTCTGTTCAGCACGGCCTTGGCTGTCATTCAGAAGGCAGGGGCTCACTGAATGAACGTGCCCAGGGTGTCAACAGCAGTTTGAAGCGCAGCTCTCCTCCGACCCGAGCTGACGGACTGTTCCAAAAGCCAGCATTGCCATTTCCAGGGGCAGATTACAAGGGACCAGGCTGGCCAAGGGCTCGCTCAGATCATGAGCTTAAAACCTGCAGACCTCAAGTACCTCCCTACGGAGGGGCTGACAGGCAGCGCGGTTAAATACAAAAACAGGCCGTAGGAGGAACTGGGGACTTATTTTGGCTCAGACGCTTGGAAAGGGTTTGTTGTCAACTGCTGTAGAAAAAGTAATTCTAGAAATGACGGTTAGTTAAACCTCAGCTCAGAACAGAGAGATTAAAAACTCGTCTGTCAAATGAAGCAAGGTCACAGTCCCCCAGGCCTGAATCTAGGAGCACAAGGCAGCACCTGCACCTACGCGTATGCACGCGAAGACATGTTCACGTGCACACGTTCACCCAGAACGAGACTCGCTGCCGTGAGCTCACCACGCCCGCGGTTCTGGGGTGCTCTCCAACACCCTAGTGCTTGCCAGGGAATCTCCTGGCTAATGACTAAGCCGGGATGGTGCTACGGTAACAAAGACCAGCTCCTGAACTCGCCTGTCAGCTCAGCAGAAGCGCATCTCGCAGACAGGAACACACTCTGAAGCAAGACACCGGTGTAGCGGGCTCTGCATAAGCAGCTCATTACCACTGTTAACAGCACGACAACACTCCCAGAACAGACCACAGGCCTTACCAGGTTACCTACCCGAAAACACGCATGTGAAGCAAGGAAGTAAAGTTACTATAAAATAATAACATGGGTAATGGCTGTACTTTACATAGTAACGGTATCCTTCAGCCAACGCAGCGTAGCAGCTGGCTTGTGAGGATGGAGGGCTGCTGAGCCTCTCTGCAGCTAAACCCAGAGCTGATCGCGGCTGAACATTCTCAGAGCTGCAGGCTTCCCCCTTCTGCTGTTCCCGAGGCTCTGCTCCCGGAACCAGCTCGAGCTCTGGACGCCTTGCCCTTTTCTGGTCCACAAATGAACACCTCCAACACTCATTTTCTTACACATTCTTCTGAACCGCTTATTTCTGGATCGGGTCTGCTTAATGCTACATGCCTTGCGGAGAGCATTCCGGGCTTTCCGAACGCTCCTTGCTTACAACCGCCTTACGCAGCTTGGTGGCTGTTTTCCAAATTTCATTTTTGTTCTAAGGGTACAATCCCATTTCAAGACAGTTTGCAGAAAGTCGCGTGTCACGTGCTGACTTTACCAAAACGCAACAAGAGACTGATTCACCATTGGGGTTTCACCGTTACTCAGTTCTAACGCACGCTGAGAGATTCTTCTAACTGCATCACTGCCATGCACGCCACGATTACATCAGCAGTGACAGCAGCGTCCTCTGAAGGGGAAAACGATCCTCTGAAGCAGAGACGAGCAACTGAGCAGTCTTTTTAATGTCAGAGGGACAGCAGCAAGAGACACACCTACACACACAAAAAAGCTCACCAGCTTTGTTATGTCCTGACCCTCTTCAGCAACACAGAACTTCTGACGTGCCATGAAGGAAGAAAGCGACGTTCCACCAAAACACAGGCTGACGGACAATTTGCCCCACGGGTTATCTGGTAATTCCTACTTACACAGGACAAAGTAAGATTAGAACAGGCACAGTGTGACTGAGGTTTTAGAAACAGCGACCCGGAAGTTCCAACCTGTCAGTCCTACGCGCGCCCCACTCATTCGCCAACAGGACGAAACTCCCAAGGATGGTCGTTAACGTCAGGTAACGACACAAATGGGAACGTGCCCGTCCCTGGAACGGCAGCCCCGACCACTCGGTCCAACACCGAAACACCATCCCACGTTCGCTCACTCAGCGATAAACCCTTCTCTTCCACAATATATCATTAGAAATTAAATTATCTGAAATTGCAGGTTTTCAGACAATACAGATTATCTGTTTCCCTGTAGTGTCATACATTAATTTAAGCATCTCCATACTCGATTACGCCCAATTTTAATAACTCAAAATTGAATTGACAAGAATTTATGCTGTTGGTAGGTAGGTTGCTTGTCAGAACGACAACACAGAATACAAACAGCACCAAAAAGCATTTTTGACCTCTAAAGGATGCGTTTCGGGCCTGAAAATTATAACAAAGGTAAAGTCACAGGAGAAAACTTTAGTTTGGGATTCTGATCTGTCTACGCAACACATTTACTGCTGTACTCCTTCACCTATTATTCCTGATGCAAGTTAAAAGGAAATTAAAGCAAGATAACAGAAAGTAAGCCTCATTCCACACCCGTGAATACATTAAGCTACCTGAACATGGATTTCAACCTCCTCATGTGTAAGTAGTTCTTGAAGGCAATCCACTGCACCTTGCTGCCAAAAACTGCTGATCTGTTGGGTGAAAGCAAGAAAATTGCCACACGTTAAGACGCTGACACTAAGCCCCACACCATCCTCAACACAGGGGCATGAAAATAGGCGACTATCATTGAAAAACTTGGTTGAAAACACCCATCACTGGTTTGATTTGTCTACAACAGTTTAAACGTTACCTGCTCTTTGGGACACTAAAACTTTCCGTGTGACAAAGCCCACCAGCCAGTTCAGACGTTGAAGTGGCTTAGAAAGAGACGCTGCTTGCCAAGGCTGACCTTTACCCCAGGCATAACAAGGTCTGTGTGCACAATCACCCAAAGCAGAACCCAAAGACACAGAATTACACTCGGAGATAACAGACAACAGGAAACACAGGACACTTTAAAGACTTCTGTGTTTCCCTGCAATATCTGTCTGCGTCCCAACCCGCAGGCCGATAAGCCTGTCTGTCTGAATCTATCCGTTGAACTGCTCCCAGCAATAAAAAGGTTTTCTTTAAGAACAAGTTCAAAAGTGACCCAGTCGTTTCAGTAATTCACTTTACTAAATGCACCATTCAAATGGGACTAAGGTGTGATGACACCCGAGAACGTTGTTTACATACCAATTACCGACTAACAAAACCCCTAAACCACTCACTCCCATGAGCTGAGCAGCGGTAACAGAGGGTTTCCCTCACAGCTACCTGCAGAATGACAGAAACGCTTTTGCAGGACCTGAAGACTGACAATTTTCTGGCTATTTTGCATTAAGAAATCCAGGCCCCCCTTCTTCTCGCTGCTACTGCAAAACAAACTACCACTCCTGAGTATCATCCTGCCAACTACCGCAGCGTCCCCTCTCACAAAGATTTAATTCCAAGGACAGCTGCTTCTGAAGCACGGTCACTTCATAAAGCAATCCGGCAGCTCCTGGTAAAAGCCTGCCTTGCTGAAACCATCCTCCAGCTGTTCTCCCCATCCTCGCAGGCAAGAAAACACGCCAGCAACTAGCCTCAACCTTGGTGGGACTCAACAGCATACCAGTTTGAGTAACTACCAGCTAAAACCTCTTCCAAGTCACCGTTGCTCACCGGTACTGTCTTGTGGAGCTCACAGGGTATGCAAAACGCAGGAACACCAGCATACAGTGCGGCTGGATACAGAAGACACGGAATAACCCTCTCCATGTAACCATGGTCTATGTACTGTACCTATAGGAAAAGAAAAGCTTTCCTGAAATAATTCAGTCAAGTTTACTCAGAGAACGCGTTCATTGACAGCATTCACTTCTCTGGGGGAAAAAATAACGGTCTGCTGAGAGCAGGTGATGTGATGAGGTGGAAATGAAGGAAAGGATTAAAAACCCGCTATGGCAGGTCAGAAGTTCACTTTCCAAACTTGTCTTGCAAGAGACCCCACGTGTTGTGCAATAACCCACAGCAGTTTAGAAGTGAAAGACATAAAGAATGCGTGAACCAGGCTGGAGTCAGACTTGCAAATCTACGTTGAAAGAGGGCAAGCAGACTCAAGAGTTTAGGTAGGATTAACTGCTCATTCGAAAAAGGAGCTCTGTACCTGTGCAGCAGAAAGCATTCAAAACACACAGCCAGCCCCGACTCTCTGGGTGGGGGGAAGCTAAACCCAAGTATTTTCAAAGCGTTCCACACATGGTAACAACAACAGCAAAAGAAGAAAAAACCTGCAAGGGATTACTTACAGGGGATCAAGGGGAGCTTTTTACTTAAGAACATTTATCATCACCAGGAAAACTACGGGAAAGATCGTGACAACTGAGATAGGTACGTAGAATTCATCTTTAATAGAAACGTTAACATCCCGACAGTTACCACACTTTTAAGCAGAATGAGCATCTGGAAAGTCAGGTCAGCTGAATGAAAAAAAGGTGTGATCATAAACTGACAGTAGACGACTGGATTATTTGCCTTTTTTTTTTTTTTTTTTTTTTTTTAACATACACATGCGCCTGTTCATACGCACATGCCCCCTCCCCCCATATAATCAAACTTACCTGGAGACAGGCACTGCTGAGTCCTACAACTCTACCTCGATACCACATGGCATCTGGTCCTCTTACAACACAAGCTTCTCCCTTTGCCCAGCAGTAGGGTTGCAGAAGACCAAGACACTGGAAGTTACTTTGTATGTCAGTCATCAATTGGTTTAGTGCCGTTTCTGGGGGTGGGGGGAGGAGTAAAAAAAATCAATTCAAAACAGTCTATAACATAGTAGTGCAAATGATTTCAGTCACCAAACCCCAGCAGATTCAGGTGAAGACCTGTATAAACAGAAACCACACGTGCTGCTCCAAAGAATATTTTCCAACACTGACACAATCTGTATGTTCGACGTCCAGCATATGCAAACACGCTACTGCTGAAAACAAAAAGCAAACTGCATTCTAATTGGGAAGCCATTAGTATTTCTGGACTCTCATCTCAGAGAAGGAGAGTCTGTAAATTTTGCAATCGACACCTTGACAGCACTAGTACAAGAGCCTCTCCATGAGCAATGCAACAGATTGCCAGAGACAGCAGCAGGACACCATGAACCACCACCAAACACACATCCAGACGACCCTCTGGAGACCGGGAAACTGGGTACTGAGCTCACGCGGAAAGGGGAAAGTCCAGCAGTAGCTGAGAACCAGGCTAACTCCCAAGCATCTTTAGGCCTGCACCTTCCTCAACAGCGGCAAAACGTACCACCAGCTCCGCGTTCCAAAGCCAAGCACTCGTGGCTGCACCCCAGACTGCCCAGAGAAACACTGTCAAACACATTTGACATTTTTGTCTGCTGCCTGAGCAGCAGTTGCTGATCCTGGGAAGGGAATGCCAGGCCTGTGAGGTCATTGTGCCCCGGACAGAGCAAGGACGAGAGCTGAGCAACTTGTTCATCTGGCAGAAAACAGCAAAAGGATAAGAGATGCTGGTATCTGCTTCTCCCTTCTAGAAACCTTGTGGGGGGAGATAACAGCCAAAGGAGGGAGCCTTGCCGGAGGCAAGAGGGCTCTGTTTTGTCTCACGAGTGCTGTGCTGTTCTCCGGTGCCAGGGACGAGCCTGAGAACCGTAATCAAGAAGGATCGATCAGCATCGATGGAGCCAAGAAGAGGCGGAGATACAGAGGAGGAGCAAGGGCTGCTGCTGGGCATAAAAAAGGGCTCCTCAGCACCCGAACTTTGGAAGCTCCCCCCACCAAGGGTCATGACGATCGTTAGGACCGGCAGGATGCTGCCTGGACCTGGGACCATAGGGACGCCTTGGACCCGTGGTGGTAGCTATCCATCTCTGTCCTCTTTTCACTTTACTTTCTCCTTTCCTTTCACCCTCTTTCCCTATCGCACACTACTTTATGGGCAAACAATAAAGTATGCTGGTGACTGGCTAATTATTTGAAAGAGCTCCAGGCCATATTTATTACTTCCTTACCATGCAGCCAGCAGACACCTCCTATAAAACGAGAACAACAGAAAGCAGGTCAGGGAGTTTCATCTCCCGAACCAGGACTCTTTGTCTAGGAAAACATTCTGCTCTACAGGCAGAGGAAGAATGACGTGTTACACACAGATAATTACTGTTTGATCCCCAAACTGCACAAGTAAAACACAGTTGAATTATTGATGAAATGAGCCTTCAGGGTACATGAAAGCATAAAGCGTAAATATTGCCTGAACTGCCAGAAGTTCAGCTGTCTGAGAAATACCAAAAAACATGGGGAAATGGGAGACTGAACCTCCCCCCCTTCTGTCTGCTTGTAATGCAGCAAAAGAGAAACCACAAGATCAAGCTGATGTTCAGCTGCTCGGCCAACAGAAAAGGAAAGTGCCTGTCACAGAGCCCTGATATCGTCGCCTTGACAAAAGCTCCTCCACTGGGTGACACTGGGGTATCATCTCTAATCTGGTACAGTCAGTCAGGAAGTGCTCTGAGAGATGCACGGCCAGATTGGAATGCATCCTGTCTGATAAAGAGGAAAATGAAATATGAAGACAATTCATTCATTTACAGCCCGAGCAAGGAAACCCACCAACTCACATTAAATGCTGGTAACACTACCAAGGATACAGTCACAATTATAATCTCAGCTATAAACAAACATACTGTCATTCAAAATTTCTTAGCGACGTACAATTACAAATAACACGTTATAATGACCCATGAGATTTCCAATCAACAGAATCGCTGTTAAGCTCCATCAGAGAGGCCACACAGAGTAACTCATTGTATCTTTCCATTTTGCATAGTTAAGACCAGAATGAACTACAACTGTCAAAAGAGAACAACAATCATTTATTAACATACAGCCGAATAATACCAGTCCAGTTTGGAAAACAGGGAGTACATTTATGTGACATTCTAAGTTATTCTGAAGCAACAGGAAAAACCGGCCTCACCACAAGAATGGGACAGCTGTACACACATGGACATACAGAGTCGATTTTTTTTTTAACAGAACAGAGTCTAATTCTGTGTTTAATTAAAAATACCTATTGATGTGCATAGGTATATGTGTGTGCATGCACACACCCACAGGGTAGACTTTTATCATCTCTATTGTGTAGCAGAAAATGGTGCTATTCGCACCTGCCCCTGGTTTCCAATGACACCCAAGGGTTCTCAGTACCTCTGAAAAGATGCTAAAGTCTCCAGGGAATTCAAGTTTGTGAGAAAAGATGAACCACTCACTTCCCTAAGCTTTCAACCTGTCCCAGGCAGGCTGAAAACCAGTAGCTGTGGGCTATCCCAGCGGAAGGCTCTAACGGCTGGAAGGCTCACACGAGAACAGCACTGCCGCAGGAACGGGATTCTGGCTCCGGTACTGAGGGAGCACGTTGCAGGGCTTTCCCTTGAGCTCGCTGCTGGATGCTGGGTGTCCCAGGAACACAATTCGTTGGCTTTGCAATACGCAGCACCACGGACTCCACATGATACTGCACAACAGGTTGGATACAGTCACCGTAATTTCAGAAATGCAGAGTAAACACGGCTGTATCCAACTGTGCGAGTACACACTCACATTTCCTGAATTTAAAGTACAGACAACCAGTTTTCCAAAATAAACAGCCACACTCTCACTTTTAAGGTACATTTTCTATCACATACAGTGGAACTTTTCCATGTGTTTCCTCATCATTTAGCCCTAATAACTGAAAATGAAGCACTTCTAATTTTTACCTATGGAAAAATAAACACCCAACAGGCTGCAACAACATGTGCGGATGGCCATGCTGCAGTCAGGGAACAAGCATTTACTAAACTGTATTTTTGCTGGACTTGCAGAACACTGAAGAAAACACAGTATAACATGCAGCTGGTGAGCATTTTCCCGGTCATCATTCCAGGAAAGAGGCACTGCATTATTATTTCAACATCTGGGAAAACAGAGAAATGACACGGGAGCTGTGTCAGCTGGTAATTGTGCCTCCAAGCTTTTAACCGTGAGGAGTAACTAGAACGTGCTTTGCAGCAAGAGAACTAAGGGAAGAATCCAAGTTAGCCCAGTTCAAAAGTCTGCTGCTTTGCTCTGGGTATCGTGCTTTCTGCCTGAGGATGCCACAAGTAGTATAGGAAGCATAAAACCCCCAAAAGTTTAAGAACTGTCACCTTGTTCGAGACATCACAAAATGTTGCATGTGGAGGTAGCAACATGAGAAAAACCAGCCCTATTTATTTATTACTCAATGCTTTAGTAAGGCTTTAAAAGCACTGATAGCCAGGTATTCACTGTGTCCATTCACAATAAAAAACAAAGTAGCTGAAAATTACACACATGGGTGGCAAAAGACTGAAAATCCCAAAATATCAAAGAACAGCCCCAGGTAATCCTGATTCTGTTCTTTGTAAGCAACTCAATCACTGCTCAAAAGCCCTCTGCCTGACGCACTACACATTCAAGTATTGTACTGAATGGCTTCGGTCTAATTTCTTTAACTCTGACGTTATCAATGAACTCAGAGAACCAACAGCTTTAACCAGACCCTGCTACCTCACAAACAGGTTGGGGTTTGAAAGTGCAGCTCTGCAGCAGCATGAGCTGCTGCTGCTGCCTTGCACTAAGCTGTGTCCAGTGCTGAGCTCAGGTGTGGGATGAGGTGCTCAGGGACTGGATCTGGCAAGAGCGAGGGGTTTGGGTTGGTTTTGTTTTCTTTTTTCTAGTGTTCAGCAAGTTCTTCAGTCATCTGACTAATAATCCCTAGGTCTATGACCATCTCCCTCTTAGATTTGTTTAGTCTACTATGGAATATTCAAGATAGCTTAATAAAATAAAAGAAAAAAACACCTTTAAAAAAGGTCTTGTAAAACTTTCAACACTGAGGAAGAGCTGAAAACTTGTTTTTAGTTTTGATTCCATTAATTTCTACTACGTGGAAATGACTCAGGTATTCCTTCTTGTCATTGAAGACAACAGAATGAGTTAAAAAATTTCAACAAAACAAGGAACAAAATCTGAAATACAAACTAGTTGGATAAACCTCTTTTAATGCAGGTTTATTAAATGCAATTCTTCTGTCACAGAACAGATTGACAGAACAGTCGAGGTTGGAAGGAGCTTCTGGAGACCATCTAGTCCAACCTCCCTGCTCAAAGCCTATGACCTCGTCTAGTCTTTCAGTTGGCTTTGGATTTTTTCAATTTGACTCCAGTTTCTACACAAAGGTATGTTTCACAAATTCATTTTCACAAACGTATGATTTTTGTGTATAGGAACTGACGTGTTTTGCTAACCCGTTGGAGCACGGGTGGAAGGAGCCATCCCCCGTGCTGCCCAGCACCGTAATACAGAATCCCTGCTTAATAACACTGAGTTGTCAGTGAGTTTTCTTTGAGTTCGTTACAGCACTGCTTCAGCAAATGCTTCCCAGGCTCTGGAGGTGAAGTGGCCTCACGAAAAACTCAGTTTGGGTAAACATCAAGATTTTAACTATGCAGAGGCCAATTAAGCCTCAAAACACACATTTAAAGAGATACACAGACGCACAAGTCAGCAGAGCGTGTGATTCTGTGATTTTTCTGAACACAAATGGCACTAAACACATGACTAAACTTTCTTAAAACATATACTTAAACCAAAAAATGGCCCAAGTTTCAGATGCTCAAATGCCTACAACTTCTACAGCCTAAACTTAAGAACATAATAGGTGTAGAACAAGGCTTGAATTTTCCAAATTTGCCAGAAGTAGGGAGGTACTGAGAAGCTACTATAAGCTGTCTTAAAACAAGAATTTTCACCATAGTGAAAAAAACCCCACTGAAACGCAAAATCCAAACCAGTTTGGGTTTTTGTATGGGGTTTTTTTGGTTGGTTGGTTGGTTTTGGTTGTGGTTTTTGGGTTTGGTTCATTTGTTGGCTGCATTTTTAAATGACAATCAAGTTGAGGACATCAATACCAAGTACAAAAACACCCCCGCAAACCACTCCCTCTCCCCACTCCCTCTCCCGTAAGTAGAAGTAGGATGAGTTGCCTCCTCTTGTTGTCCCACAAATCCAACTCTTCTACAATCCTTTCCCCCCTATATCTAAAGTATAAAACCAGCTCGAACTTGTTTAAAAAGCAGTGACCATCAAGACAGAACACAAAGGCTTACAGCACCGTCAAGACTCAATGGTTGAAACCGTTTCCTCAGTTGCAAGTCGTGCCATCCCCTTACCACTATGTACCTCACAGAAACAGTACTTTCCCCTTCTCTCACAGAGGAAAATAAATTCTAGATTGGAAGGTAAAAAAGAACGGGAGGCGGGGGGGGGTGTTTGAAGCGGGTAAGCAGAAGCCTCAGCTCTGACCACGGAGGCGAACATGAGGTTTATCACTCACGACGCTGCTCCTGGATCCCACGCTGCCACCGGGAAGGCGAACTCACCCGGGAAAGTCGAGTTTCAGATTGATTTCTGCCCGAGGGAAGGAACCGCAGGGAGATCCTGCCTACGTCAGCTCCCCAGCCACATCCCCCACGGCGCCACACGAGCCTCCCCAGCTCGCGCGCTCCGTTTTGAGATGAAAAACAGCTAAAAAGGAGCTCCAAGGCGCTGGCCCAAGGGCACCTCCTACCTGCCAGCTCTGCAGCCTCGTCAGAGGGGGGGGTCAGGCCCCAAGCCCCGGCGGTGGCCGATGACCCTGTGCCCGATCGCGGCTTTGTCTCGGAGCCGCGCGTGCCTCCCGCCCGCCGCCCCGCGAGCGCGTTCATCGCCGCAGCGGGGACCGAAGGCGGAAGCAACCGGCGGGACGCTCGCAGCCCCGGGACCGTTGTCCCGCAGGCGCCGGCACGGCGGGAGACGCGGCCCGGACGCGCCCGCCCTCCCCCGGGCAGCGGAGGGGCCGCCCCGGCCCCGCCCCCCGACCCCCCCCGCCCCGGGCCGCCCTCCCCGCGCCGCGCCGGCGCCTGCGCTCTTGCGCCGCTCGCACTTGCGGTGAGAGCCCGGGGGAAGAGGCGCTGCCGGGGCCGCCTCGCCGTCCGGCGGCGGGGCCGGCGCTGCGGCTGCCGCGACACCAGCCCCGGCCCGGGCCGAGGGAGCTGCAGCCCCGCGGCCGGGAGGCCTCTCCCGGCGGGAGCGCCGCTGCGGGGCCCCGGAGGGGAGCGAGGTAACGCGGCGTCCGCCCGCGGGGCCTCCGGTCCCGCTCTCTGCGTCCCTGCCGCCGGGCCCGCTCCCCTTCCCTGGCCGCCCCGTGCCTTCGGAGAGCCGCCTGCCGGGGACGGCCGCGGCGGGGTGGAGGTGAGAGGGTTTCATCTCGGCGCTGCCGGGGGGGGAGGCAGGGAGGGAGGGAGGGAGGGAGGGAGGGAGGGAGGGAAGTGCTTGACGGCCCTTGCCGTAACTGCAGACCGTGGGGGCTGGGAGCTGAACTGGGAAGCCGCAGCTTTCGGGACTTGTCACCTTGGCCGTGACGCCGTACTCGAGGTCACCTCGCCGGGAAGCGAGGGAGGGCAGAGCTGAATCGTTGGACTCGGAGATGCGGTTGTGTTTAACTGAAGCAAAATGACAATCAATGCCCCTGGTTGTGCTTTCTTACAGCACACAGTGGGTTTTCCTTAGGAGAACCCTCGCTGTTGAAAGCTGTGGGAACGGAGCCGATAGTTTTGAATTCAGGTGGCCTCTTAAGTGGCAAATAAATATGTTCCATGGGAAGATAATGTTCTAGCTTTTGGCTTTGTAGGTGAGGTAAAAATTTCAGCTGTTGAGCTGCAGCAGGCACAGTTCTCTGTAGCTTCAGTAATGCCAGTGTCAGTAACCCTTGCTGCTTGTCGGTGTGGGTTTTGAGGGGAGATGGTATTTTACTTGGTATGAAGGACTCAACACTGTTTTACTGTCTGCAGTCCCAATTTGATGCTGTGTTGACTATTCGCAGTGTGTTCAGAAGCGTTCTTAGTGTCACCTTCCTTCAGAGAAGTCCTCTCTGATGTCTCTGGTGTACCTACTGTTCTACGGTTTCCCAAACCTCAACCCAAATCAAAAGGCAGTACCTAGGAATCGCTCCCTTTTGGGTGGAGTTTCTAAACAGTTTTGTGTAGGTGCCTCCAGCAAAGAAGATAAAAATAGCCATTTCAGTTTCTAGGTGCTTTGCCTGAAGTTTCTGCAAAGCTTTAAGCTCGCTCACATCAATCAGTGAGGCTTTAGAATTATCTCTTGTTTTATTTTGTTTTGTGGTTTTGTTTGGATTTTTTTAAACACAACTTTTCCTGTGTCCCTTGAAACAACTCTCCTGGTAGAGGTGGAGGGAGAAGGACTGGGAAGAGTCATGGCTCAGGGGTGACGTAGCCAGGCACGCTGCTGGATGCAAACTCTAACGGACTGAGGCCCGTGGACTGCAATTAGACAGCCCAAACTGCTACAGCCCCCAAAGGTGTTCCTGGTGCTTCTGAGTGTGGCTGTGCTCGAGGCAGGAGTGTTCGACCTTCCTGTGAACCGCCAGTTGAGCCCTGTGTTTGAGGGTGCTGTAACACTGGGTAGTATGATGACTTGGGGAACTTTTCTGCCCAGTTAGAATCCCACAACTTTGCAAAGGCAGTAACTTTTGTAATTACGTCTTTTTTTACGAGGTGCTTGGTGGACGAGGAGAAGCTGAGCCTGGAAAGCTGTGGCTGAGCAACCCCGAGACGATACTTACGGACTGGTCCCACGTGTGGGATTGGAGAGATGGGAGCAGGTCAGTTAACAAACACCTCCATCTCGGGGGGACATGAAACAAGCTTTTTTTGGCAATGAAGGGGGAGAGAAATGGCTAGCTTCATCTAACTAGAGACAGGCTGATTCAAAGTGTGAAAGAGTCTCCTCAAAAACAAAGAACCCTGAAGTAGTGGAGAACTTGCTGTGCTTCAGAAGGTTTGGTTAAAATTTAGGCACTCACAAATAAGAACCTCTAAGCACCTGTAGCCTGTGCACGTAAATACAACGTAGGCAGAGAAGTTTCTTGGAAAAGCTTTAGACCTCTACCGTGCTTTACCAGTTCAGCAGTGTCAGCAACTGGGGATTTTAAAAGCTCTGATTCTCAGATCAGAGTTCACGGTACAGGTTTCTAGGTGTGCGCTGTGTGTTTTATTCTGGCAGAAGAACAGGCCTGTATGCTGTGACCCCTGGGGTACCTTGTGGGTGTAGCTATCAGTACACCTTCAAGGTGAAGAGTGTGTGTATGTCCAGAGAACCCAGTTATTTCCAGGCCCACCCAGTTTCCTGGAGGATGGTGAGGACTGTGCAAGGAAAGAGCTGTGAACGGAAGGAGTTTGCCATCAGCTGAAGTAAAGGTCTGCGGGGTTGTTTTGTGATTAGGAAAGATAATTGGCTGCTGGTCTTCCAGTTCCTCGAGCCCCTTGCTTCTGTCAGGAAAAAGGGCAGCTGTCTGGTACAAGACCAGTTGTGCTGGTGGGTTGCTGGGGAGGTGTTCAAACCAGGGCTCGCTTGCCAAGGGCAGCGTCAGGTGGTGAAGAGGGAGACCCCCGGGTCCGAGTTGCCGGGGCCAGGAGCAGCAGTCGGTCTCTGCCCAGACTTCTGGAATGCCGTGGGGACAGGTTTGCTCGTGCCAGGCTGGGGTCTGTTAGATACAGCCTACGCTCAGCCACGGGGAGTGGAATTTCGGGGTGGGATTACTGTGCAGCACAGGGGGGCACAAATTCCTGTGTTTTCATCTCCCCCTTTAGCGTAAGACTTAAGTTTTTATACGGTGCTGACTCAGCAGCCTATTTCAGCAGCTTAGAATTAGGAAAGGTTGTTTCACAATTAAAGCCACTGAATTTCGTGCTGCTAGTCAGAAGCTGGAGATGTGAAGTAATTCGAATTCAGATGTTTCATGTGGCTGTAAATGATTCCTGGGTTGTCACCTGGGGGGTCAGTCTGTGGGCGCGGGGGTGGAGGCGGCACAGCAGGAGGTGTGTTCCTGCGGGGCGGGTGGCGAAGGGGTGAGCGTGCGAGGGGAGACCTCTGGGCGTAGTCACAAGGGAGACTTGTGCAGGACTTGCAAAGTGGGGGTTTTATGGTGGTCCTACGCTAGCGTGGTACAAAGTGCCTACAACGGCGGGCACTGGTGCTGCGCTGCAGAAGGGAACGTCCTAACCCCTGGCCCGTGTTGCCCCCGAGACTTCCTCATGTCACATCCCACTTCTTCGTTGCCCCTTCTCCATGGACTCAGGGTTACAGTCTTCCCGTGTCTCAAGTGTGTTTCTGACCGTCAGAACAAATTTCTAAAGGGTTTAATATTTAGGAAAATGAATGTAATACTTATTGTAGTTTACTCATGCATTAATTACCGAGTTGGAAAAAAAGCCGTGTTCTTTGAGATGTGAGCCATGTTCAGCGTCCTTGTTGTGATCCATTTTATACTCACGTTGTGTAATGCTGACCTTGGGGATGAAGGTATTTCTGCGTGTTTTATTGACTTACATCTTGAAAGTGAGGTGTTGATATGTACGTTAGATGTTAGGCAGGACAAAAACATAATAAAAAAGCACAGTAATGGTATCTTTCCTCTCACCCAGTTATTATGGTAGAGCAGTTTTTTTTGTTGGGGTTTTTGTTGTTGGTGGGTGGTTGTTTTTTTTTTTTTTTGTATTTAGAATGGTCTGTCTGTTCCTGTTTAGACACAGAGGCATGTGAGATGTTAAAGCTGTTGTGACCTGATGCATCTACAGCTCCAAATTAAGTGGATGAGTGGGTTAATTGATACAATATTGAAACAGAGGAACCTATTTTATTGTAGTTCTGATTTTGCATACATACAAGATATGATGTAATAATATTTATGCAATGCATGAGTAACTATTCATTATTAAAAACTGTAGAGCCTGAGGTTGTCTGGCAGGTATCAGGCTTTCTGTGTGTGTGTGGTTAACTCCTTCAGGCTCATTTTCTTTTAAGAAAATGTTTAGGCTCTGCCATATCACGAATGCGGACACACAAAGTAAAGAGTGAAGTAGTTTAGTTGTCCAGCTGTTAGAAACACAGTAGGAAATCCCTGGCTTCTCAAGCCATAAACTGTGATATGAGTTTGCATAATACAGGCGTTTCTAATTTGTCTTGGTTAGAGAAGACCCTTCACTGTAGTCTGCAAAGGAAGTGTGATTTGGCCATTTTCTATCTGTTTCCATGTGAAACTTTTTAATGGCTTTTTTTGCTTTCTATACCTTTAGTGATGATTGCTAATAAGCTTCAAGAACTTCTTATTACATCTGTGTTATTTTTTTTTTTAAAAAAAGGAGATAAATGTAATTCTGTCTCTTTTCAGAGGTGTTGGACCCACGCAGTCATTGTCAGAAGTCCTGTAGGTGACTTCAGAGAGGCACCTATCCAATTATTTGCTTGAGAGTTGAAATACAGAAGGAAATCAAGTGTAATCGCCTGTGTCCATGCTGACATTTTCTTTGAGGAGAAAGAAATAGCAGAAACAACTTCTAACCTGCTGTACAAGAGAGCGGAGTGTCCTTCCTGTTTGGCTCGCAGGCAGCGCGATGCTTGTCTTCCCTGGAGTTGGTAGGGATCAGAACGACCCTTTCTCACGGGGTCTGACGTGCGTGTCTTGCCTGCAGGAAGGCGCTCAGCTGCCGGGCTGCCTGCCTGCCAGCCACCCACCCTGCCTGTACAGGCTGCTGCTCCTGTGGCGTGGGGAGCTCTGCACCAGCCTCCGTCTGTGTCAGGCTGGGTGTCCAGGCTGGGCAGCTCCTGGGGAGTCAGGGTCAGCCCAGGCTCCTCGTTCCACCTGCGCAGTGAAGGGGCAGATGGGCACGTGGAAGCGGCTGATGCGGATGTTCAGAAGCCGAACGTCCAGCAGCGCTGCAGCTCGTGGCTAGTGCCAGCTGTGGGCGCTGGCTCTGAAGCTGCCTACCTAGTCTTTCTGCCTCTTCTTCTGTAGGGGTTGTGCTCAGCGAGGTGTATGAACAAGGCCTGCCAGTGTTCTTCTCTCTGAGGGCTTTTGTGTGCTCCTGTGCTCAGCCATCGGTTTGTAAAGGTTTGCTGGTACAATCTAGGAAGTTAAAGTGGTTTGTGCTGTGGTGGTTGGGGGAAGTGAAACCCTGACTTTTAATTGAAAATGGTGGAAGGATCAGCTCCTCGAATGGACTGTGCTGGCACTAAGGTTTGACAACTTCTGTAGGTCTTCTGAAGGAGAAATCTCGTTGCATTTGGCAAGACTATGGGCGTCATCTCTTGATGTCCTGCATCTTTACGTAGTAAGAGCTTGAAAGGCAAGGCATCAAACTTTTGTTTGAACCCAAAAATCCGCCTACGGTTTTCTGTTGTTCTGTAAAATACAGAGAGTAAAATTTTGACTACAGCAGCAAAGTGAAGTGAAGCACCACTAGAATTCATGTTTGAATGCATCTTAGCTGGTTGAGCTGTTTTATTCCATTTTAGCCCTTCGGTGCTTGGAGCAGACTGGCTTGTCTGTTGACACAGTGACTTGGACAAAAGTGTAATTTCAGAAATGCTGTAACGCTGCTGTGGTGGTAATACAATGAAAGCAGAGTTAAATTCATGCTTTGAGGTGTAAGGTTGTCGGTATTATTTGATGCGGTAGTCTTTGTATCTCTAAAGGAGTCTCACAATGTTGCTGCTTATATATAGAAACAATAGCTTGTAATTCACTAGGCAATGCTGAACTATGAAACAAAATTTCGTTACCTTCTAAGGCAGTATTTCCTTTCAACACACAAAAAAAACCCTTTGAGAAATTGCAAGGCCTGTTTATTAGAGAAAAATCATAATGAAAATGGGGTTTTCTGTTTACATACGGCCTTTTGTTTAGTTGGTGATTCTTGAATTGTTCTTGTTGCTAACTTGGGGTGTATGGAGGTATCAAAGTTTTGATTTATTTCCTGCCAGCTCTTGGCCATTTCAAGCTCTTGAGTCTTTCCTCAAGATTTCCGTGACTGCTTCAAAATGAGTATGTGACTGTTCAGTTGGGCGTTTCTGTCAGGTGCTTATTCAACTGCAGGAAGACAGAACCAAGCTGTAAATCCAGCCGTAAAGAAATCAGGGGGAGACTAGATGTCATGTTAGGGGAGACATTAACAAATGAGCCGACGTTGCTAAATTACTGCTTTGCTTAACAAGCCTGAGTGCAAAGCATCTGAGGACACTGAGAGTAAACAGCATACAAGATACCTGTTGGGGTGTGATGAGTGTTGTAAAACAGATAGGTGAAGTGTTTTTAAAAATCAGAATTCTGATTTGAGGCTGCTACGTGACAAATTTTACAGAAATAGGTACACATTTTAAAATTGCATTTGAAGGGTGTTAGCCTGAGAAATGTGTGTTCAGTTGACAGGAGGGCCTTTGGAGAAGGCAGATTAGGAAGTTACCTAAAACAAAGCAACGTGTAATTTGAGGAATATTATAACTGCTGTCCTTAACTGCCACCTTATGTATTTGTTTCTTTTTGAAGGGTTTTGTATTTTACGTTATGAAATCACTGATCCAAGAATGAATCTTACTTCAGGGCAGCACAAACACTCAGCCAAAGAGGAGGATATTCTGAAGTCACTCTTGTGTGCTTTTGATGGCGAGTTTTTCTGAGGCTAGGTGTGATTCAGAGTAGGGGTTTGCAGTCAGCAAAATCTGAATGCATTTCAGGTAGGTGTCTAAGTTTGGTGGTTTCTCCTTGGTTTTCTGAGAGGGGAAAAAAGCAGAGGCAAGTGCTCCAGCTCTAATCCGGCTCCCTTCTAGCAGCAGTAGCTCTGGTCTGGCTCAGTGAGGGGGCCTGCTTCTCTTCTTTCCTCTGTTCTTCCCTTCCCTCCCCTGGCTGGGCTGTGTATCTGATGCCATCCAAGTGTCTGTCTCTCCTCCACTGCTGCTCACTTGAGAAGGAACGAGCTCATGGCAGGAACTCGCTGCTTTCTACACTCAGCGCGGGAGTAACTTTTCGTTTCCCGCAGTGCTCCTGCCCCGTAGCCTCCTTGGTTCACTGTCCCAGTGCTCACGGCCCAGCATCGTTCCAGTTGCCGTCACTTCCCGTGTTCCGTTTTTCAGAAGTGGGCACTTCTTGTCACCAGCCTTCCGGTCCCTTCTGCGGTTTCATAGGGAGGGGCTGAGGCTGCAAAGCGGATACAGGCATTGTGGTGCGGCTTATGCCTCTGCCTTCCTTTCTCACACCCTCTCCCAAACTACCCCAGCGTCCAGCTCCGGACAGGGGGTTATTCTGCGGGCTGCAGCGTGGCCTCGCAGATTGTCCGCATCGTGCAGTGTAGCTCCGCTTCCAGCACACCATTTCTGCGCCTCGCACGGGCAGGCTTCTCGTGCTTCTGAAGAGCTCTTTGGAAAATAGCCTCCTGTCCTTTTGTTTCTTTTTTTTCCTCCAGAGGTTTATAGCTTCTGTGAGCTGTGAATAGGGCTGGAGTAGGACTGAGGAATTGGAAACCGTGTAGTTATTCTGAGATTGTTTTCAGTGTTGGAATTTTGTCAGTGATGAGATGGGAGGTCATTAGCCTCTACCTTCCCTGGTTCTTAAAAGGATGTGTTGTCTGGTGTGTCGTGGGGGTGTTTTTTGGAGAACCTTCTCCTTTTTTGAGGCGTTTGTTCCATACTTTGTATAGATTGCCTGCTGAGTTGTTTGAGCAATGAGAGGCTGCCTGAATAGACTGCGAGATTCAGCTCTGCTGGCATGAAACTCGTTCAGTAGCAAATTTAGTACCCATCTGTGGTACCATATATACAGCTTGCTTTAGTTCTGTTTCTTGAATAAACCTTAAAATACTGTGAGAAAATCGATGTTCTAGAATGCAGATATTGCTTTCATAACCGTTCTTCGGTTTGCCACTGTGGGTCACCTCTTGATCAAGTCACTGAATATAGTTGTGCTTTTGTAATTCAACCAAAAAAACACATGTATAACTGACACTGCATGCTTAGAACTCCATCAGCTGCAGACTTCAAAGCGTTTCACAAAGTAGCTGCATCTATACTGGGTCTAACATATAACTTGGGACTGATGTTTATGATCAGTGCCCCTGGAAGCAGGCTAACAGCTTATGTCTCTCAGCTACAACTTCCAGTTCTGTCACATACTTCTTAAGGGTGCTCTTTGGCTGCTTGTTGAAACATCTTCTTTTTCAGGGTGTAAAGTGAACCTCCTCAAAATAACATGCTGGCCTGAAAACAGTTGTCTGTCTTATGTTGTCTCTCTCTGTACAGCCTGTTTGTGTGTCTGGGTGAACACAGTCGCATCCAAATGGTGTGGAAAGGTTGCCAAGTAGCTGTCTTGAAGTTGATGACCCTGCAGCTGTAAAAGTTACTGGCAGGTTTTGGCGCTGTTAGTGAAAACTGATTTAGATTTGAAAAGCAGAAGAAAAGAAAGAGATTAACTCCAGAGCCCATGTCAGCTTGGGTTTGTTCCTCAGTGACAGGTTCTTTTCCTGAAACTTGCAGAGAAAGTAGGAGCAGACCCTGCTTATTTCCATCCCAGTTGTGCCTCTGTGCTGTTTGCTGCCTAAACCAGTGTGTGCTACAGCAAGGCTGTATGTCCTGTTTCAGGTGCAATATCAGTACGCGGTACCCAGTGGGAATGTTGAAAGGGCTGTGGGATGTTGCAGCTAATCCATAATGCTTGGCATTGCTCCTCAGGGGAGGTTTGCAATACAAGTTTTCTGAGTTGTGTATGATGAGATGTACAATGAGTCTTTCCTTTTGTGTTTGAAACTGCCGAGGTGGGTTTCTGTGTAGCACAGTTCTGGTTAAGCAGTGGGAACTGGAAACTGATTGGGGCCTCACTTCTGCGGGTCCTGCCTTCAGATCAGTAATGAACACGTTTTTATTGCTGCCACCCCTATTATATTTGTCATCCAGTGGAGGAGGTTGTTTTCTGGAGTTCTCGATACAGCAGCTTTTGTATTTCCTTTTAAAAAGCTGTATGTTTAACCTAGCTAAAATGTTACAAAAGACTTTCATCACAGGTGAATCTTCCTTCATGTTCTTGTGTGGTTTTATCCATCGACCGTTAAGCAAACGGTTTTGTGGCATTCACATTTGTAAGCAGTGAAACCTGGTGTGCTGTCTGTGGGAAACTGAGAGAGATTACAGGCAGTTTCTTACATTGAGGTAAAATGAAGCTGGTTTTATAAATACTTGGTATCAAATATTTGGATTTTTGAGCTGTTTGAATTAGCTTTGTAATACTGAGGCTTAATCATCTTTACTGTTAGGTGTAAATAGCAGCAGGAAAACCAACCCAGTTCTGCTGCGAGTATTATCTCCTCCTCTGTTTCCTACCACAGAAGTGGGTTTTTTACCCTCAGATTAATGTTCAGGTTGGAAGGGACCTCTAGAGATCATTTAGTTGGTCCAGGCGCCCTGCTCCCATCAGGGTCACCTAGACCAGCTTCAGGGATGGAAACGCCACAACCTGTCTGGGTAAGTTCCAGTGTTTGACCACCCTCATAGAAAAACAAAACAAACAGCAAGAGGGGAAAAAAAAAATAAAAGAAAAGAAAGAAAGAAACCAAACCCACCCAAAACTTCCTTTTTAAGTTTCTTGTGTTTCCAGTTGTGCCTGTTGCCTCTTGTCCGTTCACTGGGCACCACTTGGGTGAGTCAGACCCACTCTTTTTTACTGCTTCCCATCAGGTTTTTATACGCATCAATAAGATTCTTTCCCGCCGCCCCCAGTCCTTCTTGAGGCTACAAAATCCTGGCTCACACAGCCTTCCCTTGTATGCCTGATGCTCCAAGCCCTTAATTAAGGGCTCCAGTATGTCCGTGTTTGCCTTGTACTGGGGAGCCTAGACCTGGGCCCAGCACTCCAGATGTGTCTCACCAGTGCTGAGCAGAGGGAAAGGGTCACGTCCCTCGACCTGCTGGTGCTCTTCCTAATGCAGCCCGGGACACTGTTGGCCGCCTTTGTGGCCGAGGCGCGTTGCTGGCTGCTTCACCCAGGACCCCGGGTCCTGTTCTGCAGAGCTGCTTTCCAGACAGTCTGCCTCCAGCCCGCAGTGAGGGACGGGGTTATTCCTCCCCGCGTGAGGACTTTGCATTTCCCCTTGTAGGGCTTCAGGAGATTCCTCTCTGCCCGTTTCTCCGGCCTGCCGAGGTCCTGCTGAATGTCAGCACCACCCTCTGGTGTGTAAGGCACTCCTCCAAATGTTATCATCTGCAGACCTGCTGAGGGTACACCTGTTCGCTGTCCAGGCCGTTAATGAAGGTGTTCAGCAATATTGCCCTCAGTATTGACCTCTGGAGCACCACTAGTGACTGGCCTCTGTGTTGCATTACCACAAGGCTGCTTCTCCTCGCTTCAGTTTCATTTCTCTCTCCGCTGCATAACAGCCAAATCTGGTTTAGAGCTCTCCAGGGTGTGTTTTGTTGTTACCTCTTCCTTTTTTTAACATGCCGTCCTCTGGGGTGAACGTGTACGCGCTGCATTTCATTTCTGATTACAGCAAGGCTTGTTTTGTAGCTTTTAGAAAACTTTTATGTAGATATCTTGGGTATGGTATGACTAAAGTAATAGTGACAAATCCTGAGTCTGTATTTTCTGATTTTTGATGGTATGTATTACCTGAACAGAAAACACAGGAATGATCTAAAATAACTGAATATAAGTCGTCATTTGACTAAGAAGGTGTTCTGTACCAGAAATACAGTTTTAAATTGTCCCATGTTTTCTTTACTTCAGAAGAGTGGCATATGTTGTGCCTAAAGTAATTTAACTTGCCATGGTAATTCAGGTCATTCTTTATTATGTTCTTTTTTAATGGATGGTTCTTAAGGAATTTGTGCATTCACATGTATGTTTGTGAACCTGCAATGCCCATGCAGAGATGGATTTAGTACCTTTACAGTCTAGATTTCTGGTTTGAGTCTGATGCCTGAAACACCCCCAAAACCCACCAACAAAACCGCCCACCATAGGATAGATGGGAAGAACAGACTAAAGCTCTGCTAAGCATTTAGAGGTTGTGCCAGCATGTCAGGTTTTGGTGAGCTTGTGTTCTTATGCCAGCAGCTGGAAACCTAATCAAGGAAATAAATAGTCGTTTTTAACCACAGCTATATTAAAGATGAAAGACTTAAGAACAGAAACGAGTTGTTATAGGCAGTGTAATGGTGGATAGTCCTCACTCCAAAAGAATTCTGTTCTCTATAGAAGGAGGAGTTAAAAGGTGTAGGAAGAGTGATATGTTACGAAAACAGATGGCATGGCAATATTGTTAGTCGTCATTTTGAAGTGGGGTTTTGTAGGAGGGATTGCCCGAGTGGACAAACAGGAGGAGGGGAGGATGTGTTGAAAGGAAGGCTGGGAGTGGAAAGGGAGATGCAGAGCATGTGAGGTGAGGTGGGGGGGAGGGTGGGGGTGGCTGGAGGAAGAGAGTGCTGAGAGCCAGGGCTGCAGAAAATGCTGACGTGGGAGTTGCAACAACAGGGACCAGTGATCCAAGGTGCTCCCTTTTGGTTTCGCTTGCTTTGGTTCACGGGGCTGACTCATCCCCTGGAATTTCTTATCTCCAGACTTGTGGAAGTAGATGAAGTGTTAGGTGAGGTTGATTGCTCTGTGCAGTGGGAGAGGAGAGAAGGAGAACAAAGTCCCCCTGGCTGAGAAGTGTCCAAGAGGTGTTGAACATAGTGGAGAACTACAGTGTTCTCGTGAGCACTGTGCAGTTTGTGAGCACGTTTTGTGTTGCCTGCTTTCGTGAAAATTTGGGTGGTTATATTTAGGTTAAGGGATGTGAAAATGTAAATAAAATGGATTCCAAATATCTAGTGTTCATCTTCCCCGTGTATCAGCAGAAATAAACTAAAACCAGACAGACTTCAAGCCTGACTGCAGGGTGATGCGTGCACAAGAAAATACTTTTGCTGGCGGAGAAAGCTTGGTGGAGCTGCCTAATCTAGGTGCCTATGTGGCAGATTTAAAAAACAGAACAAAACACAAACACAGTGAGAAACAGGTCACTTCTTCAACTGATCATCTCTTCTTTAGGCTCAGGGGGCTTTCTGTAGCCTGTTTGTTTGTCATGTTCTTCAGTTGCTTCCATAAATACCTTACTTGTTTTGTGGGAGCTTGAGTTGTTGAAAGAAAACCTTAGCAACATCTGATTCTTTCCAAGATAGTCTTCGGCTTTTTCAGAATGTCATTCTCTTGTGGAAACCACTAGCAATGCGATATTTTAATTTTATTAATAATCTGGTTTCTGTCAATAGTCATCTGTCTCGTAGTAAACCATTTAATTTCACTGGATGTTTGAATTCTGTAGTTTCTAAAGGTTGAGCGGTTCCATTTTTTTACTTGTAGTACCCTCATGACCAGGGACTTGGTATTTTGATAGCAGAACATTGACGGCGAGAGGCCGAAGCTTATACATTTGACAATAAAATTGTGGAGATAAAATGGTGATGGAAAAGTAACAGTAGATCAGAGTGGCGTTGGCCAAAGACCCTTTAGTAAGAAGTCGGTTTAGGAGAAACCTTGGCGACTAAGATTGCAGCATAATGCTTTTATTATCTGAAGATAGATAACTTGGTGTAGAAGGGTCAGGAGAAGCACAAGTAATGCTTAAAACTGAGTAGATCAAAACTTTGGCCGTTTTTACAGCTGCTTTGCAGCAGCCATCAGTTGAAACTGGAAGCTTGGTCATACAGGTGAATCTGCACCTGCCTCGAAGGTGGATGGCTGAGTTTTCAAATCCAGTAGCTTGCATTATTTTTCTTTTATGTTTCGTTAATAATCCTAGATGTTTCGTGGTGTGCAATAGTGAACAGGAGTTTCCTAGTGCGAGGGTTTGATGCAGCAGCCGTCACACGGCGTAAATGTTGCTTTCTGAAGCCGTCTGATTTCATTGGGCTTGTTTGGACAAAGGCACGGTGTGGCTATTTGTGAGTGCCTTTAGACTAGAAAGTCACTTAGAATTGTGGGGCAGGGGGAAGCAGAGGGGAAAGCCTGATGCGATTTATTTGCTGAGCTGAGGAGGGCTGGGGGGTGTTTTGGTTCAGGTTTTTTCTTCTGGAGGTCGACTCAGTCTGTTGTCCTCAAATGACTGAGTTCTTTGTTAGCCCTAATGGAGGTTTGAGCTGTTCTGGAGCTGAAAGTAGTTTACTGTTTCAGAGTATTTTGTGAGCTGCCTGTGGATGCTGCGATGAGTAACTAAAGAAGGGCAGGGGATTTTCTACGAGTTGTGTGTCCTGAAATGCTGCACACACTGAAGCTCTGCAGAGGAATTCTGCTGTTTCAGCTCCTCAAACCAGGGTACTGCTAGCACTAGAGGTAGTGTATTCATGTGAGGATTATGTTCTGGAGTTGTCTGTGTTAACAGAGACCTTGATCCCTGGCTATTGACCAGTAGCAGCCACAATAACAGGATGAATGTGTCAAAAATGTCACCTTTAAATATTTTTGTTAGCTTGCTGTTGTTGTAGGAAATCATGTATTAGATCTATCTTTTTGTTTTAAGACAGTTTCTTAATAGTTGAGACATGATTAAAATTTCAAGGGGCAATCCTTCCGTTGGGTGCAAGGAAGTTTGTCAGGAGATGATCTGCCTGGTCTGGCTCCATAACATCGAGAACGTGGTTTTTCAAAAGTATAGAATGATCACAATTCCTATAAAATCAGTGTATGTCTGGCTGCCTCCAGGAGTTCCACCCTTAATCCTTTTTTCCTAGAAATACGCTACAAATGTTTTTAGTTAGAAACAGTAATTGGAGCCCTGCATTTTTCTAATGCATAATTGTCAAGGAGAGTTACTTATTTGTAGGAGAGAAGCAGCAGAACCCACGGTCTCATTTGTGAGTCGTGTATGGGCTTAAGTTTTTAGTTCTTCAGGATGGTAACTTTGAAGTGATTGCTGTTGTTCATGCAGTCATAACTTCAGGGTTTTGTCTCCCCCACAACTCCCCAGTTCATGTCCTGAACAGAGTTTTGTACCTCAAGACCTGAAAACCTCCTAATAGCAAGAGTAATCAAAAGGCTTGCCGTGTCAAACCACTGCCCTTTTAAGCAATATCTCTGTTGTTGGGTGCTTTTACTGGAGTTATTTGAAATTGGATTAAACTCTCGCCAGAGGATGATTCCTTCACGTTGGCCTTTCCAGACTCTGTTCAGATTGAAAGCTGAGAATTGTGTGCAGAACCTTTGCAAAGGCTCTTGATTTTTTTCTTGCTTTTAATTCTACTCCTGCAAAGAAATTGTTTTCAGTATTTATCGCCCATACAGACTGCCTGACTGCATTTGTGTCTGAGTGCCACGTATGCAGTTAGCAAATGATTTTTAAAAATTTAAAATATTTGAGCAATTCTTAATTTGGTATTTTAGATGTGGAATATAGAGCGAGGGATTGGATGACCTGTACAGGGTCGCGAGGGGTTTGAAGGGGGGTTCGTCCTCCTTTTCTTGCCTTTAGGTGCCTTAATCACAAGACCATCATTTAAGATAACAGTGTGCAGCAGTGCTTCTAAGAAACCCTCACCAGATCTGTGCCTTTGTGCTGTAACGCTGTGTGCAGATTTGTACAGCTAAACTGATGGGCAATAGACTGGAAACAGGCGCTGTAGAATTGCATTGAAAAGTCATCAAACCAAAGGTGTTATTAAAAGGTTGTATTTTGAGGGGAGCCAAAGATGTCTGTGTTCATCAATTTCAGCTTGATTTCGTTAAAGTTTATGCTTTTTTCATCATGTGTTAAGAACAACTTTGAGTATTCTGTACTGGTAAATGATTTCCAAGACTCACAGCATAGCATTTTGGTTTTTGAAGACTAAAGTTTTGACTGTGCTGTGTCTTGTAATGGTTTTGAACCGTATTCAGATACAAGTCTGCATACGTGCTGGTGCACTTCCACTTTCTGCAAGAACTGTTGGAAGGAGAGTCCCTGACACAGCTTAGCTCACACAGTTCTTTTTTTTTTTTAAAAAAAAAGCGCCAAACAAAGCCAAGCCAAACCCTGGACAGGGAAACTTGGCAGACAGTCATACTGGAAAATAATAAACAGGCCTCTGCCAGGAGTGTTTGAATTTGTTACGTTTGTCTGGTCGGGACTCGTAGCTGCTTAGAAATCTCTGAATAGCAACAGAGGAGGCAGAGGAACAATTATTCTACAGGCATAGGGTTGAAATGATTCTTATTTGGAAGTCTGCCTTTGTCATCAAAGAGCTAGAAATATAGTGGGGTTTTCTCTCAAAGGTGGTTTTTGTTTTGTTTTGTTTTTTTTTTCTGAAGAAATGAATATGAAGTTTGCTGGAGCATTCATTTTAGAACAGGACAGTGCAGAAACACCCCGGTGACACTGCTGAATGAGTTTCTGACCAAAGCCACGACAAAATAAATAGCCTGACCTGTGGTTTTAGATCTCAAGGTCTTCTGGTGGTTTCGATGGCAATTCTTTTCTGCTTTTCCTAGAAATAAAGGAATTCTTTGTCTCTTAAAGGGCTAGAGCCCCAGGGATTTGAATGGCCAGCTTCTCTGCAGAGTTGCACAAGCCTTAGTCTTACTTTCTGTCAATAGGAGGTTTTCAGGTGGTTGTCCCAGCCCCAGCCATCACTATTAATACTATGCTGTGGCGGTCACCTGTGTGAGAAGTTCCTGTTGGTTTGTGCTTTGCTCTCAATGCACTTTGTGTTTATTTTACTTTTGATATACTCAAGTTAATTGGCCAGGACTTGCAATAATCAGTCAAGTGTTGGCCTTAACTATGCAAAATACTTTTAAAGCACAGATTTTTATTCCTGGTTACAGTCTGTTTATTTCAGTTGTCCCAAGTGTTGGAATGACCACTGGAAGAGTAAGTGTTGACTGAAGAGCAGTCTGATGGTTAGGGTGTGAGAGTTCAGATTTTGGTTTTTCCATCAATTTCTACTGAGGCTTTGGAAAATGCTTCTAATATCGATACAAATGTCAAATGAAGTAAAGTCCTAATTTATAATTTGGCACAGTGCTGCACTGGTAATGTGATCTGAATGATTTGAATCTACTTTATAGCATTTTCCCTTCTTGGTCTAATTACAAATGAAAAATAGATCCTTTTCTTCATCGTCCTGAACTTTGCTCTCAACACTTCCAGGTTCTTTTGTTCTGGATGCCTGAACAAGTTTGTGTGTGTCAGTTCTTTCTTAAACTCATTGTTAGTAACCTCATCGTTATTGTTCAAAGGACTGAATGAAACCTTTCTCTCAAAAGGACCGGGAGCCAGGAGAGCAAAATAATAAAATTGGCTAGAACAAAAGTGATGCCATTAGTACTGGAAATAAAATGCAAATACTTCCAAATCTGAAACACGAGAACGGGAATAGTTGTGTTCTGTGGTACTGGTGTTCACAGAGTTTTCCAGTCTCAAACTAGAGCCTCTAGTTAAGTAGTACTCTGACTGCTTTACAAAACTGAGTGCGTCCTGACAACCTTTTTATTTTGAGTGAGAGACAGTTGCAACTTTATAGTTCAACAGCCCCAAAACATTTTACTAGTTAGTGATCTTTGTGGACTGTGAGTTCACTGCAGCGATAACTCTCCAACCGACCTCGGGGACAAAAAACTTTGAGGTATGATTTGTCAGTGTACTTCTGAACTTGTACAACTTGTTGATCTGTCTCCTGACACTGGATGATTAGCATGAAGTTGTTGCACGGCTTCAGAAAGACAGCCTGTCTTTTCAGTTCTTGGAAATGTCAGTGACAGTTTCTGAGGAAGACTTAAGTGCTCTTTTGAGGTGTGTCTTCACTAAGCAATGAGCAGTAGGGCTGTTGCAAAGTGTATCACACCGTTGACGTTAACACCCTGCGTGCTTTCGGATCTGGTCACGTCCAGTGACTTTAGGAAAAGTCATAGCTTGGCGTTCAAGTGCATTCCTTACTCAAGCTTGTCATGACGGGGCACGTAAGCTGACATAATGTGCCGGTAAAAGCTCTTAGAGCATCTCACTACAAAAAGTAGAATATACCACTAGAGGCACATGGCTGAACAAAACCAGTATGGAAGGTGCAGAATCACTGAATGGTGTTTTACAAGGTTCACCTGGGTCTTCAGATTTGGTTGTTAATCTTTGGAGTTCTCCATAGGGTAACCAGCTGCAAGGGTATCTAAACACACGGGCATAAAGCAAAGTCTGTTTTGAAAGAGATCGAGACAATCACTTCTCTGACAATGAACAGGAAAATATATTCAGTAGCTTCTAGTCCTCTCTTTTTTTCTTTTAGGGCTAGCTTCTACTATGCTAGTAGCTGTAGCATGGGAAAACAATGGTTTGGGCAGATTACCATGTGTGTATTCTGCCATCAGCGGAAAAAAAAAGACCTAATTAATGCTTATTTCTGTAAGCCCTTGGGTAAAAAGCAATAAAACCACTACAGAAAACCAACTAGTAGGGAACAAACTGGCTTCAAATGTTTACTTTGTAATAGCTTCATCAAAAGTTATATTCATATGCATAAAATGCATAAAACTACCTCTCATGGCTAATCTATAGTGTTATCCCCAAGTTTTACCTGTTACTGTGATAAGGAGACTTTGTCCTGTTCACTTACAAAGTGTACAGTGTCCTGGGAGTTAAACGGATTGTATTTTGTTTAGTTTTATCCCCTCTCCATTGCACCTTCCTTTGGCAACTATTTAGTCCAAAAAGTCTCCAGTGTGCTTTATGGTTTTTGGTTTTTTCCAGATCTGTACTACCCCGGCTTTTGTACAGAAACCCTTAGTCCCCATGGACCTTTGAGTAACGCAGTGAGATGTCTGTGTTTTGTTTGGATGTTGTTATTTCAGGTGTCAGGTTGTACTGAGGAGCTTAAGGAAGTCCTCTGGGTATCTTAAATGTGGGAAGTCCTCTGTTCTTTATTAAAGCTCTGTTATTAAATATGGAGCCTTTAAACAGATAACAGATAAAAAGCGAGGACTTACTTTGATCCGACTAAATGATGATGATGGTGGTTATTATTTTTTTTCTCAGTGCATTGGAAATGCAAGTTCTCTTCCATTCTTTAAGCAGTCCTGTTGCTTTTGATGATCCATTCCACTCAAAGGCTTAATACAGTAAGATTTGAAATATTTGTAGTGAACTTGTGTAGCTATTTGATTCCTTTTTCTGAACATGGTGATCAGTAGCCATAAATTTTCACAACCTGAATCAATGAAGTTCTGTTGGTGGAACTTTGTGTGCAGATTTGTGTAATACATGCTGTTCCTTGCCATCTTCAATTTAAGCAGGATTTTGTGTAAAGCCCAACTTCTTAGAATAATAGCAGCAATCCCAGGGGACATAAAAGAAAGTGTCTTGGGAACAGAGATAGACCTGTGTTTTTGATTTTGTTTTCAAATGAGAACCAGTTCTGTAGTTGTAGTTGCCAGGAAACATTCAACACCAAAACCAAGTCAATCCAGTAACACACTGTCTGCTTGAGCTGTCAGAGAGCTTAAAACAATAGCTCTGAGGTATGAACTGACCCATTCTTAAAACTGTGCCAGTAGTGATCGTAGAATCATGGAATCATTAGGCTGGAGTAGACCTTGAAGATGATCAAGTCCAACTGTCAATCTAACACCACCATGCGCACTAAACCATGTCTAGAAGCACTACATCAACACATTTTTTTGAACACCTCCAAGACTGGTGACTCCACCACTTCCCTCGGCAGCCTGTCCCAATGCTGGATAACCCTTTCGGTAAAGAAATTTATCCTGATGTCCAATCTAAACCTCCCTGGCGCAACATAGAAGAATCATTTTGGTTGGAAAAGACCTTTAAGATCATCAGGTCCAACCGTTATCCTAACACTACCAAGCCCGCCACTAAACCAGGACCCTGAGCACCACATGGGTGCGTCTTTGAACACCTCCAGGGATGGTGACTCCACCACCTCCCTGGGCAGCCTGTTCCAATGTCTGACCACTCTTTCAGTAAAGAAAATTTTCCTCATGTCCAATCTAAACCTCCCCTGGCACAACTTGAGGACATTTCCTCTTGTCCTATGGCTTGTCACTTGGGACAAGAGACCGACCCCACCTCACTCCAGCCTCCTTTCAGGCAGTTGCAGAGAGCAGTAAGGTCTCCCCTCAGCCTCCTCTTCTCCAGACTAAACCACCCCAGTTCCCTCAGCTGCTCCCCATCAGACCTGCTCTCCAGAGCCCTCACCAGCTTCGCTGCCCTTCTCTGGACACGCTCCAGCACCTCCATGTCTGTCTTGTCCTGAGGGGCCCAAAACCGCACCCAGCATTCGAGGGGCGGCCTCACCAGTGCCCAGTACAGGGGCACGATCACCTCCCTGCTCCTGCTGGCCACCCCATGGCTGACACAGGCCAGGATGCTGTTGGCCGCCTTGCCCACCTGGGCACACTGCCGGCTCACGTTCAGCTGCCTGTTGACCAGCACCCCCAGGTCCCTCTCTGCCGGGCAGCTTCCCAGCCACTCCTCCCCAGCCTGTAGCGCTGCTGGGGGTTGTTGTGGCCGAAGTGCAGGACCCGGCACTTGACCTTGTTGCAACTCATGGAACTGGCCTTGGCCCAGCGATCCAGCCTGTCCAGATCCCTCTGTAGAGCTTCCCTGCCCTCCAGCAGATCGACACTCCCACCCAACGTGGTGTCATCTGCAAGCTCCCTGCGGGAGCACTCAATCCCCTCATCCAGCTCATCCATCAAGATGTGACACCAGAGCGGTCCCAATGCTGAGCCCTGGGGGACACCCCTTGTGACCGGCCGCCAGCTGGATTGAACTCCCTTCACCACCACTCTCTGTGCTTGGCCATCCAGCCAGTTTTTAGCCCAGCTTGGAGTGATGATCGGAAATGTCCGAGTACTTTACTGTGTCACTGTTCATTGAGATAGAAAGTAGGACCATATCTATATACATCTTGCATTCTGAAAAATGTAGAGCCCAGAGAGGTTATAGAGTCAATAAAATGAGTAAAAGAACAGGTGTAGGTGGATATTAAACTAAACAGCTGCAAAGTCTTAGGTTTGGAATTGCTTTTTCTGAAGTAAGTATTGTAAAACTTTAGACTTACTGCTATAATTATTGTCAGTTCAGGATGCTTCAGTTGCAGGGCGTACGCATGTTAATTGGTGATGTTTAATAGTATTTATTGCCTTGAAGAAAAACTACCTTCACTTACCTTTTCTTTTGCTTCTTTGTTGTTGGGCTTAAGGTTAACTGTGATTGGATGGCTTGAACACTTGTCAGAATACCTTTGTGTAGAAACTGGAGTCAAATAAAAAAATCCAAAGCCAACTGAAAGACTAGACGAGGTCATAGGCTTTGAGCAGGGAGGTTGGACTAGATGGTCTCCAGAAGCTCCTTCCAACCTCGACTGTTCTGTCAATCTGTTCTGTGACAGAAGAATTGCATTTAATAAACCTGCATTAAAATAGGTTTGTCCAACTAGTTTGTATTTCAGATTTTGTTCCTTGTTTTGTTGAAATTTTTTAACTCGTTCTGTTGTCTTCAATGACAAGAAGGAATACCTGAGTCATTTCCACGTAGTAGAAATTAATGGAATCAAAACTAAAACCAAGTTTTCAGCTCTTCCTCAGTGTTGAATGAATATCATTGATCTGTTTGACAAAACCAAAATGAAGTTACTTGTTCTGCACCTGCTTGGGAGAGATGGTCTCTGTCACAAGCTGGATTTAGAAAAACTCTGTAATTCTAGGCTGCTTGCTTTTCCATTTCCATGGTTTGATTTTCTTTACGAAGGTTTGTGTTAGACATGGTTTCCTTAACATTTAAAAGCATTTAATTGGAACGATGTTAATGGCTTACAGCAAACATAAACCTCAGTGTAAGTTGTTACACGTTCAAATTGGATTATTAAGAGGTTTACTTTAAAAGGAAAGGGTTTGTTTGCAAGTTGCTGAAGTGGAAACAGTTTAGGTTTATGGCTGTCTCCTAATATGACCCTATCAAAAAGTTTTACTCGTTTTGTGGTGTTCAGTTGCTGAGGGTTTTTTGGTATCCGTTTTCCAAGAGGGAAATGGTGACAGTTAACTGTTGGGATAAAGGACCGGGATTTTACCTGGGTGAAATTCAGGGATAAATTCAGTACAGCTGACAGAGCTGCACTCGGGTTGCTCCTGCTGATGGACTGCAGCTGCTGCCCTCCGGCATTACAGCCTGCTAAGAACTGTCTGAGTGTGAGGAGAGACATACTATTAAGTCAGTAAGTGATGAAAGAATCTTCAGCCATAGAAGAAAGGGAAACAGGCAACGCTTAGTTGCATAGTTCGGGTTGAGTTACATTTTATTACGGGCGTTTCACAGCTCACTTAGCATGCAGAGTATCCCTGCAGCAGGGTTACGTTTGTCAGGTCTGGTGATTGCAGTGAGCACCAAAGAATTCTAAACTAGGAATACTTCAACACAAGTGAAAATTAAAAATAAATAAATAAAAAAATCTGAGTTTGACAGTGCTCTTTTATTCCTGCAGGTGAAACTTTTTAGAATGCAGACGTTTCAACTGGAGTGCTCCTTGTTTGAACGCACACCCCCACGGGCTGTAACCAACATACATCTGGATAAAATGTACGTAGTTACAGATGTTATCGGGTTTAATATACAGTGTGTCTTGTGTCCAATTTGAGGGGTTTCGAGCTCTGTGATACAAATTAATTCTTGCATGCTTTTGCACATGTGTTTTTGGTATTGTTATTGATGCATTTCTATGTTTGTATTCTTCTACTGTTTGTTTTATAGCAGCTTTATTGTTCTTTAGCCATGTGCCATGAAGTATAAGCATACTGGCTCTTTCTGGCTTGGTGAACAACAGTATTCGTTCTAGCTGTAATAAAATTAGTGAAAGTAATTTATTGAGAGTAGGGGACACAGAAGAGCTGCTTGGTGATTTTTTTTTTTTTTTAATTATTATTTTTTTAAATCCTGGGGGCAATGTACAGAATTCAAAGTAGAAGTTTTCTGATAACTCGGAGCATGTCTTTCACTTATGTGCTTTCACTTGTTTTGAGTTATGTGGCTGCAGAGTAAGAGCTGGAGTTTGATTTTTAGAAAAGTTTAATGACTTTTGGTTTTTCATCCCTTTAAAGAACATAAATATTTCACATGAGAAGCTACGGGTTATAATATTTCTTTATAATTGATGGTGAAATTAGTTTGTATCGGTAATGTATAATGTTGATAGAATTCACCATTATAGCAAGGCAGAGAGCTGCAGAAAGTCAAACAGTGCAGCGGTCATCCATAGGTATGTAAATCACTTGACAGAGTTTGGGTATTCGAACAAAGGGGGATGTTGTTTGTGAGAACAAAGAATGTAAGCAGTGTCCCTGGGGTAGAAAACAGTGACTGTGAAAAGAATTTGGGGACGTTGCAGACAAGCAGCTCAATGAATATCAGAGTGATGCTGAAAGAGCTGATGTCGTTTCTGGTTACATTAATAACAGGCGAATGCTGAGGAGGTTGAAGGTAGCGTTTGTGAAACAGCTGGGATCAGCACTGTGTCCGACTCCTGCTCCAATGTATTTTAAATTATTTTGAAAAAATAGAGAAGGCTCAGAAGAGAGCCCAAAGATGCACTTTGCTCCTCTGGAGGATAATAAGATATATTTTTGTTAGGTTGTGTTAGGAGCTTGTGAAGAAGTGATGAGAAGTTGTAGTCTACTGAAGAAAACCGTGGAAAGAACAAACAACAGCTCAAACAAATATTTAAGCAAAGAAGAGTTTTGGAGAGGGGATCTGAAGTGGTTTTGAACTGCCTGTTAAAGTGGTAGCCTCCTCCTACAGCCAGCCATGGATCTTTCTAGAATGACTGCTTTGGTCATGTGAGCTGCTGGACAACCAGGTTGACTTCCAGGCCTGTAACATCCTGGAGGGCAGGTAAATTGATCAGATCTTCCCCCATAACCTAAAAAAAAGTACGTTAAATATCAACCGACGGCATCAACCTGATTCAGTTCTGTATCGGTGCGGGGTGATGTCTGGGTGGCAAGTACTGCTTCTAGCTCAGTCTCAGCAGCGCGGAGCACTGACCCTACTTGTGAAGCAGAAAGATTTGAGTACCAGTTCCCTGTTAGGCTCCTTGTGTCACCTCAGAGCTTACTGACTTGTGCTGATCTGCGCTGTATACAAATAGCTGACCCTGTTATAGCCAAACTAAGAGTCAATCAATACAGGAATAACTTATTCATTTCCGATTGATTAAGGTAGGAAAGCAAAGCAGCGCTGGGCGGACGAGGGAAGTCGCAGCTTCACCTACGGCTCACAAATTCAGGTGAGCTGAGGGGCCCCTTTCCTCTTTGTGGCGGCTGATTCTCCAGGCTTATTGAAACCTCCAGCTTCTTCTGTCTACGTGACCCCTCCAGGCTTGTTCAAACTTGCAGTTAGCTGTACTCTTGCGATAACATAGGAACATAACAGTGAGGTTTAACGTTTCACAATATCTTCCTCTACATACAAAGAGCTTGTTCTTCTCGGTCAACTGCCTTTGATCAACGAACTATCAGTAGTTACCCATTACAACCCCAAGTACTGTGGATTTAGGTAAAATCTGTGGGGAGGATTGTGCTTTCTGTCTCTTGGAGCTCTTAGGAGAGCTCACTGGCTTTGCAGCACCACTCTAATGGTGTTACCCTGGAATAAAGTGAAAAAATCAATGCCGAGTGTTTCTACAGAAGGACCTCTTCTCTGTTGTTGTTGCTGTTGTGTTGTTGTAGGTACAATCACACACACACAGAGAAAATTTTGAAATACCAATGGGATTCTGGTTTTGCGTGTTTTCTGCATTCTTAAATTCCTTGTGTGTGCCGCTGCTGTGTGTGTCCTGTATCCATGAACCGAGACTGATTTTCGGAAGTCATGTGTGTTAGGTTTTGTGTGTTGGAGGTGCTTCTGCTACCAAACCTTCTCTTGCTTCTCCTTGGGTTCAGCCATATGTAGATGTCGTTCAGGCTGCCTGCTATAAACATTACTCGTGGTTTCTCTGTCTGGCATACGAGGACATGAAGATGCTGCTGAGCAGCCCTCGTCCTGGTCAGCAGCTTTGCAATAAAATCCTTACTTTCAATAGCCACGCTTGTACTGTGGGCAAATTTTACTGGCCCAAGTGCCGCTGCGTTCCTCCAGCATTCAGAAAAAGCTCTGTTTGGGTTTTTTCTTGAAAACGTGGGGAAAGCTATCTAGGAGAGTGCTAAGCCTAGTGTCTGTACTTAGCCGATCAACAGAAGCTCTCACTCTGAAGAATGTAGTTAGTGAACAGCTAGATAAATGTGTTGCACCCGAGAAGATTCAAGATGACTTTGTAAAATTAAAAACTGTCACACAATTTTTTGTAGCTTTTTTCAGTCATGAAGATGATGGTGATGAGGGAGATAGGATTTTAAAAATCAAAACAACTGAAAAAGCTGCTTTTGTCAGGGCTCTTGCCAAAGATCTGTACAGAAACTAAGCAGCCATGAAAGAAGTGCTTTCCTGTGATCCTGCTGAAAACTTGGTCCTGTTACTCTGTAATGGTTGAGAAAGAAAATTAAATGTTAGGAATTACGGAGCAAGGAAAACCTAAGCCAATAAATGTAAATGTAAAAATCTGTAGTGTGCTTGCACCTCAAATAACTGCAGTTGTAGCCTCTTCATAACCTTTCCCCCATCAAAATGGATGTAGGAGAACTGGCAAAGGTGACACGGGTAATCCAAATGTGTCTGGTAAGTTAGGATTCCAGAGCAGATAAAACTGGGTAAGGAAGGTAAAAGCCTGGGAAATCTTGAGGGATATAAAGGGAAATATGCATTGGCTGTTCCAATGCAAGCGCCAGAACTCATCAAATGAAGGCAGCAAATGGCAGCTACCGAATAGGAGCTGATTTTTCACCCACGGGTTGTTGAACTGCGGAGTTCCTTGCCACAAGACAGTACAAATGCTTAAAGTGTGTGTTGCTTTAAGAGGAGTTAAAGTCTTTGAAGAAAAATCTATTGGGAACTATTAAATTTGTCAGAATCATGCCTGGCCCAGGAAGCTGCAAGTGCTTAGAAGCTGGGAGAGTTCTAGAGAGATTATCAATGGCTGCTTACCCTGTTGTTGAAGCATCGGCTTTTGGGTACTTGATGGAACCCGATACGGGGGTAGTTGCATCTTTGGGCTTCCCCAGCAGAGCAACAGCATCTCTTCTGTTGGCATCCTGCGTGCCTGGCCAGGAGAACACGGTGTTTCAGAAGAGCTGTGTTCACACACTCCTTCCTTGAGGTTTGAACATCTGTGCACTCTTTTGATGCCTTCAGAATTTTTTGGTGCTTTTGATACCTGTGACTTGTTCAGAAAAGGTCTGACTTGTAGACATCTCCCAAGGACAGAAAACCGTGAGAACGGATTTGCATCTTCAGTTGAAAGTTGTTGTCAACTGGACTTTGGTGAATTTTTAAATGTTTAATATATGAAAACAGGAACACATGGCAGTTTAAATACGAATTGGCCGTCAAAGGTCACAAATTTCCTCCAGCACAAAGGTCTCCAATTTGTTCTTCAGGAATAATAACTGACTGCATGAACCTTGTTATTACCTTCCCCTGATGGCTCAAATGGAGATGATGCACTGATTGCAACAGTAGTGCCTCTGGTACAGTCTTCAGAGGTATTGAAGGCTGTTCGGAAAAAGTTGTGACCCCTCTGTCCTGGTTTGGGCTAAATCAGAACTAATTCTATTTTAGTGCTTTTAACTTTTCAGTTAAGTCTCCTCTATCTAACAGCATTTTCTGAAACAGCAGCCTGTTTTTCCAGACAGTGACTGCTCCTAGCAGTGATAAGGCCTGGTGTTTATAGTTCGTACCAAGGAATGGGATGCAGAGAGGCCCTTGCTTATACTTGTTCTTATGGCGACCAAGGTCACTGCTAAATCTTGTACTGCGTGTTGGTGTGCCAGGAGTGAAAAGGGTCGCACCTACAGGGAGGAGCGAACTGGACAGGTGACCCAAACCTGACCAACAGAGTATTCCATCCCATAGGTGTCATATTCAGTATAAAGCTGAGAGATCACGAGGGTCTCGCGCTCTTCGTCTCTTCCTCTCTTCTTCGATGGCCGACATCTGAGGAGGACTGATCCGTGCATCCCTGAATCCAGTGCCTGAGTCCAGCTCCTGTATCCCATCCCTGTCTGCTGCCGAGTCCAGCCTGGGACTGCCCCAGTGCCAGCCCTGCGGTGTGGTGGTGACGTATTGTCATCAGGGTGGGGGGAGTTGGGTTCGGTATTGGTTTTGTATATATTTGTACATATTGTATATATTTCATTTTTCTTTATTCTTATTATTATCTTTTCTTTTATTGTTATTGTTCCATTAAAGCTGTTTTAGTTTTCTTTGCCAAACCGTAAAGTCTCTCTCCCTTGTTCTCTCTCCTTTTCCCTTTTGGGAGGGGAGAGGGGTTAGTAGAGAGCGTCTGTCATTCGTTAGTGGCCGGCCCAGCCTCAAGCCATGACACCCCTCACACTTCAAGATTTGCCTTTTCTTTGGTAAGAGAAATGGTAAGTGTTGCAGTCAAAAGTTTCTTAGCCCTCCAGTGACCACCAAGGTTTCCTGCTCTGCTGTAGAAGTACGGCTGAGCAATCTCTTCCGTTTGGGACAGGTAACTAACGTGTCTCTGCTTTGGTTCTCAAAGGCTGAGTCGCAGCTCGTGCCTTGCAGGACAGCTGTGTCTGCACTGCAGTTGATGCGTTTAGTTCCATCAGCAAAGCTCTCCATAGTACCCGCCTTTGTGACAGAAGCCGTTGTTCAAGATGCTGGAATTGGGGTGCAGATGAAGAGTTCCTCAAAGAAGAAAGGTCACTTCTCTGGGAGCTGCACGGTTCTTAACGGCGATGTCCCTGTGTGTTTCACAGCTGGGCTTCCTTCCCTGCAGTTGTGAAGTCCCACACAACGTGGGTTCAGTTCTAGTGAAGGGAACCAGGGTTGTAGCCCTTAACATCTTTGGACATAAGATTGGAGTGGTCCTGCAGGACGTAGGTGTGATCTCCACAGCCCTGGTATTCATAGGACCGGTGTTCTTGTGACAGGAGGTAGATGCACACCCAGAAGTGGAATGTGTAACGCTTAACATGTTTCTAAGAACTCGTGTTCTTGTAAGGTCAGTATTCTTTTCTGCCTGAGCTGCAGGAGGAAGACAAGGAAATGTTGACACTGAGGAGCTCCTCTCAAAAATGTCATGCCCTAAGTGTGAGCTTGCTTTCCGTCTGGGCTATCCAGAACTCACTTTACAAGTAAAGCCTTGAGTTAGAAATCCTTCAGGGCAGAAATAACTTTTTTTTTTTACGTTGTGCACTCATGTGCATGCAGGTAGCTTTCAAGTAACATTGGGCATTGCTTAACCAATATATTTGCTATGGAAAATATATTGCCATGGACACCATTCCAATGAAAACGAAGGAAGCGTTATCTTGGGTGTGCAAGAGCAGGAAAACCTGGGGGGAGTGTTATTTAGAGATCGTGTGGAAGACTGGTAAATACACAATCTTGTGCAATCGGTGACAGTCTTTATGAATTCTTATTTTTCTAGAGAGCTCAAATTGGAAGAGGGATAGCTTGATCTGGTCTTGACTGTCCTGTAACTTGCCTAAATCTGTTCTCTTTTAATGTCTTTAGATGAAGAGAACCAATTTGCGGCTGAGCTGGATGAATTTGGGTCAGATACAATGAGTGAAATCAATATTGTTGGGCGAATTATCTTAAATGTTTGGAGAACGATGAGAAATGAGGTAAAGTTTCGAAAGGTTAATGTATTTGACTGGCTGGGGTTTTTTTAATTGTAGTAGATTTTGTTGAACATTTCATGTAACTTGTGTAACTGCCTGTTCTCTGTTTGTACACCTTTTCAAACAGAGCATTCTACCACTGGGTCAGACTGGGTTTTGCGTGTCACTGGGATGTAAAATACTGAAGCCCTTACCTTTCAGTCATGTTACGTGATGATGTTCCTTTTCACTCCTTTCTGGGTTTTGAGAACAACTTACCCGTTTTCACAACTTGTCAAGTGTGGTGCTTTTACGAAATTAACTACTTGAACTTCCTTTAAGCTGTCAGACTTACTCATTGCTTTGCTGTTTAAGACCTTACATTTAATACTCAGATGGTTCAGTCCTTAGAAGTCCTGTTCTGACCAAATTCAGACCTGACCTTTGTGATTTACTTAATTCAGCGTATTCTTTTCAACTGATGAGGGATATTCTTTCCTGACTTTTAAATAGTTCGGGACTTCTACGTATGTACGTTTACCTTTTTTAGCAAAGAATCCTAATACAAAGTTAATAAATTGAGTTGTCACAGTTTTTAAAAAGTAGGGATTTCTCTGACGATGAAAGACATGACGCAGGTTAACGCAGCCTCTGTGTTTTTCTAGGTGCATCTAATGAATTACCCTTTCGAAAACGTGGGCTTTCATGTTCTTCATCACCGTTTTCCTTTATTTACTCTCCGAGTGCTGTCTGATTCGTTTGATAATAAGGCAGATGTCTACGGGTGGAGCTATTGATCCAGTTTGTTTGTTCCTTTTAAGGCCAGATTCTTAACATGGGAATAGGTGTGAGCTAAAGTCAGCGTAGGGAGAACTAATCAGTTTAGCTCAGGTACTGGAACAGTCTGTATGCAGCAACATGAGCTTATTTACTCTGCTGTTGTGCTGTGCTCTGTTGTGTAGTTGTACCCTCAATATTTCATCTCTCTGTATGTTTCTGTTTAAAGTACACAAAACCAAAGCAAATGCTCAGTCCCAGTTCCAACGTGTCTGAATAGATGGACCATGTTGAAGTTCTGGAAGGTTTTTATTTTGTATGTACTATTCCTCAGAAAGGCTTTTAATGAACTGCCAGGTTTCTGTTTTACTTCACGGTGCATGCCAACAAAGCTAGGCTTCAAAGGAGAACAAAACCGTGTGCGAGATGTTAAGGCAGTAACTACAGCGGCTTAAAAACAGCCTTTATATGACATGTATCACACTGGGCTTCACTCTTCGCTGGAGTGATTTGGTGTTGTGTGGTGTGAACAGCTCATAAAGCTGAGTGCTGATCTGAGCGTCATTCATGACATACAGATGATTTCTGTTCAAGTTAAATACTTTGCAACTAGGTGGAAACTTGGTTTAGTGCTGAAATTATAAATCTATGTGCAGCCGAGATAGGTGTTGTTAATACAGAAGGTTTTATATTAACAGTTGTTTGGATTGTTAATATTGAAGGGGTTTGTTCCACCAAAGTCCACTCAGTTAAAAACCCTGTAAACAGGGGAAGAGCAACTGGAGTTTCTGTTTCAGTAGTCCTTTGGGGGAGTGGGGAAAACAGTACAAAGTGTGTCATTGAGATAGGCCTTAACAGCAGTTTGCTGTAGCACCGTCTGTGTCTCTCTTTAGAATACATAAGTGTTTATTTGTGTGTGCCACGTTTTTGAAAGAGCCGTGTGAGAATGTCCTGGGGGGAATTTTGTTTGCTGGTTTGTAACAAGCTGTCATAAAAACTCGTTGTTATTAGTAGAAAGAGCAACACTGTCCTGATGGTTTATAACGAGGCTTTGCCTTTCACACATGGAAAACTGTCGATCATTCTGTTGGCTGGGTCCGTGGGAATCTCCAGTTGTCAGACAAACTGGATTGGATTGAGGGAACGCGTGAGATGGCGAGACTTTTTGGCATTCAGTTCTTACACGTATGAACAAGGGGCTCACAGGTAAGGTCTGGTTTTCCTTACACTTCACAAAAGCAAAACAGTCTTTATACAATCATTCTCCAGTATCTTTTCAGTTAGTGTGTGTGTTTTCATAAGGTCACAGAAAACTGTTTTGCATGACATGAAATGTAAAGGAAGGGCATTCAAAAGCGGTACTAATGGACTGAATGGTTAGTCTCAGAGGTTAAAAATAGCTGTTTATTTTTAACAATGAGTGCCCCGGAGGTAATCACGCCAGTGAGTCTCTTCTACTGACTGAGTCTGAGAATGAATGCTTTTTAAAACAATAACCAGTAAATCGAGAACGCCTTAGAAAGATGGGATGGTTTTCTTCCAGGGCAGGCAAAGCTGCATCGAGTGTGTTCTGAGTGACACGTGCTGTGAAGCAGACCTCTGGGTGAGGTCTGATGGTAAGACAAGAAGGGCTCTGGCTTTATTAAGGACATGTGTCATGCAAGTCGTGTGTGGTTCTGTTATTTCGATACCAGCATCAGAGGGAGCGGGAGCAGGACAGAGGGATACTTACACTGCTCTTCCTTTGAGACCCCAGCAGTTTCCAGCAATACCAAGGGCTTTCCTTGCCCAGATTCCGAGGGACTGGACCAACTAGACTGTTTTCATGGCTTCTCACGAGCCCTGAACAGCACCTGAAACAAGAGACAACTACTCTCACTCATGTGGTCTGCGCTGCTGTTGTCTTCTTTCCTGCCCTTCTTCTTCTTTCCTACCCTCCTTCTGCTTTCTGTCTTAACAGACTGTAGCTGAGCTGACCAGGACTGATTATTTTGCCAACTTCTGTGGACAAAAAGACAACTTGGAAACTGCTGTCCTGAGCCGACCAGCGTTGTCCTGAGCCAGCCCGAAACAGGAGTGTCTGAAGCTGCCGGTCCTTAACACTCCAACCCAACTCAAGAGCGTTGCCATCTTTTCCCTTGGACTGCAGTTGCCTGGGTCACCTCGTGCCCCAGTGCAGGTTCTTGTTGGTCTTGCTGGTGCTGGCCCTGTGTTTTGGGTGGGGGGCAGCCCTGGCCGCAGAACCCCGGTGGTGTTCAGTTGGTATTTGCCAGTTCAGCTCCCTGACCCGGTTCACCACGTTCCCCAAAAAGTGCCGCTGTTGGAGCGAGGGAGGAGAAACGCAGAGCTAGGGCCAGGGAGGGGGGGCTGGCGTGCTGCCGACGTAGGGGTGCTTCAGCGGTCACGGCTGCAGCCCGCAGAGCCTGTGCTGCCTGTCATTTTCTCAGATGGCCGTGCGTGGGGGTGAGCACAGAAACAGGCTGCATGTTCTGTCCTGACTGCTCTTTGCTCTTTCCTTCTGTGCACTCAGGTTTTGTTCCCACTGAAACTTTCCAGATCACATCAACAGCAGTTGCAGCAATTCCCAGTCACCTCAAATAATTTTTTTTCTCTCAGAAGAATCATCACTGCCATTTATGTAGATACTCCTTTTCTCCTTAGCTGGAAAAGATGTGAAACGGAATAGCACTAAGAACAGATTTCAGATATTTTGTTTTCCATATTTTTGTATCTCATATGAAGTTTTACAAGACCTTTTTTAAAGGTGGATTTTTCTTTTATTAAGCTATCATGACTGTTCCATAGTAGACTAAACAAATCTAAGAGGGAGATGGTCATAGACCTAGGGATTATTAGTCAGATGACTGAAGAACTTGCTGAACACTAGAAAAAAGAAAACAAAACCAACCCAAACCCCTCGCTCTTGCCAGATCCAGTCCCTGAGCACCTCATCACACACCTGAGCTCAGCACTGGACACAGCTTAGTGCAAGGCAGCAGCAGCAGCTCATGCTGCTGCAGAGCTACACTTTCAAACCCCAACCTGTTTGTGAGGTAGCAGGGTCTGGTTAAAGCTGCTGGTTCTCTGAGTTCATTGATAACGTCAGAGTTAAAGAAATTAGACCGAAGCCATTCAGTACAATACTCGAATGTGTAGTGCGTCAGGCAGAGGGCTTTTGAGCCGTGATTGAGTTGCTTACAAAGAACAGAATCAGGATTACCTGGGGCTGTTCTTTGATATTTTGGGATTTTCAGTCCTTTGCCACCCATGTGTGTAATTTTCAGCTATTTTGGCTTTTATTGTGAATGGACACAGTGAATACCTGGCTATCAGTGCTTTTAAAGCCTTACTAAAGCATTGAGTAATAAATAAATAGGGCTGTTTTTTTCTCATGTTGCTACCTCCACATGCAACATTTTGTGATGTCTCGAACAAGGTGACAGTTCTTAAACTTTTGGGGGTTTTATGCTTCCTGTACTACTTGTGGCATCCTCAGGCAGAAAGCACGATACCCAGAGCAAAGCAGCAGACTTTTGAACTGGGCTAACTTGGATTCTCCCCTTAGTTCTCTTGCTGCAAAGCACGTTCTAGTTACTCCTCACAGTTAAAAGCTTGGAGGCACAATTACCAGCTGACACAGCTCCCGTGTCATTTCTCTGTTTTCCCAGATGTTGAAATAATAATGCAGTGCCTCTTTCCTGGAATGATGACCGGGAAAATGCTCACCAGCTGCATGTTATACTGTGTTTTCTTCAGTGTTCTGCAAGTCCAACAAAACTACAGTTTAGTAAACGCTTGTTCCCTGACTGCAGCATGGCCATCCGTACATGTTGTTGCAGCCTGTTGGGTGTTTATTTTTCCATAGGTAAAAATTAGAAGTACTTGATTTTCAGTTATTAGGGCTAAATGATGAGGAAAGACATGGAAAAGTTCCACTGTATGTGATAGAAAATGTACCTTAAAAGCGAGAGCGTGGCTGTTTATTTTGGAAAACTGGTTGTCCGTGCTTTAAGTTCAGGAAATGTGAGTGTGTACTCGCACAGTTGGATACAGCCGTGTTTACTCTGCATTTCTGAAATTACAGTGACTGTATCCAACCTGTTGTGCAGTATCGTGTGGAGTCCCTGGTGCTGCGTATTGCAAAGCCAACGAATTGTGTTCCTGGGACACCCAGCATCCAGCAGCGAGCTCAAGGGAAAGCCCTGCAACGTGCTCCCTCAGTACCGGAGCCAGAATCCCGTTCCTGCGGCAGTGCTGTTCTCGTGTGAGCCTTCCAGCCGTTAGAGCCCTCCGCTGGGATAGCGCACAGCTACTGGTTTTCAGCCTGCCTGGGACAGGTTGAAAGCTTAGGGAAGTGAGTGGTTCATCTTTTCTCACAAACTTGAATTCCATGCTGGGGGGGTGGGGGGTGGGGTAAGGGGGTGGTGTATGCACACACATATTCCTATGCACATCAATATGTATTTTTAATTAAACAGAGAATTAGACTCTGTTCTGATAAAAAAAAAAATCAACTCTGTATGTCCATGTGTGTAGGGCTGTCCCATTCTTGTGGTGAGGCCGGTTTTCTTTTTTTCAGAAATAGTTAGAATGTCACATAAATGTACTCCCTGTTTTCAACACTGGACTGGTATTATTCGGCTGTATGTTAATAAATGATTGTTGTTCTCTTTTGACAGTTGTAGTTCATTCTGGTCTTAACTATGCAAAATGGAAAGATACAATGAGTTACTCTGTGTGGCCTCTCTTATGGAGCTTAACAGCGATTCTGTTGATTGGAAATCTCATGGGTCATTATAACGTGTTATTTGTAATTGTATGTAGCTAAGAAATTTTGAATGACAGTATGTTTGTTTATAGCTGAGATTATAATTGTGACTGTATCCTTGCTGGTGTTACCAGCATTTAATGTGAGTTGGTGGGTTTCCTTGCTCGGGCTGTAAATGAATGAGTTGTCTTCATATTTCATTTTCCTCTCTATCAGACAGGATGCATTCCAATCTGGCCGTGCATCTCTCAGAGCCCTTCTTGACTGACTTTACCAGATTAGAGATGATACCCCAGTGTCACCCAGTGGAGGAGCTTTTGTCAAGATGATGATATCAGGGCTCTGTGACAGGCACTTTCCCTTCCTGTTGGCCGAGCAGCTGAACTTCAACTTGATCTTGTGGTTTCTCTTTTGCTGCATTACGAGCAGACAGAAGGGGGGGAGGTTCAGTCTCCCATTTCCCCATGTTTTTTGATATTTGTCAGACGGCTGAACTTCTGGCAGTTCAGGAAATATTTACACTTTATGCTTTCATGTACCCTGAAGGCTCATTTCATCAATAATTAAACTGTGTTTTACTTGTGCAGTTTGGGGATCAAACAGTAATTATCTGTGTGTAACACTTCATTCTTCCTCTGCCTGTAGAGCAGAATGTCTTCCCAGAAAAAGAGTCCTGATTCGGGAGATGAAACTCCCTGACCTGCTTTCTGTTGTTCTCATTTTATAGGAGGTGTCTGCTGGCTGCTTGGTAAGGAAGTAATAAATATGGCCTGGAGCTCTTTCAAATAATTAGGCAGTCACCAGCATACACCTATTTAACGTAAACCACAAACTTCAAGTAAAGAATATTTGCAAGATTTTTAAATGACAATATTCCTTTACCATTTACCATTAGGAGAATGAACAGTTAACTCTTGAAGTCCCGTTTCAGTTAACAAGGGTATCTAACCAGGGGGTGAGTGGGGCTGATGAGAACAAAGAACAACAAACTGTTTACCCTGCCCTTGAGAGCTTTGCCTGCATTCGGGATTGCTCCTGGTAGTTGTGGGAAGAGCCAAACCGTTGGTGCCTGAGGCACCTTGCACATTATCTTAATCTTGCGATTATCTTAACAGTTCTGGGGTTTGCTTTTACTGCTCACTCTTTAGGTTGGGCTTTTGAACGTGATTTTTTCCTTGGTTCCCTTTGTGGCAGCCTTCAAGAAGAAAGGGTGTGCTGGCGGGAGTGCTGGGAGGGATCTTGGAGCCGAGGACGGCGGTGAAACAGCCCGTGAAGGCTTATGAGCCTGACAAGGCTGTGACTAGAATGCCTGCAGCTCGGCAGTCGGGTCTGGAATTTACAGCTGACGTCACGTGCGGTGCCAGCGGTGCTGATGGCTCTGGAGGAGGGCCGGCGGGGGCGGGGCGGCGCTGCCGCGGCGGGGGCCGCCGCTGGGGAGAGCGGGGCCGGCCCGGGCCTGGGCTGGCGGCCGGGCTGGGCGGCGGAGAGCGGCGGAGCCACCGGCTGCTCGCTGGGGGCTGCTGGGGAGCGGCGGCCCCGGCCCCGGCGGCGTCGCGGGGCTCCCGGCGGGCGGGCGGTGCCGGACTCCGCTGCCCGGGGTGCGGGCTGGTGCCCGCGGGGCAGGAGGAGCCGTCGGCCGAGCGGGAGCGGGGCTTAGGTGTGGAAGAGGCGCGGGCTGTGGGTTTTGCTGTTCAAAGTGCGGGGAAGGATAACGGAGGGGTTATGACTGCGAGGGCAGAAGGAGGGTGGGGGCGCTTTGGAAGAAGCCCGGGGCTGCGACACTGCGAAAGTTGGGCAAGTTCCTCCCCGCGGGGCGAGGGGAGGCTGCAGCCGCTCGCCGCGACCCTCTGCGTGAGAGCCCGGCCGGGAGCCGCTGCGCCTCGCCTGCTCCTCGCTGCGGGGGGAGATGCTGCAGCCCAGGAGGTCCCGTCGGGTCTGGTTCAGCATCGGCTGGGGCAGAGCCCAGGCGCTGACGAACCTCCTTTCCCCGCGGCGAACGCGCAGAGACGCCCCGGCCCCCGCGGTGCTGCCGCTGGTCGTGTCCGTCTGAGCGAGAGGGGTGCGCAGCGCGGTTCCCGGGACAGAGCGGGCCCCCGGGGAGCCCCTGCTGGCGCCTGGTCTGCCCGTGCGTGAGCCGGGCTGTGCCGGCGAAGGACGATTTGAGAGAGGCACCTCTGTCTGTCAGGGATTTGAACTCTCCCTCACTGTCAGCAGTTCTGACTGAAATAGCGGAGCTGTTGCGTTCCAGGGTGCGGAGCGAGGGCCGCGGTAGCTGTCTGTGCTGCCCCGGGGCGCTCCGGTGCCGGGCAGGACGGCGGCTCCGTGCCGAGCGCGGGGCGCTGGTTTCTGCCGCCCGCCGCGGTGGAGCTGCGGGACCGTCCCCGCTCCCCCGGGGGGAGACTTGCCGGGCCGGAGGCTGAGCACGGGCCTCGGGTGCCGAACGGCCGGAGGAGTGACGGGGGTCGTGGCTGTGGAACGCTCCAGCCCCCGCAGCCCAACCCCCGCCCTGCCGGTCTCCTCCCTCCCGCCCTGCCCCGCCCGCCTCCGCGCTCCCAGCGGAGCCGCAGCCGGCGGGGACTCGCCCGGCGCCCGGCACGTCGCGCCCGGCACGTCCCGCCCGGCGCCCCCAGCCGCCGGTCGGGCTCGGCTCTGCCGCGGGCGGACCGGCCCCGGGAGCGGCCGGGAGCAGGGGCGGGAGGCGGGGACGGCAGCGGGACCCCCCGAGCCCCGCGTCCGCGGGAAGGGCCGGCGGGAGCGGCTGCCGTGAGCGCTCCGCTCTCCGCACGCCTCCGCGGGGCGCGCTGGCGCGGGCGGTTTGCGGGCAGAGAGCGGGGTGTCTGTGAGGGGCCGAGCGCGGTTTGGGGGGAGGTGGCAGCCGCTCCGGCCGGAGTCGGTCACTGCCGAGCCGCGCCGTCGTTAAAAGGATTCGCGCCTCGGGGTGCGAGCCCTCGGCCCTGCCCCCTCGGCGTGTCCCCTGAGCTCGGCCGTCCCTCGCCCCCCCCCGAGCGGGAGCGCGGCCGGGGACGGAGCGGAGCGGGCTCCCCGGCACCCCGCGCCCCGCAGGCGCCTTTCGGGTGCGTCATTAGTGATAATAATATCCGTTCTTTTTGTAGCGAGATTGAGGATGGATGGGGGAAAGCGATGGGAAATAATCGCCTTTTTTCCGGTGGAAATAAGGAAACGTGAAAATCATGCACTGGGGCGCGGGGGCGGGGGGTCGGGAGGGAGGGAGGAGAAAAGCGTTTGTAATTTGAAACAGAAAGAAAAGGCTTTTATGGGGAAAAATACGTCTCTGATCAAATCTGTCTAAATTAAATGCTGTCTACAAACCAGAAGTCACCAACCAGCAAAATGTATACGCGCTCAGTTCGGTTTCCCCTTAGTTTCATAGTTTTGCTTCCGACTCGAAATTTCCAAGTGATTACCGCTCCCGATTTCAAGGCTGAAAGAGCATTTTCTGTAAACGTTCGGTTTATAAGTACAGGGAGAAACACGTATTTGGGGATCCTGATATTCAGGCGAACGTGCCAAGAAGAAACCAGCTGCCGGCGGCGGAAAAACAAATGAACGGGAGAGAAAGGTGCGGGGGATGCCCTGCGAATAAAGCAATCGCTACAGAGATATTTAGATGTATTTAATGGGATGCGTTATTCAAAAGCCCTGCTGACTGGTCTAATCATTTAGAATCGCCTGTTTTCCTAAAAACTTTACCAAATATTTACACTCAATAAACATTAATCGATTAACAAGCCGGTCATGCTCTTACAGGACCTTTCCTGCGCTCCCGCCATCGCGCTGTCCCCACGCGTCTCCACCGTTTTGTCGTTTTGACAAAGTATAAACGGAGCCCTTCAGGCGGTGGTGTTTTATAAACCGGCTCGTCTGGGCTCAGAGTGAGTCTCTCCGTCCATCCACATCACCAGATAGAATAATAGTAACGAATCAGACAGGGAAGAGCCGGGCTGAACCATCGGCCTTTTCCTTTTTTTTTCCCCAGGGGTACTGAAGTCCCGAATCACCAATTCTTCTGACTTGCTGGCCGTTGATCCACGGGAATTCGTAGTTCAATGTCAAAGGTAACAACAAAACAGTATTCGACTGTACGACAGCTGGAGGAAAAGGGTAACTCCTGTGTACGAGCTGCTGCTGAGCTTGGCCAGATTGAGGGGAAAAAAGGGCGAACAGCCCGGCGGGGTGACGTCAGGCGCACCCAGCGCGCTGTCCGGGCTCCGGGGCTCCTTTCCCGGCGGGCCGGCAGGAGCCCCGGCGGGCGGCAGCCGCTGCGCTCTCTCCCCCTGCGCAGCCCGCGCCCTCCCGGCCCGGCCTCCCGCTCTCCCCCGCGGCTCCTCTGGGTGCCGGTGGCGGGACCCGGCTCCCACGGCCGTTCCCGGCTCGCTGTCCCGGGCAAGGCCGGCACCGCGCGCGGGCTCCGGCGGCGGATCCCGCCGCCCCTTCCGAGGCGCGGTGAGACCCGAGTCCTCCGGCCGAGGCGGGGCAAGCCGCGCTCGGCGCCGCTCCTCGGGGCCGGGCCGGGGGCCGGGTGCAGAGCGGAGCGATGCTCTCCCTGAGCCCGCCCGGGGCCCCGCTGCTCCTCCGGCCCCGCTGCCAGGGGCGGCCCGGAGCCCCCCGGGAGAGCCGAGCGCTGGGCGGGCGGCCGGGCTGTCCCCGCCGCTCGGGGGGAGGGAGGGGAGCGGCGGGGCCGGCGGCGGCCGAGCTCCCGCGGGGAGACCCGCCCGTCCCCGCCTCCCCATCCCGGGGCAGCGCCGGCTGGGCTCGCTGCTGCCCACCCTGCCCTCCCCGGGCGTTTGCGGGGCGGACGGACACCCGCCGCCGGGGCTGACCTGTGCCGGGGATGCTCCCGCCGCGCCGCGGTCCCGCCGTGCCCGGGGCGGGGGGGCTCTCCGCCCCTGCACCCCCCGCAGCCCCCTCTTTTCTTTGCCCCCCCCGGCGCCGCCGTAAAAGGTGGAGCTCTGCAGGGGGTGCGGCGGGGACGGGCGCGGGTGCCCCCGAGGGAGAGGCGACTGCTGCCGGGCGGCCGCTGGTCTCCCCGGGATCGGCGAGGGGCCCGATCCCGTCCGGCCGCGACTTGCCGGCCGAAGCTCTCCCCTCCCGCTGGCAGCGCTTCGCCGGCGCTGTCGTGCCGACCCGGCGCTCCGCTGTGACGAGCTTTAGCGGCAGCGGCGCTTCCCCGCCCGCTCGTCCCCTCTTCCCGGCCCCGCCGTAGATTACACTGGGCCGGCCCGGGAAACGCCTGGAGGGGCAACGGCCGGGGGCCGGGCCGGGCCGCGGAGGGTGGGTGGGCTGCTGCGCGCCCGATCCCCAGACAGCTCCGGGACTTGATTTTCGCGGGGGCCACTGCCGCCGCGGAGCCCGGGAGAGCGGCGCTCCCCCCCTCCCCTCCTCGCCCCGTCCCCCCGGCACTGGTTTCCCCGCGGGAGGGGGGAGCAGTCGGGCCCCTCTCCCCCGCGCCGCAGCCGGCGGCCCCGCGGCTCCCCGCCCCCTCGCCCCGACCTCCCCGCCCCGCTCCGCTGTGCCCGCTATCCGGGCCCTTCCGGGAAGGGGCTCTGGCCCTGTCGCCCGGGTCCTGCCGCTCCGGAGGAGGGCAAGGAGGGGCCGGGGGAAGGAGCAGGAGCGGCGAAAGCGGCGTGAGAGGGAAGGAGGACACTGCCCCTTCCCGGGCTCTCTCCCCCCGCCCCGTGGGCAGAGCCCAGCTCGGCCAAGGCACGGGCGGGCCGGGGCCGGGCCGGGCGCTCTGGGGGTTCCCCCGCGGCGGCACCGCCGCCCGGCCTGGCAGCCCCTTCCCGCGGCCCCCCGGGGCCCGACGGCGCCGGCCCCGAGCCGAGGGAACCGCGCGGCCGCGCTCCCGGCGGCACCGGCAGCGCGGGCAGAAACGGCTCCGACCGGAGCGGGGCGCCGGGCGCGGGGCCGGGGCCGCTGCGGGGGCGTTTGCCCTGCGGGACAGCGGCGGGGCCGGGGGCTGCGGGGCGCTTCCCTCCCGTGAGATACGGGGAGGAAACTCTTCCCGGGAGGGCGGCGAGGCGCTGGCACAGGCTGCCCGGAGCGGCTGGGGCTGCCCCTGCCTGGCAGGGCTCCAGGCCAGGCTGGACGGGGCTGGGAGCGACTGGGCTGGTGGGAGGTGTCCCTGCCCAGGGCAGCGGGTGGCACTGGGTGGCCTTGGAGGCCCCTTCCAGCCCAAACCCTTCTGGGATGAGTCTGGGAAAGAAGCAGCGCAAACACACTGTAAGCACCAAACTAGTATATGTTAATCCAGCTTTGTGATGGGAACGTACACTGCAGCCTCTGCCTTCCTCAGTCAGTACACATGGATTACATCAGCTGCATACATTAAAATTAGGGAAAAAAATCAATGTCAGACTGGTGACTTCAGCTCTGTTCGCTGCACAGATTCGTACAGGAAATGTGTCTGTTCTGCGAGGGAAACAAACAAAAAAGGACAATAAAGCCAGTAAATAAACCTCACACACAAGTCCTTACACCAGAAAGAAAACAACAATTCAAACGAGAAGAAAAATGTCAAATGATTCAATCTTCTGGGGATATTCTAAAACCTGATGCTTTGGGGTGGGAATTAGCTTTGTATTTGTTCTGGCACCATTTACTCCAAAATATACCACACTAAAGCATACAGCCCTAGTTGGGGGGGAGGCCGGGGAACAACACCCCAAAACCAACAAACAAAAACATGTCTCTGCTTTTATTCACTTAACATCCCGGGGAAGTTAGATAATGGAAAAGTAATTCTGTGGAGCCTTGCTAAGTTTTAATGCTAAGTTTAATTTGTAATCATTAATTATTCTTCCAATACATTTAATTTCTTCACAGTGAATGCGAACAGTTTAAACATCTTGTCTCTACAATGGAAAAATCATATGTTTATCACAATTATTTGTCAATATTAGAAAATTGTTTACTCTTCCTCCATATGCAATCTCTCCAAGCAGGCAGAGAGATCATTCTTTCTAGTCTAATTCTGTTTAGGATGACTGAACATCTACACAGAACGTTAAATGCTGCTTGCAAAGTGCTCTCAAAATATAAGTAACCCTCTTCACCACCTCTTGAGTGGGTAAATATTGCAACTTTTTTTAAAGTGAGTAAATAATGTCATTTAAATCTGTTTATGGTAGTGTAACCCAGGAAAGTTCTCAAAGGAACTACTTTGGTATACAAGCAGCAGGTACCCAGAACATGGCTCAGCCCAGTGGGGTCGGTAATTTTCGGGAATTCTGACTAACTGTGATTATTTGAGTGTTGGATGCAGTTCACTGGGCTGCAATGAAGAGAGCTCACGCTTCAGTTACCACACTGACCTAACTAAAGCTTCGGACAGTGTTAATCCGCAACTCGACCGAAACCAAACAGCTTTTTTCCAGTTTTTGTTCCCACTTGGTCCACTTTGGGAAAAAGGCCACTTTTTTTTGATTTGAGGACTTGCCTTTTCCTGAGCTTCTTTTTCCTGGGATGAAGGCAGAAAATTTTTTCTCATCTTTAGAAAAGGCACCCAAACAAAGTGGGCTCAGAAGGAACTTGTGTACCCCTTCAGTACTGCAACTCGTGATGCCTGACATTCCTGAAGGTGTTACAGATTATTTATTTGTTTATTTTAACCTGGATAATGATGATACTGGCCACTAGCTCCTCCTCGCCCACCGTCTTTATACTACCTCTAAAGTCAGGATCTCTTGAGGTAGAAAAGAAGAGAAAGAGATGAGGAGGTTTACACTAATCAATTTCCCTAAGTCAGAAATATCTTTTTCTTTTCTGACTGTTCTAGTTACACCTATAGCTCTACTAATCAGAAAAATACATTTCAAGACGTCTCACTGAAATCTTCCAGAAATTATCTCAAATTTATACTTCCACGAGGTAAAGGGTTCTCGCTCACCACCTGCAGCAAAGCTCACCACCAAAGCACACCCATCTGCCTCTCACAGGACTGTGAACTCCGCTCACAACCACAAGAGCTGTTTCCATAGCAACAAGCGAATTGTTCAGGGTTACAGATGACAGAGCTCCTGCATCCCTCTGTCAGCAGGCTGACAAATGAACCAACAGAGCCTTCAGTCAAAAAGCTGCCTCTCAGACCGTGAAGGACAAGAGGAGAGACGTTAAGTTTCTGAAGTAAGTAGGAACACAGACAGCAGGACTCCAGAAGACCTGCCCTGGACCGTGGAATCCATCACCTCCACCTGCCCCCAGCATCTCAGGTGACCAGGCCCAGCATTCCCAACACAGTCCTCAAACTCCACCTTAAACACGGACTTTGGCTTTTCCACCCACTCCAGCCAGGCTTTTGCAGTTCAGGCTGTAAACGAACGACCAAAGCCACCCACCTCTGTCCACACCAGCGTGCAGGCATGTCAGCAGGCCCTCTGACACCAGGCTTTTACCAAGAGCACCTTTGCAGATCTCGCTGATTTCCTGCAGCCACAGTCACTGCCCTCTGGTTTGCCCTGACCTGGAAGGCTTTGGGGTGCTGCCTCCTCCGTTGGGGTCAGGGCTTCTACTTCCACGCTACCAGAAGTCTCATGTGGTACTTCCCTGCTGGCTGCAATACTAAGGAAAGCAGGAGGCTCTGGTTCTTTGGTGGTCTCCATGGGTTTTTCCTTTGATGTTTTCTTCTCTGTTGAGCCAGATCCCCGCTCGTGGTGCCTGGAGGCAGTTTTGTTCCTGCCCGGCCTGGCCTGTGTAGCTTTGGGCTGTCCCCGCTCGGAACGTCTGCTCCAACCCCTTGTTCCTGCTCCGCGGGCAGTGAGTCTTGCTCCTGCCCCGACAAGGCAGCTAGTTGCTATTCCTGCCCCACTTGAACTGGCCGGTTTGGCCCCTGCCCCAAACTGAGGTCATCCAGTTTTCCCAGTGTCCACTCGGGGCAGTTGGTTTTCCTCCTGCTCAGCTCAGGGCAGTTCGTTCTGCCCCTGCTCCACCCGGGGAGACTTTCTTCTTTTTATCCCCCGCTGGGGCATCCCGTTTGGCCACAGCCTTGCTCGGGTGCCTTTTGCTCATCGTGTCCCCCTCGGTTCTTCCCCTCCCTTGCTTGGGGAGGCTCCTTTTGCCCCTTCTCCACACAGGCTGCCTGGATTTACTCCAGCCCTGCTCCGGTGGCTCTTTATGCCCCTGCCCAAATCAGGGTGGCTAGCTTTGCTCCTGCCCCACTTGAGGCACTGAGTTTTGTCCCTGCCCTGCTCCCGCCCTGCTCGGAGTGCCATTTTTTGTCCCAAAAGCCTCATTTTTATGCTCCAGACCCTCCTTTTAGGGTACAAACTCCTCCCTTAGAGAACAAAGCTTCATTTTCTTCATGTCCAAAGCCTCATTTTTAGGGTCCAAAAGGTCAGCTTGACTTGCAAAATCTCACTTTCAGGCTCCACAGCCTCGTTTTTAGGATCCTGCCAGGCATTTTTAGGGCCCAAGCTGCATTGTGAGTCCAAACCCGCATTTTTACGATCCAAGCCCTCCTTTTAGTGTACAAGCTTCTCCCTTAGGGCTCAAAGCCTCATTTTCTTCATGTCCAACGCCTCAATTTCAGCACCCAAAGACCCATTTTTAGGCTGGAAAGCCCCATTTGTAGGGCCCACATCCTCCTTTTTAGGCTCCAAGCCTGCCTTTTAGCACCCATAGCCTTTCCCCATCTTCCTCCTCCTCACTCTGAAGCTTTTAACGCCACAGCCCTGCACACAGCAGAGCAGCAGCGCAGCAATCCTTGCTGCACTCCGGAGCTCACCTCAGGAAGAGCCATTTGAATCTCTCCACACTGACTCCCGTCTCTGCTGGATCGCATCAATATTTCGTCACGTGAAACCAGCTGCACCCAGGGCACCTCATCCCGCTGCTTCTCCCGCTTACAAAACAACAGGAGCTGCAAAATGGTGTCAGAATGAACAGTCCCGAGCCGTGGGCATTTTTCCCTGTTATCCAGGATATCAGGTGGCCACCAACCATTCCAATAGAGAATGAGGGGGGGCCCAGACATACACACACACAGAGCCCTGCAATCAAAAGCTGGTTGAGGACATGGGGAGTGACACACGTGGGACACGGACGGACAGGAGGGGACAGAGACACAGAAGTGAGTTTATTGCTTAACTCAGCGAGTGCTCGGCTGGGACGGTCACTGTCCAGGCACAAGCACCTTGTGAACAGCTGAATTAATTCTGCGGTTCCTTGCTGCAGGCAGCGTTCAGGCTTTAGGAGCCTTCATCAGTTGCTTCACACCTTGATGTGGACGACTCAAGGCAGCGGAGCACCGTGCTACAACACACCACTGAATTCCGCCTCGGTCCGGACTACAGCTGACCACAGACCCGCCGTTATTGCTGGGTCTCCGTCTGTCTCACCGCTTCAATTACACTGGAGTTGCATAAAACCCGGATTGTGTTTATGCCTTCCCAGCCTTATCTTCCTCCTCTGATGCTCCTGGTTTCCTAAAATACCTGTCAGCCTAGGAAAGAAATCGTGCGTAAAGACAAAGCTTGATTTGAGGTTATGCTCCATGCCCGGTGTCACTTCAGGACACCTCTCCTAATGAAGCTCATGGGTCACGACCACCTGGACCTGCATATGCAGACAGCGAGGAGACACGGCCAGAAATGAGAGCTTGGCCCTCTGAAACTCCACAGGGCAGAGCTGTGAAAGAGGAAAGAGCAGGTGAGTGCGATGGCTCAATGCTGACCTCTCCGTAATGTACTCGTTCGGTTGAAAAGGTTGGGAAAAATGCCGCTCAGCCCCTGTTTTTCCCCAGTGGGACATGGAAAAAAGCGGGTCCTGATGGGCAGACCGTAACTACGACCTTCTTCAGTGGGGTGTGAAGCAGTTACGCCTGATCCAACAGCAGTGATACCCTCCATCTTCTGCATTTTTCTATCGGTATTTAGGCACACGTGGACACACGCATATAAAATTTCTCACCAGTTATGTCAAATCTGAACTGGTTTCTGCAGAGTTATTATTATGCTGAAGCTCAGACATACTCTGACGGCTTAGAGGTCTTGCAGTTTCCAAATGGACGAATGGGAAAGAAATCAGCCAACCCGGCCACTCCTCAGAATTGCTGCCCAGATACACACCTGCATAAATCAGCATATTGTCCCCAAAGACACTTCAGAGAAGCATTTCCTGGTGGCAAGAAAGAAATTACCTTCCCGGATCAAACTATGAAGAATTATTTAGGGATGGGCAAGAAGAAAGTGTCTTTCCAGACAGCGCTGCTGTTCATATCCAGCGGCTTTACCTCTTCAGGTGCCCGAGGCTGCTGCTGGGAGAGGAGCAGTTTGGGCTCACTGACAGAGGCAGGGTGTGGTGACAGAGCCAGCTCGAGAAGTTCACGCTGGAACATACTGCACTGTAAACATGGATGTACTGCTGGAAAGTTGGATTTTGATGTTTTTTGATAGCTTGGAGGAGACATAAAGGCTGAATAGCCATGTGTATTTCTTCCTACCCTAATCTGAGGGATTTTTCTCGCTTGTGCATAGTTCTGGAGAACATGGGAGAACCAAGGTGGTGCGGCAGGCAGGTCTGACGGACAGCTGATAACTGACAGCACTCAAAGCATCACAGTTTACACTCTGCTTGGCCTGCTGCAGCAATAGACTTAGTGCAGAAGAGGTGTGGTAGAGGCTCTCAAGTATAAAGAAGTCAGGTCAGTTTTGCAGAAACAGGTTTTTGAGTACCAGCCAGCTGGGATGACACTTAACAGGCTTTACACAAACATCGTATTTTTAAGTTCTTCCTTCATTTAGGCTTGCATATTGAATGTTTTTTTCTGAGATTAAGCTGAAGCCTATATATAGTCCTTAATTTATTTTTTTTTAAATACTTCTACACATTTCTTTAATGCAGAGATGGAAACAAAACTATGGAGCTCAGTAATGGCCAGAGAGAAGTACACACATCACAGTTCAAGAGACAGGAGCACCCAGAGGGTGCTGTCACGACTGTACCTGAAGGGACAGCAGGAAAGTACGTACGGCTCTGGGAGAGTCATGGCCAAGGATGGTGATATCACCAGGGGCACCGATTGCGGGTAACGTCAAAACTGTTGGGAGTGTTGGCACATCAGCAAAAAGAACGTACATTCCTGTAAGCAAGAGGAGAAACCCCTTTAAGCTTGTTGTGTATATATTGTTTACAGTTTTCCTGAAATAAATTTGTTTTTCAGTGGGTGTCAATCTATCAGAGCTTTTCCTATTTTTTTCCCATTTCTACTTTTAAGCAGCAGTTTATTGGTTCAGTGTTCTCTCACATGTAGTTTAGAGGGTCGGGTTTTTTAAATCCTCAGCTGTCAGTGGAAATCCATCAAACAGCTGTAGATTACCTTCTTTCAGACATCTAAGAAAAAAGAATCTTCAATCCAAGGTAAAAGGTTGTGCTGTTGGAATCCCTGCCATGGTGAAATACAGCAGGTGGCCAGCTTTAAGCGTCTGGGTATCAGCTTACTTGTTGCTTGACTTCCTCTGCAGTTCGCCTTAGGCGATTCTTCTTCCCTCAGAATCCCATTTTCTCTCCCTCTCACAGTCAGGAGGCAGCAGCATCAGCAGACCCCAAAGTCTGCTCTGCCAACTGCTCCTCTACGTTCATGAGGCCAGGACAGGGGAGACTGGGGGACAGGTTCATGCTCCGAGCTACTCAGAAATGTGGGAGGAAACACAGCAACAGCACAGCTCATCTCACCCCGTTCTTCCACTTCACGGGCACTTTGAAGCTGACTTGTCTTTTAAACTCCCGCAGTACCTACAAGCTCAGTGCTGCTGCCAGTGTCTGCTCCAGCTCTCCAGTGCAGTGGGTGCTGGGAAATGTCACTCTCTCACACAGCGGAAGGCACTCGCTTTCTTCCCCTTGTTCCCGCGCTTCTCCTCCGGGCAAGCGAGCTCTGCCCTCCCTGTGCCTGCGCCTTGTTACCCCAGGGGCACCCCAGCTTGCAGCAGTGAGACCTGCGCTCACTCACAGCTGGGAGGGGCTTGGTGGGGCGGGTGGGCAGGTCCTGGCACCCCTGAACAGCAGCTCGTAGGGAACGCAGGGCTAAGTCCCTTTCATGAGCATTGATAAGCAAGTCCTGTTTTGTTTTGGTTTTTATTAAATGAAAATAAGGAAAGAGAGACATTCTGAAGCCAGCACGCGACAGCTCTACTGGGCGTTTGCACCAGCACACGGCACGTGTCTGATTAACCCCAGAGGGTGCCCTAAAACTGTGAGGGGGCCCTTCCGCTGCCAGCACAGACAGGCCGGCCACCCCGCAGCAGCCTGAGCAACACGCCTGAGGGCAGTTTTGCACACTTCTTTCACGTGATCTGGAGGGAAGAGACGTACATAAGGGTATGTGTGTACGTGCGCAGGAATGGGCACACACTGAAACACAGGAGGTTCCCTCTGAACATCAGGAAACACTTTTGTACTGTGAGGGTGACCGAGCACTGGAACTGGTTGTGGAGTCTTCATCGTGCCTGTTTTTTCCCTGATAATCTGGGCAGCGTTCTCTGTGGGGAGACCGAAAGGGGCTGAGCTGTAAATGGAAGGGAAATACTATGTAGGAGTAAGTCAGAGGCGACCTTTGGAAGCCAGCCAGGCACGGTTGCTTTGGTTGGCGGGAAGCCGTGGGAACGTTAACAGTTACCAGGGCTCGCAAGAGGGTATAAATAAGTCTGTTACTAAATAAAGTATCTCCGCTGCGTATAAGTAGGTTGTTGCTAAATACAGTATCTCAGCTGGGTATAAATAAGTGTGCCTGCTGAACAAAGGTGTCTCCGTGTGAGCTTTCACCTCAGCCTGAGCCCGTGCCTTCAATTGCCACGATACCACACTAGTACAATAGAGACATCCACAAGAGCCCTGACACACGGCAGCGGGAAAGGGACACAAGCTTGCAGGCGCAGGCTGAGAAACCTCCTGTCTACTCCAACACGTTCCAATGAACACTGCAGCTCCCGGAGGAGGAAGGAGGTGCAGGGACACCCCAAACACATCCATCTCATCACGACTGAAAACAGAAAACACAGCAGCAACACAAACATGTTCAGAACAAAGGCAGTGACACTCCTCTACCCCCAACGACTCACTCCCAGTTCCAGAAGGGTACTGCAGAAGTCTGTCCCCAAACAGGCCTGAAACACAAACAAGAGTGACAGCACAGTAATGAAATGGTCACCTCCCCTCCAAGCCTTCTAACAAGACACTAGAACAAGAGTGCCCAGCACCAGCTGTTTGTCTGTTTTGTTCACAAACTGACTCCTTGAGACGCCCCTCTTTCATCCTACAACAGAAATCACAAGCTTGAAGTTCTGACACCCAAAGAAATGACGGAGATGGAACAGGGACAGGTTTCAACGGAAAGATCCGGCTCAATCAGAAGGCAGCTCGTCCTTTTCTAACCTCTGGGAGTTTTGGCAGTTTAGCAAACATTTTAAGGAGCTATTACTAAGAGCAAGTGAAAAGTACGTCTTCAGAAACATGGGTATGACACCTGCCAGGCAGTACCTATCCAGATTATTCACAAAGATTTTGGTCTCAAAATTTTCATCAGTTTAAAACCTGTTTCCCCAGCCTGACTTTGTTAGATCAAAGCATCTATTAAACAAAACAGAGCCCCAAGAATATCGCACAGCGGTGCACTGCAGAGGTTAACTCCACTTTGCCTTCAGAACATGTTCTTTGGTGGGTTTTACGTGTGTCTCAAATTCAACTGCCCGCACCTTCAATTCTGGAAAATACAACAAGGCAAACAACCCAGGACAACCCGGGTTTCCTTTCAGAGTTAAGACACAGGGGCAGCTCCCCACAGAAACAAACCAACCCACAGTGGAGCACCCACCGCACAGAGGTGTTTTGTGGGAGCCCCGCCTGCACAGCGCTGATGCAGCCCTGCATTTCTCATCCCGATATCCAGGACGTGTTCTGGAGGAAGGGGTGCCAGAGCCTGCTGCTGACTCTGCCCGGGAGCAGTTGCCTGCAGGGGGTCGTCCCACTGCTCATACCGAATGTCACAGCCCTGGCCCACCCGCACGGCGCTTCCTCAGGGCAACAGCAGTGCAACCACTGGGAGAGGCCGGTGCTGGAAACGGGGGTGTTTCAAACATTGCACAGAACAGGGTGTTGCAGAAATCACCAGATTTAGGATTTTAGGATACTGCTTAGAAGTCCCCTTACTTTTCCCATTTTGATTTGAATATCAAGAATTCTAATTAGTGGATATTAGTAGGAGAGACTAATGATTATTTTGGGAAAATAAGTCTCAAATGGAATAAATGATCAAATTGTCTGTACTGCCAATGCTGCTAGGATACTCCTGTAAAGTCCCAGACCTGAGGTATTCATTAACCAATGATCTGTTAGTGGTTAGAAACAAGGATAATGTGTTGCAGTCCAGGATGTCTGCTAGACAGGATTTATGATGGTTCCCGCTGTGTATAATCTTTGAATCGTGACCAAAGGAGGTACGAGCCAAGAGCCTACGAGCCAAGGACATGTTCCTTGACCAAACATGGTCAATTCGAGGAGTGGTCGAGACCTCCAACTCACGGACCACCTACCCAAATTATACCCCCTACTCACAAGGGAACAATACAAGACTACGACAGAGGCTCCATGCTAATTTGCATCAGAAGCGAGAGAAGAAGAACCAATCATCGAGAAAAGGATAATGAATATGCATTGTGTAGACTGAATCTGTATGAATTCAATGTATAAATATTTGTTGATTGCAACGTGCAGGTGGATATCTTTGGGAAGGATCCCATGTCCCTGGTGCGCATTGTTAATAAAGGACGTCTCTACTGATCTCACTGTGTGTAGAGGAGTGTTTCTTAACCACTGCAGATTGGCAACAGGGGCGATTCTTTTTCCATTGAAAATGTTAAGAAATGAATAGTCTCAAAGCAGAGCACAAAGTGATTTTCAGGAGTCTGTCACCTATCAGCTGGCTGGCGATTGACCACTCGTGTAACACGAGGATGGCATATCCAGTTTTCTTTTCCTAGAACTTTAACAGCAAAATAAGAACACAATAAGACACTGTACGGCCCCTCCCATGACAGCCCATGCAGGGCTCTATTATAGGAACCACTGCCCCATAGGCACCCCACAGACACCCCCTGTGAGGGGCCCTATAGGCACCACCCCCTCATAGGCACCCCACAGACACCCCATGCAGGGCCCTCAAACGTCATAGGTGCATGATACGTAACGTAACACACATGTCTTTTTTAAATAATTCTTTGTAAGGGCATAGAGAACAGAATGTGAAGCTGTAGTTTCATGAGTTTTGACAAATCCATAAGGAGGAAATGATAACACGAGCATTTGTTGGTATTGTTCACTCGTTAATTAAATGGAGCTGAAGTTGAAATGGAAGCAAGGATGAGCTGTCTTCCCACCAAAGAGCTCACTAGGCCTAATTAGGCTTCTCATCCCAGAGCTCGTTAGGCTGCTCTAGAGCAGACACCGCCGCTTTCAAACGGCGTCCAGCCCCTTCACCAGGACAACCCTCCCTGCCGCTCCCCGTCCCCTGCCACCCCCACAACAGCTCTGCCACCGCCCACCCTGCGTGTCACCGCCCGCCCTCCCCCGCTGTGCTCAAACCCGGACCTCCGCTCTCCCGCCCGGCAGGGAGCGATCGGGCCTGGCGGCGTCTCGCCGCCCGCCGCAGCCCAGCCCCGCCTCAGGGCGCCAACATGGCGGCAGAGGCTGCCCGTGAGGGCCGCGGCAGCCCCCGCCCCCGCCTCGCCGTGATTGGCTGTCATGGGAAGGCGGGCCGGCGAGGCGCGCGGTGATTGGTGGCTAGGTCGGGGAGGCTGTTCTGGCGCGCAGCGGTCCGCCAGGCTGCTGCCACGAGGCTGCCGTCCGTCCGTCCGTCCGTCCTCCGCGCTGAGGGGAGGCGCGGCCCGGCCCGGCCCCGGCGGCGTCGGTAGGTCCGTGCTCCAGCCTCTGCCCCGGCGGTGGTGCTCTGGGGCCGGCTGGGAGGGAAGGGGTAAAAAGGGAAAAAAAAAAGAAAGGGCGGGGGCGGCGGTGAGGAGAGACCGAGGGGAGCCACGGGGCCGGGCAGCGGCTGGGGAGGGGAGCCGGGGCCGGGGCAGGCGGGGGGTCGCAAGGGACTCGGCGGAAAAGAGAAGCGATCGCTCGGGGGCGCGTGGCCGGGGAGGGGGTTTGCGGGGCGGGAGCGGCGGGTCCGGCCGTGCCGGTGGCGGGGCGGGAGGGGCGGAGCGGCCCTGGGGCGGCGGGGGGTGCGGGGCGGGCGAGCGCCTGCTGCGGGGCAGGGTCGGCCCTGCGGGGAAACGGGGGTGCGTTTGGGGAGGGTTTGTGTCTGCCCGCTGCGTTTTACTGTGTGCCGGGGGCTGGGAGTGACCTGCGGGGCGGCTCGGCCGCGGAGTGCGGGGGTGCGCCGTAGGGAACTTGCCTTTGGGGTTTTTTAAAGTCACGACACCCTCGTGAGTGGAAGGGAGGAGTTCTCCTGGGTGGCTGACGGTGATGAGGAACTTAACTGAAGAAAACTGAAAGCTCTGTGGTGTTTGAATTCTGAGATGACTCCAGTGGCCTTGATGTTTTGAAGTTCTGACCGTGTTGTTACTAGGAAATAGTGTTGAGAAGATGTAAAAAGTAATGTTTGTGTTCTGCAGTGTTGCAAGTGTGACGAGTCCATTTGTACGTGTTATTTGTGTGTGTAAAACGTGCAGTTTGTGGAAAGCTCTAGCATTTGCAGAAGGTTCAGGGAAAAAGACACTTTAATTGTGTCTTGGGATGTTGTCAAATACCGAGTTTTTAGGCTAAAAATACCTTGTGTTGATCTGTGTGTATATTTTATAAGCAAGTAAATCAGCGTTGATCTGTTAAATACACTCTTAGTTAAATAACGACAGAATGACTGTGATTGAAGTTGATTGTATAACAATTCCTCGCTTCTGGTTCTAGTTACCTTAAATGCTGCACTCCTAAAAGCTCTGGCACCGCCTCTGTGGGCGATGAGCTCAGTGCCACAGGGGCCAGTTGCTTCTCCTCCGGTGATTCCGCTGGTTTAGGCAGACTGTTTTGTGAGAGGCTTCTGTGAGAGCTGTGTAGAGCCTGTGTGTGCTGTGCAGAAGGGCAGGTGTGGGGGCCCGTACAGCGGAATTGAAGAGCCTTCCTGGGAGGTTGGCAGTGGGTGGTTTTAGTATAATCTGCCGTGTGTTCTAAAGGTTTTAACAGCCCCCTCGATATCTGATGGGATAGCTAAAAGAGAATAGTTGGGCTCAAATGACAAATGAATCCTGGAATGTTACCGGCCCTGTGTTTTCCTCTCGCTGAGGATAAATATCACTGCCCCCTCCGAAGGTTTTGTTCAGCCTTGCCAAAACCATCGGATGACAAACAGTTACTAGAGATGAGTTTGCAGATGGTGCTAGTAGGAAGGAAACTTTCTGAAAAAGGAGGTACCTGTAGTGTATGTCGCAGTGTGAATTGTACTGTTTCAAAAATAGTCGTGTGTATGTGTTTTGATATGGGAAAGTAGAAAATATCTGAAAATATTCTTTTTGAAATATGTGATATGCTTTAGTCTCTGCAATATTAGCTAGCTAGCCTTGTCTTTGGTAAACAAGAGCGTGACCCCCTGCCCTTGGCAGGGCTTAAGTAGGGTCTTTATCACTTGAAGGCCTGCTTCATTGTGCTCAAGTAGGGTCTTGCTCACTCGAAGGCCTGCTTCATTGTTTTAGGTGAGATGGGGATGGGGGAGGAATTGTATTTGTGCAAGAGACCGTGACCACGGAGGGGGATGTTGCCTTGAGCTGTGGTCGTGGGGTGGGGGTGGGGGGGTGTGTGGAGACGAGACACTGCCCAGCTGTGGCTGAACTGCGCACTCTGGAGGACGGGTTCAAAAGGACAATCATGATGAAGACTATCGAGGAACTCTTACTTCCTCCCCAAGACCACCAAAAGACCCCCGAAGGGGAAGACTGTGCCTGCGCAAGGGGGAGGAGATCTAATTGACATCCGAAGCGGGACAGAGTGATAAATAGGTAAATATGTAAGTTTTGTTGCTTTAAATAGGACGCAATTACCGCGGCTCGGGGTGCAGCATCCTTAGGGTACCTGACCCTCGCTGCACCCAGTGCTGCAGAGCTGTAATAAACAGACCTGCTTCACCATCAGCTTGGATTGCGGAGTTCTTTCGCAGATCTGTTCAATGACAGCTTTTGAAATCCTCAAATGCGTCTGAAGTGTCTGTGGGAAGTTTGAGATTTCATTTAAAATGCGGCTCTACTTTTAGCTTCAAATTTAGAGTTTGGGTTTGCATCTGATCTGCCTGTTTCTGGGTGAGGTTTTTGGTTCGGGCTTTAGCTCACCTTTAGAATTTGTGTTTGCATCTGACCTTCCTGTTTCAGGGTGAGTCTTTTTGTTCGGCTCTTAGCTTCACCTTTAGAGTTTGTGTTTGCATCTGACCTGCCTGTTTCTGGGTAAGCTTTTTGGTTCGGCTTCAAGCTCACATTTCAAGTTTGGTTTGCATCTGACCTTCCTGTTTCGGGGTGAGCCTTTTTGTTCGGTTTTTACCTCCCCTTTAGAGTTGGGATTTGCATCTGACCTGCCTGTTTCAGGGCGTGCTTTTTGGTTCGTGCTTTAAGCTCACGTTTAGAGTTTGTGTTTGCATCTGACCTGCCTGTTTCTGAGTGGGGTTTTTCGTTCGGCTTTTAGCTTCAAATTTAAAGTTTGGGTTTGCATTGGATCTGCCTGTTTATCTGTGAGCTTTTTCGTTTGGCTTTTAGCTCACCTTTAGGGTTTGGGTTTGCATCTGAGCTGCCTTTTCAGGGTGAGCTTTTTGGTTTAGGCTTTAGCTTGCCTTTAGATTTTGGGTTTGCATCTGACCTGCCAGTTTCAGGGTGAGTCTTTTGGTTCGGCTTCTAGCTCACCTTTAGACTTCGAGTTTGCATCTGACCTGCGTGTTTCATGGTTAGGTTTTTGGTTCGGGGTTTAGCTCACCTTTTAGAGTTACGGTCTGCATCTGAGCTGCCTGTTTCAGGGCGAGCTTTTTTGGTTCGGCTTTTAGCTCACCTTTAGACTTTGGGTTTGCATTTGAACTGCTTGTTTCAGGGTGAGCTTTTTTGTTCAGGTTTTTAGCTCACATTATATCATTTTACCTTTAGACTTCGTTGATGTCTTTTTATGTTTAGATGTTACATAATTATATGTCTATATGTTACGTTTTGTTTTTCAAGTCTAGACTTTATTTTTTATAATGAGGTATAGTTTTTAGGTTTGGGTTTCAGGTTATGATTTTATATCGTTTTAGGGTTAGGTTGGACGGGTGGAATCTGTCGAGGCACAGGCTGCTTTGCCCAAGCCCAAACCCCTGGGGAAATGGAGCCGAGGCAAGAGCAGAGCTCGCTCCCCCTACAAACTGCAAAGGGCACGAGAGCCCGAGAGAGCCAGGGCACAAGCAGCGCCTGGGAGGTGCGAGAGCCGCAGGCAAGAAGCTGGCCAGAACGGCCCAGAGGAGCCCTGGCAAGGGGTCGTGCTCTGTGCTGCGCAGGAAAGCAAAAAACCCCCGGGGACACTTGCTAGCCCACCTCGGGGGTAAAAAAGCCTTCCTCCGCCCAGCTGCAGGGCCCGAGAGGCCGTTGTCGTGGGGCAGGAGCAGCAGGCAGTGACCCAGCCAAACCGGAGCAGAGGGGCCCTCACAAGTGGTGGTGCTCAGTGCTGCAGAGGAAGGCAAAAAACCCCCAGGGCCCAGTGCCAATCTGCCCCGGGGGAAAATTCCTTCCTGACCCCAGCGCTGGTGATCGGCTGCTCCCTGAGCATGTGAGCATGACCTGCCTCCTCCTCCTCCTCCTCCCACAGGCTGGTCGCGCCTCCCAGGAGGTGCCTGACCCCTGCTTCTCCCTCAACCTGGAGCCACCTCCGGGGCTGCCCAGAGCGGCCAAATGCCCCCGGCCTGATCGACCTCGGGGGCAAGAATCCCCCTCCACCACGCCCACCAGGGCACCTGTGGGTGCTCCAAAGCACTGGCACCCCTGCCAGCGTGCCTGCATCCCCCTTCTTACTGCCGCTGCCCCTGGCTCCGCAGGGGTGAGGATGGTGAGCTCCGCAGTGCTCCTCCAGAAGGCATCCCCTTGCCTGGCCGCTGCTCTCCAGCTGGAAAGGCCCGACAGCCCTGGGCACCTCCGGCTGTCGCTGGTGGTTCTCCTCCCCAGCAGCCCCGTGCGGCCTCCGCTCGTCCTCCCTCAGTCCCTCCAAGCCATTCCGCCGGCTCCTCAGGGACCTCCTCGGGGATGTCTCCCTTGGGCTGCTCGGGCCAGCTCTGGCAGGGACAGGGCAGGGGGCTCCCTTGATCCTGCCCCGGGGCATTGTGCCATGGGGGTGATGCAGCCCCCATGCACCGCCCCGCCCACCACCCCTCTGCCCAGCCCCCTTCAGCAGAAGGCCTGGGGGCACACGGGGGGGCGATTTCAACAGCCGCAGCCCAGAGGAAACCCAAAGTCTGGGGGGTAAAATAGTGCTGTACTGCCCTGGAGCAGAACTTGTGATTCTTGGAGTGCAAATTTTCAGCAAGACACAGATCTGTTCCTGTGTTAGGGCTTGTGTCTCTGTTGGGGACACTTCACCCCACGCCAGGAAGACTCTGCTTTAGAATTTTCTTACCGCAGTCCAAAAAGTGGCAAAGTTTTTTGTCTTTAGAAGTGCTCAGCTGATTTATTAAGAGTATATAAACGGAAAAGGAATGGCTAAGAGGCTTAAAATGGTTAATAAGTGATATTTAGATATATGACATTAGGATATATATATAAGTAAAAGAAATGGTTAGTCTCTTCTTTTTCCCCTTATTCATGTTTTTTCTTTGGTATTTCTTTTTCTTTTATTCCGTTCTCTACCTCCTTAACAGTAAAATGCTGTGCTGACCCTGCTGCCTGTAGAAGGGTTCAGGCTCGCTCTTAGTTTTTGGGCTCTGCATAGCAACAGAAGTTGGCAAGAGGAAAGGAGCTCCCCAGTATAACACAGTCTGGGGAAGAATCAGCAATTGGAAAAATTCTTCCTGAAGGGAGGCATGTTCTTTGTCCTTTTCAAAATGAGCTGTAGTATTTCTAGACAGAATCATCTTGAAGAGAATAATAAAGACAAAACCAAAATGTGTGTTATCTTGGATGTCCTTTGTGGTTTGTTAAACAGTCTTTTTAGTTTGGAGATTTTTTTTGGCATGTGCTTCTCTGGCAGTAACTGACTTCCTGTGTTGGAAGAGGAAGGTAATAGTGGATCTAAAAACCGCTTTTGTGGTCTACCATGAAGTCTCCATCTGCTAAAGTGTTGTAAAGCAAGAACTGTCACGTAGGGGGTTGTAGAACTCGGCTCTATGGTACTAACACAGAATTGTCTTACTCTTTTGTAGCTGGTTCCTGGAGGAGAAGGACCGGAATTGCTATTGTTGTCATCTCTGAAGACCTGTTATTCACACACTCTTGCAGCTGACATTTGAAAAAGGGTCGGGATTCCCTCTTCAGGAGAGGTGCATTGCTAATGATAATGCTGACTTTGTAAGTTGCAATGGTGGCTTTCTTGTAAAACGCACTAATCTGTTCTGAAGAAAAGGCTTTCTTTTTGTTAGTTACCGTGTTCTGTTACGGAAGTGCACGAGTTAAGTAGTTTTAGAACTGGTTGCTGGAATGGAAAATAATAGTTATGTTTCAGTTGCTCTCAGTCTTCAGGTTTTCTACATCTGTGGCATTTGTTTGTGGCCCAAGTCTCTCTAAAACCCGAGCCCTGAGCCGAGAGACTGCTGTTGGTTAGAGTGCTGGCAGGTACTAAGCTGGATCGTTTGTTGAAAAGCAGCTTCAGGCTGCGTCACCAGAAACTTTGTGGCAGAGCACTGTCGAGTTCTGAAAGCTCTTCAAAGTGCATCCATCTGTTTGATGCTCAGCAGCCTTTCTTTCTGCTGGCCTGGAGGTTCTGCTGTCCCCAAATCAGGGTTCTTTTACCCAGTGTACAAAGAGCAGACAACCACAGAGTCCAGATATTGGTTTAATTCCAGTCTGCACAAAAAAGGGTGTGAGGTGGTAACTCCATAAAGCTAGCACGGCTTTTGAGAAATAAAGCTGGGTCTTATATACAAAACTACAGTGAAGTCAGCGATGTCACTCCTAACCTTACATATGAAACCAGACCTTTAACATTCTTTTATGTCGATTCTCTTGTTGTCTTTGAGATTAGTTGGGTGCCACCAAGGCAACAGACACACAAGTTGGTTGGATTGCTGGTGATAAACTCACTGTCTGCAAAGCACGTGCAAGTTTCAGGTAAGAGTAACACAGCCTGGCTATAAAACACACTAAGTTTTATAAAAGCAACTCGACAGAGATTTCTAAGTTTGCTGGGGAGCACGTGGTGCAAGCGAGTGTTTGAGTCTTACCCAAAGGTCTCCCTGTGGGGGGAAAGAGAGACTCAGCCTGTCGACTGATCCCAGAAGTTTAAGGGAGTCTGTGACTTGTCAGCGATGACATCTTCCCGAACATCCTCCTCTCTTAAGCTATTTTTATACTATTTTTTACTTTTTGGGTGGAGCTTGAGTGACTCCAGTCGTACAGACCCTCATTATGATTGGTGTCCAACTCTCTCGCTTCACTTTTAGAGGTACAGGCTAGAGACATTCAGGGCTCAAGCTCAGCGAGGGGTGGCCGCACCTTGAAGGCGGGTAGCTTTTGGGGTGGAGGCAGGTTCTGGGATTATAGTGAGATTATGATGGGCAAAGTCCACCCAAAGGACAGTATTCTCTCAAGGAATGACAGCGTCGGCCCCGTGTAGCAAATACGCAGCTTATCGGTTCCGCAGCACCATCCAGTTCCCATCCCAGGGCGGTACCGCAGAGCCTGGCCGCCCCCACCCTCTGTGCCGTGCCGTTTGTCTCTCAGAGTCAGCACATCAAGCTCCCCTGATGTTGCCAACAGCCAAGGTTGCCTGGGGAGCTCCTGGGGAATGGATTCCTTGTGTACCCGCCGCACTCTGCTTTTGTGCCCTTCCTTAGCGGGGGAACACTGCTGCACCGTTAATCCAAGTCTAATTTCCAAGTCGCCTCTAGCTCTGCTTCCACAGCTGCGCAGAGGGGAAGGATCACTGCCCTCAGCCTGCCAGCAGCACTCCTCCCAAGGCAGCCCTGGGTGCTGTTGGCCGCCGTGGCAGCAAGGGCACGTTGCTGCCTCGTGTTCAACTTGGTGTCCCCCAGGTCCTTTTCTGCAAAGCCACTTTCCAGCCAGGCAGCCCCCAGCATATACTGGTGCCTGGGGTTGTTCCTCTCCAGGGGCAGTTGGGGACTATCCAATCAGCTGTGCTTGGTGGAAAGATCCACTTTCCTGCAAGTGCATTGAGGAGATAGTGCTGGGTACCAGGACCGTCGTGTAAGATGAATGCAGCCAGTTTTCTTGTGGTCCTTTTCTGAGCAATGTTTAATCTGTACTGTAAAGGTATCCCGCGTTTCCTGAGCACTCAAATCTGATAGGCAGGTTTCCTCCGGCTACTCTGAAAGGTCGGTGAAGAAGTATTCCCTGTTTAAGCCTTCCTTGGACACTGAGCTGCCTGTGATTTCTTTAGGAGTGCCGCTTCACATGCTGATGGTGAAGCGAGAAGGAATATGGGTTCTTCTCCTAAGTTTGCAGGATTTGGAAACGAGCTTGGACAAGCGAGCGCCTTGGGATTGGTAGGAGGGAGATTCCAGGTGATAGGTTTGATTTTAGTTCAGTATCCTGTGCCCATGATATAAGTAGAGTTGCCTTCCTCATAGTGGAATGGGAATATTTGTTCCGTCTTTTAAAACCCTTTTTCCCCTCTGGGGGGAACCTTCACTTCCAGGGCCCCAAGGGCGAGAACAGCCTTAATGACCCTGCTCAGCCTCTCCTGGGGTCTCCCCCCAGCCCAGGAGCTCCATTGAAGCTCAGCCTGAGGCTATAACCTTCTCCCTGAGCAGTGCTGTGGGAGTGTGGGTCTTCATTGCTCCCGGCCCCAGCATGCTGGCTGTTGTTCTGTCTGTCTGTCTTGTCCTTGTAGGCCTGCCTGGCCCCCGCGGGACTGTGTCTGACCTTGGCTGTGCTGGCTGGCCGTGATCCTGACTTACCTTCCTGGCTTGGTATGGGCCCTGCCTTGTCCCCGTGGCTTTGCCTGGTGCTCTGGACTTGTAGCCACCTCTGGGGCTGCCCTGCTGCCTTACTGGGGTGCTGAGGTAGGTCCTGCTGGCCCGGAGATCCCCATCCCGTCAGGAGCAGCCTGCTCTTGCTGTGCCTGGACTGGGAAGCAACCTTTCCTTCTGCTTCTAGAGCTGGCTCAAAGCAGGTTAGATCACAGCCCTGGCGTGCCAATATGACGGCAGGAAGGTTTTGGTTTGGTGTGGGTTTTTTTTATGGGGAAAGGGGTTATTTCATTGTTTGTTCTTGTTTGAAATCAGAATCTCTAGTTGAGCACAAAGACCTACATTGTGGATTATGAAACCTATTGGAAGTATTGGCGTCCCCTTACTTGGATAGGTTATAAATACTGTTTGAGGGAAGTCTGTCATTTTAGGTGTAGAGTTGACCTTTTTTTGTTTAGGTTTTACCTGTCGATTTTATGGCATTTTCCATTTAGATTATTTTTCTGAATCTGTTTCTGAGCTGAAGAGCAGTCATAGAGGTACAGAAAGGAGCAGCAGGATTTTATGCCACTTTACAGTGAGATTTTAGTCTAGATTTTCGATTTAGATTTTCGGTTTAGATTTTGTCCTATTTTCCATTTAGATTTTACATCATTTTAGGTTTTGTTTTTATGTTTACGTTTTATGTCACTTTACAATTTGATTTTAGGGTTAGATTTTACATTCAGATTTCAAGTTCAACTTTTTAAGTCTAGATTTAACATCTAGTATTTATACAACTTTATGTTTAGATTTTAGGTCTGGATGTTAGGCTGAGATTTGAGATTTAGATTCTATCTCTTTTTATGTTTAGGTTTTATGTCACTGTATGTTTAGGTTTCTGATTCAGATTTTACATTTAACTTTTCTGTAATTTTCAGTTTAAATTACGCATTTACTTTTTTGGCCTAGCTTTCACATGTTTGTTCTATGTCATTTTACTTTTGTTTTTGTGAATCTGTTTCTGAGCCGATGCTCCCGAGCACTGACACAACTCCCGTGTGTCGCCAGGAGCAGGCTGATGCGTTCTTCAGTTCAGCTTGAAAAGACATCCCTTGCAGCCTGGTGAGGGATGGTCACAGGGGTCCAGAAAAGAGCAGCGGGGGGTTATGTCATTTCATGTTTGGGTATACACCTAGGTGTTAGGTTTAGGGTTTACGTCGGGACGTTAGGGTTTACGTCGGGATTTTGGGGTTTGGATCGGTTTAGGGTTCGGAGGTTAGGGTTTACGTCGGGATTTTAGGGTTTGGATCGGTTTAGGCTTTGGACGGGGACGTTTGGCAGGCTTTGGACGGGGACGTTTGGCAGGCTTTGGACGGGGACGTTTGGCAGGCTTTGGACGGGGACGTTTGGCAGGCTTTGGACGGGGACGTTTGGCAGGCTTTGGACGGGGACGTTTGGCAGGCTTTGGACGGGGACGTTTGGCAGGCTTTGGACGGGGACGTTTGGCAGGCTTTGGACGGGGACGTTTGGCAGGCTTTGGACGGGGACGTTTGGCAGGCTTTGGACGGGGACGTTTGGCAGGCTTTGGACGGGGACGTTTGGCAGGCTTTGGACGGGGACGTTTGGCAGGCTTTGGACGGGGACAGGGTCTACATCTGGATGTGACGGTTTACCCGGCGTTGGGGTCGTAGATGGCGTTGGGGTGTACATCTGGATGTGACTGCTTACCCGGCTTTGCAGTCGTAGAAGGCTTTGCGGTCGTAGAAGGCTTTGCGGTGTACGTCTGGATGTGACGGTTTACCTGCCTTTGGGGTCGTAGATGGCTTTGGGGTGTACGTCTGGATGTGACGGTTTACCTGCCTTTGGGGTCGTAGATGGCTTTGGGGTGTACGTCTGGATGTGACGGATTCCCTGGCGTTGGGGTCATACAAGGCGTTGAGGTCGTCGATGGCGTTGGGGTGTACGTCTGGATGAGACGGTTTACTTGGCGTTGGGGTCGTCGATGGCTTTGGGGTGTACGTCTGGATGTGACGGTTTACCTGGCGTTGGGGTCGTCGATGGCGTTGGGGTCGTCGATGGCGTTGGGGTCGTCGAGGGCGTTGGGGTGTCCATGTGGATGAGACGGTTTACCCGGCGTTGGGGTCGTCGAGGGCGTTGGGGTCGTCGAGGGCGTTGGGGTCGTCGAGGGCGTTGGGGTCGTCGAGGGCGTTGGGGTCGTCGAGGGCGTTGGGGTCGTCGAGGGCGTTGGGGTCGTCGAGGGCGTTGGGGTCGTCGAGGGCGTTGGGGTCGTCGAGGGCGTTGGGGTCGTCGAGGGCGTTGGGGTCGTCGAGGGCGTTGGGGTCGTCGAGGGCGTTGGGGTCGTCGAGGGCGTTGGGGTCGTCGAGGGCGTTGGGGTCGTCGAGGGCGTTGGGGTCGTCGAGGGCGTTGGGGTCGTCGAGGGCGTTGGGGTCGTCGAGGGCGTTGGGGTCGTCGAGGGCGTTGGGGTCGTCGAGGGCGTTGGGGTCGTCGAGGGCGTTGGGGTCGTCGAGGGCGTTGGGGTCGTCGAGGGCGTTGGGGTGTACATGTGGATGAGACGGTTTACCTGGCGTTGGGGTCGTCGAGGGCGTTGGGGTGTACATGTGGATGAGACGGTTTACCTGGCGTTGGGGTCGTCGAGGGCGTTGGGGTCGTCGAGGGCGTTGGGGTCGTCGAGGGCGTTGGGGTGTCCATGTGGATGAGACGGTTTACCGGGCGTTGGGGTCGTCGAGGGCGTTGGGGTCGTCGAGGGCGTTGGGGTCGTCGAGGGCGTTGGGGTGCCCATGTGGATGAGACGGTTTACCGGGCGTTGGGGTCGTCGAGGGCGTTGGGGTCGTCGAGGGCGTTGGGGTCGTCGAGGGCGTTGGGGTCGTCGAGGGCGTTGGGGTCGTCGAGGGCGTTGGGGTGTCCATGTGGATGAGACGGTTTACCGGGCGTTGGGGTCGTCGAGGGCGTTGGGGTCGTCGAGGGCGTTGGGGTCGTCGAGGGCGTTGGGGTCGTCGAGGGCGTTGGGGTCGTCGAGGGCGTTGGGGTGTCCATGTGGATGAGTCGGTTTACCGGGCGTTGGGGTCGTCGAGGGCGTTGGGGTCGTCGAGGGCGTTGGGGTCGTCGAGGGCGTTGGGGTCGTCGAGGGCGTTGGGGTGTCCATGTGGATGAGACGGTTTACCGGGCGTTGGGGTCGTCGAGGGCGTTGGGGTCGTCGAGGGCGTTGGGGTCGTCGAGGGCGTTGGGGTGTCCATGTGGATGAGACGGTTTACCGGGCGTTGGGGTCGTCGAGGGCGTTGGGGTCGTCGAGGGCGTTGGGGTGTCCATGTGGATGAGACGGTTTACCGGGCGTTGGGGTCGTCGAGGGCGTTGGGGTCGTCGAGGGCGTTGGGGTGTCCATGTGGATGAGACGGTTTACCGGGCGTTGGGGTCGTCGAGGGCGTTGGGGTCGTCGAGGGCGTTGGGGTGTCCATGTGGATGAGACGGTTTACCGGGCGTTGGGGTCGTCGAGGGCGTTGGGGTGTACATGTGGATGAGACGGTTTACCTGGCGTTGGGGTCGTCGAGGGCGTTGGGGTCGTCGAGGGCGTTGGGGTCGTCGAGGGCGTTGGGGTGTACATGTGGATGAGACGGTTTACCGGGCGTTGGGGTCGTCGAGGGCGTTGGGGTCGTCGAGGGCGTTGGGGTCGTCGAGGGCGTTGGGGTGTCCATGTGGATGAGACGGTTTACCGGGCGTTGGGGTCGTCGAGGGCGTTGGGGTGTACATGTGGATGAGACGGTTTACCGGGCGTTGGGGTCGTCGAGGGCGTTGGGGTCGTCGAGGGCGTTGGGGTGTACATGTGGATGAGACGGTTTACCGGGCGTTGGGGTCGTCGAGGGCGTTGGGGTCGTCGAGGGCGTTGGGGTGTCCAGCTGGATGAGACGGTTTACCGGGCGTTGGGGTCGTCGAGGGCGTTGGGGTCGTCGAGGGCGTTGGGGTGTACATGTGGATGAGACGGTTTGCCTGGCGTTATGTCGTCGAGGGCGTTGGGGTCGTCGAGGGCGTTGGGGTGTCCATGTGGATGAGACGGTTTACCGGGCGTTGGGGTCGTCGAGGGCGTTGGGGTGTACATGTGGATGAGACGGTTTACCGGGCGTTGGGGTCGTCGAGGGCGTTGGGGTCGTCGAGGGCGTTGGGGTGTACATGTGGATGAGACGGTTTACCGGGCGTTGGGGTCGTCGAGGGCGTTGGGGTCGTCGAGGGCGTTGGGGTGTCCAGCTGGATGAGACGGTTTACCGGGCGTTGGGGTCGTCGAGGGCGTTGGGGTCGTCGAGGGCGTTGGGGTGTACATGTGGATGAGACGGTTTGCCTGGCGTTATGTCGTCGAGGGCGTTGGGGTCGTCGAGGGCGTTGGGGTGTCCATGTGGATGAGACGGTTTACCGGGCGTTGGGGTTGTCGAGGGCGTTGGGGTCGTCGAGGGCGTTGGGGTGTCCATGTGGATGAGACGGTTTACCGGGCGTCGGGGTCGTCGAGGGCGTTGGGGTCGTCGAGGGCGTTGGGGTGTCCATGTGGATGAGACGGTTTACCGGGCGTTGGGGTCGTCGAGGGCGTTGGGGTCGTCGAGGGCGTTGGAGTGTCCATGTGGGTGAGACGGTTTACCGGGCGTTGGGGTCGTCGAGGGCGTTGGGGTGTACATGTGGATGAGACGGTTTGCCTGGCGTTGGGGCCGTCGAGGGCGTTGGGGCCGTCGAGGGCGTTGGGGCCGTCGAGGGCGTTGGGGCCGTCGAGGGCGTTGGGGCCGTCGAGGGCGTTGGGGCCGTCGAGGGCGTTGGGGCCGTCGAGGGCGTTGGGGCCGTCGAGGGCGTTGGGGTGTACATGTGGATGAGACGGTTTGCCTGGCGTTGGGGCCGTCGAGGGCGTTGGGGCCGTCGAGGGCGTTGGGGCCGTCGAGGGCGTTGGGGTGTACATGTGGATGAGACGGTTTGCCTGGCGTTGGGGCCGTCGAGGGCGTTGGGGCCGTCGAGGGCGTTGGGGCCGTCGAGGGCGTTGGGGCCGTCGAGGGCGTTGGGGCCGTCGAGGGCGTTGGGGCCGTCGAGGGCGTTGGGGCCGTCGAGGGCGTTGGGGCCGTCGAGGGCGTTGGGGCCGTCGAGGGCGTTGGGGCCGTCGAGGGCGTTGGGGCCGTCGAGGGCGTTGGGGCCGTCGAGGGCGTTGGGGCCGTCGAGGGCGTTGGGGCCGTCGAGGGCGTTGGGGTGTACATGTGGATGAGACGGTTTGCCTGGCGTTATGTCGTCGAGGGCGTTGGGGTGTACATGTGGATGAGACGGTTTGCCTGGCGTTATGTCGTCGAGGGCGTTGGGGTGTACATGTGGATGAGACGGTTTGCCTGGCGTTATGTCGTCGAGGGCGTTGGGGTGTACATGTGGATGAGACGGTTTGCCTGGCGTTATGTCGTCGAGGGCGTTGGGGCCGTCGAGGGCGTTGGGGTGTACATGTGGATGAGACGGTTTGCCTGGCGTTATGTCGTCGAGGGCGTTGGGGCCGTCGAGGGCGTTGGGGTGTACATGTGGATGAGACGGTTTGCCTGGCGTTATGTCGTCGAGGGCGTTGGGGCCGTCGAGGGCGTTGGGGTGTACATGTGGATGAGACGGTTTGCCTGGCGTTATGTCGTCGAGGGCGTTGGGGCCGTCGAGGGCGTTGGGGTGTACATGTGGATGAGACGGTTTGCCTGGCGTTATGTCGTCGAGGGCGTTGGGGCCGTCGAGGGCGTTGGGGTGTACATGTGGATGAGACGGTTTGCCTGGCGTTATGTCGTCGAGGGCGTTGGGGCCGTCGAGGGCGTTGGGGTGTACATGTGGATGAGACGGTTTGCCTGGCGTTATGTCGTCGAGGGCGTTGGGGCCGTCGAGGGCGTTGGGGTGTACATGTGGATGAGACGGTTTGCCTGGCGTTATGTCGTCGAGGGCGTTGGGGCCGTCGAGGGCGTTGGGGTGTACATGTGGATGAGACGGTTTGCCTGGCGTTATGTCGTCGAGGGCGTTGGGGCCGTCGAGGGCGTTGGGGTGTACATGTGGATGAGACGGTTTGCCTGGCGTTATGTCGTCGAGGGCGTTGGGGCCGTCGAGGGCGTTGGGGTGTACATGTGGATGAGACGGTTTGCCTGGCGTTATGTCGTCGAGGGCGTTGGGGCCGTCGAGGGCGTTGGGGTGTACATGTGGATGAGACGGTTTGCCTGGCGTTATGTCGTCGAGGGCGTTGGGGCCGTCGAGGGCGTTGGGGTGTACATGTGGATGAGACGGTTTGCCTGGCGTTATGTCGTCGAGGGCGTTGGGGCCGTCGAGGGCGTTGGGGTGTACATGTGGATGAGACGGTTTGCCTGGCGTTGGGGTCGTCGAGGGCGTTGGGGTCGTCGAGGGCGTTGGGGTCGTCGAGGGCGTTGGGGTCGTCGAGGGCGTTGGGGTCGTCGAGGGCGTTGGGGTGTCCATGTGGATGAGACGGTTTACCGGGCGTTGGGGTCGTCGAGGGCGTTGGGGTCGTCGAGGGCGTTGGGGTGTCCATGTGGATGAGACGGTTTACCGGGCGTTGGGGTCGTCGAGGGCGTTGGGGTCGTCGAGGGCGTTGGGGTCGTCGAGGGCGTTGGGGTGTACATGTGGATGAGACGGTTTACCGGGCGTTGGGGCCGTCGAGGGCGTTGGGGCCGTCGAGGGCGTTGGGGCCGTCGAGGGCGTTGGGGCCGTCGAGGGCGTTGGGGCCGTCGAGGGCGTTGGGGTGTACATGTGGATGAGACGGTTTGCCTGGCGTTGGGGCCGTCGAGGGCGTTGGGGCCGTCGAGGGCGTTGGGGCCGTCGAGGGCGTTGGGGCCGTCGAGGGCGTTGGGGTGTACATGTGGATGAGACGGTTTGCCTGGCGTTGGGGCCGTCGAGGGCGTTGGGGCCGTCGAGGGCGTTGGGGCCGTCGAGGGCGTTGGGGCCGTCGAGGGCGTTGGGGCCGTCGAGGGCGTTGGGGCCGTCGAGGGCGTTGGGGCCGTCGAGGGCGTTGGGGCCGTCGAGGGCGTTGGGGCCGTCGAGGGCGTTGGGGCCGTCGAGGGCGTTGGGGTGTACATGTGGATGAGACGGTTTGCCTGGCGTTATGTCGTCGAGGGCGTTGGGGCCGTCGAGGGCGTTGGGGTGTACATGTGGATGAGACGGTTTGCCTGGCGTTATGTCGTCGAGGGCGTTGGGGCCGTCGAGGGCGTTGGGGTGTACATGTGGATGAGACGGTTTGCCTGGCGTTGGGGCCGTCGAGGGCGTTGGGGCCGTCGAGGGCGTTGGGGCCGTCGAGGGCGTTGGGGCCGTCGAGGGCGTTGGGGCCGTCGAGGGCGTTGGGGCCGTCGAGGGCGTTGGGGTGTCCATGTGGATGAGACGGTTTACCGGGCGTTGGGGCCGTCGAGGGCGTTGGGGCCGTCGAGGGCGTTGGGGCCGTCGAGGGCGTTGGGGTGTCCATGTGGATGAGACGGTTTACCGGGCGTTGGGGTCGTCGAGGGCGTTGGGGCCGTCGAGGGCGTTGGGGTGTCCATGTGGATGAGACGGTTTACCGGGCGTTGGGGTCGTCGAGGGCGTTGGGGCCGTCGAGGGCGTTGGGGTGTCCATGTGGATGAGACGGTTTACCGGGCGTTGGGGTCGTCGAGGTCGTTGGGGTCGTCGAGGGCGTTGGGGTGTCCATGTGGATGAGACGGTTTACCGGGCGTTGGGGTCGTCCAGGGCGTTGGGGTGTCCATGTGGATGAGACGGTTTACCGGGCGCTGGGGTCGTCGAGGGCGCTGGGGTCGTCGAGGGCGTTGGGGTGTACATGTGGATGAGACGGTTTACCGGGCGTTGGGGTCGTCGAGGGCGTTGGGGTCGTCGAGGGCGTTGGGGTGTACATGTGGATGAGTCGGTTTACCGGGCGTTGGGGTCGTCGAGGGCGTTGGGGTCGTCGAGGGCGTTGGGGTCGTCGAGGGCGTTGGGGTGTCCATGTGGATGAGACGGTTTACCGGGCGTTGGGGTCGTCGAGGGCGTTGGGGTCGTCGAGGGCGTTGGGGTGTCCATGTGGATGAGACGGTTTACCGGGCGTTGGGGTCGTCGAGGGCGTTGGGGTCGTCGAGGGCGTTGGGGTGTCCATGTGGATGAGACGGTTTACCGGGCGTTGGGGTCGTCGAGGGCGTTGGGGTCGTCGAGGGCGTTGGGGTGTCCATGTGGATGAGACGGTTTACCGGGCGTTGGGGTCGTCGAGGGCGTTGGGGTCGTCGAGGGCGTTGGGGTGTCCATGTGGATGAGACGGTTTACCGGGCGTTGGGGTCGTCGAGGGCGTTGGGGTGTACATGTGGATGAGACGGTTTACCGGGCGTTGGGGTCGTCGAGGGCGTTGGGATGTACATGTGGATGAGACGGTTTACCGGGCGTTGGGGTCGTCGAGGGCGTTGGGGTCGTCGAGGGCGTTGGGGTCGTCGAGGGCGTTGGGGTCGTCGAGGGCGTTGGGGTCGTCGAGGGCGTTGGGGTCGTCGAGGGCGTTGGGGTCGTCGAGGGCGTTGGGGTCGTCGAGGGCGTTGGGGTCGTCGAGGGCGTTGGGGTCGTCGAGGGCGTTGGGGTCGTCGAGGGCGTTGGGGTGTACATGTGGATGAGACGGTTTACCGGGCGTTGGGGTCGTCGAGGGCGTTGGGGTCGTCGAGGGCGTTGGGGTGTACATGTGGATGAGACGGTTTACCGGGCGTTGGGGTCGTCGAGGGCGTTGGGGTCGTCGAGGGCGTTGGGGTGTACATGTGGATGAGACGGTTTACCGGGCGTTGGGGTCGTCGAGGGCGTTGGGGTCGTCGAGGGCGTTGGGGTGTCCAGCTGGATGAGACGGTTTACCGGGCGTTATGTCGTCGAGGGCGTTGGGGTCGTCGAGGGCGTTGGGGTGTCCATGTGGATGAGACGGTTTACCGGGCGTTGGGGTCGTCGAGGGCGTTGGGGTCGTCGAGGGCGTTGGGGTCGTCGAGGGCGTTGGGGTGTCCATGTGGATGAGACGGTTTACCGGGCGTTGGGGTCGTCGAGGGCGTTGGGGTGTCCATGTGGATGAGACGGTTTACCGGGCGTTGGGGTCGTCGAGGGCGTTGGGGTCGTCGAGGGCGTTGGGGTGTCCATGTGGGTGAGACGGTTTACCGGGCGTTGGGGTCGTCGAGGGCGTTGGGGTGTCCATGTGGATGAGACGGTTTGCCTGGCGTTGGGGCCGTCGAGGGCGTTGGGGCCGTCGAGGGCGTTGGGGCCGTCGAGGGCGTTGGGGTGTACATGTGGATGAGACGGTTTGCCTGGCGTTGGGGCCGTCGAGGGCGTTGGGGCCGTCGAGGGCGTTGGGGCCGTCGAGGGCGTTGGGGTGTACATGTGGATGAGACGGTTTGCCTGGCGTTATGTCGTCGAGGGCGTTGGGGCCGTCGAGGGCGTTGGGGTGTACATGTGGATGAGACGGTTTGCCTGGCGTTATGTCGTCGAGGGCGTTGGGGCCGTCGAGGGCGTTGGGGTGTACATGTGGATGAGACGGTTTGCCTGGCGTTATGTCGTCGAGGGCGTTGGGGCCGTCGAGGGCGTTGGGGTGTACATGTGGATGAGACGGTTTGCCTGGCGTTATGTCGTCGAGGGCGTTGGGGCCGTCGAGGGCGTTGGGGTGTACATGTGGATGAGACGGTTTGCCTGGCGTTGGGGTCGTCGAGGGCGTTGGGGCCGTCGAGGGCGTTGGGGTCGTCGAGGGCGTTGGGGTGTCCATGTGGATGAGACGGTTTACCGGGCGTTGGGGTCGTCGAGGGCGTTGGGGTCGTCGAGGGCGTTGGGGTGTCCATGTGGATGAGACGGTTTACCGGGCGTTGGGGTCGTCGAGGGCGTTGGGGTGTCCATGTGGATGAGACGGTTTACCGGGCGTTGGGGTCGTCGAGGGCGTTGGGGTCGTCGAGGGCGTTGGGGTGTACATGTGGATGAGACGGTTTACCTGGCGTTGGGGCCGTCGAGGGCGTTGGGGCCGTCGAGGGCGTTGGGGCCGTCGAGGGCGTTGGGGCCGTCGAGGGCGTTGGGGTGTACATGTGGATGAGACGGTTTGCCTGGCGTTGGGGCCGTCGAGGGCGTTGGGGCCGTCGAGGGCGTTGGGGTGTACATGTGGATGAGACGGTTTGCCTGGCGTTGGGGCCGTCGAGGGCGTTGGGGCCGTCGAGGGCGTTGGGGCCGTCGAGGGCGTTGGGGCCGTCGAGGGCGTTGGGGCCGTCGAGGGCGTTGGGGTGTACATGTGGATGAGACGGTTTGCCTGGCGTTATGTCGTCGAGGGCGTTGGGGCCGTCGAGGGCGTTGGGGTGTACATGTGGATGAGACGGTTTGCCTGGCGTTATGTCGTCGAGGGCGTTGGGGCCGTCGAGGGCGTTGGGGTGTACATGTGGATGAGACGGTTTGCCTGGCGTTATGTCGTCGAGGGCGTTGGGGCCGTCGAGGGCGTTGGGGTGTACATGTGGATGAGACGGTTTGCCGGGCGTTGGGGCCGTCGAGGGCGTTGGGGTGTACATGTGGATGAGACGGTTTGCCTGGCGTTGGGGCCGTCGAGGGCGTTGGGGCCGTCGAGGGCGTTGGGGCCGTCGAGGGCGTTGGGGCCGTCGAGGGCGTTGGGGCCGTCGAGGGCGTTGGGGCCGTCGAGGGCGTTGGGGTGTCCATGTGGATGAGACGGTTTACCGGGCGTTGGGGTCGTCGAGGGCGTTGGGGCCGTCGAGGGCGTTGGGGTGTCCATGTGGATGAGACGGTTTACCGGGCGTTGGGGTCGTCGAGGGCGTTGGGGTCGTCGAGGGCGTTGGGGTGTCCATGTGGATGAGACGGTTTACCGGGCGTTGGGGTCGTCCAGGGCGTTGGGGTGTCCATGTGGATGAGACGGTTTACCGGGCGCTGGGGTCGTCGAGGGCGCTGGGGTCGTCGAGGGCGTTGGGGTGTACATGTGGATGAGACGGTTTACCGTGCGTTGGGGTCGTCGAGGGCGTTGGGGTCGTCGAGGGCGTTGGGGTCGTCGAGGGCGTTGGGGTCGTCGAGGGCGTTGGGGTCGTCGAGGGCGTTGGGGTCGTCGAGGGCGTTGGGGTCGTCGAGGGCGTTGGGGTGTCCATGTGGATGAGACGGTTTACCCGGCGTTGGGGTCGTCGAGGGCGTTGGGGTCGTCGAGGGCGTTGGGGTCGTCGAGGGCGTTGGGGTCGTCGAGGGCGTTGGGGTGTCCATGTGGATGGGACGGTTTACCCGGCGTTGGGGTCGTCGAGGGCGTTGGGGTCGTCGAGGGCGTTGGGGTGTCCAGCTGGATGGGACGGTTTACCCGGCGTTGGGGTCGTCGAGGGCGTTGGGGTCGTCGAGGGCGTTGGGGTCGTCGAGGGCGTTGGGGTCGTCGAGGGCGTTGGGGTCGTCGAGGGCGTTGGGGTCGTCGAGGGCGTTGGGGTGTCCATGTGGATGAGACGGTTTACCCGGCGTTGGGGTCGTCGAGGGCGTTGGGGTCGTCGAGGGCGTTGGGGTCGTCGAGGGCGTTGGGGTCGTCGAGGGCGTTGGGGTCGTCGAGGGCGTTGGGGTGTCCATGTGGATGAGACGGTTTACCCGGCGTTGGGGTCGTCGAGGGCGTTGGGGTCGTCGAGGGCGTTGGGGTCGTCGAGGGCGTTGGGGTGTCCATGTGGATGGGACGGTTTACCCGGCGTTGGGGTCGTCGAGGGCGTTGGGGTCGTCGAGGGCGTTGGGGTGTCCAGCTGGATGGGACGGTTTACCCGGCGTTGGGGTCGTCGAGGGCGTTGGGGTCGTCGAGGGCGTTGGGGTCGTCGAGGGCGTTGGGGTCGTCGAGGGCGTTGGGGTGTCCAGCTGGATGGGACGGTTTACCCGGCGTTGGGGTCGTCGAGGGCGTTGGGGTCGTCGAGGGCGTTGGGGTCGTCGAGGGCGTTGGGGTGTCCAGCTGGATGGGACGGTTTACCCGGCGTTGGGGTCGTCGAGGGCGTTGGGGTCGTCGAGGGCGTTGGGGTCGTCGAGGGCGTTGGGGTCGTCGAGGGCGTTGGGGTCGTCGAGGGCGTTGGGGTCGTCGAGGGCGTTGGGGTGTCCAGCTGGATGGGACGGTTTACCCGGCGTTGGGGTCGTCGAGGGCGTTGGGGTCGTCGAGGGCGTTGGGGTCGTCGAGGGCGTTGGGGTGTCCAGCTGGATGGGACGGTTTACCCGGCCTTGGGGTCGTCGAGGGCGTTGGGGTCGTCGAGGGCGTTGGGGTCGTCGAGGGCGTTGGGGTCGTCGAGGGCGTTGGGGTCGTCGAGGGCGTTGGGGTGTCCAGCTGGATGGGACGGTTTACCGGGCGTTGGGGTCGTCGAGGGCGTTGGGGTCGTCGAGGGCGTTGGGGTGTCCAGCTGGATGGGACGGTTTACCCGGCGTTGGGGTCGTCGAGGGCGTTGGGGTCGTCGAGGGCGTTGGGGTCGTCGAGGGCGTTGGGGTCGTCGAGGGCGTTGGGGTGTCCAGCTGGATGGGACGGTTTACCCGGCGTTGGGGTCGTCGAGGGCGTTGGGGTCGTCGAGGGCGTTGGGGTCGTCGAGGGCGTTGGGGTCGTCGAGGGCGTTGGGGTCGTCGAGGGCGTTGGGGTCGTCGAGGGCGTTGGGGTGTCCAGCTGGATGGGACGGTTTACCCGGCGTTGGGGTCGTCGAGGGCGTTGGGGTCGTCGAGGGCGTTGGGGTCGTCGAGGGCGTTGGGGTCGTCGAGGGCGTTGGGGTGTCCAGCTGGATGGGACGGTTTACCCGGCGTTGGGGTCGTCGAGGGCGTTGGGGTCGTCGAGGGCGTTGGGGTCGTCGAGGGCGTTGGGGTGTCCAGCTGGATGGGACGGTTTACCCGGCGTTGGGGTCGTCGAGGGCGTTGGGGTCGTCGAGGGCGTTGGGGTCGTCGAGGGCGTTGGGGTCGTCGAGGGCGTTGGGGTGTCCAGCTGGATGGGACGGTTTACCCGGCGTTGGGGTCGTCGAGGGCGTTGGGGTGTGCAGCTGGATGGGACGGTTTACCCGGCGTTGGGGTCGTCGAGGGCGTTGGGGTGTCCAGCTGGATGGGACGGTTTACCCGGCGTTGGGGTCGTCGAGGGCGTTGGGGTGTGCAGCTGGATGGGACGGTTTACCCGGCGTTGGGGTCGTAGATGCCTTTGGGGTCGTAGACGGCGTTGGGGTGTGCATCTGGATGGGACGGTTTACCCGGCGTTGGGGTCGTAGATGTCTTTGGGGTCGTAGACGGCGTTGGGGTGTGCATCTGGATGTGACGGTTTACCCGGCGTTGGGGTCGTAGATGCCTTTGGGGTCGTAGACGGCGTTGGGGTGTGCATCTGGATGTGACGGTTTACCTGGCGTTGGGGTCGTCGACGGCGTTGGGGTGTGCATCTGGATGTGACGGTTTACCTGGCGTTGGGGTCGTCGACGGCGTTGGGGTGTGCATCTGGATTTGACGGTTTTCCTGGCGTTGGGGTCGTCGACGGCGTTGGGGTGTGCATCTGGATGTGACGGTTTTCTTGGCGTTGGGGTCGTCGACGGCGTTGGGGTGTGCATCTGGATGTGACGGTTTACCCGGCTTTGGGGTTGTAGAAGGCTTTGGGGTCGTAGATGCCTTTGGGGTGTACATCTGGATGTGACGGTTTACCCGGCTTTGGGGTCGTAGATGGCGTTGGGGGTTACATCTGGATGAGACGGTTTACCCGGCGTTGGGGTCGTAGATGGCGTTGGGGGTTACATCTGGATGAGACGGTTTACCCGGCGTTGGGGTCGTAGATGGCGTTGGGGGTTACATCTGGATGAGACGGTTTACCCGGCGTTGGGGTCGTAGATGGCGTTGGGGTGTGCATCTGGATGTGACGGTTTACCTGGCTTTGGGGTCGTCGAGGGCTTTGGGGTCGTCGAGGGCTTTGGGGTCGTCGAGGGCTTTGGGGTCGTCGAGGGCTTTGGGGACGTCGAGGGCTTTGGGGTGTCCATCTGGGTGTGACGGTTTACCTGGCGTTGGGGTCGTCGAGGGCGTTGGGGTCGTCGAGGGCTTTGGGGTGTCCATCTGGGTGTGACGGTTTACCTGGCGTTGGGGTCGTCGAGGGCTTTGGGGTCGTCGAGGGCTTTGGGGTGTCCATCTGGGTGTGACGGTTTACCTGGCGTTGGGGTCGTCGAGGGCGTTGGGGTCGTCGAGGGCGTTGGGGTCGTCGAGGGCGTTGGGGTCGTCGAGGGCGTTGGGGTCGTCGAGGGCGTTGGGGTGTGCATCTGGATGTGACGGTTTACCTGGCGTTGGGGTCGTCGAGGGCGTTGGGGTCGTCGAGGGCGTTGGGGTCGTCGAGGGCGTTGGGGTGTCCATCTGGGTGTGACGGTTTACCTGGCGTTGGGGTCGTCGAGGGCGTTGGGGTCGTCGAGGGCGTTGGGGTCGTCGAGGGCTTTGGGGTGTCCATCTGGGTGTGACGGTTTACCTGGCGTTGGGGTCGTCGAGGGCTTTGGGGTCGTCGAGGGCTTTGGGGTGTCCATCTGGGTGTGACGGTTTACCTGGCGTTGGGGTCGTCGAGGGCTTTGGGGTCGTCGAGGGCTTTGGGGTCGTCGAGGGCTTTGGGGTCGTCGAGGGCTTTGGGGTGTCCATCTGGGTGTGACGGTTTACCTGGCGTTGGGGTCGTCGAGGGCTTTGGGGTCGTCGAGGGCTTTGGGGTGTCCATCTGGGTGTGACGGTTTACCTGGCGTTGGGGTCGTCGAGGGCTTTGGGGTCGTCGAGGGCTTTGGGGTGTCCATCTGGGTGTGAAGGTTTACCTGGCGTTGGGGTCGTCGAGGGCTTTGGGGTCGTCGAGGGCTTTGGGGTCGTCGAGGGCTTTGGGGTGTCCATCTGGATGTGAAGGTTTACCTGGCTTTGGGGTCTACATCTGCATGTTACTGTTTACCTCGCTTTGGGGTCTACATCTTGATGTTAGGGTCTGCATCGGTTTAATGTTTCCATATGGATGTTAGGGTTTGCCTCGGTTTAGGGGTTTGCCTCGGTTTAGGGGTTCCACCTGGGTGTTACGGTTTACATCTGGATGTTAAGGTTCCACCTGGGTGCTACGGTTTACATCTGGATGTTAGGGTTCCACACCGGCTTAGGGTTTACATCTGGATGTTAGGGTTCCACACCGGCTTAGGGTTTCACCTCGGTTTCGCGTTTACATCTGGATGTTACGGTTTACATCGGTTTAGGGGTTTACATCGGTTTAGGGGTTTACATCGGTTTAGGGGTTTACATCGGTTTAGGGGTTTACATCGGTTTAGGGGTTCACATCGGTTTGGGGTTTACAGCTGGATGTTGCGGTTTACAGCTGGATGTTGCGGTTCGCATCGCCTTAGGGGTTTACAGCTGGATGTTGCGGTTCGCATCGCCTTAGGGGTTCACCTCGGTCTAGGGGTTTACAGCTGGATTTTAGGGTTTACATTCATTTAGGCTTTACATCGGCTTAGGCTTTATGTTTAGGTGTTAGAATTTACATCCAGATGTTGTTGTCTACCTTACTTTAGGCTCTACATTGCTTTAGGCTTTTTATCTAGATGTTGGGGTTTGCATCCCCTTAGGTTTTTCATTGCCTTGGATTTTAGATCTAGATTGTAGGTTTCATGTCATTTTTCTGTATATGTTGCCAATCCGATGCTCCCGAGCACTGGCACAACGCCCGTGCGTCACCAGGAGAAGGCTGATGCGCTCTTCAGTTCAGCTTGAAAAGACATCCCTTGCAGCCTGGTGGTCCAGAAAGGAGCAGCGGGGGGTTATGTCATTTCACGTTTGGGTTCTGTTTAGAGTTTAGGTTTGGATTTTAACTTCCTATTTCAGGGTGAGCTTATCCGTTCATGTTCTAGCCCACGTTGAGGGTTTGGGTTTGCACCTGAGCTGCCTGTTTCAGAGTGAGATTTTTGGTTTCGCTTTTAGTTTCAAATTTAGAGTTTGGGTTTGCATCAGACCTTCCTGTTTCAGGTGATGTGCGGAAAACGCACTCCCCAATCTGTGAGACTGTAAAGTAGGTATGTGTATTCAGCGCTGGGCAGCACGGGGAGCAGCCCCACCAAAATCGTGCGCGCCCCAACGCGGCAACTTGTCTCTGATTTAAACGGTCAGATGCTACATATACCCAAGGTTTCCCAATACACCTATACATAGGCATGACCTGTCCCTGCTTTGTATTAAAATTAGTTCCAAAAGGTCGTTTCCATAAACTCCTCCTAACTGCGCTTGCGCAGTGCCTCCTTGTGGTGGTCGGGGGGGGGGGGGGGGGGGGGGAGGGGGCAGGTAGGGGGGTCGTGGAGATGAAGGCTGATGGCTCCTCTTCATCACCGCTAGTAACCCCTTGTTCTTGCGCAGACTCAGTTGCTCCTTGGCTCTTGCTCAAACCGTAGGGTTGGTTTCAGTCGGTTCTTGAGGTATCGCCCAGGTTCTTATCAGGAACTATCCTTGTGTGGAGCCATAAATCTTCGTGATTCTGTGAGTTTATCAGGAATTGTCTTTTGTAAGGGGCCACAACATTCCTTGCTTCAACTAGTTTGTACAATAGTCAGCAAAATATTAAGCGGTATCCATTAGCCTGATTCTTTGGGTTACACAGTAATCTAGATCATCATTAAGCAATAATATTTTCACCAAGATTTCCTTAGCCCCTTCCCTCACAGGAGGAGTTTTTTGGTTCGGGTTTTAGCTTCAAATTTAGAGTTTGGGTTTGCATCTGACCTGCCTGTTTCAGGGTCAGCTTTTTGCTTCAGCTTTTAGCTTCAAATTTAAAGTTCAGGTTTGCATCTGAGATGCCAGTTTCAGGGTGAGCTTTTTAGTTCTGTTTTTTATTTCACTTTTAGAGTTCGGGTTTTCATCTGACCTACCTGTCTGAGTGACCTTTCTGGTTTGGGCTTTAGCTCACCTTTAGACTTGGGGTCTGCATCTGAGCTGCCTGTTTCAGGGTGAGCTTTTTGGTTTGGCTTTTAGCTCAGAAGAAGCAAACAGGTTTGGGTTCAGCCTGTTGCTGAGTAAGCTGAGTGCACTGCAGCTGGCAGAGTGGCAGTAGGCCTGTGTCCCTGGTTTGCAGGCTGAAAATTCCCAGCTTCCTTAAGCTCAACTGTTGATTACGGCTCCTCGAGAAGCCTCAGGTCAACTGTGAGGAAGGGAACTGGATTTCTTATCTCTGATCAAATTCACATTCAGCGATTCCTGCCCTTGCCCAGATTATTTGAGATGCTCTTTTTCTTCATACATGCCTCGTCTGCTGCGGGAGTTGAGATCAGCACTTGGAGCTTCAAGGCATCTTCAGGTGTCTGAGTCAACCTGCAGGAGGTTAAAATCAGGCACCTGGAGTTGGTCCCGTCTGTGTTCACTCCTGGAGTCTTGGGCAGAGGCTGTTGCCCCTGAGCTGGGAACAGTGAACAGCTTGTGATGGACCGCCTGAAGTTCCCCAGTTCCCAGCTGGTTTTATGAAGGTGAATCATCCCCGACAGGGACAGGATCCTTCTGCTGTTGTGTGTGGAATCACAGAGTGCAGTGAGAGCTCTCAGCTGCATCCAGACAGGAGAGCTGATAAGCAAGGCCTGTGTTTGCAGGTCAGGTTTTTAGCTGATGGCACACAGTAGCTGTTGGGTTTAGTAGTCACATTTAGACCCCATCCAGGGAGTTCTGCGAAGCCTGGAAACCAAAGGATGCTCTTTCAAACTTTGGTGAATGCTGGTTTCAATAGTGCAAGGCACGCAGCAGCTTCCGTTCCTGACAGGAGTTGAAATACCTAAATGTACTCTAAGGGCATTAAAGGATCATTGATCAAAGAGTTAACACCAGTCTGAATGTAGATATGATTGTTGTTTTCCACGTGTAGAGCAAATGCATCCCCTGTTGCTCAGGTTCTTCTCAGCTGATGCAGAACTCCCAGGAATGAACCATTTTCCAGCCAAGAGTGGCCTGGATATTTCTGTGACGGTGTTTGTTTTCTCTCACTGGGATTTCCTTCCACCAGGTGTAGGCCTGGGGCCTGAGGGACAAATATTGGTGCGATAAATGTCCTTTGAAATGCTGGTTAGACCTCCCCAGTTTCAGTTTTAAGAAAACCCAACAAACCAAATCCCAGGCATTTCTGTTTGCTTTTGCATTTATTAACCACCCTGCATCAATTTTCTTCAAAACTGTAGCCATTTTCCAAATGCTGCGAATCTTTTACAGTCTTAGGCTTCTAAATCATCCATATGTTGTTCTGTCATGTATCTGGGTGCCCCGGATGACTTTAGGGTCTCATTTTCACAGACTGCAGCTGTATGCCAAATCCCTTCTTGTTTCTGGGTACATTAAAGAAATTGAGGAGCTTATTGCCCCTTTGCAGCTACTGCAAACACTTCTTTCCTTTGTACTGTACTTGCTTTTCTCTGCCAGCTGGATCACAGGAAAGCAAAAGAGACACGGCAAGAAGGTGCTTCAGCTTCCCCTAGATCTTTTTCTGTGGTCGTAGAACTGTTTAAAAGATGCAGTACCCAGCTACAGATGACTCTGCTGATTGGAGTTCTGTGAAGAAAGGAGCAGCTGAAAGAGCTCCCTTTGTCCTGGCACTCCTGTTTCACAGCCAGGTGAATGGAGCCGGAATAAAATTCCCAAGGCTGCCATGGGTGCTGTGTTCCTTTACTGCAGGAGAAGGGACGTCCCTGGGGCAGCACCATTTAACCGCAGTGAGGACAGGCCCTCCGGCTCACCGCTGTGCCCGGTGCCTGAGGGCAGCTGCAGAGGGACGGGACAGGACTGATTTTGTGACACTTCTCTTGTGGGAAAAGTAGAGAAACTTCCTTTTATTGTTTTTCCTCTAGGATAGTTCATTTGCCTTTTTAGGCCTGGAATTTTTCCTCTGTGTTTAAGAGGATAAGAGCAAAGTCCCTTTGGCCACCGTCTCTTTAAACGCCAGTAGCGCAGAGCTGTTCTTGTTATGGCAGACGTTTTTATGGAAGACTCCTAGATCTATTTCTGTTATTATTGCTGTATATTTGAGACATAGACTGGAAGTTTAGGTGCAAACGGTTCAAAATGTTTGTCTTGCGTTTCTAAAGAACGTCTTGCAGAAGCAGAATGAACTCATCTGTCCAGCTTCTCAGCATGTGAGACCTTGGTTCCAAGAGAACTGCCCTGGATAATGCTCGCTCCATGTTTTGCAAAATTCTGTTCTAATTCCTTGGCCTGAGGTCTGTCAGGAAGACTTGCTGATCTGGAATTTGGAGACTGCTGAAAGACAGAGTTGCGGTGGCTCCTGTCTGCCCAGTTATGCTTTTTCTTCGTAGTATATTTGTGTACGCAGCTTACACGTCTGTGTAGAAAATGAGATTCCAAATGTTTCTGTTTAGCCAAGGAATAAGCTGATGGATATACTTTTTTTTTCATCTGGTTACCATTTTTATCTAGAACAGGGCAAAAATCTGGACTAGGTTTGTTTTAAGGAAGCTATACTTTAGGGAGCAGTGAGCACTGCAGGGATGCATTTTATGTAATCATCCTTTGAAATAATACAGCTGGCCCGAATTCACTCTTTAAAATAGCCAGTAAAGTTGGTGTCGATGCATGGAGAAACAAAATGTGCTTTTGCTGATGGTGTTCATACTAACTGGGTCAGCCACTGCAATCAGCTGTCAAGGCAAGATCATGTTGATGTTGGAGTAGCTGTGGCTGCATCAGGGGTTTTTTTTGTAGGTATAGAAAAATCATCTCTAATCCTCTGCCAGGGAGGAAACTGGCACCGAAGACTGGACCTTAAAAAATGGGCTCTCTGTGAGCAGTTCTAGGTAAGAAAGAAACAGGTGGAGTCTCGTGTTTGTTCTCTCTAGGTGACGTATCTGATAGTGACCAACGGGACACCAGAGCTGCAGAACCCCGAGCAACTGTGCACTGAGTTTCGGGCCTTTTTGAGCTGCTGCCTGGAGGTGGACGTGGGCAGGCGAGGGTCTGCCCAGGACCTTCTGCCGGTAAAACACGAAGCGGCTGCAGGTGAAAGAGCTGCGCTGTGTCCTGGTTTTGTCATCAGCTGAACTTGAAGGCATCAGATGGAGCCCCCTCATACAGCCTGGTCTGTACTTGCAGGCCGGTAACGGGCTTTGGTACCGAATGGAAGAGGCCTCAACAGCCCTTCCTGACACCAAACCGGTGCTCAGTCAAGGCGCTCACGTACTGTTTTGTATCAGGTGATAACAACTACCGGTCGCTGGGCAGGGCGGGACCTGCACCTCTGAGCACACTGACGTATCTGGTGCCCACGTGGAGGGGACAGCAGAAGTGACCCTGGACTGCTCTTCCGGACCCACCTGGGTATAGCCCGCGGGCATCTGGAGAACCAGCGTGCCTGTGAGGTCAGACATAGTGCATTTGGCTCCCGAGGAAAGGCACAAAAGATTTCAGCCACGTATTTCAGCCATTAACTTTGAAGTGCACTGCAGTTAGACAGATCACTGTCCTCGAAGGCTCACCATCCGCTCCAGCCTTGCAGGCTCTTTCACCAGTGGGTTCCTGAAGCCACACTTGAGAAGATAGGCCTTGTTTTCCTTCATTTCTTAACCCAGAAAGCAAACAGGGTATATAACTCTCCCTCTCATCTCAAAGACAGAGAAAGGTGTTTTGAAATGTATTCACACAAGAGCTCTATCCTAGAGGCACGACAGGTGAGGTACTAGAGACACGACACCTCCCAAAACAGGTCCATCCACCCTTCTCCACTTCGGCTTCTTCCCCGCGCATGGAGAACGAGGAAACGCAAGAGTGTGCAGACTCGGTAACTCAATGGCACCGGGTGTACGCTGGAGGGGCTTGGTGGGGCGTGGGGCCTGGCAGGTCTCTGAGGTGACAGAGCCCTGCCCTGCTGTGCTGTGCCACGCCAGCTGTGGGCAACACTCCGGCAGCGGTGGCGGCAGCAGCAGCAGCCGGTAGCAGCATGGTGCGAGCGTGTGGGGCCCGGGTCCTTACCCGCCTCCTTCTCCTCCTCCTGGTGGTCCTGCAAGCCCGCAGGCTGCTCCAAGACGAGCACAGGGAGCAGGTAGGCAGGCAGAGGGCCAGCACCCAGCCCCTAGGAGTGCGGTGTGGTATCCAGTGCGCCTCAGTGGGGCGGCAGCGGGGCCAAGGCTAAGGCTGGGTCTGGGAGAGCAGCTGGGCCGGGCCGGGCAAGCCAGGCAGGCACCGCGGTGCGGGCAGAGGGGGCAGACACCCTGTGGGGAGCTGTAGAGGGGCTGTGGCTGCTTTGGGGGCATTTTCTGGTGGGAGCGGCTGTGCAGGGTAAGAAACCCAGCACTAAGTCTCTGTGGGGACACCCGGCCCCGTGCCACACTGCCCTGTCCCAGGGCAGCCTGCCCCCGCTGTGTGCCAGGGCGGGTGAGCGCGTGGCACCGTGGGAGCCAGACAACAGCCCATGGCAGCGTTTCTCCCCGGGCTGGCTGCAGCCGTGCCCAGGGCCATGGCTCTGCCACTCCCTGGCTGGATCCCAGCTGTCAGCCTCGTGGCCACCCCAGAGGGGCACGCTCAGGAGAGGTCTGCTCGGGAAGACAGGAGCATTTCTGCTCCAGTCCTGCAGTCCTGCTCCCCTCGGATGAACCACAGGTCCCCAGCCTGCAGGAACAGGCAGGGGAAGCGTTGCTGCCGCCTGGAACAGCCTGTTGTCGCTTTTTCCTCCAGTTCCCAGGGGTGGGCTTCCTCTGTGTGCATGGAAACTTCTCTGAGCTCTGCTGGATTGCAGGTGATGGCCTTGGCCTGGCTTATCAAGCTTCTCAGCTAGAGCCTGATTAGGAGCCTTGGGAGTTCCAGGGAGCTGACAGCTCCACACCACTGCAGGCAGCCGGTAACTATCTGCAAGAGGCACCTGAGCAGAAGGCGAGAGGAGCGCTCTGGAGCAGTCCTGTGTCTGAGCTGCGTTCGCTGGCATTCAGACCTGAAGCAGCACATTGAAACGTTTCACAGGAGCTGCTCTGTCCTGTGTTCATTCACGGACACGGTTGCAGGCGAGGGCTGTCCAGCTTCCCGGCTGGGTTCCAGGGCTGAGCTGCAGAGAGGTCGCGCGGGTGCGTCATGGCCTTGTCCTTAAACCTTCGGGAGCTGCCAGCTCCAAGCCCAAAGTCAGCCAGGTGCCTCTGCAGGGGTGAGAACGCAGCCCTGCGCGTCTGTGCTGTGTCATGATGTGGCCCCTTTCTGTGTTCTGCTGTTCAGTTATGGCCCCGTGGGTCAGAACACATGACGGTAACTTCTTGTGGGTGTTTGGTTGCAGATGCGGCCACCGGGAGGGCTTTTCCAACTCCTCAGCTGGATCCCAGGCTGATTCCTAGCTGGCATCCCAGGGGTGAGTAGTCCAGCTTTGCTGACTTTACAGGGTAAGAACGCATTTTCAGTATTTTAGTCGTGTGACATTTACCTTCATACTTTCTGTTAATGTTGTCAAAGAGGGAAGTAGAAAGCTAGAATAGGGAGCTATTCCCAAAAAACCTCCCAAGTTCCAAAGGAAATCCCGATAGCTTCGGAGAAAGCAGCACCCGGTCAGTGTATTTCCCTCTGGTAACCGTCCGACTTTGGAAGCTGAGGTTCAGATCCATGCGTGGACGTGCTGTAGCCTGCAGAGCAGGAAGGGATCAGTCAGAGCCTCGCTGCAGCGACGCTCAATTTCATGCCTTGCGTGAGCTGGTGAGCCACAGAGATGGCCCAGCACAGCGTCTGCTACCAGTTGTGGTTCCAGCTGAGTCCCAGGGGCAGCTGCTGCGCCAGTTGCACTGGTCAGAGGTGCTTTGTGCAGATGCTGGTATCCAGATGTCGGGAACCAGATGGTTTGGCCATCACAATGATGTCATCGATGTATTGCAGGTGTTGTGGAGCTTCACCTGTTCCAGTGTAGTCTGAATCCGTCCATGGCAAATGGTGGGACTGTGTTTCCACCCCTGGGGCAGTCGATTCCAGGGGTACTGGACACCCCTCCAAGTGAAAGCAGACGGTGCCCTGCACTCTGCTGCCAAAGGGATTGAGAAAAACGCATGAGCGATACCAGTTGTGGCGTACCCCTTGGCTGCCTTTGACTCCAGTTGGGATTGAAGTTCTAGCGTGGCTGGCACGGCAGCACTCAGGGGTGGCGTGACTTCATTCAGGCCACCATAGTCTACTCTTAGTCTCCACTCTCCATTAGATTTTCACACTGGCCACGTGGGGCTGTTAAAGGGTGAGCGAGTTGTGCCGATCACCCCTTGACTCTCCGGTTGATGAATCAGCTCATGGGTGGGAATCGGAGAGTCTCGGTCGGTGCAATATTGCCGCCGATGTACTGTTGTGGTAGCGATTGGCACCCGTTATTCTTCAGCCTTCAGCAGCCCCACCACAGAAGGGTCCTCTGAGAGACCGAGCAAGGTGGACAACTATTCAACTTCCTCCGTCTCCAAGGCAGCTATACCAAAGGCCCATGGGTACCCTCTTGGGTTCTTGAAATACCCCCTTCTGAGGCAGTCTGTGTCAAGGATGTGCGGAGCCTCTGGGCCAGTCACAATGGGGTGTTTATGCCACACATTCCCAGTTAGACTCAGGTCAGCTTAAAGTACAGTTAGCTGTTGGGATGCGCCTGTCACTCCAGAAAGACGAAAGGGTTCTGCCCCTCTATAGCTCGATGGCATTAGGGTACAGTGTGCACCAGCGTCTCCTGGAGCCTTAGACTCCTGTGGGTCTGACGTGCCAGGCCATCGGGCCCACGCAGTCCAGTAAAGCCGGTTGTCCCTTTCCTCCCCCTGGCTGGAGGCAGGGCCCCTCTAACCCTCATCAGAGTCACTCCTTGTGAAAATTACTTAGAAGGTCCAGAGACCTTCTCTTCCCCTTGAGGGCACTGAGCAGTGCTGAGAAGGGCTTGGTAGGCGTGGGCCAGGCCCCAGCATATTGCAGTGATTTGTGTCTCTGGAATTGCCAGGGTGACAGCATACCTTTTCCAAGTATTTTACTAGTTTTTCAGGATTCTGTATTTGTTCAGGGGTGAAATTCCAAAACAGTGGGGGTGACCACTGTCCCAGGCACTTGCCCGTACTCTCCCACACACCCTGCCACTCATAATTATCCATCCTCAGGGCAGATCTCTGGGTAGTGTTCTTAGCAAAAGTTTGTTTAACCATGAACAATACCCTGGGACACATTCAGGAGATACAGCAAGAACATGCTGGCTTGGGCATCCCAGGGATATTTGGAATTCTCAAAAGCTGCTATAATGAGCCTGAATGTGGAAGGAGAGGTGGAAGAGTGGGAGAAAGTGACCTCCTTTGTCCCTCCTGTGGGCTGGGTGCGATGAGTAACAAATGCCGTGAGAAGGTGCCTGGGGGATGGGCATGACAGCAATGCCACATACAAATATCAGCTTAACCTCGTGACCAGTGATGCAGTGGCCAGGGATGCAATCAGACCCTAAGTCTACATCAGCCGGTGCAGCAAGATGCTAGTCCTGATCCCCCTCCCAGAGGTCCCGACCATCAGCGCAGGGAGCACACAGTGCCTGTACGAGTTGACACAGCACCGCCGCGTGAGCAGCCGAACCAGCGTGACCAGCGGTGATTTAACTGCTGTCACAGAGGGGTGTGACAGACCTTTCAACGCGCTCTGGCCAGATCTGCCGTTATCTCAACCCCTCTTGCCCCATGTCGGGCACCAAAAAGGACGCGTGGTTTGGGCCCGGCTGGGAGCAGGCACCACGCGGCCGCTCACTCACCCCTCGCCCTGTGGCGGGGTGGGGAGGAGAATGGGGAGAAAAGGGTGAAACCCCGCGGGTTGAGATAAGAACAGTTTTAATGGAACAGCACGAAGAGAGAAGAAACAACGGTAACAACAACAATACTAATGAGGTAATACATACAGCGAGTGACGTGGAATGCAACCTATGTCCCTGAAGAGGAAGGAAAAGACTGAAAATGTAGCTGAAGGTACACTTGGACGAAAATTATCAAAGATCACAGAGCACTGCAAATCTATACATTCATAGCAAGTTTATGTAATCTGTGTGTAAAACTTGGTGCCATGATATAGTTTTTATGTTGTGTTCTTGAGATGAAACAGCAAGAGCAACTAGGATTATTTTTTACCTTTAAAAAAACAGCTTTGTTCTAGCACTCTTGTAAGTCTGTTTTTAAATACGTCTTTGTGGACTTGTAATCATACTTAGAGTATCTTTATTTCCTTAATTTAAATGCAGTGCCTCCCATTTTGAGACAACATGGGACTGGAGAGGGGTTGTTGAGAAGGCAGCCTCTCTGTGAGAGTCCCTGCTTGCACAGGGCCAATTCCAGCCAGTGAAAAAACCCCACATAACACAGGCATCCAAGAGCAGTGGTTGCTTACTGATGTGTCCCTCTTTTTAATGAAGCTGGACAAGGAGGCTTTTTCAGCTTTGTGGGTTTTTGTCCCCATGCATGCGACTTAGGTTTTTAAACATTCCTCTGCACTTAGGAGTTTTGTCAACTTTTGCTCTGAAGGAAAGTAGAAACCACTGGATTCCAAGAATTTGCAACATGCTAATGGAATAATCATACCGTGTAACTTTCCGTGTCTGTGTGCCTGAGATGAACATAGAATATAATTTGGAGGTGTGAAAGGCTGCTTCCCCAAGTACCATGCAGCGAGCTAGAAAGCTGTCTAACCTGACAGTGTGGTGGAGGTGATTCTCTTTCCATTCCCAGGGGGGCTTTTCAGCCTTGCAAGTGTATTCCATGGCCTGAGGAGGATCGTTAAGAGGATCAGCTTTGGGGACCCATTTCCTCAGTCATCTGCAGGGCACCTGAAGAAATGACTCATCCAACAGTGCTTTAACGTTCTTGGCCCTAACCTGTAACTGCGGGGTGCCAAATGTTCGCTTTTGCAATACATAGTTACACTTTGTGAAGAGAGGGTTTCCTTTTCCCCAGTTGATTCAACCTCAGATTGAACACACACTCCCTTTGAAAATCCAGTTCCTCCGATCTCCTTTTTTGCTGTTTAAATTTCCGTGTTTCCTTTCAGATCCTAAGAAAGAGCAAATCCCACTTGCAGGTTGGTGGGGTTTATTTATGGGTTTTGTGTGTGTGTATGTTTGGGGTTTTTTGTTTGGTTGGCTTTTTGTTTGGGTGGTTGTTGTTGTTGTCATTTACTGTCTCTGTCTTACCTAGAGCGGTTTGCCTGTCTTCAGCATTCCATGCAGCCCTGTAAGATGCAGGGTTTTTTGTTTGTTTGCTTTCCTCTGGCAAACCATGTGGCTTCCACGGTACCAAAGAAAACCAAATTGGACTGGCTTGATTTTGTTCTTGGTGAGAACCCCTTTAATAAACTCCAGTGATCAACTTCTCTTTATGGTATGAATCCAACCTTCTTACATGATTTTTGTCTGTCCCACCTTATCTTGCAAGCAGGAATCATCAGGATTCAAATATTTCATTGGTCAAAAGGGGGGGGAGGGGCGAAGTTTCGGCGTTAATCCCACTCAATCTGCGTATTGCGGTCACTAGAGGTCAGACTTGTACTTCACTGGATATAGTAGTAACTGCAAGCTAGTAATTAGAGCTGAAGAAGCAGAAATAGTTGCTAAATGAAAACAAGCATTTTTGATGCTTTTTTGAAATAAAGCAAATGGAAACATTACCATTTTCATTTTACTTAAAGATGCTTCATTGTGGATGTCATTGTTGCTGTGTTTTCTGAATTGCTTCACTGCTCTGAAATTTGCTTGCTCTCGTTTATTTGAAATAACATTGACAGGATTGGTGGGCAAGCTTGATTCCCTTCCATCTCCCACTTTGTATGCACACTGCCTCATAGAAACCGTGTGTTTGCATATGTTCTGTGCTCAAAGTCTACTGAGTCCACTGTATTTTCCATTCAGTGAACTAACAAAAGAATATTGAGATAGAAATGAGTTGCCTGATATTTGAGGCCAAAATCACCATTATTGCACTACATCTCTGTAATTCTTTTCCCAGTGTGAAGCTTGAAGACTGTTCTGCCATGCAGGTGGGAAGCATTTTGCCCTGGTATGAAGAGTTGACATGCACCAACAGAGGTATGACACTGGAAATACCTTACAATTAATGGCTTTAGTCATTTTCTTTTAAATGACATTGAGATTAATGCAAAGCAACCCTCTCTCAGTCTTAGAATTTCATGCCTACTTACTTGTCTTGGCTGTGCTTTCCCCTTTAAATCCCCCAAATGCAGGTATGTTAATGAAATACAGTAACGGAATTGATTTGCTCAACATTGTCTTGTGGATCATAAACATAACTCTGTTTTATTGCTTGTTATCTCAGATTTCAAAACCAGCGAGAGAACATCTGGGAAGTCCCTACATTGTAGTAAAAGGCTCATTTAGTAGTGGTGTTAGCAGTTTGATTAGTTGATAGAGACATTAAGTGTGCTGAGGCCTAGCATAAGAGTGCTGGGGGGGTGTGGATTATCAGCTATTTGTAATAAAATTCACAAGAGTTTATAAAAATAGCCTTCAAAGAGGTGTTGCTATTAACAGCTCCTCTTTTCTTGGGTTTCATGCTATCTAATGACTGATTTAAAGATTCAGCTCTTCAAATTATGTTCATTTAAATTCTTGATTTTAAAATTCTTGACTTTAATTAAAGTAAACGTACGATGGTTCTATTATTTGAAACCCAAAAAATACCTTGCAAGTCCTTGAAGCTTCAGAGTTAGACGCCAAACTGTGGAGTTCATAATGACTTTTATTTGAAACCATACAATTGTTGACTCAGTCCTGGAATCTCCTCTGGTCTTAAGATGTTCTCTCTGTAAGATTCTGTCTTCTACCTACCCTATAAATAGTGCAAGTATCTCGATAGATGAACAACACCGAAAGGGCCTTTCTTTATCTTTCTTTTTCCCTGAGCTCCCTCTGTATTGGTACCTCTTCATTGCCAGCTGTTCTGGGGTGAAGGCTGGTAAACATCCCCCTGTGCAGGCCCTGGGCAAAGAGCAGTGACCTCGGTTACGCACAGCCGTACCCCTCCATTTGGCAAAGACCTGTTGGGAGATGCAATGTTCAGCAGAGCCGAAGCAAAGGCCACGCACGCTGCTCACACAGGAGATTCAAAATGCAGTAGGATTTCCTCCTTTTTGTACAAAGAACTCTTTCAACATCCTCTGTTTTCTGCCTTTGTTTCTTAGCTGAATCGTTCCTGCAGCTCGGGTGGTTGGACACTAAATTGGCGTGGCTCTTCAATAAGGGCTAAGGTGTGAGATGAGTAACAGTTAAGAAGAATATATGCAAACAGAAGATATTTTCTCACCTCCTCTCACTTAGGAGCATGTTACCAGCTGCCTGTAACAACAGCAGGTACAGCACACTCAGATCAAAATTATGATACGTGAAGGTGATACTGGACTGCAGCGTTCTGCTTGGCTGAGCAGAGCTGCCGCGGCAGCCTTCAGGAGGTGTTTGCTGGAGAGGTTGATTGCTGCAAGACATATCATGAAGACACCTTCCTTTGAATAAGCACTTGAGAAGTCACAAAGGCTTTTGAAGACTAGTTGACACTTGTATTTCAAGTTGTCTTTTCTGGGTCTCCTTGTCTCTCTTTCTAGCTTGGCCCCCCTGCCTTCCCTTTTTGCTCTGCTTTGTGGTTCCTGGGCTGCTCAGCTCTTGCTTTTCTGATGGTCGTGTTCACTCGCCTTGCTCTGACTGCCCTCTCTCTAGCCACAAGAAGCTGGATGTACGCTTCTCTCCTCCTTATTGAAGACTTTGCTTTAATGTTTTTGCTTAATTTTTTTTTCTAGTTTCATGAATATTTCTAAGGAATGATGAAACTTGGGTGAATCAGGGCTGAAAATAAAAAAACAGTGTCTTTTCTTACCCATTTAATGCACTATTAAGAAATGATGTTCAGGAAAACAAGCAATATCGCTACATTCAGGTATTCTGATATTATCAGATGATTAACTCTCATTTGCACTAAACATTTCATGCTCTAGGTTAACATTTTTTCAGTGCAAAATGTGTTGGACTATGGATTGTGCTGATGATCTACAGCTGCTTGCAATGGAGGCCTTTTTGAGAACACTTGGAGAACTAAAGAGAATTGGCTAAGTGGAATTAAAATTGGCCTTATTCTGGTGGACAGTTATCTGTTTATAGTGCCCAGAAGCTTTTCATTGAACAGCGATATATTGTATATGTAGTACTAAATAAATATCAGGTACTGCAGCAAGATTACAGAGCTATTTTAGGCTGGGGAGGACATTAAAATGAACAGATTTGGAATTTGATGTACACACCTTCAGGACCTGTCTTCCCAAGCTTCAGGTGTGCGTGCACAGGCGTCTTCCTGGTCTCAGTAAGTTCATGGCCACTGTGCAGGTCCTTGTTTGATGGTTCCTGTGTTCCCACACAGGTAACCGGGAGCTCTTGCTGTTCTCTCTCAGCAGGTGTTGCGTAGCAGTAGCAGTACGTACAGCAATGCTGTGGCTCTGCTGTGCCCACTCTACAGACAAGCATGTGCACTGCCAACCACCTCTTTCCTCTGCAGAACAGTTCCTCACTTCTGGGAGCAGGTCCCATACGCTGGCTTGGAAGAGCTTGGCAAGGCAAAGAGGCTGGTCCCCAGTAGTTCAGAGTGGTCTGAAAGGGCCCAGGAGCACACCTAAGGGAGGAGATAACCGCTGTGTTTTCAACTCTCTTTTCACAGCCAAGTTTCCAAACTTGTGCAAGCTGTGTAAACGTCCAAGTGAAAGCAACTTCTGCTCATATGGAAACACTATGCCTTATGCCAAGCTTTGTCGTAATGAGAAATTCAGTTGCATGACTTTATTTGAGGGCATAAGCTGAATTAACCTATGAAAGTCAGGTTTTTCCTTTTGAAATGCATAATCTGTTGGATATCACCAGATCAGCCCTTTCAGCGCTCACCCTGTTCCACCCAAAGGGAAAGCTGTGTAGAAAGAAGGAGGAAAATTTCTTTTGAAACTCAGGATAAACCCAATCTCTTCTCAGCCCTATCTCCCCCTCTCTCTCCATCTAGCATGGAGCAGGTGGCAGAAACCTGTCCTAATCCTGGTGGATGCATGGGCATGTCAGGTGTTCAGATGAGATGCCTCTGTTATTTTCTCCCCCCTGTCCGGCCCTGCCCCCCCCAGCCTCTTAGAATTAAAGTCTCTTAGGAGGCAAGACTTGGGATCCATCAGGAGGTGATAGTGAAAAGCACTTCCCATACTTGTATCACCCTCTGATTTTCAGACAAAGTCCATGTGGATAAGCCCCTGACAAGTTGGAAAGGGATTGCATTTTCTGTTTGTGTGATTCTGAACTATAGCCAGAATCATAACATCTAATGTGATTAGCTGGGATAGTTCTCAGATCTCTAGCACCTTTAGGAGCCTTTTCCAATTTGGAAGCTGGTTACTGTTTTGTGTAGCTTTGTGTATCAGATACTCTTTAAGCTGTGAGGCCCTTAGGCAAAGGGTTATGTTGCTGGAGTGTTTGGAATACTTTGGTATTGTACAGCTCCTGAAAAAGCTTTTTACTAGGGGATGAAGTTTGCATCAGTGGCTCTGAGTGAGCTGGTAAATGAAAGCGAAGCTGGTTGCTGTGAGCTGTAGGGATACACAGGCAGGTTTGCTTGCAGTTCCCACTTGCTGGACAGCACTTCTTAAACTTGGTCCCTTCAAAAGGACATTTGAAGTGTTGGCAGGTGCTAAGCAAACGGGGAAGCAGCATCCTGACGAGCACTGGGAGCGGCCATTCTCTTTTCATTTACTTGGGTCTCCGTGGTGCTTCTGTTTCCCATGGAGATGGTGGCCTCCTGGGTCCTGGGGGTTCCTGAGCCCATGTCGTCAGGCTCGGGCGGGTACCTCCAGCCTGTAGCTCTTCCAGACTGTAACATCTTCACCAGGAATAATCTCTTTGCTAGAGGTTAGGTGAATACTTCAAAATCTTGAAGTATTTCATCTCTAGTTAGCGTTGGTTTGAGCAGCAGTTGCCATTTATCAAGAAGTCCTGGTAGGAAGAAGGTGGGTAAATTTTACTCCTGTCAAGCCAGAGGTAATAGTTTATAGAGCTCAGGGGATGCAAGTTGTTTATTGATAACATGGGGCAGATTGTATACGTACTGTGAATCGGTGTAGTCAGCTGAAGAAAGGGCCTTGCTGAGGTTGTGACCTGTGACTTAAAGTAGGTAACAAGATTGAAGAGTGTGGTGGTTAGCTGTGGCATCTAGTACTACTGCACTGTTCCGGAAGATGCCTGCTTCCTCATTTTCCTCCAACTCAAGCTGATATTTCTATCTTTAATCCCATTTTAGAATAAGCCTCCGTGAATCCAGTATTGTATTTCCTTCATGCAGTAATTGAGGAGTGCAGGGTACATGTTGAGCTCCAGGCAATCCTTGTTTGCTTTTGACTCTGGGCAGCAGCTTTCTTGGGTTGGAATCATAGACTGGTTTGGGTGGAAGGGACCTCAAGATCATCTAGTTCCAACCCCCTGCCATGGCAGGGACACCTCCCACCAGACCAGGCTGCTCAAGGCTCCATCCAACCTGGCCTTGAACACTGCCAGGGATGGAGCAGCCACAGATTCCTTAGGCAACCTGTGCCAGTGTCTCACCACTCTTAGGGTGAAGAACTTCCTCCTTGTATCTGGTGTAAACCTGCCCTCTCCCAACGTCTATGGTGGTTGACATAACTCTGTGTTAGAGTGAGCTGGATAACCAGTGTCTGGCCAGCATCTGATTCTGTGTCTGAGCCTTTTAACAGTGTGTTCAGTTGTGAACACTGAGGTTGGGTAATGTCACTGCAAGCCTGTATCTCAAATGGGGGCTGTAGTGGGATAGCCCACTGCAGTCACTTGCCAGCTACTGCTGTGTCCCCCTTTGTGTTGTCAGAGATGCATGAAGAGCTGGCCATTACGTGTTGGGTGCATGACCAGGTGTGTGGTGGGACGCACCATGCACATTGTTTTCACTCATGGAGGCCTCTCTGTGGTCACGGCGGTCTTTGGAATGTGGACACCTGGTGAGTGTTGTGGTGTGAACATCAGTCTGGCACTGATGGGATGGACCTTGCAGCAGACCATGGTTGAGGATATAGTTCAGCAAACAGTTTTGATAACTGAGTATCTGCAGCTTCCGCAGGGAATACTCTTGTCCCAGTGGTGAGGTAAAGTGGGTATATTCCGCAAACCTCCTCCACTGAATCTTCTGCATTCAAATCTCCGATCGTTTGCCTTTCATAAGCCAAAAATGTGCTTGACCTGGCTTTTGCTGTACAGCTCAGCTACTCAAATTGCAGTAACTTAGTCCTGTTTCTAAGCTCATAAATCTGTTTAACCTAAATCGAAGTAGTGAATGATTTGCCTTGTGAGGCTTCAGCTTCGTGGTTTCTTTCATCTGAAATCAGTCTGGGTTTTGTGACACACTGGCAGCCACATATGTCATGGATGTAAATTCTAACATTAGAATTATTCAGGTTGGAAAAGACCTTTGAGATCATCGAGTCCAACCATCAACCCTACTGTACCAAGGACACCCCTAAACCATATCTCCAAGCACCACATCTAAACGACCTTTAAACACATTGAGTGATGGTGACTCGACCTCCTCCCTGGGCAGCCTATTCCAATGTCTGGCAACCCTTTCAGTGAACAAATTTTTCCTAATGTCAAGCCTAAACCTACCCTGGTGCAGCTTGAGCCTGTTTCCTCTTGTTCTGTCATTAATTACCCATGAGAAGAGACCAGCACCTGCCTCTCTACAATGTCCTCTCAGGCAGTTGTAGAGAGCAGTAAGGTCTCCCCTCAGACTCCTTCACTTAAGACTAAACAGCCCCAGTTCCCTCAGCAGCTCTTCATAAGACTTGTTCTCTAGGCCCTTCACCAGCTTTGTTGCCCTTCTCTGCACTCTTTCCAGCACCTCAATGACCTTCTTGTATTGAGGTGCCCAGAACTGGACACAGTGCTCGAGGTGTGGCCTCACCAGTGCTAAGTAGACAGGGACAATCACCTCCCTACTCCTGTTGGCCGCACTATTTCTAATACAAGCCAGGATGCCATCGGCTTTTTTGGCCACCTGGGCACACCGCTGACTCATTTTCAGCTACCTGTCAATCAATATCAACATTCAGTACAGCTTTATTTCCCTGGCATCCTCTGAGCTTCGTGGTGTTGAGGAAGCAGCCTAAGGTAACTGAGAATCAACAACTCTGAGACTGAAATAAGAATTGGAGGCTGCTGAGTTGGTTTTGATTTACTAATGTGAGCTCCTGTGTAAAGAAGGGCTTGTTCTTGTATATGTAATATAACTTCCATGGCCTAAACAAGCAGGAAATTTTAGAAGCCTGCAGAGTTGAATTTCTGTAACAGCCTGTGAAAAGTTATGTGACAAAGGTGATCTGGGGAAAGCAAAATGTCAAATATCAAACACTCACTGAGGGATGTAACTGGCTTCTAATTTGATGTAGGGCTTATGTACAGCGTGTCGTGTCACCAATCCCTAGCAGGCTGCAGCACAAATGGTCTTACATGTCTTTGTGACACATGGAATTCCGGATTTGATGTGCTTTGCATGTTTCACGCCATGTCTGCCTGGCATGCAGTGCAGGTCTGATGCCTGTTTGGGCATGCTGCATTGCATGTGCGTGTTTAGCCATTTTTCTGGATGTCTAGTCAGCTCCGTTCCTTATTCTTGGAGAATAAGAGGATATTTGAGGTGGGAGACAGAAGACCTGAACTAATTGTTCCCATTATGAGAGTGATATGATAAATCACCAACCTGAGCTGAGTATCAAAGTTTTAGGCCTGTGTAAGATCACCAGTTGGGTTAGTGTAAAACACAAACCTCTTGACATGGCACTGTGGATTTTTGGCTTTATCTGGTGTGAGGAATGCTTAGAATACGCTTTATTACGGACTTTAACGTGTCAGAATTTTCTCATTCTCTTTTAATTTTTTAGTCCTGAAATCAGCTGTCTTATGGCTCAGATTCAGTCCATCTGAATGCTTAAACTTAGGCATCTACTTACCATTGCAGGAGCCAGAGTCACATAATAAAATAACAGTAATGATAGAAATAACAAACGTTTTAAAATTTAAAAAGGGGGGAAAGTTATTTTTAAATGCCAAATTGAAATAAAAGAGAAAATAGCCACTAGATGACACCTGAAACCTGTGTAATGAGATAGTACTGTTTTCAAAATCATTACAAATTTTGATAGACCCAAAAGGATTTTAAGTGGATCTGCATAGTTCTGAGAGATGGTGGTGTTTCCAAAAACAGAGTCAAAGTTCCTTCAGCTGTATCTCCTTCTTCTGTGATCAAATTAAACCCTGCACTAAGGAATCTAATCTGCATTAAAAGCTCATTCCTGATGCTTAAAATGCTGCCTTCAGAAAAAAAGAGAAATACAGGTATTACTGATCTATGTGGAAAATGTTTCAGGGTCTGTATGTGAGTGCTTCCTCAGTTCTGGACCCCTGTTTTCATTGCTGTCATGCAACTATTTAGTCTGTCAAAATTTCTCCCTTACTTTAACCTGCTAAAAGTCAGTGGGTTTTGGGTTGTGCTGCTGCTGTGCTCTGTACTGCTCTGCAGACAAGCGCTTGTCTCCTGTCTGAGAGGTGGAGGCATTTCACAGCCTGCTCTGTGTTCTGGAGGAGAAGTGTGCTATTGAGAAACGGCTCTGGGGGGAAGCCCTGCAAAGCACTGACTCTGCCTCCCTGCATTTGGGATTTCGGACGTTTGTTCTGCTCACCCTCCCGGGGTTCTTGGCACTCTCTCCTGTTGTGGCAGCAGACATAGGAGCAAAAAGAACCGCTGCTTTGGAGCAAAAGGATGACAAAGCTTTCTGGCTGGGTGGGTCCTGCCTCCTTCACCTAGGAGCAGGGCCAGGTTTAGGAGCGCAGGTGTCCCAGTGTATCCATCCCCGGGGTGACTGACCTCTTGTGGGGGGCTTAGTGCTGCTCTCCGGTGCCCATCTCCTTGGCATTGCCACTGGTGTCTGGAAAGGCAGCTCTCACTCCAAGAAGCAGCTGTCTTCTGTGCTTTATGACCCGGAATTTTGACTGGAGTCTCGTTAACATTTCAGTGCAGTAAGTGTAGCTGTGGCCTGTGACTTGCTGGGTTTCTCGTTGTTCCTGCCTCTGCAGCTGCTGAAGGCTGCAATGAGCCCTGCAATAGCAGGTGGCCTGTTTTGCTTAAGACATGAGTCTTCAGCCAACTGGTTTTTTTCAAGTGACTGTGGAAGAAAGCCACACAATCTGAAAAAAAAAAGTCAATGCAAAAGGGTTATGACTGACTACTTCAGACTCTTTAGATGGCGTCCTTCTGTGGTGAGCAGTGTTCCCCTCAGCTGCACCAGTGAGCCGCTCTGCAGACAGTTGCAGGCCATCATTTGGGCAGGTTGGCTGGTGTTCTGTTTCCATGGTGCATGCTGCTTGTGGCTGGGGTTTTGTTTTAAGTTTAGTTTTAAAAGGGTGAGCCTTCGGTGTAAGCTTCCCTTTGCCTCCCTGCCCGCCCCACCCTTGCCTGCTCCCCCTGGGCTGGCACCTGGAACCCCCAGGGCTGGGTTTCAAAGCCGCATTAGAAGTAAGCACCTCCAACCCCTTCCCCTGCTGTCCAGGCTTGGCCTCTGCTCTGTGTCCTCCCTCTCCTCCAACCCCGAGCTCACGGGGAGCCTGCTCTGAGTAAGCCTCGAGCACCTCGTTGGCTTTCCTCTGGGCCTGCGAAGGTCTCCTGTGAGGGCATGGCTCAGCAGAGCTGCTGAACGCCAGCGTGGCTTCTCCTCTTCCCTGTCATTTCCCTCTTCCCAAAACACTGGGTGGTGGCTCGATATGGCTGAAGAGGTGACCCGGGGGTGCAGGAGCCCCAAAGCAGCCAACGTGCCCAGCCCCTCACCCGGGGGTTGGGGACAGCAGGAGCGGTGCCTGGCTGGCCGATGGGACCTGTCCCCCCGCACCCCAGCAGCTGCACCAGCTGGCGCCCAGCCGTGCCCCTCGCTGTGCCCGGGAGCACTGCCAGCCTGGGGGGCAGCCAGCCGGTGGGGTGCCCTGCCCTGGGCTGCCCTGCAGCCCTTGCCTGCCTGCTCCTCCCTGCCTGCCTGCCTGGGGCCAGCACCCCAGCTGCTCCCTTTTGGCCCCGCTGTATCCAGTGCGGGCACCAGTGCCGTGATGCGGTTACTGGCCATTGCATCGCAGCCCCGGCACGGGTCACCTTTGGCACTGGGTAGCGGCCGCATTTCTGCTGCCTCCTCCTCCTTTTCCCCGACCCATCGCCCACGGTGTGCCAATCCCTCCTGCTCCCACACTGCTGTGCCATTTGGGCAGGCTTGTTTCCCGTGCCACCTCCTTCCCTTCCGCACTTAATGCTCACCTACTGCGGAGCTGCTGCGCTGGGGGACGTGTACCGTGTTGGAGTGGCGTCGGTGTTTTGTTTTGGTGTGGAAGCGGTGTGTTTCTGCCAAGCAGCAGCTGCATTGCCCGGGCAGAGTGAGCGTTTCCTGCAGGGTGGGTGGCTTGCCATTTCATCCGCGAGAGGTTCCTTAAAGCTTGGTTCAAAATAGAGCCAAACCTGCTGTGCCCAGCCTCAGCAACTCCATTGGGAAAGTGCTGGGCACTTTGTTATTTTTACAAAATGAATAATTAGCGTTTGAGGTCCTGACTTTTTTCAGGGATTAGGTTTATTAGGATAAAGCATAGTAGAAAATAAAGGGTTAACCATTTCCTACACCATATCTCACTTTATAAAGGTTATTTTTGTAGGTCCAGGGGCCGACTCCCACAAGCCTGGGAGCTGGTACCTTCCAGCACTGACAAGTTTAAGATAAATGTACTGATTTGTTTTACCTAATAAGTGGCTGTTGGCATTCAGCCTGGGGAACGACCATTCAAATGGAGGGAAAAAGACGGCAAACAGCAACATAATGAAAGACTTCAGAGAACTGGGGCGGTGGTTGTATTTATAAAGATTGTCCGAAGTCCTGTCCTACTTGTGTTCAGGACATTTTGAGTCCTTTTAAAAAATACTTTTTTAGTTACATATTTGCAATGTCATGCACCACTTAGTTTTCTTAATGAGATGATTTTTTTCTATGTTCAGCCTATGGAGTAGGGACAATGACCCACGATGACCTGGCGCTGGGTGACCCCTGGCAGACACTTCCCTTCTGCTGCTCCTGTGCCGCTGCCTGTAAGCAAGTGCTCCCACGGGCTCGGCCTCCAGTTTCCTTCCCCTCAGCAGAGCCACCCACTTGTGCTCTGCGTTACGGATGTGGAAAATAAGGCTAATTGCTGATGTCTTTTTTTGTATTCAAAGCCCGTTATTTTGTCTCTGTCAAGCTAAACGATGAGCTTTCACAGAGCTTTTCCTTTATTTTTCTTTGCCCTATTTCTTCATTCTTTTTTTTTTTCCTTTGCCCTTTTTTCACTCTTTTTGCTTCCCTCGTCTTTCCCTGACTTTTTACTGTTTTCTCTTTCCTTTCTTTTCTTTTTTTATTTTTTTGAGTGTATTTTCTAGATTACAGCTGCCAAGTAGTTTGCCCTACTGACAACAAGCACTTGCTGGCAGCCTGATGATGGTACACTCTTACCTTGGTTTTCCAGTACCATACCTAATGTGGCACTCACAAATTTGGGTTAAATGTGGAATTCAGGTCCAGTCATCTGTGTTTGTTCTCTGACAGGGGTGTAAGGAAGACCCGATAATCGAGATCTATGCTAAGTTTTGTCTTTTTAATTTCCTGATCGGTGTGCTCATGCACTGTAACGATAGGATCCGGTTCCTAAGTGTGTCTTTTGAGGGCAATTTTGTAGCAGGCAGGATTTGCCTGTCTCCCACTTATTTCAATGAGGACATTCCTGAAGGCTGAAGAAATCCCTACAAGGTAAAATATTGTTTTATTGTATTTCTTCATGTTGTCTTCTGTAAAAGAAGAGAACTAGAAAGAAAAACAAAAAAGAAATCTTTGTTTAAAATTAGCTATCATTAAAAGACTTTGCAGTAGATTACGTATCTTCTCCTGACTTTTCAAGCTTTATTTTTTATATTATGGTTAAGTCTGATGGAAAGGTTCATGTTCATTTAGTACAGTTGCCTGAAATGGTGACACAAGCACATCTGGGCAGAGTATTCCTTGCACAGAATAAGCAAGCTTTTTCTGTGCATTGAATGGATGAGGTGTTCTTGTTCGGTTCTTGTGCCATCCTGTGCACTCGCTGTCTGTGTGGTTTCCATTTTAAAAGCAGATTTCGAGAGAGCCAGCACTTGAAACGCCCTTTAGAGTATTAGGTACGAAAGATTCACTTAAAAAAAAATAATTTAAAAAGTGTTGTTGACATCCTCTTGATCTTGGGGCTTGATTTTATATGTTAGAGAACAAAACAAGTAACTCAGATCTGAGTTTTAAGTCAGTTTAAAAAAATTTCTGAAGATGGAAGAGCATGTCGTTAAAAATTAAGTGAGACCTGTTGCTGTGTTGCCAAGGATTTCATGGCGTGACGGTCTGTCCCAAACCTCTGCTACCAAACAGGGCTCCACTGAGTCTCAGCACATCCTCCATTAAACCATCACATCGCTGAAAATTAGAAAGCTCGCTCATGTTTTTCGGCTGTGCAACAATAAAGAATATATTCACTGACTAGTCAGTAATTAGCGTCAACCAGTTCTTGTTCTTCATTATAGAAATATTCTGGTCCAGTTATTCCAGAGTGAAAAGAAATTTATTTAAAAAAAAAAAAAGTTGTTGCATGATGTAGGTGTATTTTACTGTCAGCAATCTCCTTTTGCATTTATTTGAAAGTTCAAATACCTCTTCAGCCCACTAGACCTGTGAGAACATGAACTCACGTCCCAGTCGCCTGCTTCTTTGTTGGAACAGCTCAGGTCTCTGCCTCGGTCACCCCCAGTACACCAAGCCATTAGTGCCGTAGTTTGGTCCCCTTTTCTCTCTTTGGTATTTGTTTTTACAAGGTAGTAGAGAATTAGATCGTGTAAAACGGAGCAGAAGGTGTGGGAAATCCACTTGAAACTTTCCCTTTGTTCCTTTGTACCAGTTATCTGCATGGAGTCAGCTGAGGGCCCAGCTGGATTCCAGAAAATGGGGTTTTAAGGTAACAGGAAACCAGAAATTTGTTTCCACTGTCCTCATGGAGGTGAGATGAGCGTTGCTGAAGTTCAGACATTCTTCCACAGAGAACCTTCCCACAGGGAAGTCAAAACCACTGTAGTCAAAATTCACATCTCCCGGGTTCTGCTTCTGCAGGTCTTGGATTTCTTTCTAGCCTGTATCACTGTGTGCCTTACAGCGCCTGGTTGCTTTTGAAGAGCTTTGTAAGGATTTCTGTGTCTGTGGATGTAGTTTGGGCAATGCCTGGTGAGTGCAGCTGGTTCAGCACAACCACTAGCAGCATTCTTGGTGATGGGTCAACTGTGGGGTGAGATAGCAGACTGACTTCTGCGGTCCTCGTTTTGGGACTGTCTGTATCGGGTTTTATAAATAACAGAGGATGATAGGAGGAGAACAAAACTTAATGTTCATGAAGGTAATCAAACACTTGTTTTTAATGAACACTTAAAAAAATGAAGACTTGCATACAGTTGTCTCATTGAAATAGAAACGTATGCTGTAAAAACCTGAACAATTATTCTTCTCCCCTGCTCCACCCCACCATCCAGCTCTTTTGTTAAGGAATCTTATTTTTTTTATCTCTGAAGCCCTATTAGGTATACGTATTTCTGAGTCATCCAATAAAACTGTCATTCTTTGGTTATTGTTTCTAGGACTAGAAAGGAAATAATACAGCCAGCACACACACACACAAAAAAGAAATGAAATTGTTAATTTTTTTACTGGTGTAATCTCTCTCTTCTATTCGATCTGTATCTGCACCAAAGGGAGGTGTAGAACATCACCCTGAAGGTATCTCTTGCTGTCAGTGGATCATGAATGTCAGCCTTGACAAGCATCCTCTGGTGCTGTTATAAAGCATCTATGGCTTCCTGTAAGCAAAGCTGTCCGTACTTTGGTCTTGTTGGAATATTCCTACTTTTTCCATAGCATCTCTCCCTTGTCATCCTTACGCTGAGAAATGTCTTGTAAAATCTCATTAGCTGGTTTTAATTGTCTGCCCTCCTGCTAACTTTTAAAAGCCATTGCGTCTGCCTTAAAAGATACATGGTACAGTACATACTCGTACTGTAGAAGAAAAGACTTTTTTTGTGATCTGGTTCATAAATTCCAGTTCTTGCAGACTTTGCACTGTGGGTGTCGTGTATCCTTGTCTACATTGAGCCTGTACCCGGGGCTAAGCTGTAACAGTCACTCTGTCACCTGGTGAACCCTCACCAGCCAGGGAGGGGAATTGGGGAAAAGGAGAGCAGACCTGGGGTAGAAGTGCAGCAGATTTAGTGAAAACACCACCAATACCACCAGAGATGTGCTTAGCCAAGGGAATATGCAGCTGTCCCCATTGGCCAGAGGGCAGTCCTGAGGAGAAGCCAGAGGAACCCCACAGGAGCTCCCTCTCCTCAGCAAACCTTCCCCCTTTAGGATGACCGTGCCATCATGGTGTGGGCTACCCCAGGAGCTAACTCAGGTCGGCTGCCCTGGCTGCCCTGGAACTGCCTAGCGTGGCTGGGCTGTGATTCTGTCCCAGCCAAACCGGGACAAGCTTCTATACTTTTAAGCCCCAAATCCTGCAAAGACTGTGACTTTCCAGGGAACTATTTAACGGCCAAGCTTAAACCCATGCTTCGGTTCTGGTACAGTCCAGGTCCAGCTCTCTTTCCAAAAGCCTGCTGCTAGGGATGCTTGCCAGCACTCAGGGATCCCTGAGAGGGAGAGCAGGAGTCGGTATTTTGGCCTGCTTCTGTCTGCCAGCTTCCCATCTCCCGTACAAAACAAGCAACTAACATGGTACTGATGATGTGTTGAGGGGAAAAAAAATCGGGTAAATAAATAGAATCTGAGAAGTCCTCTAAATGGATTCCACTGATGTTTTGCCATTCAAAAAGTAAATAATGCCAGTAAAACTTGTGCTGTCATATAATCATATGTGCATTCACGTAACCATGGAGTGCCTTGTCTAAGTAGTTACGCTGTGTCTTGCCAAAATCTTCTATACAAAAAAAATGAATGAAAGTGTCCATGTTAGCTGTGTTTTGCATTTGATTGGATTTATTTTCTTTTGATGGGACAGCTTCTCTCTCTCATAATTATATTAATAGTATGTGAATATATCAACAATTATGACAGAAGTGCCCATGAAGTGTGGTAGCAATATGGTAGATGAAGCAATCCAAAGGAAAACAAGTTCATCACACTATGTCAGCATCCCTTTTTTAAGAGGAAAAGTCCTATGCGATGTACTAGAGAATTAGAACATTTTTCATTATGCCAATCCTACATTTGACTGAGAGAGGCATCAGCAACAAGTGAATCCCAAAAAAGTCTCTGAAATGCAGGTTGAAACTTAGGAGAACTTGAATAAGCAAAAATGGGGGGAAAAGATTTGGAAACACAGATTTATTAAAATACAGGGGCTGAAATATTTTACCTGTTCATGTTATGAACGACCCCCTATTTTATAGGAGAGAAGAGAGGGCACAGAGGATAGATTATGTAGCTCGACATACTTAAGGGGTGGGGGGCTTCCAGGCCATGCTGCAAAGATAAAGTTTGAAGTCAGTCTGTGGCCTCAGTCCTTCCATCAGTGGGGCTAAATCCTGAGGATTTTTGTTGTTGACGATTGCAGAGATTCACTCCAAAGTTGAAGCAAAGAGCGACCGTGTGTCTTCCTGTAGTAAGTGGTGCCTGTGTAACAGCCAGGATCTGACTTACTCTGTGTCTCGGATCTCCTAAATGTGTGTTCAGCCTAGAGGATGATGACCCATCTTGCTCAAAAGCCTCTTTAGAGTAGAACTGCTGCTTCAGGGTGATGACTCGGCTTAAATGGTTCACAATTTAAGAAAACAACCTCCTGAACACCACTTGAATTCTTGGAGCTGAGCATACATTTTTATTTCCGCACTAATGTGCAGTAAGCTTTGGTTCATTTATTTTAGGGGAGAGAGCGGCTTTGCAATGGCATCCGCCAGCTCCCTCAACACTTGTGGGTGCATCCCATCAGGGCCCATGGATTTGTGGGTGTCTAGTTTACCTAGAAGATCCCTAACCCAGTCCTTCTCGACCAAGGGGTAGTCTTCCTTTCTTCTGACTTCTTTCCCTAGTGCCAGGGTCAGGGACTCCTGAGGGTCAGCTTTAGTAGTAAAGACTGAGGCAAAGGCAGCACTTAACAACTCCACCTTCTCCATATCCTCTGTCACCAGGGCACCCGCCTCATTCAGCAATGGGCCCACAGTTTCCCTCGTCTTTCTTTTACTGCTAATGTATTTGAAGAAGCCCTTCTTGTTGTTTTTGACATCCTTGGCTAGCTTTAAGTCCTGGTTGCATCCCTGCGTTCTCTGTCAGTGTTTCTATATCCCTCCCAAGTGACTAGCCCCTTTTTCCACCTGCTGTACATTTCTTTCTTCCCTTTGAGTTTTACTAGAAGCTCCTTGCCCATCCAAGCAGGCCTCCTGCCTCCTTTGCTCCACTTCTTCCTCATAGGAATGCACCCATCTTGAGCTTGGAGGAAGTGCTGCTTGAATAGCAACCAGCTCTCTTGGGCCCCTCTGCTTTCTAGAGCCCCAGCCCACGGGATTCCTCCAGGTAGGTTTTTGAGGAGGCTGAAGTTGGCTCTCCAAGTCCAGGGTTGCCATCCTACTTAGTGCCCTGCTTCTTCCATGCAGGACCCTAAACTCCACCATCTCGTGGTCACTACAGCAAGGGTGCCCCCAACCTTCACATCTCCAACCCATCCTTCTTTGTTTGTCAGTATGAGGTCAAGCAGCACCCCTCTCCTCATTGCTTCCTCCACCACCTGTGTCAGAAAGTATCCTCAGTGCTCTGTAGGAACCTCTTGGACTGTGGCTGCTTGGCTGGGTTGCTTTTCCAGCAAATGTCAGGGTAGTTGAAGTCCCCCATGAGACCCAGAGCCTGTGATTGTGAGGCCACTTTCAGCTGGCTGTAGAAGGCCTCATTGACTTCCTCCTCCTGGTCAGGTGGCCTGTAGTAAACACCCACAATAGTGTCACCCACATTAGCCTGCCCCTTAAGTCTCACCCGTAAGCTCTCAACTTGTTCCTCCCCTAGGCAAAGCTCGATACATTCCAGATCCTTTTTCACAGAGGGCAACTCCCCCACCTCGCCTGGCTGGCCTGTCTTTCCTGAAGAGCCCGTAGCCATCCATGACAGTGTTCCCGTCATTGAGCTGTCCCACCATGTCTCCGTTAGTGCTATGAGATCACGGCCCTGCAGCCGCACACAGATCTCTAACTCCTCCTGTTTGCTCCCCGTGCTGTGCGCGTTGGTGTACAGGCATTTTGGGGAGGTAACTGAGCATGCAGGTTTCCCTGGAGGGACGGAGGAGGATCTACCATAGCTAGACATGCCCTGGAGGCAGCTGGCCTTCTGGTTTTCTTCTGGAGAGGCAGCTGTGGGACACTTGTTGTTGCTCTGCTTCGCCTGGTCTATTCCCCAGTCAAATGTAACGGCAGGGGCGTTGCCACCCTGGACCCCACGCCCGGGCACATTCGGTTTGAAGCCCTCCTTACCAAGCTGGCCGGCCTTTTACCAAAGATACCCTTGCCTCTGCCAGACAGGTGAACTCCATCCCTCCCCAACAGGTTAATGTCAAAGGATGCCCCACTGTCATACACCCCAAAGCCCTCACAACGGCACCAGCCGCACAACCAAGAGTTGATGTGCATTATCTGTTGATTTGTGGCTGCCTCTTTCCCCCCCTAACTGGTAAAATGCAGGAAAAGGTAACTCGGGCACCTGAATTTTGCACTGTTGACCCCAGGACTTTGTAGTCGTCTTTGATTCTACACAGGTTGTGACTTGTTAGGTCATTCATGCCCACATGAAAGAGGAACAGTGGGTAGCAGTCCATGCTCTTGACAAGCTGTGGTACCTTCTCAGCTCCGTCTCGGATCTCACCCCTTCCCTTTTGTTGCTGCTAGGTGTCACTCCTTGGCACAGATGGTTTAGAGCGGGATGCTGATGGAACCGAAGAGAAGTCCTCAGAGCAACGAGCTCGCCGACCAGTGAATGCGTTTTTCTTGTTCTGCAAACACCATCGCGCTCTCGTGCATAAAGAACACCCTTGGCTCAATAGCCGTGATGCAACCAAGGTCCTGGCGGGTCGGTGGGCTGTTGTAGAGACAGAAGAAGAGCAGAAATACACTAACATGGCCAAGGAGGTGTGTTCTGCCGGGATGTAAAGGGAGTTCATTACCTATTTGCCTGTTTTCTGTTTCTCTGTGTATTCAATATTTTCTGTGAGGTCTTCCTCTTCCCTGAGTTCCTCAGCTTCCCCAGTGGGATTCTGGTGCCCAGAGCAGCTGCTGTTCTTGCTTTGAATCACGTGGTCCTTCGGACCAGAATGAAAAGAAATTGGTCTGTGTACACAAACTAACCAGGCTCTAGTAGTCATTGGCACAAATCTACGTATTTTGTGGTAGATATCACCTGGTAATTCCTGCGGTACGAGCATTAACACGGGGACAGTGCATGGGCAGGGGCCACTGAACACAGTAACATACAGTTCAGTGTCAGCTGACCAGTGATCCTTCGCTCAGGCTGTGCATTTGCTATCGGTAATACAGGTTGCTGTTATAATACAGGTGGACAAAAGAAAAAGCGTAGTCAACAAATGTAGTTGCTTTTTACTTTTGATGCTAAAGAATTTAAAAATTCTTAGTGTTTCATGAAGTACTCTCCCTATGTATTGTTCCCCAGTTTCCGACAGAGCAACGTTTCGTGAGGCAGAGTCCGGTGTCTGAATCAGAGAGCAACCCATTGTCAGAGTCCTTTAACTGGGAGCAAGGAAAAGAGATTTATCCCCATATTTCACAAAGTATCTTTAGGTCAACTTCAAATTTAAATGAGGCTTTTTAAGAAATAGCTTGCTTGGTAAGCTGGCCCCAAGAAGGCTGCAGATCTCAGTAGCAGAGTGAGGGGGACACAGCCAGGCACTCAGGCTGATAACATCACCCCAGAACAGATCCCTGTAGTTATCCACGTGATGTAGATTGTGGGTAACCACTGAACTCGATCTTAGGAAAAATGATGGAGGGCCAGTCAGAAGGAAGGACATCTCTCATTTGTCCAGCAATGGTGGAGCGCTACAAGAAGCACAGAGAGCTGTGAAATGATGGAGAAACCATTCTCTGTAGCTGTACCTGTCACCCGAAGTTGTCTGTTACTGTTAACACACGGGTACAAGGTTTGGCGGTTCAGTACTTTGTGTGAGCACGGAAGAGCCCACAGGGAAAATGAAGTGTTCTGCATGGCAGGTCATTTTTGAAGCGGGGTCTGGAATGCCTCTGTAGTTCCCTGTCTGTGACACAGTGTAGAAATACCTGAGTATCAGCTTTGTCCAGCTGTTCCTGGTTTGTTCTGCATTCGCACTCACAAATTGGTGATGCTTTCTGAAAGGTGTGGGAAAAGGGCAGTTAGGAGATCCTTCACTATTTTTCTTAGCCTTTTGTCTTGAATGAAGGAAACTCATTCATTAACAAGGAAAATAATTGCAGGAGTTCTGCATGGAGTGACAGATTTGAAACTATTAATGATATTGCTGTAGAAATCATTGCTCCCGTAGCGATTTATTTCTTTTTCTTGGCATGAAGAACAAATTGCATACTCAAAGCCAAAGCAAAACAATAAAACTAAGTAGTTTGCATCATTACAACTGGTTCCAAGAACATGTAGAAGAGAGATAGCATATAACTTTTATTCTTTAAACAGGTCTATGTTGCAACAATAATTAGCAGCTATAATGTGCTATTGAATATATTTGGGCCTTCTTCACCACCAACCCTGTTCCGTGTATGTGGATCGGTTGCTTTGCTTTCACTCTCCCTTTTGTAGTTGGGCTGGCTGCTGAGACTGTCAAAAAGCTGTCCGTCAGCTCTAGTGCGAGCCCTTTATTGGTATTTTTCCTAAGGAGAGCTCATTTAAAAGCCAAGAAGGTGAATGCCTTTGGAAGGCCATAAAATTACCGTAGTACCAGTAATCTTCTGTTGGACTACCTATATGTATAAGCTCACTGAGGTTTAAAATATAGTGGATGAGCTTCTGTAGCTTAAACGTAGCTTTTTAGTGCCCTTTGGCTTCCAGTTTTCAGCGCACAGCCTCTAGCTGCCGTCCTGTCAGGGCACACATCTCCCAAAGGACCCTGTGCCATGTCTGCTACCCCTACAACATGTCTTGTGTACCCTGAGCATCCGGATTGCTCTTCCAGTGATACAAATGGGCCTGACAGAAGTGGTCCCTGCTGCAGTTGGTTTACAGTCTCGAGAATGTTTTCACTACTTGAAGCCATAGCTTACAAAGCCAGTTAGCTTGGATCAAGCAAACAAGCAAGAAGCTTTCAGTTTCTTACCTGCTTAGTACCAGCCAGGATACTATCTCAGCAGTGTGCAAATGAAGGCATTTGTATGTTTACTTACGTGTGTCTAGCTAGATGTAAGACCTAGGATTTTGGAAGATAGCAAAGCACCCAGACTTTTTGCCAAGTGGAATTACAAGAAATTTCCTAGGGGGTTGGACATCTATCCCTGATTCCGACTGAGGGTCTATAGTTCATTTAGGCACTTTTGGAAAATCCCATTCTGTACCTGTCTGCACCTTGGAGTGTCTTAATCACCTAGAAAAACTGGCCCCGTGCTCCCTCTCTTTTGAGTCTTGTGGTTTATGGTCTATTGTAGCTACACCTGCCCTGGAGAGCTCGTGCTGTGCCTGTAGAACTCAGTGTTGGCTTCTGTTGGTGGTTTCCTTAGCAGCAGGCTTTCTATTTGTATCCTGCAGATTCCCTTGATCAACTTAACTTTTAAAGTTCCACGATCTAGGATATAAGCCCGTTAGCTGAGAGGATTTATCAAGTGGAACCACAAGCGTTCCTGCCGTTCGTTAGCCTTTCCCTTCACCGAGGGGAAAATGAAATCTGGCCACTCATAAACGTGCTCCAGCGTTTTTAGTTACTCCCATAACAGGGGTAGTGTTCTTCTGTTAACTCTCACAGGCCTTACTGGGAATATCCAGCTGCCTTGGAAAATCGCCAGCCAGGTTACGGTTGCTCAAGCCCCGTTTCCCTTGCGAGAAGGCCCGTCGTTTTTAAACACGGCCGTGCGTCAGCAAGACCCCAGCAGTGGGGATTGTTCCTGCAGGGAGCAGCCTGATGAATCCCGGCTGCTGCTGCTCAGTGACGGAGCTGGACGGGTCTGCCCGTGAGTGCTCGGCCAGCGGTTCCGCAGGTACAGGCAGCCCAGCTGGGAGCTCCTGTCCTTGCTGTGCTGCTGCTTTGGCAGCCGCCTGCGGTAGGAGGGGACAAGTGTTGCCCTCCCGCAGTTTGCTCCCTCCCCTTTGGGGAGGTCGGTTAATGTTCAGCCCTGGCTTTGCAGAGCAAATCCATTCATACAGCAGCTCACTTGAACTGCTCCTGTTGGGAACCGACGGAAAGCTGATCGCTGCCTTGTCTGGCGAACGGCAGGCGTTCCGGTTCTCCTGTGATGGACAGCCTGTCAGCTCGTCGGATTTCTCTGTGGAACAGTTCGGTTACTCGAAGCAGCAAGGCTGATACGAAGAGCTCACACACCTCATTGCTAGCGGTTCTGTGCTTTCCACTCTGCAAGCTGGAAACGTGATTCCTGCGTGGGCTGTGGCTTTAACGAGGGGAGGCAGAGCTGCTTTGCTGTGTATTTCCCTCCCACCTCTTCCCTTACCCCCTCCTCTTCCCTTCCCTCCACCAGGCTATTTTTGTGGCGTACTGAGCTCCCAAACCGAACTGAGGGAAAGGGGAAAGGGGCGAGGTGAGAAGTGTTGCAGTCCTCAGGCTGCAGATTAAAGACACGGGCCCTATTCAGAAAAGGCGGGGGGTGGGGGGGGGTCAGCGGGCCCTGCAGGGTTTTGTTGTTTACAGCCGTTCCTGTAAATCCAGGCTTTCACACGGCGGGTTCACTCGGCGCTGAGCTGCTTGGCCACTGAATAGTTTTCCCCCTTGCTGCAGCCTGCAGGCAGCAAATGCCGGCTGGCAGGTTCAGATGGAAATGGAAGCAAGCGACGCACGTGCGATGGTGATCCTGCCGCAAGGCGTGCGGGGTGTTGGGCTGGGAACCACTGCAGGGACTCCATCAGAGGGCCAGGTTCCCGGAGCTGTTTCTGTGTGGGACACCCAAGGGGTTTTCTTCCTTCTGCACGTGTTTCTGTGCAGGCACACGCGTGAAACGTAGGTGCTTCTCTGTGCCGTGGTGGGGCCTGGCGGCAGCTGGTGGGTGGGAACATGTGCAAGCCCAGGAGAACTTCCTGCAGCTGCCCTGCCATGTGCTTCAGGGTAAAACAGCTCTTCTGGTCCTTTGCTGCCATCGAGAGCTGCTGAGTGCCCGGGAAGGTGTTGGGTGTTGGGTTCCTCCTCCCTGGGGTCAGCACTGGTCCTTGCTGGGTGGCCTCCCACAGCAGCCAGTGCTGTACACCCCTGTCAGCCGTCGGGCAGACATCTGCAGCAAGATCAGCAAGATACTTGGAAAACATCACTGTTGCATTTTGTGAGCGAAATAGGTCCCCATCCTTCCCCTACTCCCCAAACTGTTGAGAATCCAGAGCTTTTCCCCCACCCTGCTATGTGTAGCCTGGCTTTGTTTTGGTGCCTGCTACCACGAATATAGCAAACAAGTGAGATGTGTGCTGTGTGCTCTGGGCCAAAGAAAGTTTTAAATGGTCCCAGTTTATTGTATGCAGCCATGCAGCACGGTACATTTGGAAGGAACGCTGGGATGATGTATCAGAAATTACTGAAAACAAAATGATACTGGTAGTGGTTTACTTTTGGTGCCTGGTTTGGGAAAGCATATACTCCAATATTCTAAAATACAGATCTCCTAGAGAACAATGAGTGCAAGTTAGGGAGCATCATGCTGCATTTATTGCTAAATGTATGTTTTAATTGCATTCAAACTAGAAAGTAAACCGAGATTGTACCTGCAAAATTACTCAAATGGTGTCTGTTTCCCAGAGTGAGCGTACAAGCACTAGAGAGCAGCTTGCAGGACCAGAACTTCAGCCTCCTCTGGGTGATAGAGCCTCAGGAGAGGGAAGAGAAAACCCACTTTTTTAAATACAGCTCTACTGATCTTATTATTTCTTCCTATTAAATTGTGTTGTCAGTGAGACTCTCAGCATGTGATTGAACTGTTAAAAATCAAGATATTTAAGGATTATTTACTGTATTAAATCCTCTTACAAGGGGTGCGCTCTGTTGCCCTGTGAATAGTATAATGCCATGACTGGCGTAACGGGTCCTTTTCCTTTTCTTTTCTAGCACAAGGATGAATTTATGAAGGCAAATCCCGGGTACAAGTGGTGCCCAACAACAAACCAACCTGTGAAAACCAAGACATCCGCTGTTAGAAACAGGAAAAAGCTGCGGGCCTTGGCATCAGACTCTGCAAAAGATTTACCAAGCCAGAGGGAAGTGACAGAAAGTGAAGAAATGCCCCAGTTTAACTTGGGGATGGCGGGTGAGATTTCCATCCATGTTACTCGGACGCAGTGTCCTTGTTTTGTTGGAGGGTGGGTGCGGCATTGAAACGGAACTGTGACACCGCTTTGCCTTACTGCACATGGGACTGCCGTGCAAATACCTTTCCTGTCCCTAATTAAGCTGCCAGGCTCTGGTTAAACCTCTGCATAACAACTTTCTAAAATTTTCCTTCATGCATGATTGCTGTCGGGTGTCGAGTCCAGATCTATGGCGGCATATCATAACCCACACTGCCTTTGGGGTCCAGATTTGGTTGATTTTTAATCCCAGCTTGTCTGTTAGAGATGTTCATTTTCTCATCAAAAAGGGAAATGCTGGTTGTGTGCATTCTGTTTCACTGTCACAGAGCGGTGTTCTGTCGTTAGGAATTTGCGTTTACGACAAGAGCTTATGGGTGTCTGTGAAGTTGGAGGTGTTGACATTCTTGTGGATGAATGTACAGGTGGAGCTAACCTTTATTTAACCTGTATTTAAATCAAGAGAAGTGTAATTTAATTTCACTTACACTATGCTCTTTTCCCCATTATACCTTGGAGGGGCAGATTCGAACCCTTGAAACATTTAAAAAAAAATAATAATCTGTGAATAAGTGTAGGTGAAGTGCCTGAACTGGTGAAAGGCAGATCATCTCTCACTGATACCCACAAATAGAACTGTTGCAACCACGACCTGGAAATACAGAGACATTAATGTTAAATACTGTCAGCTTAAGAACATAACGGTCAAGGTAGAATATAATTTTTCCCCCACCATCCTTTTTTCTTTTTTTTTCCTTTTTTTTTTTTGTGCTTTAAAGTTTCTAATTTTATAAATACTGATGTATTTGAAATTTTGATGTATCCTACCTGGTTTATGACAGCTTATGTGGCAGATAGGACATTTCTGCTTAGAGAGGTCATGGGCTGGAGGGTGGAAAATGCTTTTCTGGAACAGGTGTAAAAGGGTAAAAAGGCTTGTAAGCCTTTTTGCTAGTATAGTGGTTGTGAAAATGCCAGTCATGAAATTCTTTCTGGCTATGAAGGAACTGGGAAATGTGATCAAAATAACGTTTTTCATGATACCTAGTTATGATATATGGGAGACCCATTCTAAAAATCGCAGTCCCCTTCATCAGGCCTGCTTTTGCTCTCAGAGAGTGACATCTATGGTCCTTAAGGTTTATTGGCGTAACACGAAGAACAAGGAATAGGTCCTGATCCGCCAGTCTGCCGTTCCCCACTGCTCCTGCTGGGCTATCCCAGTGTAGAGTTTCTGAGTACAGAGAGGTCTTGAATCAAAGTAGAGGACAGAGAACGTCAGAATTAATTAGAAACTAATCTTCTCCGTTGTTTTATCTACAGAGCCATTCACTTCTGAAGACGGCCCTTTTGTGCTACATGTGATTTAATTGATTGATTGATTTACTGCAGGCTGAGTCAGTGAGCGTAGTAATTGCCAGGGTCTCACCCCAGCCCTAATGCCAATGAGTGCTGGCTACTGCTTAAGGATAACAACAGCTCCTGAAGTCACAGCAGCTCCTGACAGAGATGTTGGCACATCCAAATCACGACCAGCCTGCCACGCCAAAGGGATGAGCGTTTTGTCAGCTGTGTGCCAGTTCATGCTGAATCTGGTTTGTGGTGTTCTGCTCCCCTCAGCTTCCTGTGATAGTGCAACTCAACGCTGACTCTTCTATCCAGCACAACCTCTTTTAAAACCCAGGCTGTATACCAGCTGATGAGCTAAAAGGTAGCTGAACTACCTCAGAAACACTTTCACCTTTGACATGTCACTGGCTGTCTTGCACCTTCAAGGCATGTAGCTTCCTTAGGACAGGGATGATATGATTCCAGAATAATTCCAGGAAATTTGTTTTACTTGTTGGTAACTGTTAATCCTGTCTTGATTGCTTTTTCAATATTGCATTTCATTTTGTAAAATGGAATAGAGAGAGAGTAAGATCTTGCTTTCTTTTTTTAAAATCCCCCAGAGGCCAGATCTCTCCTCTATTTTGGCATTCCAACAGGAACCACTCCACCTTTAGGTTTCTCATGCTGACTTATCATTGTGTCAAAACCTGAGGTGTGGCACCAGCACTGGGCTTCTGACCTGCAGACCTGCTGGTGGTGTCCTTGCTTGTCCGGCCCAGGAGTTGTAACTGAGCAGGTTTTCCTCATGACGTGGCTCACCTGTGATGTGTTGGGGCAGAAGGCAAAGCCCATTGCTGTTTGCAGGGGGGTGTTACCGGTGCAGCATCTGCCCTCGCAGCTGCAGAGCTAAGTGGGCAACAGCTTTCCCATATGAATGTGCAAGATTCCCAGTGCTTTCACATTTCTGCATCAGGAGAAAACCTTCTGGGCCAAAAAGCTTTCTAGTGAGGCAAAGAGTGGAAAAAACACACTTCCTAGAATAGCCAATATCCTGAGAGAGATGCAGTTTTTGTTTGTAGAGAGAAGCTTCATTCTGCTCCCAGGAGGAAGTTAGTTGAAACTGGTACCTGCTGGCCTTCTTTCTGCATAGTTCTTCCTCGGTTCTTTCTTTCCTCTGATGGAAAACCTGCCGTGATGGACAAGCCATCCTGCCGAGTTTCTAACCAGACCAACACTAACAGAGTATGTCATTCCCAAACAGTGAGATGCTTCCAAGCTTCATCAGTAGGAAAAGCTGTTGAGAAAGTCACGAATCATTTACCATTCTGCAACTCAAGTTCTTGACTATTTTCTCACTACTGTTGCTTTAACTGTGAATTGCTTTAAAACAGCACTTAAAGCTTGTAATTTTTCATACCAGTAAGTTCTTGGTGCCATAAGAGAAACATTGTGCTGAGACGGCCCTACAAACAGGTGGCAATGTTGGTATGTATGCGTTTTGTCTTCTCTTAGATGAAGTTACTGTGTCATTTGAAACCTTAGTGGAAGGATGTTTGGTTTTCTCAGGATCAGACATCTAAGTGCCAGCCCTCTGCTACAGCTGCAGCAGAAGTATTCAAGTTGCTTACGCACCAAAATAAACTTTCCCTTCCCACTTAGCTGTCATTTTTTTCTCCCTTCCTCTTAATTTTTATATTTAAATTAACAGTTTAAGTGTTTGCTTACTTGGGGAGACCCCCAGTGCTATGTTTGTCCTGTTACAATAAGCTACTTACTTGAAGGGCAGAGACCCCCCGAGAAAACATTTAGAAGGGGGAAAGAATTTTAGAGCCATAAGCTGGATGTGCTTCAGCTGGCCAGAACTGAGGAGGGGGGAGGAGACCTGCAGGTAGCTGAAGGGAAGCACTTGAGAGCAGCTGGGAGACACCAGTGTGCTGTGGGGATAAGAAAGTGCTGCCCTGCAGTGTGTCAGGGCAAGTGTTTTCAGGAGCCCTCGAGAAGAGTTATTGCCCCTGAACAGCGCCCAGCTGGGCTGATGTGGTTTCCCTGCTGACCCTTCACGTACCAGCAAGACAAACTCCCCCTGGAAAAACTGGAGAGGAGAGCTGCAGGGATCGCTGGGACATGGGGGGTGGACCTGTGTGATGACACCAGGAGTTCTTGATTTGCTTAGGCTAGAAAAGCAAGTGGAAGAAGAGTGGGGTGAGTGCTGTAAATGCAGATGAGGGAAATAACGCTTTAGGGAGAACAGTTACTAAGTTGAAAGGTATGGGCACCAGAAAAAATGTGTACCGCCTGGCCCTGAGTGAATTTAAGCTGAAAACTACAAGAAGACTCATAATGGTTAGAAGATTTGGGTCCTGCAACGGCCTTCCAATGGGAATAAAGAAAGGAGAAAGCAACCAGCCAACCCGTTCTTGCTTAATACGGAGTTCAGTAAGTCTATGATGAGCCTGGAGGTCTCTTCCAATCTCTCCTTCCTCCGAAAGAACTGCCTCTTCAGGCATTGTCTTTCAAGATACGTGTTCCCTTTTCACTTTTTCATTGCTCGGATGTCCCTTGTTTGAAGGACTGAACTGTTTGCTGATCAAGTATTTTGATGGCAAAAAGTGCTCTGCTGACAGGATCACTTCACTTGTGGATCGTGCTTCGGGACTTGCTGAGCCTTCCCATTTTCTGTCTCTATTTCTTCCATCACTGCTTGTTACTAGATCCTACTCTTCTGACAGTGCCTTGTCTCTTTGTAGACACGTAATACCTTTTGTTCCCTTTTTTATTTAAAAGTAAAAGGTTTAAAAAACCAAACCAAACCAACAAAAACCTGTACACCTTCTACCTGTTCATCACAGCAGCGGTTTGAAGCCAGATGCTCTTTAGGCTGTGTTCTTAAGAGGATGAGCCGCTCTTCTGTCCTTGAGACAATGGATGAGCTTGGGTTCCTCACATGGCCTTCCTCTGCTGCTGTTCACCGCTGCTCTAAGAGGGTATGGAAGAACCTACCCGGTGTCTGTGAGCGTGAGGTGCTGTCTGAGGGAGCCCTTTTGGCAGCATCTCTGGTATTGAATTAAACAGCACCAGCGAGTGCTCCCGTGAACTGGACCTTGATCATCTGCAGTGCTAAATCATTTGGAGGTTAACAGTTACGGGTTTGGCCAATGTCATTTAAAAAGCTCAACAAATTCCCTGGCACCACTGACGAGTGGGAAGGGGCCTGGGGATTTCCCAGGGGGCATTTTCAACGCAGCTACTCTGCACCCAAATTTTGCACAACAAAATGCCACCAAATGGACAAGAGTAACACCTTCAGGAATGTCAGGCATCACGAGTTGCAGTACTGAAGGGGTACACAAGTTCCTTCTGAGCCCACATTGTCTGGGTGCCTTTTCTAAAGATGAGAAAAAAATGTTCTGCCTTCCTCCCAGGAAAAAGAATGTCAGGAAAAGGCAAGTCCTCAAATCGTGAAGAAAAGTGGCCTTTTCCACGACGTGGACCGAGTGGGAACAAAAACCAGGAAAAGCCATTCGGATTCAGTCGAGTTGCGGATTAACACTGTCCGAAGCTTTAGTTAGGTCAGTGTGGTAACTGAAGCGTGAGCTCTCTTCATTGCAGCCCAGTGAACTGCATTCAACACTCAAATAATCACAGTTAGTCAGAATTCCTGAAAATTACCGACCCCACTGGGCTGAGCCATGTTCTGGGTACCTGCTGCTTGTATACCAAAGTAGTTCCTTTGAGAACTTTCCTGGGTTACACTACCATAAACAGATTTAAATGACATTATTTACTCACTTAAAAAAAAAAAAAAGGCACAATATTTACCCACTCAAGAGGTGGTGAAGAGGGTTACTTATATTTTGAGAGCACTTTGCAAGCAGCATTTAACGTTCTGTGTAGATGTTCAGTCATCCTAAACAGAATTAGACTAGAAAGAATGATCTCTCTGCCTGCTTGGAGAGATTGCATATGGAGGAAGAGTAAACAGCTTTCTAATACTGACAAATAATTGTGATAAATATATAATTTTTCCATTGTAGAGACAAGATCTTTAAACTGTTCATATGCACTGTGAAGAAATTAAATGTATTGGAAGAATAATTAATGATTACAAATGCATTAAAACTTAGCAAGGCTCCACAGAATTATTTTTCCATTATCTAACTTCTCCGGGATGTTGGGTGAATAAAAGCAGAGACATGTTTTTGTTTGTTGGTTTTGGGGTGTTGTTCCCTTCCCTTCCCCCCACTAGGGCTGTATGCTTTAGTGTGGTATATTTTGGAGTAAATGGTGCCAGAACAAATACAAAGCTAATTCCCACCCCAAAAGCATCAGGTTTTAGAATATCCCCAGAAGATTGACTAATTTGACATTTTTCTTCTGGTTTGAATTGTTTTCTTTCTGGTGTAAGGACTTGTGTGTGAGGTTGTTCTATTGGTTTGTTTCTTTACTGGCTTTATTGTCCTTTTTTGTTTGTTTCCCTCGCAGAACAGACACATTTCCCGTATGAATCTGTGCAGCGAACAGAGCTGAAGTCACCAGTCTGACATTGATTTTTTTCCCTAATTTTAATGTATGCAGCTGATGTAATGCATGTGTACTGACTGAGGAAGGCAGAGGCTGCAGTGTACGTTCTCATCACAAAGCTGGATTAACATATACTAGTTTGGTGCTTACAGTGTGTTTGCGCTGCTTCTTTCCCAGACTCATCCCAGAAGGGTTTGGGCTGGAAGGGGCCTCCAAGGCCACCCAGTGCCACCCGCTGCCCTGGGCAGGGACACCTCCCACCAGCCCAGTCGCTCCCAGCCCCGTCCAGCCTGGCCTGGAGCCCTGCCAGGCAGGGGCAGCCCCAGCCGCTCCGGGCAGCCTGTGCCAGCGCCTCGCCGCCCTCCCGGGAAGAGTTTCCTCCCCGTATCTCACGGGAGGGAAGCGCCCCGCAGCCCCCGGCCCCGCCGCTGTCCCGCAGGGCAAACGCCCCCGCAGCGGCCCCGGCCCCGCGCCCGGCGCCCCGCTCCGGTCGGAGCCGTTTCTGCCCGCGCTGCCGGTGCCGCCGGGAGCGCGGCCGCGCGGTTCCCTCGGCTCGGGGCCGGCGCCGTCGGGCCCCGGGGGGCCGCGGGAAGGGGCTGCCAGGCCGGGCGGCGGTGCCGCCGCGGGGGAACCCCCAGAGCGCCCGGCCCGGCCCCGGCCCGCCCGTGCCTTGGCCGAGCTGGGCTCTGCCCACGGGGCGGGGGGAGAGAGCCCGGGAAGGGGCAGTGTCCTCCTTCCCTCTCACGCCGCTTTCGCCGCTCCTGCTCCTTCCCCCGGCCCCTCCTTGCCCTCCTCCGGGGGGGCCAGAGCGGCAGGACCCGGGCGACAGGGCCAGAGCCCCTTCCCGGAGGGGCCCGGGTGGCGAGCGGAGCGGAGCGGAGCGGGGAGGTCGGGGCGAGGGGGCAGGGAGCCGCGGGGCCGCCGGCTGCGGCGCGGGGGAGAGGGGAGAAAGGAGAGGGGGCCGACTGCTCCCCTCTCCCGCGGGGAAACCAGTGCCGGGGACACGGGGCGAGGAGGGGAGGGGGGGAGCGCCGCTCTCCCGGGCTCCGCGGCGGCAGTGGCCCCCGCGAAAATCAAGTCCCGGAGCTGTCTGGGGATCGGGAGCGCAGCAGCCCACCCACCTCCCGCGGCCCGACCTGGCCCCCGGCCGTTGACCCTCCGGCGTTTCCCGGGCCGGACCGGGATAATCGACGGCGGGGCCGGGAAGAGGGGACGAGCGGGCGGGGAAGCGCCGCTGCCGCTAAAGCTCGTCACAGCGGAGCGCCGGGTCGGCACGACAGCGCCGGCGAAGCGCTGCCAGCGGGAGGGGAGAGCTTCGGCCGGCAAGTCGCGGCCGGACGGGATCGATCCCGGGAACGCCAGCGGCCGCCCGACAGCAGTCGCCTCTCGCTCGGGGGCACCCGCGCCCGTCCCCGCCGCGCCCCCTGCAGAGCTCCGCCTTTTACGGCGGCGCCGGGGGGGGCAAAGAAAAGAGGGGGCGGCGGGGGGTGCAGGGGCGAGAGACCCCCGCCCCGGGCACGGCGGGACCGGGGCGCGGCGGGAGCATCCCCGGCACCGGGCAGCCCTGGCGGCGGGTGTCCGTCCGCCCCGCAAACGCCCGGGGAGGGCAGGGTGGGCAGCAGCGGCAGCCCCGAGACCGCCCGCAGCCGTCCCGGGGCGGGCGAGCCCCGCCGGCGCTGCCCCGGGATGGAGAGGCGAGGACGGGCGGGTCCCCCCGCGGGAGATCGGCCGCCGCCGGCCCTGCCGCTCCCCTCCCTCCCCTCGAGCGGCGGGGACAGCCCGGCCGCCCGCCCAGCGCTCGGCTCTCCCGGGGGGCTCCGGGCCGCCCCTGGCAGCGGGGCCGGAGGAGCAGCGGGGCCCCGGGCGGGCTCAGGGAGAGCATCGCTCCGCTCCGCACCCGGCCCCCGGCCCGGCCCCGAGGAGCGGCGCCGAGCGCGGCTTCCCCCGCCTCGGCCGGAGGACTCGGGTCTCACCGCGCCTCGGAAGGGGCGGCGGGATCCGCCGCCGGAGCCCGCGCGCGGTGCCGGCCTTGCCCGGGACAGCGAGCCGGGAACGGCCGTGGGAGCCGGGTCCCGCCACCGGCACCCAGAGGAGCCGCGGGGGAGAGCGGGAGGCCGGGCCGGGAGGGCGCGGGCTGCGCAGGGGGAGAGAGCGCAGCGGCTGCCGCCCGCCGGGGCTCCTGCCGGCCCGCCGGGAAAGGAGCCCCGGAGCCCGGACAGCGCGCTGGGTGCGCCTGACGTCACCCCGCCGGGCTGTTCGCCCTTTTTTCCCCTCAATCTGGCCAAGCTCAGCAGCAGCTCGTACACAGGAGTTACCCTTTTCCTCCAGCTGTCGAACAGTCGAATACTGTTTTGTTGTTACCTTTGTCGTTGAACTACGAATTCCCGTGGATCAACGGCCAGAAAGTCAGAAGAATTGGTGATTCGGGACTTCAGTACCCCTGGGGAAAAAGGGAAAAGGCCGGTGGTTCAGCCCGGCTCTTCCCTGTCTGATTCGTTACTATTATTCTATCTGGTGATGTGGACGGACGGGGAGACTCACTCTGAGCCCAAACGAGCCGGTTTATAAACACCACCGCCTGAAGGGCTCCGTTTATACTTTGTCAAAACGACAAAACGGTGGAGACGCGCGGGGACAGCGCGATGGCGGGAGCGCAGGAAAGGTCCTGTGAGAGCATGACCGGCTTGTTAATCGATTAATGTTTATTGAGTGTAAATATTTGGTAAATTTTTTAGGAAAACAGGCGATTCTAAATGATTAGACCGGTCAGCAGGGCTTTTGAATAACGCATCCCATTAAATACATCTAAATATCTCTGTAGCGATTGCTTTATTCGCAGGGCATCCCCCGCACCTTTCTCTCCCGTTCATTTGTTCTTCCGCCGCCGGCAGCCGGTTTCTTCTTGGCGCGTTCGCCTGAATATCAGGATCCCCAAATACGTGTTTCTCCCTATACTTATAAACCGAACGTTTACAGAAAATGCTCTTTCAGCCTTGAAATCGGAGCGGTAATCACTTGGAAATTTCGAGTCGGAAGCAAAACTATGAAACTAAGGGGAAACCGAACTGAGCGCGTATACATTTTGCTGGTTGGTGACTTCTGGTTTGTAGACAGCATTTAATTTAGACAGATTTGATTAGAGACGTATTTTCCCCAATAAAAGCCTTTTCTTTCTGTTTCAAATTACAAACGCTTTTCTCCTCCCTCCCTCCCGACCCCCCGCCCCCGCGTCCCAGTGCATGATTTTCACGTTTCCTTATTTCCACCGGAAAAAAGGCGATTATTTCCCATCGCTTTCCCCCATCCATCCTCAATCTCGCTACAAAAAGAACTGATATTATTATCACTAATGACGCACCCGAAAGGCGCCTGCGGGGCGCGGGGGGCCGGGAAGCCCGCTCCGCTCCGTCCCCGGCCACGCTCCCGCTCGGGGGGGGGGCGAGGGACGGCCGAGCTCAGGGGACACGCCGAGGGGGCAGGGCCGAGGGCTCGCACCCCGAGGCCCGAATCCTTTTAACGACGGCGCGGCTCGGCAGTGACCGACTCCGGCCGGAGCGGCTGCCACCTCCCCCCAAACCGCGCTCGGCCCCTCACAGACACCCCGCTCTCTGCCCGCAAACCGCCCGCGCCAGCGCGCCCCGCGGAGGCGTGCGGAGAGCGGAGCGCTCACGGCAGCCGCTCCCGCCGGCCCCTCCCGCGGACGCGGGGCTCGGGGGGTCCCGCTGCCGCCCCCGCCTCCCGCCCCTGCTCCCGGCCGCTCCCGGGGCCGGTCCGCCCGCGGCAGAGCGGGACGTACCGGACGCCGGGCGAGTCCCCGCCGGCTGCGGCTCCGCTGGGAGCGCGGAGGCGGGCGGGGCAGGGCGGGAGGGAGGAGACCGGCAGGGCGGGGGTTGGGCTGCGGGGGCTGGAGCGTTCCACAGCCACGACCCCCTGTCACTCCTCCGGCCGTTCGGCACCCGAGGCCCGTGCTCAGCCTCCGGCCCGGCAAGTCTCCCCCCGGCGGAGCGGGGACGGTCCCGCAGCTCCACCGCGGCGGGCGGCAGAAACCAGCGCCCCGCGCTCGGCACGGAGCCGCCGTCCTGCCCGGCACCGGAGCGCCCCGGGGCAGCACAGACAGCTACCGCGGCCCTCGCTCCGCACCCTGGAACGCAACAGCTCCGCTATTTCAGTCAGAACTGCTGACAGTGAGGGAGAGTTCAAATCCCTGACAGACAGAGGTGCCTCTCTCAAATCGTCCTTCGCCGGCACAGCCCGGCTCACGCACGGGCAGACCAGGCGCCAGCAGGGGCTCCCCGGGGGCTCGCTCTGTCCCGGGAACCGCGCTGCGCACCCCTCTCGCTCAGACGGACGCGACCAGCGGCAGCACCGCGGGTGCCGGGGCGTCTCTGCGCGTTCGCCGCGGGGAAAGGAGGTTCGTCAGCGCCTGGGCTCTGCCTCAGCCGATGCTGAACCAGACCCGACGGGACCTCCTGGGCTGCAGCATCTCCCCCCGCAGCGAGGAGCAGGCGAGGCGCAGCGGCTCCCGGCCGGGCTCTCACGCAGAGGGTCGCGGCGAGCGGCTGCAGCCTCCCCCTGCCCCACGGGGAGGAACTTGCCCAACTTTCGCAGTGTCGCAGCCCCGGGCTTCTTCCAAAGGCCCCCACCCTCCTTCTGCCCTCGCAGTCATAACCCCTTCGTTATCCTTGCCTGCACTTTGAACAGCAAAACCCACAGCCCGCGCCTCTTCCACACCTAAGCCCCGCTCCCGCTCGGCCGACGGCTCCTCCTGCCCCGCGGGCACCAGCCCGCACCCCGGGCAGCGGAGTCCGGCACCGCCCGCCCGCCGGGAGCCCCGCGACGCCGCCGGGGCCGGGGCCGCCGCTCCCCAGCAGCCCCCAGCGAGCAGCCGGTGGCTCCGCCGCTCTCCGCCGCCCAGCCCGGCCGCCAGCCCAGGCCCGGGCCGGCCCCGCTCTCCCCAGCGGCGGCCCCCGCCACGGCAGCGCCGCCCCGCCCCCGCCGGCCCTCCTCCAGAGCCATCAGCACCGCTGGCACCGCACGTGACGTCAGCTGTAAATTCCAGACCCGACTGCCGAGCTGCAGGCATTCCAGTCACAGCCTTGTCAGGCTCATAAGCCTTCACGGGCTGTTTCACCGCCGTCCTCGGCTCCAAGATCCCTCCCAGCACTCCCGCCAGCACACCCTTTCTTCTTGAAGGCTGCCACAAAGGGAACCAAGGAAAAAATCACGTTCAAAAGCCCAACCTAAAGAGTGAGCAGTAAAAGCAAACCCCAGAACTGTTAAGATAATGGCTGTTCAGAGGACAAATTAATGTGCAAGGTGCCTCGGGCACCAATGATTTGGCTCTTCCCATAACTACCACGAGCAACTCCGAATACAGGCAAAGCTCTCAAGGGCAGGGTAAACAGCGTGTTGTTCTTTGTTCTCCTCAGCCCCACTCACCCACTGGTTAGATACCCTTGTTAACTGAAACGGGACTTCAAGAGTTAACTGTTCATTCTCAAAATGGTAAATGCTAAAGGAACATTGTTTAAAAATTCTGCAAATATTCTTTACTTGAAGTTTGTGGTTTACATTAAATAGGTGTATGCTGGTGACTGGCTAATTATTTGAAAGAGCTCCAGGCCATATTTATTACTTCCTTACCAAGCAGCCAGCAGACACCTCATATAAAATGAGAACAACAGAAAGCAGGTCAGGGAGTTTCATCTCCCAAACCAGGACTCTTTTTCTGGGAAGACATTCTGCTCTACAGGCAGAGGAAGGATGACGTGTTACACACAGATAATTACTGTTTGATCCCCAAACTGCACAAGTAAAACACAGTTGAACTATTGATGAAATGAGCCTTCAGGGTACATGAAAGCATAAAGTGTAAATATTTCCTGAACTGCCAGAAGTTCAGCTGTCTGACAAATATCAAAAAACATGGGGAAATGGGAGACTGAACCTCCCCCCCTTCTGTCTGCTCGTAATGCAGCAAAAGAGAAACCACAAGATCAAGTTGATCTTCAGCTGCTCGGCCAACAGGAAGGGAAAGTGCCTGTCACAGAGCCCTGATATCGTCGCCTTGACAAAAGCTCCTCCACTAGGTGACACTGGGGTATCATCTCTAATCTGGTAAAGTCAGTCAGGAAGTGCTCTGAGAGATGCACGGCCAGATTGGAATGCATCTTGTCTGATAGAGAGGAAAATGAAATATGAAGACAATTCTTTCATTTACAGCCCGAGCAAGGAAACCCACCAACTCACATTAAATGCTGGTAACACTACCAAGGATACAGTCACAATTATAATCTCAGCTATAAACAAACATACTGTCATTCAAAATTTCTTAGCGACGTACAATTACAAATAACACGTTATAATGACCCATGAGATTTCCAATCAACAGAATCGCTGTTAAGCTCCATCAGAGAGGCCACACAGAGCAACTCATTGTATCTTTCCATTTTGCACAGTTAAGACCAGAATGAACTACAACTGTCAAAAGAGAACAACAATCATTTATTAACATACAGCCGAATAATACCAGTCCAGTTTGGAAAACAGGGAGTACATTTATGTGACATTCTAACTATTTCTGAAAAAAAAACGGCCTCACCACAAGAATGGGACAGCTGTACACACATGGACATACAGAGTTGATTTTTTTTTTTTATCAGAACAGAGTCTAATTCTCTGTTTAATTAAAAATACCTATTGATGTGCATAGGAATATGTGTGTGCATACACCACCCCCTTACCCCACCCCCCACCCCCCCCCAGCATGGAATTCAAGTTTGTGAGAAAAGATGAACCACTTACTTCCCTAAGCTTTCAACCTGTCCCAGGCAGGCTGAAAACCAGTAGCTGTGCGCTATCCCAGCAGAAGGCTCTAACGGCTGGAAGGCTCACACGAGAACAGCACTGCCGCAGGAGCGGGATTCTGGCTCCGGTACTGAGGGAGCACGTTGCAGGGCTTTCCCTTGAGCTCGCTGCTGGATGCTGGGTGTCCCAGGAACACAATTCGTTGGCTTTGCAATACGCAGCACCAGGGACTCCACACGATACTGCACAACAGGTTGGATACAGTCACTGTAATTTCAGAAATGCAGAGTAAACACGGCTGTATCCAACTGTGCGAGTACACACTCACATTTCCTGAATTTAAAGTACGGACAACCAGTTTTCCAAAATAAACAGCCAGACTCTCACTTTTAAGGTACATTTTCTATCACATACAGTGGAACTTTCCCATGTGTTTCCTCATCATTTAGCCCTAATAACTGAAAATGAAGCACTTCTAATTTTTACCTATGGAAAAATAAACACCCAACAGGCTGCAACAACATGTGCGGATGGCCATGCTGCAGTCAGGGAACAAGCGTTTACTAAACTGTAGTTTTGTTGGACTTGCAGAACACTGAAGAAAACACAGTATAACATGCAGCTGGTGAGCATTTTCCCGGTCATCATTCCAGGAATGAGGCACTGCATTATTATTTCAACATCTGGGAAAACAGAGAAATGACACGGGAGCTGTGTCAGCTGGTAATTGTGCCTCCAAGCTTTTAACCGTGAGGAGTAACTAGAACGTGCTTTGCAGCAAGAGAACTAAGGGAAGAATCCAAGTTAGCCCAGTCCAAAAGTCTGCTGCTTTGCTCTGGGTATCGTGCTTTCTGCCTGAGGATGCCACAAGTAGTACAGGAAGCATAAAACCCCCAAAAGTTTAAGAACTGTCACCTTGTTCGAGACATCACAAAATGTTGCATGTAGAAATAGCAACATGAGAAAAAAACAGCCCTATTTATTTATTACTCAATGCTTTAGTAAGACTTTAAAAGCACTGATAGCCAGGTATTCACTGTGTCCATTCACAAGAAAAAACAAAGTAGCTGAAAATTACACACATGGGTGGCAAAGGACTGAAAATCCCAAAATATCAAAGAACAGCCCCATGTAATCCTGATTCTGTTCTTTGTAAGCAACTCAATCACGGCTCAAAAGCCCTCTGCCTGACGCACTACACATTCAAGTATTGTACTGAATGGCTTCGGTCTAATTTCTTTAACTCTGACGTTATCAATGAACTCAGAGAACCAGCAGCTTTAACCAGACCCTGCTACCTCACAAACAGGTTGGGGTTTGAAAGTGTAGCTCTGCAGCAGCATGAGCTGCTGCTGCTGCCTTGCACTAAGCTGTGTCCAGTGCTGAGCTCAGGTGTGTGATGAGGTGCTCAGGGACTGGATCTGGCAAGAGCGAGGGGTTTGGGTTGGTTTTGTTTTCTTTTTTCTAGTGTTCAGCAAGTTCTTCAGTCATCTGACTAATAATCCATAGGTCTATGACCATCTCCCTCTTAGATTTGTTTAGTCTACTATGGAACAGTCATGATAGCTTAATAAAAGAAAAATCCACCTTTAAAAAAGGTCTTGTAAAACTTCATATGAGATACAAAAATATGGAAAACAAAATATCTGAAATCTGTTCTTAGTGCTATTCCGTTTCACATCTTTTCCAGCTAAGGAGAAAAGGAGTATCTACATAAATGGCAGTGATGATTCTTCTGAGAGAAAAAAAATTATTTGAGGTGACTGGGAATTGCTGCAACTGCTATTGTTGTGATCTGGAAAGTTTCAGTGGGAACAAAACCTGAGTGCACAGAAGGAAAGAGCAAAGAGCAGTCAGGACAGGACATGCAGCCTGTTTCTGTGCTCACCCCCACGCACGGCCATCTGAGAAAATGACAGGCAGCACAGGCTCTGCGGGCTGCAGCCGTGACCGCTCAAGCACCCCTACGTCGGCAGCACGCCAGCCCCCCCTCCCTGGCCCTAGCTCTGCGTTTCTCCTCCCTCGCTCCAACAGCGGCACTTTTCGGGGAACGTGGTGAACCGGGTCAGGGAGCTGAACTGGCAAATACCAACTGAACACCACCGGGGTTCTGCGGCCAGGGCTGCCCCCCGCCCAAAACACAGGGCCAGCACCAGCAAGACCAACAAGAACCTGCACTGGGGCACGAGGTGACCCAGGCAACTGCAGTCCAAGGGAAAAGATGGCAACGCTCTTGAGTTGGGTTGGAGTGTTAAGGACCGGCAGCTTCAGACACTCCCGTTTCGGGCTGGCTCAGGACAACGCTGGTCGGCTCAGGACAGCAATTTCCAAGTTGTCTTTTTGTCCACAGAAGTTGGCAAAATAATCAGTCCTGGTCAGCTCAGCTACAGTCTGTTAAGACAGAAAGCAGAAGGAGGGTAGGAAAGAAGGAGGAGGGCAGGAAAGAAGACAACAGCAGCGCAGACCACATGAGTGAGAGTAGTTGTCTCTCGTTTCAGGCGCTGTTCAGGGCTCATGAGAAGCCATGAAAACAGTCTAGTTGGTCCAGTCCCTCGGAATCTGGGCAAGGAAAGCCCTTGGTATTGCTGGAAACTGCTGGGGTCTCAAAGGGAGAGCAGTGTAAGTATCACTCTGTCCTGCTCCCTCTCCCTCTGATGCTGGTATCGAAATAACAGAACCACACACAACTTGCATGACACATGTCCTTAATAAAGCCAGAGCCCTCCTTGTCTTACCATCAGACCTCACCCAGAGGTCTGCTTCACAGCACGTGTCACTCAGAACACACTTGATGCAGCTTTGCCTGCCCTGGAAGAAAATCATCTCCTCTTTCTAAGGCGTTCTCAACTTACTGGTTATTGTTTTAAAAAGCATTCATTCTCAGACTCAGTCAGTAGAAGAGACTCACTGGCGTGATTACCTCTGGGGCACTCATTGTTAAAAATAAACAGCTATTTTTAACCTCTGAGACTAACCATTCAGTCCATTAGTACCGCTTCTGAATGCCCTTCCTTTACATTTCATGTCATGCAAAACAGTTTTCTGTGACCTTATGAAAATACACACACTAACTGAAAAGATACTGGAGAATGATTGTATAAAGACTGTTTTGCTTTTGTGAAGTGTGAGGAAAACCAGATCTTACCTGGGAGCCCCTTGTTCATACGTGTAAGAACTGAATGCCAAAAAGTCTCGCCATCTCACGCGTTCCCTCAATCCAATCCAGTTTGTCTGACAACTGCAGATCCCCACGGACCCAGCCAACAGAATGATCAACCGTTTTCCATGTGTGAAAGGCAACGCCTCGTTATAAACCATCAGGACAGTGTTGCTCTTCTACTAGTAACAACGTGGTTTTATGACAGCTTGTTACAAACCAGCAAACAAAACTCCCCCCAGGACATTCTCACATGGCTCTTTCAAAAACGTGGCACACACAAACAAACACTTATGTATTCTAAAGAGAGACACAGACTGTGCTACAGCAAACTGCTGTTAAGGCCTATCTCAATGACACACTTTGTACTGTTTTCCCCACTCCCCCAAAGGACTACTGAAACAGAAACTCCAGTTGCTCTTCCCCTGTTTACAGGGTTTTTAACTGAGTGGACTTTGGTGGAACAAACCCCTTCAATATTAACAATCCAAACAACTGTTAATATAAAACCTTCTGTATTAACAACACCTATCTCAGCTGCACTTAGATTTATAATTTCAGCGCTAAACCAAGTTTCCACCTAGTTGCAAAGTATTTAACTTGAACAGAAATCATCTGTATGTCATGAATGACGCTCAGATCAGCACTCAGCTTTATGAGCTGTTCACACCACACAACACCAAATCACTCCAGCGAAGAGTGAAGCCCAGTGTGATACGTGTCATATAAAGGCTGTTTTTAAGCCGCTGTAGTTACTGCCTTAACATCTCGCACACGGTTTTGTTCTCCTTTGGAGCCTAGCTTTGTTGGCATGCACCGTGAAGTAAAACAGAAACCTGGCAGTTCATTAAAAGTCTTTCTGATGAACAGTACATACAAAATAAATACCTTCCAGAACTTCAACATGGTCCATCTATTCAGACACGTTGGAACTGGGACTGAGCATTTGCTTTGGTTTTGTGTACTTTAAACAGAAACATACAGAGAGATGAAATATTGAGGGTACAAGTACACAACAGAGCACAGCACAACAGCAGAGTAAATAAGCTCATGTTGCTGCATACAGACTGTTCCAGCACCTGAGCTAAACTGATTATTTCTCCCTACGCTGACTTTAGCTCACACCTATTCCCATGTTAAGGATCTGGCCTTAAAAGGAACAAACAAACTGGATCAATAGCTCCACCCGTAGACATCTGCCTTATTATCAAACGAATCAGACAGCACTCGGAGAGTAAATAAAGGAAAACGGTGATGAAGAACATGAAAGCCCACGTTTTCAAAAGGGTAATTCATTAGATGCACCTAGAAAAACACAGAGGCTGCGTTAACCTGCGTCATGTCTTTCATCGTCAGAGAAATCCCTACTTTTTAAAAACTGTGACAACTCAATTTATTAACTTCGTATTAGGATTCTTTGCTAAAAAAGGTAAACGTACATACGTAGAAGTCCCGAACTATTTACAAGTCAGGAAAGAATATCCCTCATCAGTTGAAAAGAATACGCTGAATTAAGTAAATCACAAAGGTCAGGTCTGAATTTGGTCAGAACAGGACTTCTAAGGACTGAACCATCTGAATATTAAATGTAAGGTCTTAAACAGCAAAGCAATGAGTAAGTCTGACAGCTTAAAGGAAGTTCAAGTAGTTAATTTCGTAAAAGTACCACACTTGACAAGTTGTGAAATCGGGTAAGTTGTTCTCAAAACCCAGAAAGGAGTGAAAAGGAACATCATCACGTAACATGACTGAAAGGTAAGGGCTTCAGTATTTTACATCCCAGCGACACGCAACATCCAGTCTGTCCCAGTGGTAGAATGCTCTGTTTGAAAAGGTGTACAAACAGAGAAGAGACAGTTATAGAAGTTCGAAGAAATGTTCAACAATATCTACAATCATTAAAAAAACCCCAGCCAGTCAAATACATTAACCTTTTAAAACTTTACCTCATTTCTCATCGTTCTCCAAACATTTAAGATAATTCACCCAACAATATTGATTTCACTCATTGTATCTGACCCAAATTCATCCAGCTCAACTGCAAATCGATTCTTTTCATCTAAAGACATTAAAAGAGAACAGATTTAGGCAAGTTACAGGACAGTCAAGACCAGATCAAGCTATTCCTCTTCCAATCTGAGCTCTCTAGAAAAATAAGAATTCATAAAGACTGTCACCGATTGCACAAGATTGTGTATTTACCAGTCTTCCACACGATCTCGAAATAACACTCCCCAGGTTTTCCTGCTCTTGCACACCCAAGATAACACTTCCTTCGTTTGCATTGAAATGGTGTCCATGGCAATATATTTTCCATAGCAAATATATTGGTTAAGCAATGCCCAATGTTACTTGAAAGCTACCTGCACGCACATGAGTGCACAACGTAAAAAAAAAAGTTATTTCTGCCCTGAAGGATTTCTAACTCAAGGCTTTACTTGTAAAGTGAGTTCTGGATAGCCCAGACGGAAAGCAAGCTCACACTTAGGGCACGACATTTTTGAGAGGAGCTCCTCAGTGTCAACACTTCCTTATCTTCCTCCTGCAGCTCAGGCAGAAAAGAATACTGACCTTACAAGAACACGAGTTCTTAGAAACATTTTAAGCGTTACACATTCCACTTCTGGGTGTGCATCTACCACCTGCCACAAGAACACCGGTCCTATGAATACCAGGGCTGTGGAGATCACACCTACATCCTGCAGGCCCACTCTAATTTTATGTCCCAAGATGTTAAGGGCTACAACCCTGGTTCCCTTCGCTAGAACTGAACCCACGTTGTGTGGGACTTCACAACTGCAGGGAAGGAAGCCCAGCTGTGAAACACACAGGGACATCGCCGTTAAGAACCGTGCAGCTCCCAGAGAAGTGACCTTTCTTCTTTGAGGAACTCTTCATCTGCACCCCAATTCCAGCACCTTGAACAACGGCTTCTGTCACAAAGGCGGGTACTATGGAGAGCTTTGCTGATGGAACTAAACGCATCAACTGCAGTGCAGACACAGCTGTCCTGCAAGGCACGAGCTGCGACTCAGCCTTTGAGGACAAAAGCAGAGACACATTAGTTACCTGTCCCAAACAGAAGAGATTGCTCAGCCGTACTTCTACAGCAGAGCAGTAAAACTTGGTGGTCATTGGAGGGCTAAGAAACTTTTGACTGCAACACTTACCATTTCTCTTACCAAAGAAAAGGCAAGTCTTGAAGTGTGAGGGGTCACAAGTTTTTCCGAACAGCCTTCAATACCTCTGAAGACTGTACCAGAGGCACTACTGTTGCAACCAGTGCATCATCTCCATTTGAGCCATCAGGGGAAGGTAATAACAAGGTTCATGCAGTCAGTTATTATTGCTGAAGAACAAATTGGAGACCTTTGTGCTGGAGAAATTTGTGACCTTTGATGCCAATTCGTATTTAAACTTCCACGTGTTCCTGTTTTCATATATTAAGCATTTAAAGATTCATCAATGTCCAGTTGACAGCAACTTTCAACTGAAGATGCGAGTTCGTTCTCATGGTTTTCTGTCCTTGGGAGATGTCTACAAGTCAGACCTTTTCTGAACAGGTCACAGGTATCAAAAGCACGAAAAAATTCTGAAGGCATCAAAAGAGTGCACAGATGTTCAAACCTCAAGGAAGGAGTGTGTGAACACAGCTCTTCTGAAACACCGTGTTCTCCTGGCCAGGTGCGAAGACGGGAGTTGGAGAATCCACAAAAGACTCAATATGAGTTATATCAGGAAACTCCTTTTATTGTACAGATGCACTTTCTTATATAGCATAATTTTCCAAAGTCATCATGACTTGCAGTTTTTCATAAACTCCAATTGTGCTATACACACATCAGTCATCTGCTTCTACCTATCACTTTACTATTAATACTAATGCGTTCTGCCTCATACGGATGTTAGCTTCTAATTCTTCTATTCTGACCCTCAAGGTCGAAGCGTCCTTGAGGCCTACTATATTAGTTTAGACAAACTGTTCAACAGAGTTTTCCCTGTGCAGGCCCTCTAGCATTCCATGCCTGTTTTCAGCGAGCTACGCTCCCACAATTCCCCCTTTTTCGTTTTGCACAAATAAAACTCTGTGAACGAGACTCGATATGCCTTTCTGCAGCAAATTCCATACAAAGCCTAACCCTAGCAATAGCAATATAATTATAATAAGCCATCGTATGCTTTCTTTGATTAAGCCTAGTAACCAAGGGGAGAGATTTCCAAAGATGTTTGCAGCCATAAGTCGAACAAATTTGTATCCTTCTGAATCTTTTGGCTGTGCTCCTTCAGCCACCGCAACTGCTGATGAATCAATTCTCCATGATCGCTCAGGTTGAAGCAACACATCCCTTGGACATCTTCACACCCATGACCTTGTGCTAGAAGCAAGAAATCAATAGCTGCACGGTTCTGCAAGACCGCACGTCTTAAGCTATTTTGATCTAATAGCATCTGTTCTAGGATTTGTGTAGTTATATTAGACTGCTTTTCTGACCAGCAAGCTAATTTCTCTATTTGCTTGAGTGCTTGTGCTGCAGCTACGCCGGGCGCGAAAAATGATGCAAGCACTCGAGCAGTGGCAGACCACAATTCCACATTATCATCACACATCTCCGTCAGGCCGGCTGCGGCCCGTCGCCTTCGCTTTTGGGACAGGAACGAGATATTCAAGATATTCAACCACTGCCTATGACTTGGAGCTAATGCGCGGTCGCCGCAAATCAAGAACATATTGGGCGGTAGCTCTTTTGTTGTCCCATTGCTCCCCCTTTTTTTTTTTTTTTTTTTTTTTTTTTTGTGAAAAGCAGCAAAGTGCGGTTAACAAAATATCTTCTATATAATGATGACAATAACACTGCGTCTCACTCACTCACACATTCAAATATTGATAACCAGTTTCTACGCTATCACACAAGGAGCTCCTTTACACCATTCACACAAGAGACACAAGAAGACACCTGCAAACATGATTACTACAATACCAACCACAACACCAAGCAGACTAACCCCATTCACGTAGTTAAATATCAGTGCAAGTGGTGAAAATACATGTTGACATCAATGCCAATCGGTGCACAGTGTGAACATTTAGCAAATTACAGAACCAGACCAGCAAGAATACCTTTTTCCGTAGATGGACCGTGTCTGCCCCTGCAGCGAGCCAGATGAGTCAGGGAGCCCCTCCGAGAAAAGGTCCCGGGGCGCGCCTAGGGAGTCCCGGTCCTCATTGGCTCCTGCAGCCGGACAGAGATTGTCGCCTCTGGGTTGTCAACTGAATCTGAGAAAACTCAATAACAACTATGTGTTATCAAGCAGGTATTCTCCATTCTCCATTGCACTTCAAGAAATCTGTCAAAGGCTTTTATATCTTTTATGCAGATCCCCCTTTTTTGTATTTTTTTTTTTAATTAGATTATCTTTACAAGGAACTTGAGAGCTCTTTCATAATGAATACTGCTTTTCAAATTACACAACTTTATAGGCAACTTGTAAATGAATCCTGAATTTCTTTACCTGCTTTAGATAAAATGTCTCATATTTTACAGCCAGCTAACATCATGGATAAAAATAGCATTATGAAGCTTTCTTTTTGACCAGACACATACAGATCATAAGACAGTTTAAAAAATAGTTTTAAACTAAGGACCTGCTTTGACCCTATTGCAATGACTGAAAAATTAAGCACTTTTTAAACCTGCCTGGCAAGCACAAACCTACAGTGCGATTAGAATTTGGTACGCCGTGTAACTGCGGAAGTTTGATTTACAGAGGGACTGAAATGAGTTTACCTTGGCTGATAAAGTGACCCATTGTCCTGCAATTGAAACATCTCTTTTGCTTGCCTCCCTCCTTTCTATCTATGAGGGGCTGAACCGCACTGTATACAGCAGCAGCAAGTAAGGACGCGGTACCATTGGTGCGTTCTATAACTTCAAGCATATCAGCTACTTGTGCATCTCTGGGTAGGGTACTTAAAGCTTTTTTTGTTGTATCATTAGCATTCTCAAAGGCAAACACTTTAAAAACCTTTTCCTTCATTCCCTCATCCAAATCTGGATGACTTCTAATAACCTGATCTAAACGATCAATAAAAGAAGGAAAACTTTCTTGTGGACCCTGCTGAATGTTGGCAAAGGAACATATCTTTCCTGGTTCCCTGACTGAAATCATTGCTTGGTAAGCTAACTGCTGTGACAATTGTAATACCTCTCCTACAAAACCTTGTTGTAAAGCCACGCTCGCAAAAGGACTTTGGCCTGTTAGCATTTGTGCTTGTACCCCATACAATGGATCCCCTTGCTGCCTTGGTCGTGCAGCCTCCTAGTCACAGAGTTGTTGCCAGGCCTTGGAGAACATAAGCTGTTGAGAAGGGGACAAAAGAATTAGCAATCTGTTGTGAATCAAGTGGTAACAAAACATCTGCTGTAAAAATAGATTGTAATAATTGTTGAGTATAACTAGATTGAAGCCCATATTGTGATACTGCTAAACGTGCTTTTTCAAGGATTTTCCAATCAAACGGTTCCCATTTTCTACCTCCTGCCTGATCTGTAACGATAGGAAAGGCAGAAGGAAGAAAATTTCCTTCAATTAGGGCATCACGAATTACTCCTTTCCATCTTCGTCCTGCTTCTTGTTCACTTAATGGCGTATTTGACAATGAAGTAGTTGGCACAGGCATTTGCGACAAAGGCACTGGTAGTGATGACGGTACAGCAAAAGGATTATGAGTCGCAGCGTTTTCTGGATTCTTCTTGTTGCTGTCCGCTGCTGTATTGAGTGCCGATAGTTTGTTTATGAGTTGCTGTAGGACTTCATCAAGCAGCTCCTTTTTCTGCTTTTGTTTCGACATGATCCCCGGAGAAAGAGAGTCTTCCTGTAGGCAGGCCGTTGTGACGGTGGGATAAGGGCGGGATTCTGGGCGGGTCGTTGTGATGTCGGGATAAGGGCGGGATTCTAGGTGGGTCACTGTGACGTTGCGATAAGGGCGGGATTCTGGGAGGGTCGTTGTGACGTCGTGATAAGGGTGGGATGTTGGGCGGGTTGCTGTGTCTTCAGGATAGGGGTGGGATTTGGGTGGGTCTGCTGGTTCACGTGCTTCCCCCTTTTCTTTGCCCAAGCCCCCTTGTAGTTTTTCCGCGTTCTCTTCCGAGTCCCTTCTTACTGCGATTGCGTCGCTGCCATTATGGCGCACCTCCTCCTCCGAGGGTGCGGTCCCCGCGGAGGCCCCACCAGCCCCCGAACTCGCGGTCTGCGTCTGATTAGCAGGGGTCAAGGGAGGTGGAACAGGAACAGAAATTCGCGTAGAAAAAATAGAAGTAGTAGTTGTTGGTGAAGAATCGCCAGAGGAGGGGGTAAAGGCAGCAAAGGCAGAAGCTGCAGCAGCTCTTTCAGCTTTCATACTACGTAACATCTCCATAAGCAATTTCCATAACGTGGCGTACTTGCCTGCTTCTTTTGCTCTCGCTCCCCCCGAGCTTATATCTTCCCATAACTCTTTACCTATGGCCTCCCACATAGCGAGTTCAAAAGCAACTCCCACAGAAGGGATTAAACTTCTATTCCATGCCCATAATAACAGCACTTTAAAGAGCCGAGGATTCAGTCCTCTCACTGAGAGTATGTGTTGGAGCAGATTTAGGACAGCCTCCTGGTGCTTGTCCAACCCCATCTGTCTCCCCAACCGCTCACCTGATCAGGGTGAGATTCCGTAATCGTTTCATGACGAGGTGCGCACCTTCTTTTTCTCTCCTCCTTCCTGGCAACTATGTGAGTCACCGCTTAGCGACTGGGCAGATTGCTGTTACTCTTTTATTTTTCTTTCCTTTTCTTTTTTTTTTTTTAATTACTCCACCCGGGCAGCGGATCTCTTTCGGTCGGCCTTCCACCCTCTTCCTCTCCAAGTCTTGCAACTTTGTTCTGAGGAATCTGAGGGTCCCTGTTCGGGCACCACTTGCGGGAGCTGCGTGAGGACACTGACACGATCAATGTGATCTAACAAGTGAACCTTAATTTCCGTGTTTCCAGTGCAATTTATAACCCTCGACCACACCCAATAAATACTGATTGGCTTCATCGCAAATAACGGCCCATAGTCCAACCTGATTGGCCACAGTGCGAGTCATGTTCAAGCCACGTTCAAAAATGTTCACACCCATCTTCTTCAAGAAATTAAAACTGCGTCATTAATGGCGGCTGTCTCTACTTCTGCACCTGCAAGATGTTCATGCCCCCTGCACCAGAAGTTGTTTACGCTTTCAGCAGTTCCAGTACGTCCCAGCTCAGATTCTCTAAAAGGGCTGGATTGTTCACATGTCCCTTATTTCATAAATGTCCTCCCAAAAAAGCCCAACATCCAGAGGCAATGCCCAACATCCAGAGGCAATACCCAACATCTAGAGGTAAAGCCTAACATCTGGATGTAAATCAAATATCTAGAGGTAAAGCCCAACATCTAGAGGTAAAGCCCAACATCTAGAGGTAAAGCCCAACATCTAGAGGTAAAGCCCAACATCTGGATGTAAAGCCCAACATCTGGATGTAAAGCCCAACTTCTAAAGGTAAAGACCAACATCTAGAGGAAAAGCCAAATATCTAGAGGTAAAGCCAAAGTGATGTAAAGCCAAAATCTAGAGGTAAAGCCCAATATCTGGCCTTAAAGCACAAAATCTAGAGGTAAAGCACAACGTTTAGAGGTAAAGCCCAAGCTATGTAAAACCCAACTTCTAGAGGTAAAGCCCCACATCTAGGGGTAAAGACCAAAATCCGGATGTAAAGCAAACATCTAGAGGTAAAGTCGAACATCTAAATGTGAAGCCAAACATATAGACTTAAAGCCCAAGCGATGTAAAGCACAACATTTAGAGGTAAAGCCAAAGCGACGTAAATCCTATCATCTAGAGGTAAATTCAACATCTAGAGGTAAAGCCCAACACACAGAGGTAAACTCCAACATCTGGATGTAAAGCCCAACTTCTAGAGGTAAAGCCCAACATGTAGAGATAAAGCAAAACATCTAGAGGTAAAGCTCAAGATGCAGAAGTAAAGCCAAACACCTAGAGATAAAGCCCAAGCCATGTAAAGCCCAACATCTAGAGGTAAAGCCCAATTTCTAGAGTTAAAGTCCAACATCTAGAGGTAAAGCCCAACATCTAGAAGTAAAGCCCAACATCTAGAGGTAAAGCCCAAAATCTAGAGGTAAAGCCCAACTTCTAGAGGTAAAGCCCAACTTCTAGAGGTAAAGCCCAACATCTAGTCTTAAAGCCCAATGTCTACAGGTAAGGTCCAACTTACAGAGTTAAAGCCCAACATCTAGAGGTAAAGTCCAACATCTACAGGTAAAGACCAAAATCTAGATCTAAAGCCCAATTTCTAGATCTAAAGCCAAAAATCTAGAGGTAAAGCCCAATATCTGGAGGTAAAGCCCAACGTCTAGAGGTAAAGCCCAACGTCTAGAGGTAAAGCCCAACGTCTAGAGGTAAAGCCCAACGTCTACAGGACAAGCCAAAAATCTAGATTTAAAACCCAAAATCTGGAGGTAAAGACCAGAATCTAGAGCTAAAGCCTAAAATCTAGATGTAAAGCCCAATTTCTAGATCTGAGGACAAACATCTAGAGGTGAAGCCAAACATCTAGAGGTAAAGCCCAACATCTAGAGGTAAAGACCAAAGTTTAGATGTAAAGCCCAAAAATCTAGAGGTAAAGCCCAAAATCTAGAGGTAAAACCCAACATCTAGAGGAAAAGCCTAAAATCTATATGTAAAGCCCAACTTCTAGATCTAAAGCCAAACATCTAGTGGTAAACCCAACTTCTAGAGGTAAAGCCTAACATCTAGAGGTGAATTCCAAAATCTAGACTTAAGGCCCGATATCTAGAGGTAAAGCCAAACATCTAGATATAAAACCCAGCATCTAGAGGTAAAGCCAAGAATCTAGAGGTAAAGCAAAACACCTAGATGTGAAATTCAAAATCTAGAGGTAAAGACCAACATCTAGAGGTAAAGACAAAACTCTAGTTTTAAATCGAAAAATCTAAAAATATAGCCCAACATCTAGCGGTAAAGCCGGTAATCTAGATTTGAAGCCCAACATCTAGAGGTAAAGCCCAACATCTAGAGGTAAAGCCCAACGTCTAGAGCTGAAGCCCAACGTCTAGAGCTGAAGCCCAACATGTGGAGGTAAAGTCAAATATACAGAGGTAAAGCCTAACATCTAGAGGTGAATTTCAAAATCTAGAGTTAAAGCCCGACATCTACAGTTAAAGCCAAACATCTAGCTGTAAAACGCACATCTAGTGGTAAAGCCTCATATCTAGAGTAAAGCCTAACATCTAGAGGTGAATTCCAAAATGTAGAGATAAAGACCAAAAACTAGAGGTAAAGCCAAACATCTAGAGGTAAAGCTTACCATTTAGAGGTGAATTCCAAAATCTAGAGTTAAAGCCCAACATCTAGAATTATAGCCAAAGATCTAGATGTAAACCCTACCATCTAGAGGTAAAGCCCAAGATCTAGAGGTTAAAAGCCAACATCTAGAGGTAAAGCCCAATGTCTGGAGGTAAAGCCCAGCTTCTAGAGGCAAGGCCAAAAATCCAGATTTAAACCCAAAATCTAGAGCTAAAGCCCAACATCTAGAGGTAAATCCCAAAACCTAGATGAAAAGCCCAATTTCTAGATCTGAAGCCAAACATCTAGAGGTAAAGCCAAACATCTAGAGGTAAAGCCTAACATCTAGAGGTAAAGCCTAACATCTAGAGGTGAATTCCAAAATCTAGTGTTAAAGCCCGATATCTACAGAAGAAGCAATACATCTAGATGTAAAGCCCACCTTCTAGAGCTAAAGCCAAAAATCTAGATTTGAAATCCAAAATCTAGAGGTAAAGCCCCAAATCTAGAGGTAAATCCCAAAACCTGGATGTAAAGCCCAACTTCTAGACCTAAAGCCCAACATCTAGATGTAAAGCCCAACATCTGGAGGTAAAGCCTAACATCTAGAGATTAATTCCAAAATCTAGTGTTAAAGCCCGACATCTACAGTTAAAGCCAAGAATCTAGAGGTAAAGCAAAACACCTAGATGTGAATTTCAAAATCTAGAGGTAAAAACCAACATCTAGAGGTAAAGACAAAACTCTAGTTTTAAATTGAAAAATCGAAAAATATAGCCCAACATATAGAGGTAAAGCCGGTAATCTAGATTTGAAGCCCAACATCTAGAGGTAAAGCCCAACGTCTAGAGGTAAAGCCCAAAGTCTAGAGGTAAAGCCCAACATCTAGAGGTAAAGCCCAACATCTAGAGGTAAAGCCCAACATCTAGAGGTAAAGCCCAACATCTAGAGGTAAAGCCCAACGTCTAGAGCTGAAGCCCAACATGTGGAGGTAAAGTCAAATATATAGAGGTAAAGCCTAACATCTAGAGGTGAATTTCAAAATCTAGAGTTAAAGCCTGACATCTACAGTTAAAGCCAAACATCTAACTGTAAAACGCACATCTAGTGGTAAAGCCTCATATCTAGAGTAAAGCCTAACATCTAGAGGTGAATTCCAAAATGTACAGATAAAGACCAAAAACTAGAGGTAAAGCCAAACATCTAGAGGTAAAGCTTACCATCTAGAGGTGAATACCAAAATCTAGAGTTAAAGCCCGACATCAAGAATTAAAGCCCAACATCTAGAGGTAAAGCCCAACATCTAGAGGTAAAGCCCAACATCTAGAGGTAAAGCCCAACATCTAGAAGTAAAGCCCAACATCTAGAGGTAAAGCCCAACATCTAGAGGTAAAGCTTACCATCTAGAGGTGAATTCCAAAATCTAGAGTTAAAGCCCGACATCTAGAATTATAGCCAAAGATCTAGATGTAAACCCTACCATCTAGAGGTAAAGCCCAAGATCTAGAGGTTAAAAGCCAACATCTAGAGGTAAAGCCCAGCTTCTAGAGGCAAGGCCAAAAATCCAGATTTAAAACCCAAAATCTAGAGCTAAAGCCCAACATCTAGAGGTAAAGCCCAAAATCTAGATGAAAAGCCCAATTTCTAGATCTGAAGCCAAACATCTAGAGGTAAAGCCTAACATCTAGAGGTAAAGCCTAACATCTAGAGGTAAAGCCTAACATCTAGAGGTGAATTTCAAAATCTAGAGTTAAAGCCTGACATCTACAGTTAAAGCCAAACATCTAGCTGTAAAACGCACATCTAGTGGTAAAGCCTCATATCTAGAGTAAAGCCTAACATCTAGAGGTGAATTCCAAAATGTACAGATAAAGACCAAAAACTAGAGGTAAAGCCAAACATCTAGAGGTAAAGCTTACCATCTAGAGGTGAATTCCAAAATCTAGAGTTAAAGCCCGACATCTAGATGTAAAACCCAACATCTAGAGGTAAAGCCCAATATCTAGAGGTAAAGCCGAACATCTAGAGGTAAAGCCCAACATCTAGAGGTAAAGCCCAACATCTAGAGGTAAAGCTTACCATCTAGAGGTGAATTCCAAAATCTAGAGTTAAAGCCCGACATCTAGAATTATAGCCAAAGATCTAGATGTAAACCCTACCATCTAGAGGTAAAGCCCAAGATCTAGAGGTTAAAAGCCAACATCTAGAGGTAAAGCCCAATGTCTGGAGGTAAAGCCCAGCTTCTAGAGGCAAGGCCAAAAATCCAGATTTAAAACCCAAAATCTAGAGCTAAAGCCCAACATCTAGAGGTAAATCCCAAAATCTAGATGAAAAGCCCAATTTCTAGATCTGAAGCCAAACATCTAGAGGTAAAGCCTAACATCTAGAGGTAAAGCCTAACATCTAGAGGTAAAGCCTAACATCTAGAGGTGAATTCCAAAATCTAGTGTTAAAGCCCGATATCTACAGAAGAAGCAATACAGCTAGATGTAAAGCCCACTTTCTAGAGGTAAAGTCAAAAATCTAGATTTGAAATCCAAAATCTAGAGGTAAAGCCCCAAATCTAGAGGTAAATCCCAAAACCTGGATGTAAAGCCCAACTTCTAGACCTAAAGCCCAACATCTAGATGTAAAGCCCAACATCTGGAGGTAAAGCCTAACATCTAGAGATTAATTCCAAAATCCAGAGTTAAAGCCCAACATCTAGTCGTAAAGCCCAATATCTACATGTAAAGTCCAACTTATAGAGGTAAAGTCAAACATCTAGAGGAAAACCCAAAATCTAGAGGTAAAGCCCAACATCTAGACCTAAAGCCCAAATTCTAGAGGTAAAGCCTAATATCTAGAGGTGAATTCCAAAATCTAGTGTTAAAGCCCGACATCTACAGTTAAAGCCAAGCATCTAGAGGTAAAGCAAAACACCTAGATGTGAATTTCAAAATCTAGAGGTAAAGACCAACATCTAGAGGTAAAGCCCAAAATCTAGAGGTAAAGCCTAATATCTAGAGGTGAATTTCAAAATCTAGAGTTAAAGCCCGACATCTACAGTTAAAGCCAAACATCTAGCTGTAAAACGCACATCTAGTGGTAAAGCCTCATATCTAGAGTAAAGCCTAACATCTAGAGGTTAATTTCAAAATCCAGAGTTAAAGCCCAACATCTAGTCGTAAAGCCCAATATCTACATGTAAAGCCCAACTTATAGAGGTAAAGTCAAACATCTAGAGGTAAACTCCAAAATCTAGAGGTAAAGCCCAACATCTAGACCTAAAGCCCAACATCTAGAGGTAAAGCCCAACTTCTAGAGGTAAAGCCTAATATCTAGAGGTGAATTCCAAAATCTACTGTTAAAGCCCGACATCTACAGTTAAAGCCAAGAATCTAGAGGTAAAGCAAAACACCTAGATGTGAATTTCAAAATCTAGAGGTAAAGACCAACATCTAGAGGTAAAGACAAAACTCTAGTTTTAAATCGAAAAATCGAAAAATATAGCCCAACATATAGAGGTAAAGCCGGTAATCTAGATTTGAAGCCCAACATCTAGAGGTAAAGCCCAAAGTCTAGAGGTAAAGCCCAACATCTAGAGGTAAAGCCCAACGTCTAGAGCTGAAGCCCAACGTCTAGAGCTGAAGCCCAACATGTGGAGGTAAAGTCAAATATATAGAGGTAAAGCCTAACATCTAGAGGTGAATTTCAAAATCTAGAGTTAAAGCCTGACATCTACAGTTAAAGCCAAACATCTAGCTGTAAAACGCACATCTAGTGGTAAAGCCTCATATCTAGAGTAAAGCCTAACATCTAGAGGTGAATTCCAAAATGTACAGATAAAGACCAAAAACTAGAGGTAAAGCCAAACATCTAGAGGTAAAGCTTACCATCTAGAGGTGAATTTCAAAATCTAGAGTTAAAGCCCGACATCTAGATGTAAAACCCAACATCTAGAGGTAAAGCCCAATATCTAGAGGTAAAGCCGAACATCTAGAGGTAAAGCCCAACATCTAGAGGTAAAGCCCAACATCTAGAGGTAAAGCCCAACATCTAGAGGTAAAGCTTACCATCTAGAGGTGAATTCCAAAATCTAGAGTTAAAGCCCGACATCTAGAATTATAGCCAAAGATCTAGATGTAAACCCTACCATCTAGAGGTAAAGCCCAAGATCTAGAGGTTAAAAGCCAACATCTAGAGGTAAAGCCCAATGTCTGGAGGTAAAGCCCAGCTTCTAGAGGCAAGGCCAAAAATCCAGATTTAAAACCCAAAATCTAGAGCTAAAGCCCAACATCTAGAGGTAAATCCCAAAATCTAGATGAAAAGCCCAATTTCTAGATCTGAAGCCAAACATCTAGAGGTAAAGCCTAACATCTAGAGGTAAAGCCTAACATCTAGAGGTAAAGCCTAACATCTAGAGGTGAATTCCAAAATCTAGTGTTAAAGCCCGATATCTACAGAAGAAGCAATACATCTAGATGTAAAGCCCACTTTCTAGAGGTAAAGCCAAAAATCTAGATTTGAAATCCAAAATCTAGAGGTAAAGCCCCAAATCTAGAGGTAAATCCCAAAACCTGGATGTAAAGCCCAACTTCTAGACCTAAAGCCCAACATCTAGATGTAAAGCCCAACATCTGGAGGTAAAGCCTAACATCTAGAGATTAATTCCAAAATCCAGAGTTAAAGCCCAACATCTAGTCGTAAAGCCCAATATCTACATGTAAAGTCCAACTTATAGAGGTAAAGTCAAACATCTAGAGGTAACCCCCAAAATCTAGAGGTAAAGCCCAACATCTAGAGGTAAAGCCCAAATTCTAGAGGTAAAGCCTAATATCTAGAGGTGAATTCCAAAATCTAGTGTTAAAGCCCGACATCTACAGTTAAAGCCAAGCATCTAGAGGTAAAGCAAAACACCTAGATGTGAATTTCAAAATCTAGAGCTAAAGCCCAACATCTAGAGGTAAATCCCAAAACCTAGATGAAAAGCCCAATTTCTAGATCTGAAGCCAAACATCTAGAGGTAAAGCCAAACATCTAGAGGTAAAGCCTAACATCTAGAGGTAAAGCCTAACATCTAGAGGTGAATTCCAAAATCTAGTGTTAAAGCCCGATATCTACAGAAGAAGCAATACATCTAGATGTAAAGCCCACCTTCTAGAGCTAAAGCCAAAAATCTAGATTTGAAATCCAAAATCTAGAGGTAAAGCCCCAAATCTAGAGGTAAATCCCAAAACCTGGATGTAAAGCCCAACTTCTAGACCTAAAGCCCAACATCTAGATGTAAAGCCCAACATCTGGAGGTAAAGCCTAACATCTAGAGATTAATTCCAAAATCTAGTGTTAAAGCCCGACATCTACAGTTAAAGCCAAGAATCTAGAGGTAAAGCAAAACACCTAGATGTGAATTTCAAAATCTAGAGGTAAAAACCAACATCTAGAGGTAAAGACAAAACTCTAGTTTTAAATTGAAAAATCGAAAAATATAGCCCAACATATAGAGGTAAAGCCGGTAATCTAGATTTGAAGCCCAACATCTAGAGGTAAAGCCCAACGTCTAGAGGTAAAGCCCAAAGTCTAGAGGTAAAGCCCAACATCTAGAGGTAAAGCCCAACATCTAGAGGTAAAGCCCAACATCTAGAGGTAAAGCCCAACATCTAGAGGTAAAGCCCAACGTCTAGAGCTGAAGCCCAACATGTGGAGGTAAAGTCAAATATATAGAGGTAAAGCCTAACATCTAGAGGTGAATTTCAAAATCTAGAGTTAAAGCCTGACATCTACAGTTAAAGCCAAACATCTAACTGTAAAACGCACATCTAGTGGTAAAGCCTCATATCTAGAGTAAAGCCTAACATCTAGAGGTGAATTCCAAAATGTACAGATAAAGACCAAAAACTAGAGGTAAAGCCAAACATCTAGAGGTAAAGCTTACCATCTAGAGGTGAATACCAAAATCTAGAGTTAAAGCCCGACATCAAGAATTAAAGCCCAACATCTAGAGGTAAAGCCCAACATCTAGAGGTAAAGCCCAACATCTAGAGGTAAAGCCCAACATCTAGAAGTAAAGCCCAACATCTAGAGGTAAAGCCCAACATCTAGAGGTAAAGCTTACCATCTAGAGGTGAATTCCAAAATCTAGAGTTAAAGCCCGACATCTAGAATTATAGCCAAAGATCTAGATGTAAACCCTACCATCTAGAGGTAAAGCCCAAGATCTAGAGGTTAAAAGCCAACATCTAGAGGTAAAGCCCAGCTTCTAGAGGCAAGGCCAAAAATCCAGATTTAAAACCCAAAATCTAGAGCTAAAGCCCAACATCTAGAGGTAAAGCCCAAAATCTAGATGAAAAGCCCAATTTCTAGATCTGAAGCCAAACATCTAGAGGTAAAGCCTAACATCTAGAGGTAAAGCCTAACATCTAGAGGTAAAGCCTAACATCTAGAGGTGAATTTCAAAATCTAGAGTTAAAGCCTGACATCTACAGTTAAAGCCAAACATCTAGCTGTAAAACGCACATCTAGTGGTAAAGCCTCATATCTAGAGTAAAGCCTAACATCTAGAGGTGAATTCCAAAATGTACAGATAAAGACCAAAAACTAGAGGTAAAGCCAAACATCTAGAGGTAAAGCTTACCATCTAGAGGTGAATTCCAAAATCTAGAGTTAAAGCCCGACATCTAGATGTAAAACCCAACATCTAGAGGTAAAGCCCAATATCTAGAGGTAAAGCCGAACATCTAGAGGTAAAGCCCAACATCTAGAGGTAAAGCCCAACATCTAGAGGTAAAGCTTACCATCTAGAGGTGAATTCCAAAATCTAGAGTTAAAGCCCGACATCTAGAATTATAGCCAAAGATCTAGATGTAAACCCTACCATCTAGAGGTAAAGCCCAAGATCTAGAGGTTAAAAGCCAACATCTAGAGGTAAAGCCCAATGTCTGGAGGTAAAGCCCAGCTTCTAGAGGCAAGGCCAAAAATCCAGATTTAAAACCCAAAATCTAGAGCTAAAGCCCAACATCTAGAGGTAAATCCCAAAATCTAGATGAAAAGCCCAATTTCTAGATCTGAAGCCAAACATCTAGAGGTAAAGCCTAACATCTAGAGGTAAAGCCTAACATCTAGAGGTAAAGCCTAACATCTAGAGGTGAATTCCAAAATCTAGTGTTAAAGCCCGATATCTACAGAAGAAGCAATACAGCTAGATGTAAAGCCCACTTTCTAGAGGTAAAGTCAAAAATCTAGATTTGAAATCCAAAATCTAGAGGTAAAGCCCCAAATCTAGAGGTAAATCCCAAAACCTGGATGTAAAGCCCAACTTCTAGACCTAAAGCCCAACATCTAGATGTAAAGCCCAACATCTGGAGGTAAAGCCTAACATCTAGAGATTAATTCCAAAATCCAGAGTTAAAGCCCAACATCTAGTCGTAAAGCCCAATATCTACATGTAAAGTCCAACTTATAGAGGTAAAGTCAAACATCTAGAGGAAAACCCAAAATCTAGAGGTAAAGCCCAACATCTAGACCTAAAGCCCAAATTCTAGAGGTAAAGCCTAATATCTAGAGGTGAATTCCAAAATCTAGTGTTAAAGCCCGACATCTACAGTTAAAGCCAAGCATCTAGAGGTAAAGCAAAACACCTAGATGTGAATTTCAAAATCTAGAGGTAAAGACCAACATCTAGAGGTAAAGCCCAAAATCTAGAGGTAAAGCCTAATATCTAGAGGTGAATTTCAAAATCTAGAGTTAAAGCCCGACATCTACAGTTAAAGCCAAACATCTAGCTGTAAAACGCACATCTAGTGGTAAAGCCTCATATCTAGAGTAAAGCCTAACATCTAGAGGTTAATTTCAAAATCCAGAGTTAAAGCCCAACATCTAGTCGTAAAGCCCAATATCTACATGTAAAGCCCAACTTATAGAGGTAAAGTCAAACATCTAGAGGTAAACTCCAAAATCTAGAGGTAAAGCCCAACATCTAGACCTAAAGCCCAACATCTAGAGGTAAAGCCCAACTTCTAGAGGTAAAGCCTAATATCTAGAGGTGAATTCCAAAATCTACTGTTAAAGCCCGACATCTACAGTTAAAGCCAAGAATCTAGAGGTAAAGCAAAACACCTAGATGTGAATTTCAAAATCTAGAGGTAAAGACCAACATCTAGAGGTAAAGACAAAACTCTAGTTTTAAATCGAAAAATCGAAAAATATAGCCCAACATATAGAGGTAAAGCCGGTAATCTAGATTTGAAGCCCAACATCTAGAGGTAAAGCCCAAAGTCTAGAGGTAAAGCCCAACATCTAGAGGTAAAGCCCAACGTCTAGAGCTGAAGCCCAACGTCTAGAGCTGAAGCCCAACATGTGGAGGTAAAGTCAAATATATAGAGGTAAAGCCTAACATCTAGAGGTGAATTTCAAAATCTAGAGTTAAAGCCTGACATCTACAGTTAAAGCCAAACATCTAGCTGTAAAACGCACATCTAGTGGTAAAGCCTCATATCTAGAGTAAAGCCTAACATCTAGAGGTGAATTCCAAAATGTACAGATAAAGACCAAAAACTAGAGGTAAAGCCAAACATCTAGAGGTAAAGCTTACCATCTAGAGGTGAATTTCAAAATCTAGAGTTAAAGCCCGACATCTAGATGTAAAACCCAACATCTAGAGGTAAAGCCCAATATCTAGAGGTAAAGCCGAACATCTAGAGGTAAAGCCCAACATCTAGAGGTAAAGCCCAACATCTAGAGGTAAAGCCCAACATCTAGAGGTAAAGCTTACCATCTAGAGGTGAATTCCAAAATCTAGAGTTAAAGCCCGACATCTAGAATTATAGCCAAAGATCTAGATGTAAACCCTACCATCTAGAGGTAAAGCCCAAGATCTAGAGGTTAAAAGCCAACATCTAGAGGTAAAGCCCAATGTCTGGAGGTAAAGCCCAGCTTCTAGAGGCAAGGCCAAAAATCCAGATTTAAAACCCAAAATCTAGAGCTAAAGCCCAACATCTAGAGGTAAATCCCAAAATCTAGATGAAAAGCCCAATTTCTAGATCTGAAGCCAAACATCTAGAGGTAAAGCCTAACATCTAGAGGTAAAGCCTAACATCTAGAGGTAAAGCCTAACATCTAGAGGTGAATTCCAAAATCTAGTGTTAAAGCCCGATATCTACAGAAGAAGCAATACATCTAGATGTAAAGCCCACTTTCTAGAGGTAAAGCCAAAAATCTAGATTTGAAATCCAAAATCTAGAGGTAAAGCCCCAAATCTAGAGGTAAATCCCAAAACCTGGATGTAAAGCCCAACTTCTAGACCTAAAGCCCAACATCTAGATGTAAAGCCCAACATCTGGAGGTAAAGCCTAACATCTAGAGATTAATTCCAAAATCCAGAGTTAAAGCCCAACATCTAGTCGTAAAGCCCAATATCTACATGTAAAGTCCAACTTATAGAGGTAAAGTCAAACATCTAGAGGTAACCCCCAAAATCTAGAGGTAAAGCCCAACATCTAGAGGTAAAGCCCAAATTCTAGAGGTAAAGCCTAATATCTAGAGGTGAATTCCAAAATCTAGTGTTAAAGCCCGACATCTACAGTTAAAGCCAAGCATCTAGAGGTAAAGCAAAACACCTAGATGTGAATTTCAAAATCTAGAGGTAAAGACCAACATCTAGAGGTAAAGACCAAAATCTAGATGTAAATCAAATCGTCTAGATTTAAAACCCAACATCTAGAGGTAAAGCCCATCATCTAGAGGTAAAGCCTAACATCTAGAGGTGAATTCCAAAATCTAGAGTTAAGGCCCGATATCTAGAGGTAAAGCCAAACATCTAGATATAAAACCCAGCATCTAGAGGTAAAGCAAAACACCTAGATGTGAATTTCAAAATCTAGAGGTAAAGACCAACATCTAGAGGTAAAGCCCATCATCTAGAGGTAAAGCCTAATATCTAGAGGTGAATTTCAAAATCTAGAGTTAAAGCCCGACATCTACAGTTAAAGCCAAACATCTAGCTGTAAAACACACATCTAGTGGTAAAGCCTCATATCTAGAGTAAAGCCTAACATCTAGAGGTGAATTCCAAAATGTACAGATAAAGACGAAAAACTAGAGGTAAAGCCAAACATCTAGAGGTAAAGCTTACCATCTAGAGGTGAATTCCAAAATCTAGAGTTAAAGCCCGACATCAAGAATTAAAGCCAAACATCTAGATGTAAAACCCAATATCTAGAGGTAAAGCCGAACATCTAGAGGTAAAGCCGAACATCTAGAGGTAAAGCCCAACATCTAGAGGTAAAGCCCAACATCTAGAGGTAAAGCCCAACATCTAGAGGTAAAGCCCAACATCTAGAGGTAAAGCCCAACATCTAGAGGTAAAGCCCAACATCTAGAGGTAAAGCCCAACATCTAGAGGTAAAGCCCAACATCTAGAGGTAAAGCTTACCATCTAGAGGTGAATTCCAAAATCTAGAGTTAAAGCCCGACATCTAGAATTATAGCCAAAGATCTAGATGTAAACCCTACCATCTAGAGGTAAAGCCCAAGATCTAGAGGTTAAAAGCCAACATCTAGAGGTAAAGCCCAATGTCTGGAGGTAAAGCCCAATGTCTGGAGGTAAAGCCCAGCTTCTAGAGGCAAGGCCAAAAATCCAGATTTAAAACCCAAAATCTAGAGCTAAAGCCCAACATCTAGAGGTAAATCCCAAAATCTAGATGAAAAGCCCAATTTCTAGATCTGAAGCCAAACATCTAGAGGTAAAGCCTAACATCTAGAGGTAAAGCCTAACATCTAGAGGTGAATTCCAAAATCTAGTGTTAAAGCCCGATATCTACAGAAGAAGCAATACATCTAGATGTAAAGCCCACCTTCTAGAGCTAAAGCCAAAAATCTAGATTTGAAATCCAAAATCTAGAGGTAAAGCCCCAAATCTAGAGGTAAATCCCAAAACCTGGATGTAAAGCCCAACTTCTAGACCTAAAGCCCAACATCTAGATGTGAAGCCCAACATCTGGAGGTAAAGCCTAACATCTAGAGATTAATTCCAAAATCCAGAGTTAAAGCCCAACATCTAGTCGTAAAGCCCAATATCTACATGTAAAGTCCAACTTATAGAGGTAAAGTCAAACATCTAGAGGAAACCCCAAAATCTAGAGGTAAAGCCCAACATCTAGACCTAAAGCCCAAATTCTAGAGGTAAAGCCTAATATCTAGAGGTGAATTCCAAAATCTAGTGTTAAAGCCCGATATCTACAGTTAAAGCCAAGCATCTAGAGGTAAAGCAAAACACCTAGATGTGAATTTCAAAATCTAGAGGTAAAGACCAAAATCTAGATGTAAATCAAATCGTCTAGATTTAAAACCCAACATCTAGAGGTAAAGCCCATCATCTAGAGGTAAAGCCTAACATCTAGAGGTGAATTCCAAAATCTAGAGTTAAGGCCCGATATCTAGAGGTAAAGCCAAACATCTAGATTTAAAACCCAGCATCTATAGGTAAAGCAAAACACCTAGATGTGAATTTCAAAATCTAGAGGTAAAGACCAACATCTAGAGGTAAAGCCCATCATCTAGAGGTAAAGCCTAATATCTAGAGGTGAATTTCAAAATCTAGAGTTAAAGCCCGACATCTACAGTTAAAGCCAAACATCTAGCTGTAAAACGCACATCTAGTGGTAAAGCCTCATATCTAGAGTAAAGCCTAACATCTAGAGGTTAATTTCAAAATCCAGAGTTAAAGCCCAACATCTAGTCGTAAAGCCCAATATCTACATGTAAAGCCCAACTTATAGAGGTAAAGTCAAACATCTAGAGGTAAACTCCAAAATCTAGAGGTAAAGCCCAACATCTAGACCTAAAGCCCAACATCTAGAGGTAAAGCCCAACTTCTAGAGGTAAAGCCTAATATCTAGAGGTGAATTCCAAAATCTAGTGTTAAAGCCCGACATCTACAGATAAAGCCAAGAATCTAGAGGTAAAGCAAAACACCTAGATGTGAATTTCAAAATCTAGAGGTAAAGACCAACATCTAGAGGTAAAGACAAAACTCTAGTTTTAAATCGAAAAATATAGCCCAACATATAGAGGTAAAGCCGGTAATCTAGATTTGAAGCCCAACATCTAGAGGTAAAGCCCAAAGTCTAGAGGTAAAGCCCAACATCTAGAGGTAAAGCCCAACATCTAGAGGTAAAGCCCAACATCTAGAGGTAAAGCCCAACATCTAGAGGTAAAGCCCAACATCTAGAGGTAAAGCCCAACATCTAGAGGTAAAGCCCAACGTCTAGAGCTGAAGCCCAACATGTGGAGGTAAAGTCAAATATATAGAGGTAAAGCCTAACATCTAGAGGTGAATTTCAAAATCTAGAGTTAAAGCCTGACATCTACAGTTAAAGCCAAACATCTAGCTGTAAAACGCACATCTAGTGGTAAAGCCTCATATCTAGAGTAAAGCCTAACATCTAGAGGTGAATTCCAAAATGTACAGATAAAGACCAAAAACTAGAGGTAAAGCCAAACATCTAGAGGTAAAGCTTACCATCTAGAGGTGAATTCCAAAATCTAGAGTTAAAGCCCGACATCTAGATGTAAAACCCAACATCTAGAGGTAAAGCCCAACATCTAGAGGTAAAGCCGAACATCTAGAGGTAAAGCCCAACATCTAGAGGTAAAGCCCAACATCTAGAGGTAAAGCCCAACATCTAGAGGTAAAGCCCAACATCTAGAGGTGAATTCCAAAATCTAGAGTTAAAGCCCGACATCTAGAATTATAGCCAAAGATCTAGATGTAAACCCTACCATCTAGAGGTAAAGCCCAAGATCTAGAGGTTAAAAGCCAACATCTAGAGGTAAAGCCCAATGTCTGGAGGTAAAGCCCAGCTTCTAGAGGCAAGGCCAAAAATCCAGATTTAAAACCCAAAATCTAGAGCTAAAGCCCAACATCTAGAGGTAAATCCCAAAATCTAGATGAAAAGCCCAATTTCTAGATCTGAAGCCAAACATCTAGAGGTAAAGCCTAACATCTAGAGGTAAAGCCTAACATCTAGAGGTGAATTCCAAAATCTAGTGTTAAAGCCCGATATCTACAGGAGAAGCAATACATCTAGATGTAAAGCCTACCTTCTAGAGGTAAAGCCAAAAGTCTAGATTTGAAATCCAAAATCTAGAGGTAAATCCCAAAACCTGGATGTAAAGCCCAACTTCTAGACCTAAAGCCCAACATCTAGATGTAAAGCCCAACATCTGGAGGTAAAGCCTAACATCTAGAGGTTAATTCCAAAATCCAGAGTTAAAGCCCAACATCTAGTCGTAAAGCCCCATATCTACATGTAAAGCCCAACTTATAGAGGTAAAGTCAAACATCTAGATGTAAACCCCAAAATCTAGAGGTAAAGCCCAACATCTAGATGTAAAGCCCAACATCTGGAGGTAAAGCCTAACATCTAGAGGTTAATTCCAAAATCCAGAGTTAAAGCCCAACATCTAGTCGTAAAGCCCAATATCTACATGTAAAGTCAAACATCTAGATGTAAACCCCAAAATCTAGAGGTAAAGCCCAACATCTAGAGGTAAAGCCCAACATCTAGAGGTAAAGCCCAACATCTAGAGGTAAAGCCCAACATCTAGAGGTAAAGCCCAACTTCTAGAGGTAAAGCCTAATATCTAGAGGTGAATTCCAAAATCTAGTGTTAAAGCCCGACATCTACAGTTAAAGCCAAGCATCTAGAGGTAAAGCAAAACACCTAGATGTGAATTTCAAAATCTAGAGGTAAAGACCAACATCTAGAGGTAAATCCCCAAATCTAGATGTAAAGCTCAATGTCTAGAGTTGAAGCCAAACATCTAGCGGGAAAGCCTACAATCTACAGGTAAAGCCTAATATCTAGAGTTGAATTCCAAAATCTAGAGTTAAAGCCCAACATCTAGAGCTAAAACCATAAATCTAGATGTAAAGCCCAAATTCTAGATGTAAAGTTCAATTGCGCACACAATGTTTTCTCCCAGAGCACTTTTTAACTCAGCTCCTTTCCTCCCTCCTGTCTTTTCCCACCAGTTGCTCTTGGCGCAGGCCCCACTTGAGGAAATGCTTCCCCTGCTGAAATTCTAAAGGTCTCCGTTTTCCTATTTACAGAGGAACAAATTTGCTGACATTTTTCAACTTTTCCCTTCTCAGCTTTCTTGGGAAATCTCTACTTGACAAAACTAATCATTTTAAGGTGCAGACCTTCAAGAGCACATTACTCTGGATGGGCTGTGGCTCTCCAAAGCGAAAGCAGAGAGCCACGTTGGCTTAGAACAACCTGAGCAGAACTGAATTAAGCTTAGCAGGAACCTCAAGTGGCACCTAAAGGCCTCCCACCACTGCTGCTGAATCAGTCTTTCCCCACTGCTCTTTCAAAACACCTTTCCTGGAGTGCTAATGCCACCAACTAGAACTCTTTCCATCAGGAAGCTGAGAAGACTCAGCCCCTGTGCTTTCACAGGAAGCTGCACAGAGGCAGCTCAACAGGCTGGGAGAGGCAGAGATGTTCTGCCAGACACCGAGATTAACCAAGGAGCCACCAGCACGTGGTGCACACGTGAGGTAAAGCACAAGAGCAGGTAGAACCGTACAGCCCTCAACACCCCATCAATCCAGGGCTTTCAAGGGGAAGGATGCTGACTAGAAAAGCTCCTTTGGCTAAGATACCACCAACGCCTGGCCAAAATCAGACGGAGAATCCCCACTACGGGAAGATTTCCACCATCTTGCAAAATACAGGTGGGAGACATTCCATTCTGGATGCGCTGTGCTGCAGCAGGTACCTTGCTATGCCGTACACCACGGGAACTGCACTGCTCTCCTCTTCCAACACAGTGCTAGACCTCCGCCTCCCAGCACTTACCTTGTCCTTGTTCCTCAGAACCAGGGGCACTTCGTAGACCTCACGGGGGACGTAGCTCTGGAATACCACCTCTGATGGGAACGGCTGAAATGAGCTCTGTTCCGGGTCAACTGCTGAGAACTGGAGATGCAAGACAGAGCAGTGAGAGTTCAGTTGCTGGCAGAAAGATTCATGAAGAAGAATCCTACACTACCTTGATCTCCAGGGAAGTATAGGCTCTGGGTGACTATGTCTGCCCAGCTCACACCAGGGAAGCGGCAGCTCACCCACCTGTGTTCTCAGCTGATCAGGTTTCTGGACCACGTTGAGCAGGCTCAAGCCAAGAAGCTCTTTTGGTAGGGGTTTCGCCAGGTTTCCATCTCCAAATTGGAAGGCAGCACTTACCTCCAGCAGAGCTCTGCGCTAATGTGGTCATGCAGCTCCAGAGCACTTGCTGCCAGAGCCATGAGCACTCATGGAGCAAGTGAAACCCAAGAATTTACAGGAGACTCCATGGGAGACAATTTGGGGGTAATCTTTGAGACAGAGAGACCGAGTCCCACACATCCCCAATATCTTTTTGGATATTGGAAACCAGGAAGAAGAGAACAGTACCAGAGGAGGTAAGGCCAAAAAAAAAGTAACACACTCACTAGGAAAGACAAGTGAGGTGAATGCTGGATGCTGATAGGGTTCAGCTCTTTTCTCAGCATTACTGGCCAACCTGAGTAAGACTGGACTTGGTATCTCCTGTTTCCATGAGCTTTAAACAGATGTGCTATTGTATTCTCTTATTGCTGCTTTATTTAACACCACCGCGGAAGCATGCTGAAAATATACACAATCAGCAAATGCTTACAGAGCAGAGGCGTTACTTTGAGAAAAATCCTCCCTGCTTTGTCTCCCCTCAGCTGCACTGTTCCCCCTCGAAAGACACAGGCAGGTCTCCTGCCTCTCCACAGAAGTCACTGTCACACTGAAGCCAGCAGCTGCAGCACACCGCCACTTATTTGTGCCCGCCCTCATCTGATGCCCTCCCAACCTCCCGTGCTGACCAGGGCAATCCTGAACCAATTGCTTACAGGTCTCTTGCTGGCAATTTTCCACTCAACAGCCTACCTCGGTGACCTACCCACTTGGACTGTGTTACACTGAGCAGTTCTGCAAGAAAAGCAGCTTTAAACATACATCAAAGTAAACGTGGACCCAGATAAAGCACCTCCACTCCGCTCTGCCCAGGGCAATTCCCCGCTATAACTGGCAGCCTGCAAAATCCAACACCCTGTACGGGTCCCACACGTTGTTCCAACCCAAAGCACTAATGCAACTGGTTTTGTTAAATCTTGAGTAATCACCATAGGCCCTCAGCCTGCGAAGGCCAATGCTGCCACCACCCAGGGAGTCCTGTGACCCCAAGCATTTGACAGTGACTACATCAAAGCAAGAGGCGGCTATTTCAGCAGGATGGACCATGGCAAGCTCATGCCCTCGTGTCCTGCCCCAGCCTTCCCCCAGGATCGTGCTGTCAGCAACATCAGCTAAACTCCAGCAAAACCCACCAGCTTCAGCAGAGGGTATTTACATCGGCTTAGTGCAGATCAGGACTTCAACCTCTCACCGGGGAAAAATGTTTTACCTTTCCCCCAGCAGAAGGAACTCCACCACCACCAGCAGTTTGAAAGGACAGCAGGACCTAGTCACTGAGCTATTCAGGTAAGCTGGAGGCAAGGCTGTCACAAGCACGCCTCCTCTTCACATGTCACATCAAACAGCAAGGAAAAGGGCAGGAAAAGGCTACCTTTGGATGAGAGGTTTCACTTCTCTCTAGAAGCTGGATAATCCGGGGCCGCCTCATCTCCCGAGTGCTGGCCAGTCTCTGCTTGGTGGTGAGAGACATCTCCTTCAGGAAGGCAGAGGGAGTCAGCTGAAATGCAAAACACCAGCAAGATGTACAGAAATGCCTTTGTTCAGGAAGGCTTTTCTTGTCAAGTGCCACTGATGAATAATTTGGGATCACAGCCACTCGCATAGTCCTGGAAGAACCCTAAGTCACCTGCTGAAATATTTAACATCAGTAAATGAATGATATAGAGCAGAATACACATGCCGTAACCAAGTGGCTCTGTCCCATTAGCTTCTTCATCATTTGGTGTGACATTTTGGGGGATTTCTGCTCTTCGGGCATTTGTTTCCTCTTTAGTTTTGCTGGATCGAGCCAACGACCTTTGAAAAGAGTGGGGAGGAGTTGTCAGAAATCCCCCAACTCCACCCTTGCACAACGCCAACACTCGTATGGAGACGTCTCTGCTGGGTGACTCAGAGGAAAGCAGAACAGCAGTGTTGTGCCAAGACGGAGGGGGAAAGGAATGGGTCCGAGTTTTAGTTCTCTCTTTTTAATTAGCACTTGCTCTATCTCTGTTCCGGCCTCACAGACCCCTCCACAAAAGTATACAGAGATACCGCCTGGACAGAGCCTCAGCACTAGGTCATCTCCAGTCAAGTGAGATCCAGTCAGCAAAGGGGACATTTGTGGAAGGGAAGGAGGAATTGCCCTGACTCCGCTGCTCTTTGCAGGGCTGGATCGGGGCTCCACAAAGAACACAAGATACAAACAACTGGTTTGCAGCCTGTTCTATCTGGGAGCAGCAGCTGTCAAGTCTTCAGGCAGAGTTGGAGCAGCCCACCACGTGCCCAGCTGCCTGGACGGCAGCTATGCTCAGAGCAGCACTGGCAAGTGCGCCTGCCCAACAGAAAATACCACTGCCCACGCCAAGAGGATGGAGAGAAGGACACGCTCGTGCTTCAGCCGTTCCAGTGCAATGCCCAGTACATCCGTTTAACTCTGCTCCGGCGGCACATCCAGGCAAGACTCTGGACTTTCCCTCAAGCAGCACGCAGTCCATCCCCCACTGCACCATGGCAGCCACCTCCAACAGCAGCACGGCAGCAAAGAGATGGGGAGGGCGTGTCTGGCTTCGCAATGCTGCTCGACAACAGGGGGGGCCAGCAGAGGAGGGAAACACGGGCAGTTTCCAGCCTTAACCAGCTCCTACCTGGCCTCAGCAGGTACTTACAGTTAAAGGCTCCTCTGCCTCTCTGACCAGCTTCGGATTGTGAGGTGCTACCACTTTGCTCTGGAATCCATTGGCCGTTCTGGAGGACCCCATGGAGCGATGGAGCCTAGCAGCAGCCATGTCTCAGCTCACCTGGAAGAAGCAACAAAGGGACTTTGACAATCCAGAGTCCCCTTCACGGCAGACCCAAAGGATACGCCTGTGTCTCCAGGCTGGGGCATCCTTCACAAGCGCAGAACGTTCAGGCCTCCCCACCCTGCTTCAGGATCAGACCATAGCAAGTGGCAGAGTTAAAATTCATACAAGTCATACATACAACAACAAACATTCCGAGCCAAAACAGCCTGCTGCTGTGCGTGCAGTCCCACAAGCCACACACACACCCCAGGGCCTGCTGGCACTTCTCCCCACACTTGCATTACTTTTGGAACTCCATTTACTAGAATGATTATCCAAATCTCTAATATCATAACTGTCCTCTACTACTCTTTGGGTGGGAACAGAAGCAAGGTGTCACTCAGCTGCTTCACTTTGCAAGAGCAGCTGACCTGACTTTCTGCCTGACCCTACTAAGTGCTCAGACTATTGTGAACAACCTTAACCCCAGCAACTGCTGCTGCCTCGAGCACTAACAAAATCAGACCATCTTTTCCTGCTTTGCAAACCCAAATGTCCACCCTTTGTGCAAGAACCCTGGGGATGTTTCTCACTAATGGAGCATCGAGTTCAATACTCTGATGAAGAACTAGAGTTTCTCAAGGCTAATTTGGTTCTTTAAAGTTACAAAAATTATCCAGCAAATATGGCTCCTTCCAGGCATGAAATTACCACAGTGCCCAAGACCATTGCTCCACGGAGAACAAGGGCCCTAATTTTCACTTATTAACACCCAAACTCAAGGCTCCCTACAGGCATTACAGAGCCTGTACCAGCAGCACGAAACCATTGAAGGAACCTGAGCAATTAGCTCGAATAGAAATGCAACACACGTGAAAGCAGGGCCACTTCAGGCTTTATCCTAATGGCAGTTCTCCAGCATCCTTATCCTACAAGTAGCATGGGGTAACAGGTCCAAGGGCCACTCTTCTTCCAATCACCAGCCTGCAGACCGCCTCCCTTTGTTGTGTCACACAAAGTGGGGGTGCAAGAAAGGGCAAGAAGACAACCCCAGAAAGCAGGTCTCAAGCACCAACAAAAATCAAAGATATAAACATGTTCAGCATTTACTAAGCACTACTTTGGACGAGAAATCATTTCCCCTCCCCTTCTGGCTAACTGCACCAGGGAACAGATGGATTTGCCCACTTTTCTGGGACTTGACAGACCAGTGCTCTCAATCCCAGCTCTACTCTAGAATTTTTTTAGATCCTGACATTGAGTAAAATCACAGATCACATTCCCTCCTGCTTCCATTCATTCCTCATCATTTTTTGTGCGGACTTGCTGTGTACAGCAAGACATCATCTACACAAAGTTGACCATTCCCTTCCCCTTAAGTTTCACCCACAGCCTGCACTCAAAGCAGTAACTTCACTCCTTTCCTCCCAAAACAGCTACAGCATTGCACGTGGTTGTGGTACTGAGCCTTTAGAGTTTCAGGGAACAACAAGGTTGCCGTTTCCTTTAGTTCTTGCAAGAAACAAGAGCACAGCACTGTCCTACGGACACTAGGACCTGCTGCAGCAAGAGCTAGGATTTAAAGCTGGAAGTAACTCTTTTTCAAGAGACAAATCTAATTAATCTGGATTTCAGCGTTTTATTACTGGGTCTTGAGAATAACTGGATTATTTGTTCCAATTTTCTAACTGCAATTTCACTTCCCTTGAAATTCATCCTGTTCATCATGCCCACAATGCTTATTTCCAGAGGGTTTCCAACCTTCACGCCCCCCATCCCAGTCTTACAGCTTCCCCTACCCTCTAGCCCTGGAGTAAGGCTCTCCCACAGCCCCACTGCCCTAGAGCCTCCAGGGATCAGCCTCCCACATTAGAAGGAAAGGAGCAGAACTACCAAGTCAGCCCCATCTCCCTGCAGAGGCAGGACAAAACAGCACCCACAACACAGCACGCCTCCAGCCCAGCACCCCTGTCTGGTGGGGAGAGATCTCCATCTTCCCCACCTCAGACAGCCCTCCACCGCCCCCCAGAAATTAAGGACTAGAATTCCCCCTCTGCTCCAGGCTCAGGGCACAGACAGCTCTGGCACCTCATGTTTCGGTTCAGAGCATGAATGTCCTGAGCCTGGGCAGAGGAACCAGCTGGGCCAGGACACAACAGCTAACACCACCTAGAAAAGCAATGAAGAAATACGCCCAGGGCTGGGGCAGAAATTCCTGACATGTCGCAGAAACCCAGACGTAGCAGAGCAGGGTGCCAAGCTGAAGATCACCAAGGACATCCAAGCTTCAGCCTCCTCCCCAAGGCTCCCCTTACTCCAGTATCTACAGCTCAGCTAAAGTCTCTACCACCCCTGCAAGCTACACAGCAATTTTACAACGCATTAAAAGCCCTTCTACCTCCCCAGACCTGCTCTTAGACCAGGTACATAGTTAAATCCTGCCGAGTATCACAGAGCTGCTGCCTCCCGGCTCTTGGCCCTCCTGCCAAAAAAACTGCCTCCATCTTGCCCAGTGGCCACACACCACCTCAGGACACGTAATTCGTGCTTCTCTGGGAGGAGCCACTACACAATGTGTAGCGCCCAGCATTGCTTCCTGAACCCCAGGGGCTATTTGGTGGCTGTGAACAGCCGGGAGGGACAGGAGCAGGCCAGGGAACTACGGGTGTGACCGTGCACCCACCAGTGCAGCAATAACTGTCACTGGGCTGGCAGCCGGGGAAGAAGCTGATACGAGCACTTGGATATGGCCCTAAAGCGTCCCAACCCCTTTGTGCACATGTCCAACAGCTTCCTTCTGTAAAATACAACTGAGCAGCTCTCTGAGGACACTGGGCTGAAAAAGACAGGAAATTAAGAATATACAGCAAATTTCTTAACAGACATTAATTAAAAAAGGGAATTCCATGTAAAGGCACAGCTTTGTGTCTACACAGATCCTGTGGCTGGCACTATGCCACGTGCCAGTGCCCTCATTTCAAGGGATCCCACGTCTCTTGGGCTCAAGCAGCAGCACCAGCCTTAGAGCTGCTCTGATAGCAACCGATGGCCCTGCGAACTTAAAGACTGGGCATATATCAGCACACTCTGCACCACAGTACACTCTACTCAGCTTTTCTGTAGGAGCACAGACTGGTGGCTGAATCTTGCCTCAGTGTACACCATAAACCCTCTTTCTTCTTCCTTCTGCAAAGACAAACCATCTCTCTCTGGAGTAATTGGTTAATTTGCCTTTCTAGTACACTTTGCTGGAAGACTAAGACAGGAGATCTGTTAAACCTGAGAACCAGGGTGCTATTTGAACAATTTTCTTCAGGTAAATCATTTTGCCCTGTTCAGGCTTAAGTAGCAAGATCACATTTCTTGCCTAGAAATCACCTCCTTAGCTACAATCATCATAGAAAGAGCATCTCAAGGAAGCCAGGAATGGAAAAGCAGAATTTCCAGGACTAATCTCTTGCCCCTCCAGCCCACTGCTAAGTGGCTGAGGGCTTTCTAAATCAACTCTTGCTACCCAGGAAGTCCCACCTGCCATCTTACCTTTATATTCCAGTCCTTCTGTATTTTATCACTTAGGTACTGTCATCCTGCACTGTAATACAAAAGCTCTACCATAGCTGAGAAAATTAATAGGAGCCTGGTGTTATACCTTCCTGATATTTCTTTTCATGAACATCAGCTGTCAGCTGACAGCGAGATGGACCAAGCTCCCCTCCCAAGGGTCTGATGGAGCTTCCCCACTTCTACACACTGTAATTTACAACTGTGGCTCCCGCCTTAAGCATTTACAGTTTACTATTACTACTTTCCCTTTCCCAGCTGCCTCCCCCAGCATCTGCTCTCTGCTATCCTGGCTTTGCAACTTTGCAACTCCTTTTTTATTTACTCTGGGTCTCCCCAGTGCCCCCCTCCTTTCCCAGTCCGCCCGGGCACACTCACACTGGGCCCTGCAGCCAGCCAGGCCGCTGCCCCCGTTCCCACGGCAACAGGGCCGGCCCAAACACTGCCATGGCAACGGGGGACAGGGCTGCTCCGGCCCGCAGAGGAGCGGGGGCTGCCGGCGGAGCCCAGGCTGCCCAACGGCCCCCGACAGCCTCAGCAGGGAGCTCCTGCCCCCTCGGGGCTGCCCCGGGCCCCCCAACCAGCTGCCCCCCCCGGCTGTCAGGGCACGGGCACTGCGGACGCCCGCCCAGCAGGGCCTCCCCTCCCAGCACTCCCAGCAGCGCGGGGGAAGAGCCCAGCGAGGACACTGCCTCCAACACACCCTGCGGCTGCAGCCCAGCCACAGCCCTGCCCGGGCAGCCCGACACCGAGCAGCGGGCGGAGAAACTCCCGGCAGAACCCGCAGGGGGTCTCCCAGCTCCCAGAAAGCGAGCCAGCACCCTGGACTGCTCAGGAAAGACCCGCACACCGCCGGGAAACACCCACTATGTCCATGGAACCTAAAAATCGAGTCACACACAACCCACAGGTGCCAGCGCTGCCCTCAAACGGACTGTCTGCTTTCCTCTCCTGCACACTTTGCCATAACCTGGAGCCCCGTTCAACCAGCTCACCTGCTTTGCTGGCACCCCCCACCTCCCAGCACCGATGCACAAACCAGCACAACCGACCTTGTCATTCTCAGGGAAGCACTGCAATAAATAAACCCTGATCAGCACAGCCCAGCAGACACAGCTCTAACCTCTTCCCTGAGCCCAGACTCCCCCTCCTGCCCTCACTGAGGAGCTCCCGATGGCCTCTCAGCTCCAGCCACCTCTGCTCTGCTCACCCAGATGGATTCCACCGGACTGCCTCTGCCCAGGGCTCTTGTGCAGGGTCTGACACTAAAGAGAAGTCAGTGCTTGCTGAGGTTTGCTCAGATCCCTCATGTTCATTTCGAGGCCAGAGATGCTGCTGCAAGGAGGAAAACAGCCAGCAGTTTCCACCACAGGGGAAAAATGAAGTTGCCTAAGATGGCAAACAAGAGCACTTCCAAATGAGATTATCTGGAGATTAATTCCTGCTTCGCAGTGAGCATCACCAGCATTTCACTAAGAATCAGTCCAGGACACCTCCAACCCTTGGGCAAATGCCATGGGACTGCAAAATGTGACCTAATGATCTAAAAGAACATGTCCTCTGTTCATCTTCCCCACAAGTCCTCTCCAACAAAAAGGCTCCTGCCTAAACAACCAGACCTGAGAAGACCCACAGTCACTAACGCACTTCACTTGGGAGGGCGGCATTGTGTTCCCGGGCAAGAGCAAGCCTTCGGGCAAGGCTCACCCTGTTCAGGACACCCTGCAGGATGCAGAGGACTACAGCCGCCACTTTCTGACCCAGTGCTGGGCTTCACCCTGCTTGGAGATGGAAAAGTCCTAAGACAGACCGTCCCTCTCACAGACCTTGCTGCCCAGCTACACAGGTGTAGCTGAGACAGGGAAGTGGAGAGAAGACCAAGCCTCTTCCAGGCTTCTTCCTCAGGACAGGGCTGATCAGTCCCAAGGCAGCTTGCAAGCCAGCCACAAAAGGAAGCGTCAGCCACCGCCCCAGGGGAGACCCACACTTTCCAAAAGTGAGCCCAGAAGCTGAATTTCACACCGTCACACATGCTCAGGACCATGGGCTCAGGGGAGGTACAGGGTTCACATCACTGCCCCCTCTCCATTCCTGGGGCTGTGCATACCCACCCCCGCACCCTCCTCAGGGACCAACAAGTTCCCTCGCCAACACCCTCTCTGCCCCAAGAGCCCCCCTCTGGTTTCCTTCGCCACATCCAACGGTCACCATCAAGCCCAGCTCGGAGCCATCACGCCCCATCACACCCGCTCTCACCTGGCTGCCTGCACTTCTGACTCCAAGGACACATTCCAAGCAGCACAGCCTGCGGCCAGGCCCCGGGAAGCGCAGAGGGGACCACACTTGCACACAGCCCAGGCAGAAGCCAGCCAGCCACCGCAGCACTTCAGACAAGCCACCCTTCTCCACCCGAGCAGGGTCTGACCAACCCAGGCTGTTGGCCCTGCTCTCTTCAGAGGCACAGGTACTGCTAGTTCATGCAGGGAGCTGCTCTTCAGGGCTGAAAAACCCTCCCCCTTCCCCTGGGAAAGGCAGTTTACCCAGCTCCCATCCCCCTGCAGACCCCAAGGAGCATACAGCCCAGGGCAGCAGGCAGGCACGTTGCATTATTAACCCCTCCTTTGCTGCAGTGCTAGAAGGACACAGAGCACTATCAGCCAGCGTCCTCAGAAGCCCTGCTGCAGGCTCTGAGGTGAGACCTGACAGCACAGGCACTGTCTCCTTCTGAACACCAGAACCAGAGCCCCCGGGGGCATTGAAACAAGCCCATCACAAACATCTTTCCTGTCATCATTGCTGCACTCACCAGATCAAACCCACACAGTAACTGGACTCACTGGGTCTTGCACAGGACACGGAGCTGCAGCAAAGGCAGAGACAAGGGCTGCAGTCAGGATCCAGGGAGAGGAGGGAAGCGCTGGCACAGGCAGCTTACACGAGCAGATGGGAGCATTCACTACTCCCAGTTTAACCCAGCGCTCGGTTAAAGAAGGGACTGACAGCAACACTCCAATCACTTGAGCTGCTATCAGAACGTTTCCTACCGAGCGACTGCGGCGAGATCACTCACCCAGCTGCAACTTCATGAAGTCACAATCATGACGTCACAATAGGCAGCCCATAGTCCTCTTTAATCCAAGCAGGGTTCGTATTGGTTTTCTTCTGAGAAAGAAGGAAAATAAAGTTGGCTCATTTAACCATGTTTCCCCTGCCTTCCTCTGAGCAATGCAATCCCATATTGCAGGGGGGAACACTGACAGTTTTGGATACCATAGACCTCAACAAACAGCCCTGCGTTTGCTTTCTCCCTTTTTATTCCCATGTCAGGAACCAATTTTATTTCCTCACTTTTTGCTTATTTTATAGCTCACTTCCAAATCCTGAACTGCTTCGCTACTCCTTTTCTAAATCAAGACAATATTTCAAATGCCCACATTCTGGAGACCCTGACATTAACTGTGCAGCCATGAAATCCAAAAAGCGTAAACTGGGGTTTCCCCACTGCCTTTTAAAACAAAGCAAAGTCCTTGGCCCCAGCAAGTGTAACACCTCCTAGGTTTTCTTTTTCCTTAATACTATGAAACCATTTAATCCAGCTGTCTTTGTGTAAATACAGAAGAAAATTTATAAGCCTCCAGAAGTTAATCACAGTTCTAGGGGAATCTCTGACACGGAGGTTAGCAAGGCAGTAACTGAGGCTGTGATTGCCAGGAGACAATGCCACAGGAAGACGGGTAGATTTTGGATGGAGGTTCAGCTCTCATCCCCTCTCCTGCAGGGGACTTCCAAACACCAACATCTGGGTCTGTCATTTGAAGCCTGGCAGAGGAAGATTAGAAAAAACAATGGTTGTCAGTGGGACACAGGGAAGGGACAAACCCAGCCCACGACACGGGTTCCAACACAAGCCCACAGGAGCCCCTGGCACAATCCCAGCAGCTACGAAGCACCGCAGGGTGTTCAGCAGCAGTGCTGGGAAAGGAGTAGCTGGTTTTATTTATCACTTGGGAAGCACCAAAGGGACAAGCTGGTCTCCTTGCCACTGCCAGGCCAGCTGGGGCAGCTCCCTGCAGCACACAGGGCTGTGCTGAGAGGTGCTGGGACAGCCTGCAGGCACCAGCCCTGCTGTGCAAGAAGTGACAACCCGAAGCAGGCACTAAGACAAAAAATGTCAAAGCTGAACGTGGCTTTACCTGCTCTGGGCAGTTGCCTTCACAGGCCAAATCCAACCATGCAACAGCCACAGTGGCTGAGTTTGAACTCAAGCAAAATCCTGAAGCGATTCCCGAGTTGCTCAAGGAGAGACTGCTGGATCCCCTTTTGCTTAGGCAAGTATTGGGCTGCATTTGTGTCCAAGTCTTTTGCCAAAAAGACTGGGAGTTTTGTCAAAGAGTAGCTACGCAGAGGCTGTCCTGGGCTGGAACCTGAGCCAGGGCTTTCTGGTTTTTAAACAGGGCACCTACTGCATCCCTTAAAAGAGCCTCTGCTCTCTGCCATGCAGGTACCACCAGACTCTACAGCTTTTACGCGATCCAGGCCTCCATGCCGACCCCCAGCACATCACATTTTGGCAGTGAGGTGAGAGGGGCAGGTTTTCATTTTCCACATCGAGATTGTCCAAGCTGAACTGTTAAATGAGTTCCTCGGGTTCTGCCTTTGAACTTATTCCCATCCTTCACGTGTCCCAAGAACTACCAGGAATCAAAGAGCCAGCAACAAAACCAGCCCCAAGCATCTCCTGCAGATTGTCCTTGAGAGAAACCGTCACACTCATGAAAGCCCAGCTTTGGAATAAATATATGGACTCAAAAGCAGAGGGGAAAATCCTTCCAAACACAAAGCAGGAGTGGAGCCACTCAGGAAATTAAGCATGGTGGATCAGAAAAGCCAACAGGTCTGTGCAGAGAGCACCAAAGGCCGAAAAAATGAACCTGTCAAGTCGCTGATGTCATTTAAAACAGCTGGGATTGCAGAAGACAAGACAGTAGCCACATGGAAAAAACAAAGATGAGGATAAGAACATTAAAAGACGGGCACCCCAGTGGGCCCAGGAACAGCCAGGTTTGCATCTCTGTGACCATCAGCACAAGCACCTCTGAGTTTCAAGGCTCGGACTTGCAGGACAGACCCACCCGATGCAGAGCTGCCAGCCTCACTGCAGAGTTCTTGTTTCCCCTTACCAGGTCTGTTACAGGAGCAGCTCCAGCGGGTGCAGGTTTGATCTGAGCAAGCTCTCTCTGCCAAGGATGAAAGCAAGAGCCCGAGTAACCCATTTGTGACTTCCTCTCACATTAAAAAATCTTCCTAGTGCACTCTGGCACCCGATCCCATTAAAAGGGAAGAGAGGGAACCGATGGAAACATGAAAAGAAGCTGACAGCTGCCAACCACTGACCCCATCTGACTCCATCCCTCTCCCCGCTGCAGCAGGAGCACGACTGGCTGCTCTTGGAAGGACAACAAGGCCAGCAGGAGACAAGGAAGATTTCAGGCAGGCAACAAACAGCAGGAGCAGATGAAATCTCGGTGAGTAAGAGCTCCTTTTATCAGGAAGAAATTCACCTGCAATCAGGAAAGACAACACATGAGGACTGTGTCATGTCTGGGAACCCTCCTGTCCCTGCAAACAGTGAGGAGTGGGGTGCTGGCTGGAACCGCCGTGGTCCCTGAGGCCATTCCAGCATGCCTCTGCTCCAGGCACCAGCAAAGCCAGCATCAGAGTCCCAGCACACAACCTGGGATCCCCAGCAGGGCCTGCAGGAATCTCACACTCCTGTCTCTCAGCCTGTAGTTCAGGCAGTCACGCGTGCTAGGAAGCCTCAGCAGACCCAGCTGAGGTCCTGTACCCAAGACCATAAGAGAAGGTACTTCTATCCACCACCCTTCCTTTCAAGGGGTTTGCTTCATTCCTGTCCCCAGAGCATCCCCCTTGGGCTCCTCCAGAGACAGCCCTGCAACTTTCCCTTACCAAGCAGCACAGGGACTCCCAGGGCACCCAGGCCACAGAGAAGCCTTCCCCATTTCCTTACCCAACCCAAAACCTTTCTCTCTTTCCCATAGGCAGGAAAAATCCCCCCTCTCATGCCAGAGGTAGCACATAACATAAACTAAGGAGAACACTGAAGGTCACCAATTTGCACTCATCTAGTACAGCTCTGCCAGGGACCAGGCAACACGTTTGATCTCACAGGGACTCAACTTTCCTACCTGCGAGGCAAGTCCAGCAATACCGATTGGGAAAACGCAAAGTCACAGGGACTAGCAAAGAGCTCACATTCACCACCGTGCTGTGAATATATGGAGAGGCTGATCTGTCCTCCCTCTCTGTAATCAGCCTCTCTCTAATGCCTGAGCAGCCCAACATTTTTAGCAACATAGAATAAGCTTGCTTGGTAGAAAATAGTATCTTTTACCAGACTGACTTGATGGGAACAAAAAGCATTCCTGACAAACCTTACCTTACCCATCTCCTGACAGCGCCCTGGCTAGAGCAACAGAGCTAAAACACGCGCCTGCAGCAGCTCTGAAAGACGGGGGGAAAAGCAGCTCAGCTTTGTGGCTGGAACTGCAATGACACTGCACAGGAAAATTAAGGTCTAAGTTTATTATACATCAGCTTTTCTCCAGCATCTGCCTACAAGCAGGGTCCTGTCCCACAGAAGACGCAAGGTGTCACACTCCACATGTGCTGTGGGCGTAGATGCCCACCACATCTGCAGTCAGGTTACAGCTGCCTGCCTCCTGCCTTGGTCACCCACCTCAAAACCTCGAAGCGGGAAACTGAAGGGCACCGAGCATCCACCTGGTGCCTTCAGCACTCAGCATCCTCTCTCTCTCTCAAGAAAAACAGAACAGGGCAAGTCAAATTATGCCCAGGCACCAGGACCTTCTAGAGGCATCCATCAGCTGAATGTCTGACCAAGAGACAAAGATCTACAATTCCTCTGTAACACAGCCTCAAAGCAGATACCTTCTTCTAACCCTCCCCGGCTGCTGCTCCCACCTTTTTAACTAGGAGCCTGTTTGTCTCCCACAAAAGCCACGAGAGAGCACAACTCTCCCACACACCCTCTCTCCCTGGGAACTAAGCCTGTGCTTGTCCTCCTTGCCTTAACTGTCCATTTGAGCCCACAGCAAAATTTCAAGGCCTAGAAACACCCGGCATGGAACGAAAACAAAGGTCAGACACCAAGCGCAACCTCTCCTGGGGATGTATGCCCAGCACAAACCCCTCTCTTGTTATGGGGGTAATCCAGGTGAGCCTGAAACAGCTGCTCTGCAAGGGAGAAGCAACACAAGGAACTCCTCAGCACATCCCTCCCAAAGCCCTGCTCAGTCCCCTGGCAGGGCAGGGGCTGCTGCCAGCAGGGGCTCCCTGCCTTCCCAAATTCCCCCCTTGACATTCCCCCTTGCCCCAAGCCTACACACAGGTCCATCTGGCAACTTCACACCAACAGCAGCTGTCTTTCCAGGAAAATAACTTCATCTAGGAGAGAAAAAGGCAGCTAGCATCCGCTCCCTGCCAGAGCTTGCAGCAGACAGGAATATTGCTACGTTTCTACGTGGTTTAGAACGCTTTTTTCTCTTCCTCTCACTCCTCATAAAGCAGACCACACAGGTCATCAGTGGGAGCAAGCACAGACCCATGGAAAAATTTAGGCGGAAAAGACTTTGGATAACTCTGGTCCAACCCCTCCACACAAAATGGATAATTTCAAAGTTAAAGCAGATTGTGCAGGGATGCATCCAGCACCGTTAAATATCTCCCAGGGTGGAGATTCCCCACCTCTGGGTCACATAAGCCTTTACCTGCCTTTAAACTTACCAGACACACACGTTTGTCCTCAGCTACAGCACAGGCTCCAAGAGATAGTGTGTGTTGTGATCATCCTGCAGCCCTTGTTCTGGAAGTTGACCTCAGCACACACCTTCGAAGTCCTCGGCTCCTTCAAAAGAAGAAAGTCTCCTGTTTTGCATGGGTTTTGTTTTTAAGCAGCCATCTGCTGAACTGCCATCTGAGCCCAAAAGGCCAGCTGCTTTGTCCCAAAGGGGAAAGCCACTGTACAGCAGAAAGGCACTGAGGTTTTCCGCCTCGCACACACAAGTGCCAGAGACGTGCGATGGACCAATAACCCCACGGAAATAAAAGCCACCTTTTTTAGCAGCCTTTATCTTTGGTCCTGCAAACGTGCTAAGGTACCTACCGCTTCTTCATGGTCTCCTGCAATCCAACAGCGCCAAGAGGGCCGGTCATCACGGCCAGGGCAAACACTAGCCCCCTGCTCTGTACAGGGGTGCCGCCAGAGAAGCCCCTGGTCCCACACCTGTCAGAAGAGCTGAGCGCTAAGGGGGAAGAACCACCAGGGCTCTCAAAACTAAGACAACGCAGAGTTGGTAACAGACTAGGAAGTGCCACTGCCAGATTTTTAACTGGCAGCAGGAGCCATAGTCCAGGCTGGGTTATCCAACAGACTCCCAGGACGAGCCTTCGCACCTTGCTCTCAAAAAGCTGGTTGCACCCAGCCCATGGGGACCCTTGCGTGTCCGGGGACCTTTGCAGTAAGAAGCACAGGCAGACACAGGCCTCCAGACTCGTGCCAGAGAGAAGGGGAAGGGTCAGCATGTCGGTGATTCCTGCTGAGCTGGCTCTGGTAACCAGTCAGGAGGAAGAGTTTGATTGTTTGGTATGTTGTGCTGCATCTCTTTGTGCTGCCTTCCTGGCAAAACTGAAGGTGATCGTTGGAGCGGTAACGCAGAAAGGGCACATCCCAGCCTCAGTCCTGGTGACAGGAATGGTAAGGGCTGGTCTCCCAAAGCCACCCGGAGCTCCCTGCAGTGGCAGTGCTAACTGTGAAGCACTGCTGTCTGTTCTACTTCCTGCTCTGTCAGCTGAACACACACATAGCAAGGCAGAGATACGCAGAAATCACCAAATTTAGGATGTTACAAGTGTGTGTGTGTGTTTTGAGGCTCATAACCACAGAAACCTCACCAGGTGGTTACAGTTTAAAAACTAGAGAAACTGGAAACCTGCCATGCACCAGTGATACTGCCTAGAAATCCCCTCACTTTTCCCATCTTGATTTGAATATCAAGAATTCTAATCAGTGGATATTAGTAGGAGAAACTAATGATTATTTCGGGAAAATAAGTCTCAAATGGAATAAATGATCAAATATAAACTAAAATCTGTATTGCCAAGGGTGCTAGCATATCCCTGCAAAGTCCCAGACCTAAGGTATTTATTAACCAATAATCTATTAGAGGTTAAAAACAAGGATAATGTGTTATTGTCCAAGATGTCTGCTGGGCAGGATTTATTATGGCGCCCATTGTGTATAATCTTTGAATTGTGACCAAAGCAGGTATGAGCCAAGCGCCTGCAAGCCAAGGACATGTTCCTTGACCACACACGGTCCATTCGAGGAGTGGTCGAGACCTCCGACTCACGGACCACCTACCCAAATTATACCCCCTACTCACAAGGGAACAATGGAAGACTACGACAGAGGCTGCACGCTCATTTGCATCAGAAGCGAGAGAAGAAGAACCAATCAAGAGGACGATGCTGAATATGCATTGTATAGACTGAATATGGGTGAATTTAATGTATAAATCTCTGTTGACTGCAATGTGCAGGCGGACATCTTGGGGAAGGATCCCACATCCCCGGGGCGCATCGTTAATAAAGGACGTCTCTACTGATCTCACTGTGTGCAGAGGAGTTTTCCTTACCAGTGCAGACTGGCAACAGGGACGGGCCACAGGGCAGAGAGGGAGGATTTAAGAAAGGGCCCAGTAAGGGGGGCAGAGAGAGACTCAGAAAGATCAGAAAGCCTCGATGAGCTCAAGGGGGGAGACAGAGCAATTAAAGACCAGGGACAGGGAGCCAGGCAGAGACCAGCGAAGGCAAGAACGGGCTGTGGGACAGATGGGGAAGAATGAAAACACAGGGACAGGAACCCGGAACGAGAGAACGTCAGGGGCTTCTGGAGACACTGTCCACGTCCCTCTTGCCGCCGGCACGACGGGGCCGGGGGCGGCCTGGGGCTACGGCACAGGCTGCGGGGGAGGTGCCGGCGCTGGGGGCAGCTGCTCGGGGCGAGCGGGGCCGGGGAGGCTCAGGGGCGGCTCTGGCGCCCGGGGGCTGCGCCCGCCTCCTTCCCCTCCTCCCCGCTCTCGGCAGCTCCCCGGGGCTGCCCTGGCCCGGCTCGCCTCCCGCGGACCGGCAGCCCGCCGCACCGGGGGGTCGGCGCTTCCCGTGCCGCCAGCGCCGGGCGCCCCGCGGGCAGCGCACACCCCCGCGCCCGCCGAAGGGGCTCGCTCGCCTCACCGCTGGCCTCGGCCCTCACCTGCCGCCGCCGCCGCCGCCGGGACCCACGCCCGCCGCTTCGCCCACGCTGCCTCTGCGCACCGCGCATGCGCCGGTCCCGACGGCGCGCCGCAGGGGCCAGAGCCGGCGCGCGACCGCCGGGCTGCAGGACCGCGCTTCGGCCACGCGGCAGCGGCGCGGCCCGAGCGGGAGGGGGCGGCGAGCGCGAGGGACCGCCCCGCGGCACAGCGCTGCCACGGCGCATGCGCAACCGCGGCCGTCGGCGCTTTGGTGTCCGGGCGGCAGCGTCGCCTTAATGACTCTTTCTCCTTAATGACTCTTTCTCCGTGATGAATGACCCCATCCGAGCGGGAACGGCCGCTGCCTCAGCCCCGCCGGAGCCGCCGAGTCCCGGCCCCGCTCGCAGCCCGGGCAGCGGCGGTCCCGGCCCTGCCCCGCACGGCCCCGCGGGGCCGGAGCGCTCCGGCCCTTCGCCTTCGGCCGCTGGGAGACCTGAGGCTCGCTCCTGCCCGTGCCCCCGCCCCGCTCCCTGGGGAGGAGCAGCCGCGCAGGGAACCCCTCACACGGGTTTGCGAGCCCCGGGGGTCGCTGTGTCGGTCTGCAGGCGGCATCGGGGCTGGGGGAGGGAGAGCAGCGGCTCAGCACACGCTGGGGGGGGAAGGCAGCCCCGGCGGCGTGCTGAAGGCGGGAGAGGAGGGGCTGCTTTCTGGGAGGGGGGCCGCGGTGTTGAGCAGGAACCAGCGCCCCCAGGCCGGCCAGACGCGAGGGGCTGACCCGCCGCGGGGCGAGACGCCGGTGACCCTCGGGCTCTGTGGGGGCGGCTGCGCCTTCCCTCGCCTCTGCGCCGCCTGTGCTCTGCTCTGCCGCCCTGCGCGCACACGAGGCTGCACTCGCACAGGGGACACTGCGCCACGGCACTCACCCCACCGGGGGGCAAAGGGATGAGCCGTGAAGCAGGGAAGGGAAAGAGGCGGCTGGTAGATGAGGTGTCCTCAGCTGGTGCCCGCAGAGCCCTGGAGGCTTCATGTCAGCTCTGTGCCCCTGCTCTCCTTGCCCCTCCTGCCAGCAAGCGTCGCAGTTGCACTTTGCTGCCTGCAACACGCAATACTTGGTGGGCTGGATGGGCTGCCCTGCCCATGTGTCGGGTGAGCAGCTCGCTTCCCTTGGCTGCCTGATGCACCTCCTTAAAACAATCGCTTCAACGCTCAGTTTCTTTATTTCAGACCCCTCTGAGTATCCCCTGGCCTGCAAGCCGTTTTCAGCAAGCAACACAGCTGAAACACAGCGCCGGTGTGCGGAAAAATCCTTGCACCAGCGGTCAGTGTTCACAAAGGAGACAGAGGAGTCCTGTAAAATAAACTTTATTCGAATAAAGGGAGAGTCCACTGGGCAGATCCCGTGGGCTCTCTCAAAGTTGCTGGGGTCGAAGCCCCCTTTCTATCCTAATTTCCCGGCCACATAGGACCCTCTCCCGTTCCCCATTGGCTAAGGTACTAGGAAGGCACAGACTTCCCAACCCGCCTACTACCTATACTACATTTTTACCCCTTAACGTGTACCCCCCCTTTGCATCATGCATCGTATGTTTCATTATCATGTCATTATGCATCTCCTGGGTGGAGAAGATAATATTAATAAGTCTATTAAGCCTGCGCACTGTTTCCTAAAGTTGAAAAGTTCCAACTTCCCTTGAAATTTTTGAGGAAATTTTTTTTTTTTAATGATTTTTCTCTTGCAAGTTGTTTTATCTAACAGAGCTTTGTAGTCTGGTTCTTGGTTTCCGTTGAGATTCACTAACTGCTGAGATATATGGCACCTTTTGTTTTAGGAGGCCTGCTGATTACTTCATAAACACATGGCTCCTCTGGATAAACAGTGCCATGTACTTGCAAAAACACTCTCCTCCTTATCTATTCATTGTTTAGGTCTGTGGTATCTTGTACCAGCCTGGGTAAATGGTACTATATTTTTGTAAAGACACTCTCATAATCCTACCACTGGTAAAAATCTGTCATCTCGCTCTAATGTCAAAAGACTTTTCTAAGTTGAACCCCTAACCGTTTCAGCATCAAGACTACGAGGCGAGAAATACGCTTCTTCTCGAAGCAGCAGGACACCTGCCAAGTCGCTGGGCACAGTGACATGTGGCTGCTGGTGACAGACACCTTCTCGTGCAGAGCCCTGGGCGGTGCAGAACGGACCTCAGCGCCCCCTGCACCAGGTGCCCAGGGACCAGCGTCTCGGTCTGACATCTCTGCAGCAGCCTGTGCTCCCAGCCCCTTGCCCTGGAGAAGGCGGCTGCCTGTAGCAGCAGCAGAACCGCTGCTGCCCAAAGGGGAAGGGAATGGCTTGGGGTAAAGCTCCCCAGGCTGTCTGGCCCCCGGGCAGTCGATGGCCTCGGCAGCCCGTACGCAGGGCAAAGCTACAGCCTGAGAAGGAGTCACAGGGTGTAGCAGTTTCTGCAACAGCCACACTGCCCTGCCCAGCTGGGCAGAGCCAGAGGCGAGAGAAAGAGGCTGCCGGGTGCCTCGAGGGGCAGAATTGCAGCAGACTGTGCCGTGGCTGTTATGCTCTTTGTCTTTGGCAGAGTTACCTTCCCAGAGGCTGGCAGACAGGTATGCTTGCACGGCACGAGTACTGCTCTTAGGGCACAGAAGGCACGATAAAGCAGCGATGAAGAACAAGGCTGGGCTGTCGGGATGGTGGGAATAACATGGAGAGCCTAAAGCGTGAACCAGGCAGGGCTTGCGAGTAACCTGGTGTTGGGGTTTAACCCCAGCCGGCAACTAAGCACCACACAACCGCTCACTCACTGCCCCTCACCCAGGTAGGGTGGAGGCAGGAATCAGAAGGGCAAAAGTGAGAAAACTCATGGGTTAAGATAAAAACAGTTTAATAATTAAAAAGAAATAATGACAGCAACAATAATAACTCGTAAGGAAAAGAAGAAAAAAAAAAACAGAGAAAAATAAAGCCCAAGACAGACAAGCGATACAGATGGAAACAACTGCTCAGCACCAACTGACCAATGCCCGGCCAGTCCCCAAGCAGCAGCCCCCTGCCAACCTCCCCCCTAGTTTTACCACCAAACGGTCTGGAACCCCTTGGGTCATGCGGGGTCAGCTGTCCCCACCTTCGGTGCACCCCCAGCGGTGATCCCCGTGGCTCTCTCCAAGCACCGTCCGGCAGGAGCAGGGATGGAGCCCGCAGCCCACTGCGCCCCAACCCCGACAGAGCCCAGCACCGCCCAGGGGTGCCCACAGAGCCCCGCACGGGACACCCTCGCACACACAAGGCAACGTGGAAAGACACATTGAGCAGCTCCAGGCAGAGACTCACAGTTCAACAGCCCGTTGACCCCTGATGAGCACCAAAGCAGCAGCGATCAGCGCTTTGGGGAAGGGAGCTCTGGTCATTTTTAACCCATACATGATGACAAGATTCAGCTCCCTGCTGGGCTGCAGGTATTCCCTGGTTGCAGAACAGCACCTCTAACTGCACCTCGAGCTAAAAGGGCAGCAGCTCTGCTGAAATAAGGTTATAGCCCACGTGGCACTTGCCGATGGTGTGATTCCCTCCCCAGCAGTTTCTAAAGACAAACCATTTGGGGACCAACGTGGCAAATGATTCAAGCAAAGCAGTCCAAACTCAGCTCTGTTCCTTCCTAAAACAAGCTGTTCATAGTCTGACCAACAGCTGTCAGTAAAAAGTAAATGGTTTCACATTTTCAAACATTCCCAGGTGACTCAGGTTACATTCCCTGGTGTAAATCACAGCAGGCACTCACAGTAACTCTGTTTGTATTCCTCAAGCACATGGATGGACACACTCCAACCGTGCCTGCCTGGCACAGTGCCTATTTGCAAGTGTTCCCCCCACAGTCAAACAAGGCAGATGTTTTACAGCAACCTGGCTGCTTCATTCCCAGCTGGGAAGTCGGTGCCTTCAATGATGTGCTCCCAAATCAATATTTCTCTTTAGCTTTGGAGCTAATTATTTAAGGCTGGTTTTCATATCTGGATTAGAGGCCCTGCTCTTCCTAACCTGAGAGGTCCCACCTGAGTTGTCCTTCCTGCAGCTGCACACAAGAACAAGGCTTGGCCCCGGTGAGGGACCGGGAGTACATTACTGCTTAATTAACAGGCAGAGCAGAAGAGGGAGCTCTCGTAACATGCACAGCGCTAACGAGCCAGCAAAGGGGCTCTGCCAAACCCTCTGGAGCAGAGGCTCCTCTCCTGCCAGATGCTCAGGACCCTCAACTGCTACTCTCTGCAGCAGAGTCAGGTGACTCAGCCTCCGCTGGAAGAACGAGCACCGGCAGGCTCAGGTCCAGCAAAGCCAATTTAGGTGGAGCTGGGTAATTAAAAACTGAAAACTGGTTCGGCATTCACGGTTCCAAAAACCTGAATTGGTTCCAAACAAAGAAATAAGAGTAAAGTAAACAGGCAGCTGGCAAACAAGTGGAATTTTCCCCAGAGGAAATGAATTCCACACAGGCTTCGCTGTAATGTCCTTGTTTCTCTGTTATTGCAATTATATGCATTGTTAGATTTTCCCTTTAGTTTGGAATTAAACCCTCATCTAATTTACCAGGAGATGACAGCAGCCTCCAAACAGAGCTTACAGCCCTGCTCCTCCTTCCCTGCCCATCTCCCTCCACCTGCTTTTGCAGACCTTCCTCTGCATTTCAGGGGCTGTTCTTGAAGGTGCCATGCATCAAGGGCCACACTAAAGCCTGCTTGTTACTTGGTAAGACCCAGCTGTGCATGGGCTACCCCAGGTCTTCTCCCCCAAGCCCTCCTCGTAGCCACAGCTAATCTCCAGCTCCCAACAGGTCGTCTCCTCTGAGCCAAATCCCAATTCCCTAAACAAAACTCTTTATTGATGATCTCTGTTATTTGTAATAGCAGCACCTCAATGCACAATAGTTAACTTTGCTGGGTTTCCTGGGGCATTATGGAAAAACCATTTGCTACTGTAATTAAAACTGCCCAGACTAGACTTTCGTACTATGGAGAGAGGCCACAGTGGGAGGAACTGCTAGAAATGTGTTTATAGATGTGCCCCAGCACGACTGCCAGATTGCTCTTGGGCTTGGAAACCACAGAGCAGCTCTGGATGGCCCTGGGGATTCCCAGGAATGTTCAGACAAGTGCTCCCACCAACATCTACAGCTGTACCTACAGCCGCAGCAGAACCTGCCCTTTCGCTGTCAAACACTAAGTAGCAGCTTTGTGAACGTGGTGTGCAGTTCGACAGACAAAAACTCACTTCACCGAGGTGGTGTTTGCCTCAGGCCACAAAGGTCTGAGAAAGCAGCTTTCCACACCAGCTTTCCTTCCCAGGGAACCAGCACAGAGGCTACAGCAAAGCAGCAGCACGAGACTGGGACAGCAGCACATCATTCTGGTGGCAGTGCCTGTGTAGGCTCTTAGCATGAGGTGACAACACACAGGGTTGGTAGGGAAGGACACGAGGTCATGTTCTACATCTGCGTGTCCAAGTGCCTAAGCACAGCTTTGTAGCTCCAGAGACTGAGCAGGACTCTGGGTTATGGGCTACGTGAGAAGTGTTGGCAATGTTTCACAGTCCCAGCTTGGCTGGAGAACGTTGTCTCCTTCTGAGAGTCACACCCGTGGAGATCACCTCTCCCCCGAGCACCTAGCCTGACCACAGCCCGTAGGTGTTATTTCCTCAAGGGAGAGCTGAAGGTGATGTGTCACACCGCAGACAAACAGCCTTGGGCTTTGCAAGTTACAAACACGAGATCGAGAAGGAGAAGAGCTTCAAGGAGAGGGCAAAGGTGCACGTACCTCATCTGGCTCACGTGGCCGTCTGTCAGGAACAACCAGCGGTACCGGACGAGAAGCGGGCTGCAGTTGGTCATCTCGACATAACGCACATCTTCAGTGTCATTCAAGATGCAGCCAAAGTCCAGGGCTGTGGTCTGGATACGGAGATTCGGGAAGCAGACTTCTCCCCGAACGGTGACCAGCTCCTCATGAGGATGCTCAAGGAACTTGATCTTCAGAACCTTCTCTACTACCCGGCTACTCAAGTCTTCTTCATAAGCAGGGTTAAACCTGATAGAGAGATGAAGTTCCTCCCCTATCTCCAGCTTGATGGGCTGCAAGGAGATGAAGAGTATTAATCACCAGGGTGATGAAGTCTCAGGGTCTGATAGCACAAAACATGCCAATGTTCAAAGGGTGACCCCCAGCTCAGGCTTCTCAGTTCATCCCTCATTTTCTTCCCAGAGTGCGCCTGACTGCAAGCACCACGAGACTCTGGTCTGAGACTCTCTCAGGCTCACGTCACTGTGCTCTGCACCAATACAAGAGGGAAATAAATATTGTTCTCCTGAATTCTGGACCCCCAGAAGCTACACACTAAATACACAACCAGATCAGCGCTCTGGCACGCCAGGGCCTTTTGCCCGGCCTCTAGAGGAACTCCTTCACCTCACAGCACAAGTGACACAGCGTCGCTGCCTCGCCCTTGCAGAGGCTACTCACTGGCACGGCACAGAAGTGGCGGCCATGCCTACAACAACCCGTGTTTAGCAGAGTCCATGTCCAACAGCTTCTACCAACCACGGGGCAGGCGCCAGGCAGCAGCTGGAGAAGCGTCCTCAGCCTCCCGGAAAGCAGGGCTGCCCTTGGAGAGCAAGCTGCTCTGGAGGTTATCTGAGACGGCTGCTGCAGAGCTGGGATGGTTTCCAGCAGACACCTTTACTACATGCCTTGCCCAGACCTCGCTCTCTTCCCTTCTCCTCGTGTCTCAGAGCCAGGACGTCTCTTCCCAAGTCAGGTATATTCTGTTTCCTTCGCTGGCTCATTTCAAACCTGATTTAGTTCAGGCCAGTCTACTGCTGACTCTAAGGAATAAATTTGTCTGCTAGAGGACCTCCCCACACAAACGCACCACCACCTTCCTCCCTCTGCAACCCGCCCCCAGCAGGAAGGTCTGTGGCTGCTCACCTGAACGTCTGCAGGGAGGGGCTGCTGGTCCACATCGCAGATTAAGAAGGGTTGCCCTAAGGCCAGGACAATGCTGACTGGCAGGGAGCAGACGTTTTTTAAAGAGAGAGGCTTGTACTGAAGAGTCAGGACATCACTGGGTTGCTACAGAAACAGAAGACAAGGAAAAAATAACCTGAAGTGCCCACGGATCTCCTTCCCCTTCCGATGCATTTCAAATTTTTCAACCCCCAAAGTGCATACATCTCTATTTACTATTTTTATTAGTTTCTACCCTTCAAGAAAGTTCTTCTCTAAGTATATCGGATGTTTTTCATGTTCAGAAACCACAGCATCCCCCAGGGGACAGGGAAACAATCTTGGGTACGGATGAGGGAACAGGACCCTGAGAGGCGGCAGCTGCCTGAACAAGATCAAAACCAGAAAGTGAACCCAGACCCTTTGTCTCCAGTTTCGTATGCTCTCTTGGGCAGAAAGGCACAAGATGATCTTCACTCACAGACAGTCATTTCTTACAACCTTATCGGTTCCAGTAGCCTCATAAAAGCAGTGATGCCAGTCAGAGGAGAAAAGCAAGCAGGATTTGGCCCGTAGCAGAGAGCCTGCAGTAGCCCAAGGTTGGCTTTGAACACTTCAAGGCACATACAGCCAGCTAGAAACCTCAACAGTCCGCTTGCAACGTGTCTCCTGCTGCCCCTGCTACAGCGACAAGGTGTCTGTAGCCTCAAAGCTACCTCAGCCTAAGCTATTTCTTCCTGTTTATGCATTGCTCTGGGCTTCCTGCACGGTTTATATAAACTAAACTGTGTTTGGGAAACCAGTTCTGGATGTCCTGATATCAAACAGCTGCAGTGTCATAGCACTTGAAAAATCGGAGCGCGTGGCATCAAGCAGACCACAGGCAGACATCAGGGGGGGCTGAAAAGCTTCTAACTAAAATCTGAACTGCCTGCTCACAGGAATTTGTGCTTCTCTGGAAGCCTGGGAACCAGAGGACAGACCTGAAAACACAGAAACTAAATAATGAAATATCTTCTCTTTTTTGACACCTCATGGGAGAGGAAAAGATGATGCAGGAGTCAGGATCAGAAGAACAAAGGGCATCTGCTTTGCATTGGTGTCATCATCACTGCAGCTGAAGGACATCTGCAGGTCCTTTGAAGAAAGTAAGGCTTGGGGAAACGCAGAGCTAGCATCCATACCAACAGCAGAGAAGGCAAAGAGGGACAAGAGATGACAGTTTTTCCTCATCAGACTGAGGCGTTGACAGGAATCTCAGTCTGTCTCAGCTTCCCTACAGGATCGGTGTTAAGACATCACCGTGCCTCCGAGGATCCTCAAAAACCTCCCTTTTATACTGAGTACAGAAACTGGTGGCTCTCTAGAAGTGGCCCTGATCCCCCCCATGATCCCTGAGCAGCTGTCATCTCAGTTTTACTTTGGTGAAGTCAAAAAAACCAGTCCCATCTCTGAAAACAACCTCACTTACTTTACAAAGCACCTCAGAAAGGGCAGGAGGGGGCTGAGCATCGCTCAGCTGCAGCGATCTGCTCTCCCACCTGCAGCCCCAGCATTCGAGGTAGCTGTGCAAAGCCCACATGTTCTCCTGGGTCCCCACACACCATCTCACCCCGTGCCCTTGGCTCAGCAGCTCAATTCTGTTTCCACATCAAGAAGGGCAGAATAGAGCTACTGAGACTGTCCCTGACCCCAGAGGAGCAAAAGGATGATCTCAGACCAACAGCCAAAGCCCCGCGGACTTGGAGAAGCTGCTTAACTCCCTCCTTTGAACACCAGCACACACGCCCCACCGGCTTCCAGTCCTCAGCCACGCTACTGAATGCCAGGATGCAACCCAGAGACTTACCTTCTCCATCCAGAAAGTGATTTCTCTGGAGGACAGTTGCAGAACGGGAGCAACAAACTCACACGTGACATCCACTTGCATTATCTGTGCCTTCCCTGCCTCGCTCCCCACGACGGCGTGACACAGCAGCCGCCCCTTCACCACCTGCATGCAAGAGTCACACGTCACCCAGAGGGTCCAGAAAACACCCTGCATTTGCTGGCCACCCAACCACGGGCCGTGCTCCTGCCACACAGTTACAGTCCCTGGTCTCCTCGATCGCCCCCTTTTCTCTCCGTGCCGCGTCCTGTTTATTCTGACCCCAAAGGCCCGCAATGCTACACCCCAACAGCCACAAACGGCACTCGCGAGCCACGTGCTGCCTACAGCTGTAATAACCCCTGCCCCAAAGGATTATTGGTTTGGTTTGTCCTGTTGCCAAGCATAAGGCTTACAGAAAGCTGTAGGAACTAGTTAGAAAAAAGTATGGAACTATATTAAGAGAAAGAAGTGATAGAAGGGCCAACGGCAACAAACGCTCCTTGGAAGCCAAGTGGAAAGCATCCTTGGGAAAAAAAAATAAATCAAATAGCCAGCCAGCCTTTAGGTAAAGGGATCGCTCATTCCTAGGATGAGCTGTGCCCTCCTAGAGCTGGTTTTAAAAGAAATCTCCCCAGGAAAGACATGCCTTGCACTTCACGTGAAAACCCTCTGCTTAAGTGGCATGCTTCAAGACTTTTTCCTGAGTTCGCATGGTTTCACTGCCTCAAAATTCCTCCCTTCATTTCTCACTCTTCCCTCTGGTACAACACCACAACCCAACTCCTCCTCAGAGCCTACAGACTTGAAAATCATCACGTGCAATGCAGGGGGCTGGGCTTCTGGCCAACCTGAAGAGTATTAAGTTCTCAAGACCTCAGGAAGGTGGAAAGCCTGCTCCCATGGCCTTGGCTTTGACTGCAGGAGCCAGGTAGCCACAGCTGAGCTCACAGATCCCCTTTTGGCCTTCCAGGCAAGACACCCTCACCAGTGCCCTCATCACTAGTTTCTTTCTGGAACCTTTTTCCCCTCTTCAGCAAAACCTCTGGGCTCAGAACTGCACAGGGACAGTCCCGCTGCAGGCACCCAGGGGAGTAATCAAGTCTGCCTCAAGCTACTGCTGAGGGAACCCTTTAAGACACCTTTCAAAACACCAGAATCAGCAGGAGCTTAACACAGATTTATTCTGCATTTGCTTAAAACACCTGTGCCCAGTGGTCCTGAAGCCAGGGAACGCACACCAGGGTCAGCTGGCAGCTTCTGCGCAGAGCTGGGTTTCCCCTGGGAAGAAGGGCATCCAGGGACCCTGCTGAAATGTTCCCCCCTGAGCTGCCACCCGAGGGTGCTGCAAGACCCGACTGCCCTTGGGACACTGGGGCAGGCTCTTACGGAAATATTGACCAAAGTCAAACTCTCAGTTATAATGATCCCTGGGAACAGTTTCCCACGTGGACGAACGTCACTCCGATCACAAGAGCTGACACCCTGTGTTCGTTTTTCTCCTCCAGGACTCAGCGCTAGACAAGCCCTCTGCCCATGTTTGTCTACAGAGGAAAAATGATGCTGCTCCCAGACACTCCCTCCCTTCGCAGGTGCTTTTACTCACTGCTCCCCCAGACACATTACTTGGCAGTTTTTCATTTACTTTCTGCCTGTATTCATCATCTCAGTGAACTTATTTTCTCTGCCCTCCCTTCCTGCCTCAGCACACGACACCTTGTAACCCCCCATTTGCCCCTGAAGCAGCAACACTTCCTTCGGCCTATATTTTGGTATCAGCAAATTGGGTTTATGGTAGCTATGGCAACACGAAAAAGCCTTAGCAACTGACAGTGGCCAGCAAGGAAAGCCACTGGGGCTGCCACGGTAACTTGTGGCCTTAAAACAGTTTCTTGAAAGCACCTGCTCATTTTCGCAGGCAAATGTCAAGGTGCTGCAGAAGAAGTCCCAGGGGAGGTGATCTGACGGGGAAGGGACAGCCCTCGTGGGGGACCTCACCTGGGGAGTGCTGGAGGAGCCTTCCAGCATCATCTCCACACTCTTGCCTGGCCTCAGCTCTGCCCTCAGCGGTCGAAGCTTAAACACAGGGCAGGCAGGCTGGGGCCTCTGGGAGGAGCTGCTGCCCTTGGCCTTACTGCTGGCAGGGGGGCGATCACGCTGGCGAAACGGGGCAAAACCTTCCGTTGTCCAGTAGAGCAGGTGGGTGCGTCGCCCTTTGTTCGTTACCTTGAAGCGGTAACGGCAGGGATCCAGGCTAGGAGAGAAGCAGAGATGGAAAACGTCACGGGAGCTGCTGTCTCCCAGCGGTCGCCCCGCTGCAGCGCCCCGACAGCGTTCTCTGACGGCACACTCAGCAATAAAACCACCTCCGAAAAGGCTGACCCAGATCAAAGCTTCAGCAAACGTCAGACCTTGGCTGCCCCTAAGTTTATCACCATCCAGCAGCTGGTCTCTCTGCATACAGCAAGAAAAAGCTTCCTCAAGATCACCACCTCAGTTGCTGTGGACAGAGCATCACCAGCCTTTGCTGCTCAATTATCAGAGCATTTCTCCAAGGTGCTTCCTGCAGCTCTCACTGCATCGGATGCTCAGCTGGCCTTGTCCTGGCTGCAAGGAGATGGAGCAACAGCTTCACTGCCATCTCACCTTCCCCTGGGGAGCTGCTGCCTCAGGTGGCTTCCTCTGAAGATGCTATTGGGAAGCTGCAGGGTGTATGGACTCATCTGGTGATCTGGGCACCACTGGCCTCGCTGGTGAGGCCCCTGCCCTGGCACCCATGTTAGCCCCCTCGTCCCCCCACCCCTTAGGGAGCACCCAGCTCTCATCGCCCCCAACACAGCACCCTTTGCCTGAACGGTGCAGCTGTTTTTGTGTTTTAGGAAGACAAACGCACTGTGAGAACACACGATCAACAGAAGCTTCCCCAACACGAACACAGCAGCAGGACCGGGTCTAGCTGCTGAGGGGGAATGGAGTGACAACAAGGGATGAATAACTGGAGCCGATGTAAGCCAAAATGGATATTCAATGGAAATTGATTCCTTAAGGTAGAGAAACACTAACTGCAGGCTAGTCTGGAGCAATTCTTTTACCTTCCATAAATCTGAGCATGGCCAGGAAATGTTCCTGCAACAGTGACTGGTTTTTTTCGAAAGGTACGGAATATGTGGCTGACAAAACGCATGTCTGCCACAAGCAGCTAAATACAAACACAGAAGTGACAGCATAGAACAAACTTATCCTTGAAACAGACTGGTGAAAATGATGTGCACCAGCTCAGTATGAAATGGTTTATGTTGCGGGAATCAACAGCTAAAAGCTTGGAGAAGCTTTGGGTAGATGCAGAATTGGTGGCTCTGGGAAAGCCCAACTCGTCCGAGGTGTTACCTGGGTCCCATCTCAGCTCACCCAGTGGCAGCTCCACAGCCAACAGCGATGGCAACAGCTCCAAACCAAGTATGCAGGCGAAGACATGAAGGGTGGCAGAAGACAATGGCACCGATCCCATTGACATTGTCCCCTCTGTTGTGTAGCCAATTTGTGGCTGCACAGAGCACAAGCACCACCCTCCCTGCAACGTCCCTGCTTATGTGGATGGCTTGTGGGTGCACATTTATCCCCCCCGCCCCAAATCTATCCTAAATGCTTAAGGTAGGATTAACCTCCCCTTTCTACCCCAAAATTTCAGTATCAGAGCACTGTGGACCCTCTTTGCAGCCAGGGAAAGGAACAGACACTGACAAGACCATTCTTCTCATCCCAACAGGTCTCCAACACAAGGCAAATAGCACTTTGAAAAGCCTTATTTTTCTCTCATTTATAAGAACGTGCCCACCTTCAGACACAGGCATTAAGAGCAGGGAATCCCCTCCTTCGAGCTAAGCTCTTTCAATTAACACTCCCAATTTATCCCACCCAACCTCAGCGGGCTTCTCCCCCTCTCCCTTTCAGAGCTGCTCCTGCAGCCGCCTCGCCTGCCCGTGCCTCGGGCTGCTGCTGCGGAGCAGACGGCCAGGAAAGCCAGCAGGAGAAAGGAGGGAAGAGCGACTACGTCTGATAAAGAGCAGCCTGGCAGGGGAGCTGGGAAAGAGGAGTGAACTGAAGCATAATGCAGGGCAAAGAAATTCTGCTGCTCCTCCAGGACTGCTGGGCAGAAGGGAAACAAAACAGCACCATTCATTTAGCTGAGGGGTTGCTAACAAGCTACCGCCAAGGTTTGCTGTTGTGGCGAGACGATACTGCATAGCGAACGGAAAAGCAAGCAATGCTATTGCAAAGGGAAAGAGGTTTATACTTGTAATGTAGCATTTTCCAGCCGGAGGCTTCTGGGACCTGCTGTTTTCCTCCAAATTTTTGTTTGGTAGAGTGAGAAAATAAATGGTTTATAACTGAAAACAATTCAGTGACAATTGAGCAACTGCTTTCCATTTGGATGGCTTTTGAGGGTATCTAAGAACTTTCAAGTGGCCATAAAATGTCTCTAAAGGAATCCCTGGGGCTTCAGTGAAACAGAGCCAGGACCTTGAGCACTAAAGAACCAGCCTGAAGGACCACAGCCAAACTCCTCCTTGCTGAGCCCACGGGAGGAGTGGGAGCTGAGAGATATCCTACCTGAAGTGAGGTCCCAAGTTGAGCTCCGGAGCAAATCGTTCGTCGGTGACGATCGTGGTGCCGATGCCAACAGCCCGGACAGGGATGACGTAGGTACAGCTGTTCTCGATGTACACGTTCACCTCGTCCTCGAACTTCTCAGTGTCGCCCAAGTTTCCTATGACAGCCACAGACACCTCGGCCTCGGGGGGGATCACTCCTTTACTGGGCTCAATCCTCCAGCACGAGTATTTGCCAGACTGTAAGACAGGGCAAACACTAACTTAGGATGGAACCCAGGAAGCCTGGGGGAGGGCAGGAAAAGGAAAGACTAAAGATTCGAAGGTAAAAACCACAACGGCTTAATTTCCCTAAATCTAAGCTACGGTGTCTGGAAACAGCAGCTATGCAGGAGCTTATACAACCTCTACTTTACCCTCCTTTAACAGACTCACTTCGCTGACCCAGTTTTGCCCAAGCCAAGGGATGCTCATCCTCCAAGAAAGTTATTCCCCCTCCAGTCTCTCTTTTGGAGAGTGTGCCAAGAGAAGCTGCTTTCTCTCTCCTGGCTTCCCGACAACAGTGTCTGCATTTGGAAAATTCAGCTCTAAGTGGTTACAGCAGGGCAGTAAAGCCATAAGCACAAAGAAAACTGCAAGACATGTTCTGTGGACATGACCCCAGCTTCCCAAGCCCTCTCCTCCTCTGGTTTCTCTTGCACCTCCCTCTGTAAATGGGGCAATAAGGGTGCTGGACCCCCAGACCATCTAAAACCACAGTCACAGGGAGCAAGCTTGCTCGCAGAAGAGAAGCTGCATGTAACGCTCCTTGTCCAGCACGAAACGCACTGGGGTGTAGATGTACGCCTTCCAAGTGTCCATCACTGTGTTGGTGGTACCTGCACCCCACAGTTCAGTGCTGGGTTTGGGACGACAGGCACTACTCACCCACAACTCTGCAGTATTGTAACAGAAGGGGTTTTTCCTTTTTTTTTTTTTTTTTTACTAGAAACCAACGCTGTGCTTGGAGGCCTGACACAAGCCAAGCAAGGCTAGATCCAGGTGAAGTCCGCTCGAGTTTCCATCTGTCAGGCTGGCAGCACTGAGCTTTAACAGGCCACCAGCCAGCCCGGGGGAGAGAAGCATCAGAAAACCAAGCAGCACTCCAACGCCACGGGAAGCATTTTAAATAACCCCCTCAGAACGACCTCTGCTAACAAGGGTAAGACGAGCTGGAGGCCAGGGAAGCAACAACCTGGTGAGCACTCAGGGTCCCCGCAGTGTGTGTAGGTGCCTGAGCTACGGCATCTCCTTAGGCTGGCTGTGCCCAGCACGGAGAGCAGGTCAGGCCTGCACGCCTGCATCCCAGGATGGAGCACGCCAAAGGCATCAAAAGGATTCAGGCGCTGGCCAAACTAATAAACTCAGCTCCGTTTAATTTGTCCTCTAGAGCTGCAAAAGAAAGTCTTAGGTAAGAATGGGATGGAGGAAGGCAGTTGGCACAGGGTGAACACTCACTGACCACACAGGATCCCACCAACCCTCTTCTGCTGTCGCTGCATCCCGCCCGTAGCTGATCGCCAGGCCTCGGAGGCAGCCACTGCGCTGCCATCGGCCCAGGGCCACCCAGCCAACACGTTCCTACCGAGCCGCTGGGCGGGAGGTTCTCACTGACATCAATGTACAACTCTTCCTCTGATTCAGGCGGGCACAGGGTAGCTCGCTTGAAAAGGAGACCTGGCAGCTCTGCTCCAGAGGTGAAGTGGCAAGTCTGCTCTCTGACAAAGCTCATTTATCAAAGCTTGGCCACAAGCTGGGCAGTAAGTTGTACCCAAGAAGCTATTACTGAGGAATAATGACAGGCTGTCTCGATGGAGCCAGACTCTGAACCTCCCAGAGTGGCCCAGCGCAGACCCAGCAGGCCCTGCCAGGCCAACAGCCCGCTCCGGAGGAGCACCATTTGCATCGTGTCCTCATTCTTTCAGGTAGCATTTGGTGTGGGTCCAAGGGGCAGCACAGGGCATCGCTGAACAGGAGACCTGACAGGACAAAAGGCTCTGCCGGGCTAGATTCACTTGGGTTTCTAGGTCAGCTTCTGCCTACACCCATCCAGGCTGTGTCCCAGAGACAAGAAATCTCTCAGGGTCACACTAAAAAAATTCCTCCACTTTGAAGACCACGCTCTAACTTCTGATAACATCCCTGCTACTTGCTTAGCCTTGAATGCTCTGGAAAATGATGCAATAGCTGTAGGCACTGGATAGACAAAGACGGTGGCTATTTTTGCCCCTGTAGGGGCTTGCACTACTGGACATCAGAGTCCCTGAGTTCTAGGCAAGCGTTGGGATCAATCACTCAATCAAGAAGTTCAATGCTGAGATCATTAGCTTCTCCCAGGCCAGATTTCCAGTGTGAAGAAGAGCTGCCAACATTTGGTTATAACCAGCGTGCATCTGAGAGATGGCTGGATGGCTGTCCTGAGGGATGACTGAGGAGCCACCGCACTCCGTTCTCCTGACGATACTGCAGCCCAGTTCATTAAAGGGATCTGGTCATTCTGGCCTTGCGCAAGTGAACGAGGAAGCAGAACTCAATATCAAAAATGCAGCTGTGCTGTACCAAGGCCCAGCTCTAGCAAGACAGCATTCACACCTCGTCAGGCTGACCCATCACTCCTCGCAGAGGTTGCACACGAAGGGGAAATAAAGCCCCCTCCTACCTCAGCTGTGCACAGAGCCTTGTCCCAGCAGGCCCAAGGTGGGGGACCTCGTGTTCTTCCTTTCAAAGCTACTCTTTACCACACAGGCTGCCAGTGACAGAAGACAGCCCAAAAGTACCCCAAGCCCCAGGAGGAGGTGGAGATCAGAGCCTGAGGCTGGCTAGATGCTCCCACCAACAACCAGCCTCCTCCTGGCACCTCAGCACCAGCATCTCCCTGGCAAAAGCACAGGCACCACTTTGGTTTAGCCTCTGCCCCAGAGCACCAGCAAGGGGATGTTCTACTGAAATCAAGAGACATGGCCTCTAAAGCCAGCAGAAAAGACAAAAATTGACACTGCTGCCACTGACAGCAGAGCCTAATTTGTCACGCTTGGTTCAGCTAAGAGACCGCCGAGTGAGGTGACGAGGCTTGTCTCCATTTGCGTCCCCTGTCCATAGCTCCAGATCCCACCTGCTCTCCCCATTGGGCTGGGGAGACCAGTGCCACCACTCTGCACATCGGGGTTCTCCAGCCAGGACACAGCTTGGCCGGCTGTGGCCAAGCACAACGGTTAATAACCAAACTCCTCCTGCTTTTCCCCTGGGAAAAGCACTTAGAGGAGTCACTCTTGCTTGCAGGAGCCTAATTGCCTTCAAGACTTCCACCCTTCTTCAGTTCAGCTGGCCAGTGGGTGCAGCACAGTACGACAAGTTCAGTTGCCCTAGACAAGCAGAATAACAATTTCTTTGATTACTGAAATACAGCAATTTTGAAAGGGCATGAACAGCTCCTTCATGTTGACCTACTCCTCCAGACTTTTCTACCCAAGAAAAAACCAAATCCTCCCCTTGCTGGATCCAGACGATTCTCTAATGGGGCTGCCTGGCAGCTGGGAAAGCAACCTGACAAGGACAAGCACATCAGACACAGGATTCAGAGGATGACATGGGATGACACACTGGTCCCAAGGGTCGCAGACCCGCAGACACCCTGGCAAGCAGGGATAAGCCAACACAGGCCTCAGGTATCAAGTCCTTCAAACTCCTCTTCAAACCCAAAAAGCCCCATCTCAGCACACAGCTTTGGAGGTTCCTTACTTATTTCCTTCTGGTGGCAGAGATGCTCAGTGCTGCTCCCTGCAACTCGTCCAACAGAGAGGACAGGGGGATGGGAAAGCCTGTGCACGAGGGGTACTCCAGGTAATCCCATGTCGCTATCCCAAACTGAAGTTATCCACCAAAACCATCTCTGCTTGCTCAGATAATGCTCTTTTCTCCCATAAAGCAAGAAGAAAGTTTGACTTGACAGGAACAGCAATTTGCACATGACAGTTAAGGATATCACCGAGGTGGCAGCGTGGCCATCTGCATTCCAGCATTTGCCTTTGGACAAGACACCAGCCCTCTACTTGCCCTGTTGCTGCCCCTTCATTTAATCTCACTCAGTTTGTCAAGCTGCCAGTCAGTGTGCTGTAACATTGCTGATCCAACACCACTGTGAAAATTTCAGTCAACAGCTCTATCTTTCAAGTGGGGACCGTGATCTCTAAGCCTGACTGCAAACAGCCACAGTTTCCAGATGAGCCATCAAACGGGAGCTGGGGAAATCCCACCTCACCGTCCTGCAGGGATCTCCAAGCAGGAAATCAAAGCAGAGGCTTTGGCATCTTAGAGAGCACAAGACTTGGGTGCAGGGGCACAAGTGAATGAAGGATGCCCAAGCCACCCACCAGCTAGGCTAAGGGGCAGCCGGAGCCAGTTCTGCTCTCGGATGTACGTGTGCAAGTCACCCTGACACCCCACTGCATCTCAAATTTGAGTTCTAAAATTATCCAGTCCTCTCTTCTTTCCATCAATAATCTGCCAGGCAGCCTAAGGCAGCAGCAAAAGGGCAAAACTTCAACTGAGGCACCAAAACAGCACCAAAGCAGGCAGCTGCTGAGGGCAGGGGAGCAGCTGGAGCACACCTCACCTCCACAGTGCTGCTCCCGCCCGGCAGGCTCAGCATCACCGTGTTGAGGCGTCTGAAGAGCCCTCGTTGAAACAACTGATCGAGCAGCTTCTCGGGACCTGCCTGCTTGAACATCTCCATGACAGCAGCAGCTGTCCTGAGAAGCGGAGATGCTCACCAGGAGGTAACTCAACCCTGGGGAGTCAGCAGCAGGGACTATGGAGCAGCAGAGCCCATCTTACTGCAGGGAGAGAAACCATCCCCGAACCACTCCTATTATTGTTCTGCTTGTCGATTAGGCACAATATTGGCGGAGCTTGCAGTGAAGTAGGACAGGATTTATTGCTCAATCCCATACAATAGGGCCCTGAGGCAATGGAGAGGCACATCTACTCCTGCCAGCCCCCCCGGGTACACTGCAAGCTGCCCAGGGGAGGGAGGGAAGGCATCACCCCAGGACAGCAGTACCTCAACAGCTCTGCCTGTCAGTGCCTGGTACAAGCATGCAAAACTCAGCATTTATACACCAGCACCACCCATCCGAGGTGGCCTGCTCTCTGCAGAGATGGAAAGTGCATTTTCATTGTGGAGTCAAAGAAAGCTGCCCTGGGAATCCCCCACTCGGAGGTTACATTTATCCCCCAAACAGCTGGAAAAGCAGCAAGAGGGAAATTCAGCCCCTTCCTCCTTGGCCCAGGAGGCTGAGCCCGGACTCTCACACACTGCCTGATGCTTTATCCACAGACACAGCCAAGCCTGCCGTGCCAGGGCTGGGTTTACCAGCTCCACAAGTCCAACCCACCTAGCACGGAGAACAAATCTCTCCCGAGCCCTGTTTGCAAGCCCCTCACAGCAGGGAGCACATCCCACCCAGCCTCAGCACACGAGCCGTTCCTGGCTGCAGCAGCCTTGCTCTCCCTGCCAGGGGAGCAACCCAAGCTCTTTCTGCTAGGCAGCTTGGCACACGAGGCAGCCTCCAGGAATTAAACAGCCTTTTTCTGCAGCCGGTCTCCAGAGAGGCTCTGCCACACGACGGAGTCCGCAGGCTGAAAGTACACAACCTTGAAAGTGTATTTTTCTGCAACAACCCAGCTGGTTTGACCCCCAGTAGGTGTGAAACTCGCCTCGCCAGGAGCAGTTTGAGGACCTCACACCCTCGTTTCTACCATTAACAGCAGTTTGACACAAAGTGAATGCAGATGCAAGAGGCAAACCGTAGGGAAATCCGTGCTCTTTCAGGAGCAAAGGGGCACAGGGTTCTCTTGAGCTCAGAGCTCCAAACCCCACGACTCTCACAGCTAAATACCTTCCACAAAATAAAGGGAGAACTTGTAAAAATGATCCAGACTCTTTTCTGCTCAAAAATCTACGCAAACTCTACTTAACTGAGGGGTGCCCCAGTTAAAACTGCCCCAGAGCCAGGCTCCTCGTGCCGCATTGCGACGGAATAGCTTGCCTTCTCTCTCAGACAGCAATATGGAAATGTTGCATGTAAAAATCAAGTCACAGGCTGCTACAGACCAGTCATTTTCATTGGAAAACAGCCCCACAGCTACTTACCATCTCTGCCCGGAAGGACGCAGGGATGACAGTCTGATTGGAGAGGCGGAGAGTTCGAGAAGCCTCTTGTAGAACTTGGATACTGCCGAAATTTATCTTACTCGGATGCATGTAGACAACCGGTCCTTCTCCAATGCTCACTAGATGGATTTTCTGCTCCAAGAAGCAGGTAGGAAAGATAAAAAAAAACAACAGCAAACGTTTAAAAAGACTAGACAGCTCTAAGGGTACTCCTAGGCTGGGGATAACTACATCTGTTTGGAGTTTTCAGTGTTGTAAGACTGAAACAGAAGGCCTGGAGCAAGTGTGGAAACTGGAGTGATCCCATCTGAAAGTCACAAGCTCCCGTTACCAGAGGATAAAGAAACCCTGTTCCCCACGCTGCCTTCTTCACACCTCTCCCACACTGTTACCTTCAGGAAAGCTCAAATCCAGCCTTGCACAAAACATCCCCTCAGCATGGTTTCTTACACAGCGCTTGCTTTAGCGGCGTTCCGGGAGGTCCCTGGGTGCTCCTGAACAAAAGCCCCAACGAAGCAGCAGTCGCTGTTCATCTAATGACACAGCAGAGTACGAGACCCAGGGACTGTGCTGGGTTTCACACTGGGCTTCTTATGGCATCTCCCATATCCACCATTACATGCTGTGTCGGACACTTAGATCACCACCGAAGAGGACACCATCCTTCCTCTTCTCTAGGCATTAGCTGTTGCTTACGCCATGAATCCCTCCTCCTCTCACCCACACCAGCCATATCAAGTTCTTGTTTTCCCTGGAAGAAGCCCTCTACACTTCATGCCCCACCAAGATGAGTCACACAAAGGCACACTTTTCCCCTCGCACTCACCAGTGGGGATCCTTCACTCCCAAACACCGCGATACGAGCGATGGTGTCCTGATTCCCCGTCACCTGGGCTTCCAGTGTGAACGGGACCTCCACCGAGCTGTGAGGCTGGATGATCCCACACGGCACAGGGCTGCAGTACCGCACAGCAGCGTCCTCCTTGCGTTTCTGCAAGGGACAGAAGCAAATGCAACTTCAGAGGGATTTCTGAGGAAACTTTAGACTCCTTAACATCTACCACATTGGCAACTCACACACATTTTTAAAAATCCCTAGGAGAAACGCAGAAAGGCACAGCCCAACACAACATGCAAGACTTGCATGGGCTTAGCACCCTCAGGGCGTTCAAAAGCTGCTGCATCCACAACCACCCACTCCTGTGCTGGCAGCCTCCTTGCAGCAGCTTTTCACAACCCTCTAAGTTCTCCTGCATGAAAGCATCCCAAAGACCAGAATATCAACTGCTTCCTGAAGTTTATATTCAGGTAGGCTCCTATTTAACTGCTTCCTAAAGATTATACTCAGGTAGGTTCCTGTTCTCAGCAAACCTTTAGGTTTGAATATAAACTAGCAAGGTCTTATCCAAACCACTTTTTTTCCTTAATAAACCCCTCGATAACCTTTGAGGGCAGGAGGCGGACGCGATGCCAAACCTGAGGAAGAACCCTGTAGCAGCCTGGAAGATCGCTGTCGTTCACAAGGGTCAGCGTCTGCTGGCAAGGGACTTTCAGTAGGCACTGTTCAAACGGCACGACGGGGATGAGCGCTCGCAGCAGAGGCACCACGCATCTAGGCAAAGAGATGGCCAAAAGGGAATTGGGCACACTGAGAGAATGTAGAATGTTCACTCCCCAGATAGCGTGAAACGGAGCCTAACACATTTGTCACTGTCAAATAGACCTTTAATACCCCTACAGTGATAAATCACCTTTGACTTCGTTTTACTCAACAACCTCTTGTAAAGGAGGGGCAAACCCTGAGACTCAGCATGACAGAGGCTGCCAAGGGCCCAGGCAGAGCACGGTGCCCTGTCCCACAGCTGTCCCACCAGCTCTGCCCCTCCTCTGCCCTAGGAGGCTTGCAAGGACCCTCCCAAGGGTCCCAGCAAGGCATGACCTCTGGAGAAGCCTTCCCACCGAGGGCCAGGACTCGCCAAGACTCAAGGACACAAGACTCCAGTAAAAAGACTCCCTCCTCTCCCACACCACTGTTGCCCTGCCTGAAAACTCAGCCATTTGCCCCAGCGATGGAGGGCACAGGCCACCACCTGCCTCATGCAGCGGGTGATCATCCTCTCCCAGCTCCTACAGCTACCTTGGCCCTTCACCCCCACGGGTCCGTGCGCTGTCCGTGCCCACTTGCTCTTGTTCTACAAAACTGCAGCCCAGGCGCTGACTGGATGACTCTGCCTGGGCGAGGGAACAGCACCAGGGAACTGCACCCCTCTTGTCATTAAACTGACACCCACTGCAGCCCAACAGGACTGAGTCTGGCTGCAGCAAGAACAACTTCTGGCTGAAGTCTGAGAACATTGATGCTCAAAAGAAACCTGAGCTCACTCACCTTCCACATCAAGGACTGCTTTCCCCTTCATAAGATCTTGCCTTTATTTTTCCCTCACCAGTCCTGCCATAAGCCCCTTTCCCATTTGCATGTGTCTTCACCAACCGAACCAGACACCAACTTTCAGCAGGCTGCTCGCTGCGTCCCGAACAAATGTTGTATTTCGGTCACAGCCCAGCACAAGCCCACCACTTGCAGGGAGGAGAGGTGGCCCTTTGGAAATTTGTTACACCTCAAGCACCAAAACCAAGGCCAATAATGAGTATAATTACTGTTCCCTCTCAAAAAAGGCTCAGGGCCGTGCCTGTCCGCTGAGCACGGGTGCTTCTCCACACGGGCTGCTTTCAAAGCCCTGCTGTTCTCGTACCCAGCTGGGCAGAACTCGCTCATTGAGCAACACTTCTCATTTGGAGCTGGAGCCAACAAACCAGGTGCGAGGCAACGTGCTGGTGATGGATGCACAAGGAGAGACGAGGAGCTGCAAGGAAAGCGCTGATACCTGGCTGTGAGGAGCAGCGCCGACACCTCCTTGCCCACACCATCCACATCCACCACCAGTGCCAGCTCGTAGCTCCTCACGGTGTTGGAACACAGGGTGACCTGGTGGAAGAGAAGAGCATCAAACACTTCATGACTCCCAAAAGCCATTATCCAAGGGTGGTGCCCTCCGGTTCTCGTTCCATGGTAAGGAAAGGGACAATTTTGCCTTAATTCTGCTGCTGGCCCATGGGTAGAACACTGCCTCTGGGAGGAACAAAAGGCTTCTGACAACATCTTCTGTGTTAAATACACCTTGCAGTTAGCAGGACACATGCAAGCCAAATTAAAGCACAGTTAGACTAATGCTCTACCCACCACCGTATTAAAATCAAGGGATGAGTTTTTAATCTCAACTCCAACAGCAAAAAAACAGAGGAAATCTGTTGACTTCAACAGAATGAGTTCAGCTTTACAGCGGGAAGCAGAGGGCAAAATGGGGCCCAGCAAAAGTCCACAAACAGCAGGAAAACACAGAAGATGTGCCACTCATGGCTGCCAGAGCTTTTGTAGTCCCCGTTGGAGATCGCCGCAGTGAACACAACTCATTCTGCACAACAGGAGAGGAGAAATAAGACCGGGAAGAAAAGCAAACTGCTTTATACAATGACATCTCTTTTTTTTAACAGCCACCTTCTGTCCTCATCCTTCCTCTGCCCACTCTAAATCAAAGAAATTGCTCCAAGCAGCTCTCAAACACATGAATGGCTTCTGTACTTGATCACAGGGTGCACGGTCTTCAGCTTATGATTTTGGAAACAAAACGTTTCTCCTTCAGAAAAGCCCCACAGTAACCCAGCTAACAAAAGCCCAACGCTACTGCAGGGATCTCACGCGTGTTATGCTCCAAGCCAGCATCACCAAAGCCCTCCCATACATCCATGAAGCTTCAGCTCCACCTGCTGAAGCACGTACGGCCGGACTCTTCCCCTACCCGGATATCCAGGTGTCCCTGGGAGCGGAGGGTCCCTCTGCAGGGCGTTATGGTAAATTCCGTCGGCTTGACGTGACTTTGGGCTCCTCTTCTCCAGGATGACCGAGTGTTGTCCACCACTTGAACAAAACTGCTGACACTGGGCTCTCCTGAGCCATCCCCAGGAATGCGAAGGTTGAAGGTCACGGGTACCGAGGACGTGTTAGTGAGGTGACATGACAAGGTACAAGGAAAACCTGGGAAAATAACACAAATATGAATTTATCCGCCAGTTATCCCATGATTCCTGGTGTCAATATTCTGTTATGATCAAACTGCACTTGGAGTTCAGCTCTTTTGGATCTGAATTACAGCTGATGGAGAAGCTAAGCGAGGAACTGGTCGTCACTTAAGTTCCCTTTTACGCTGATCACGGATTGCTTCATTGGAAATGCCCTCTCTTAGCGACGTTGAACACCAGTTTTTCTCTCTCTGACTGTGAGGAGCACTCTCACCAAAACTAGCACTAGTTATTTCTCATGTAGGAGTCTGCACCCAGACAGACTATTTCTTCTGAAAATTCAACCCATAACATTCCCTATTAACTCCACAAACACTCCTCCCACAGTTTTCAACGTATAAAAGGAGTGTATTGTCATCGAGGAGAAGCTACAGTAAGAGAAAGGAAAGATGAAATTGGGAACTACAGCATGATGCAAAGCAATCTGAGGCAGCTTCTCTAGGCAGGATCCTTAAGGCACCTCCTGGTGTAATAAGTAACATATTGTGCTTTGTTCATTAAACCTGTATGGGAAGGTATGGATGGAAGATTTCTGTGCCCGCAAGGCTTGATAGCCCAACCGAAGGACATTCGGCAAAGTAAACAGGACCCGCAGCTGAGGGGGTTGAGTAGTCACATTCTTGCATAAGTCCACCCACAGGGCAACGAGGAAGACCTTCAGCCTTCATCCTTACGACCACCAGGAGGCAGAGAAAGACCCCCCAGCAACAGAAGGAACATGCGCAGAGTATCGCCCTGATTGCGACATCGCGAATGCAGGAAATGAGACTGTATATAATGTGCTTACACGAGGCGGGAAGGCGCGAGCCGTTGGCGGAGCGCAGACTCCCCGGCCGCCCAGCGCTGCCTTTGCTCTTGTTCGCTTGCTAATATAATAAAATTCGCATTGGATTTTGACACTTTAAATTGTCCGTGTCTCTACCTATCACAATTTGGTGCCGTGACTCGGATCGCGACTAGATTGTGGCCTGCAGCTGCATTGGGGAGGCGCCCCGCCAGCCGGCGGCCCCTGCAGCCCTCAGGTCGCTTCTGTCTCGACCGACGAACCTAAATTGAACACTGAGCAAAGGAGAACCGGTAACCCTGTAATCTTTGTGCACGAAGCTCCGAACGAAGACGCAGGACGCGTGAGTATAGGCCGGGAATCCGTTCGGTTTGGGTTGGGTATCCTGGGGCACGGTGTATGAGACGTCCTGCCAGGGCGAAGTGAGTGCGGACCCTCTAGTAGTGCGTTTCTCATAGCCCGCGAGGGAGCGAGCCCCAAACGAGGGGAGCGGTTGGTGTGTGTGTGTGAGTGCCTCAGAAGATGGGACAAAGGAAAAGCAAGCCCTTTGAGCCCATGGGAGAGGGGCCCCATGTGAAATTGCCCCAAATACCGCCCGATAGTCCCCTAGGGCTGATGTTGAAACACTGGGATAACTTTCCCTCTAGGCAGGGAAAGGATAAGGTAAAAATGATCCATTATTGCATAGAGGTCTGGGGCGGAAAACAGATTCAAGGAGACCATCTGTATTGGCCTGGTTTTGGATCATTTGAGGATTGGATATGTCAGGCGCTAAACATTTATGTTAACTCAAAGGAACCATTTAATTTGGAAGAAAGTGAATATGCCAGTCTGTGGATGGTGGCCGACACTAGGGTAAATTTATACCCTTTAAAAGAAAAGGGGGGTGGCTACCGAGGGAGGAAGAATAGAGAGGAAGAATTAATAAAGCTTTCAAGGAATATCAAGAAGCAGATGAGTCGCCCACTAAATGGTTAGAGAGACCACGAAAGAGTCTCCAAATGTATTCCAGTCTGAATGTAGACACTCAGGAGGGGCAGGCCCTGCTGAAAATGCAATTTGTAGCAAACGCATGGGAAGATAGTAAAAGAAAAATTGAGAAGATAGATGATTGGCAGAACAGAGGTTTGGACAGGCTGTTGAGGGAGGCACAGAAGGTGTTTGTCAGAAGGAAAGACGAGAGGTTTAAGAAGCAGGCAAAGGTGATGGTAGCAGTGGCTCGGGAAGGACAACGTGGAGGTGGGATTAGATCGACTCACAAAACGGACCCAAGACCCGGGGTGGAAGGAACAAGGAGAAAGGACGTAGGGTGTTATTATTGTGGGAGGAAGGGTCATATGAGAAGGGAATGCAGAAAGCGGCTGCAGGATGAGAAAATATTCAAGGAGGATTAGGGGTGTCAGGGGCTCTATTTGCTGGGGGCTAGACGTAAGACCGAGCCCTTGATAAAAATTAAAGTAAGTCCCCAGCAACAGGAAATCGAGTTCCTTGTGGACTCCGGGGCCGAAAGGTCCACAGTACAAGAATTACCCCGGGGATGTCACTTGTCCCCGGAGACAATGCAAGTAATTGGAGCAAAAGGAGAGCCTTTCGGGGTTCCAGTAATAAAAGACGTTCTTTTTGAAATGGAATCTAAATTTGGGGTGGGATCCCTATTGTTGGTCCCAGAAGCAGATTATAACCTATTGGGACGAGATATGATCATCACACTGGGCATTAATTTGGAAGTTAAAAATAATGAGTTGCAAGTAAAATTATGTCCCCTTAGGAGTGAGGATGAAGTAAAAATTAACCCCGAGGTTTGGTACACTCCGGAGACAGTGGGCAAATTAGATATCCCACCCTTCACTGTAACTATCAAGGATCCGGAAATTCCAATAAAAATAAAACAATACCCAATCTCACGAGAAGGCAGGATGGGGTTGAAACCAGAGATTGAAAGATTAATTAAACCAAGGCTACTGGAACCATGCATGTCTCCCTTCAATACACCCATCTTACCCGTAAAGAAAACTGATCGGTCCTATAGATTAGTCCATGACCTACGGGAAATTAACAAAAGAACACTTGCAAGGTTCCCAGTTGTGGCAAATCCGTATATTTTACTCAGCCAGCTGGGACCTGAAAGTAAAGAGACCTTACTAACCCCATAGTGGGATATCCTGTTTTACTTACTACAGAAACCTCCATACGAACAGCTGAAAGAGGGTGGACTCACGCCAGCCGAATCAAAGGACCCGTAAAGAATTAACAGTGGCAAGTGACCAGTGTACCCGGGGACCTAAAAATAAAATTTCAAAGGACCTGAATGAACACCTTTAAAATTGAATATAGTGAGAATCCAATTCTGACTGAAGATGGGCATGTAGATGCTGAAATCAAGTGTGGTATATTAACTGTTACCCATTTGTGTGCTTTGTGTGTAAGGTGTGTCGGGAACGGTGGTGGGCCCATTGCCGAAACGGAAGACCCCAAAGAGTGTCTGCCGGATCTGCTGGGAGTGGGAAAGGGAACTCACAGAATTGGCATTAAAATTAAAAGAATCACAGGGAGAGATTATTCTTGAATCAGAGGAATGGTGGGAGATATTTGCTAAAGGAATTCGGCCCGAAAATTATTGTTACCATTCGAATGAACCAATTCCTTTTGTCGCTGAAATAGTAAGAGGGCACTGCCGGAAGTTCCTGAAAGGGGTGAAGTGCAACGCACCCCAAGTTAAAGATACCAACTGGAGTTCATACATCCTGAGGCAAGTGGCTAAAGTAAGCACGAGTCCTCCTGAAGAATTCCTCTGCTGCCGAGAAGATGGTACCCCTCGTGGCTCGAAGCAACCGAGTCGACGAGCGAGGCAGAGGAGTAAAAGACTATGGAGGAATGAACCCAACGATTGGGACCGTAAAGCAGTGCTGGAGATCCTGCCTCAAGGATGGTAGCGAAGAGGCGAAGCCCTGGAGTGCAAACGACAAAAATCAGGGACGGGTATCAAATCGGGGTAGGAATAAGCAATTGGTATATTACAAAACCCACCACTTTTCCCGATACGTATTTATAGGGGCAATCTGGGTAGTATTATGCATCCCTGTTTGTGAGCCGTACGCGCATGAACCTTTTAAATGGACCCTGTTTAGATGGGAAGACCAAGCTGTAGTACAGACAAAAATAGTCTCTGGACCTCCCAGTTTTACTCCCACATTGTGCCAACTCGTGCCAATACAACCATGCTTAAACCTGAAAGGGTTTTATTTTTGCCCTCGTTCAAATCCAGGAAGGACCTATTGTAATTCACCAGGACATTATTATTGCACATACTGGGGTTGTGAAACCATAGCATCGGACTGGGCTCCCGGGGGAGGGAATGACAAGTTTATTACAGTAACATGGGGACCGGTGGGATGTGCACCCCCTCAGCGTGATAGTTCTGGTGGTATACTATTGTCTGGAAATTGCCAGTTTGTATACATGAATATTTCTCAAGACCAGAACCCTACATGGTTTGTGGGAAAAACTTGGGGAATGCGTTATTGGGAACCGGGAACTGATAGAGGAGGACTGATACTAATAAAAAAAGAGACCATTCCAAATGATCCGGAACCAATTGGACCAAATCCCGTGCTAACACATGAACAAACTCTGGGACCCGCGAATGATACTGAAACTAGCAATGATACCCAGTTTACTGGTAATAGTACTCACTCTGGTATAAGCAATGATACTTAGTTTACTGGTAATAATACTCACTCTGAGTATTATCACTATCTCAGAAGAAGAAAACTTAGAAGGAAATACCCTATGGAAAGTGATGCAAGCTAGCTACCGAATACTAAATAAGACTAACCCGCAAATAACCAGCTCCTGCTGGCTATGTTACAGCATTAAACCGCCCTTTTACGAGGCTGTAGGAATTACATCCAAGGCTAGGCAGGTAAATGGGACAAACCCTGCACAATGTTTATGGAGAAAAAGGAAAGGATCAGGTCCAAGGTCTCACCTTGGAACAAGTAACGGGAAAAGGACGGTGCGTTGGGACAATTCCACCCACAAAACAACATTTGTGTAATGTAAGTATTTCACTCACAAAGGAAGCTCCTGCGGATTGGTTAATACCAGCGGCAAACACAAAATGGGTGTGCTCAAGCATCGGAGTAACACCTTGCTTGAGCCTCCGAAATGTTAATAAAAGCAAAGATTATTGCATACAAGTAGCAATAATTCCAAAAATTGTATATCACTCAAATGAGTTTGTCTACAATTATCAAACCACCCCCGAGCACCATCTTGCTAGGAGGGAACCGTTTACAGCTCTGACCATAGCCGCCCTCCTTACAATTGGAGGAACCGGAGCGACCACAGGGATAACCTCTCTATTAATCAACAAGCTGAATTTAAGTCACTTAGAGTAGCAGTGGATGAGGATTTGAGCAGAATAGAAAAATCGATAGACGCATTGGAAAAATCACTAAGATCACTATCAGAAGTGGTGCTTCAGAATAGACGCGGCTTGGATTTATTATTCTTGCAGCAAGGGGGATTGTGTGCAGCTTTAAAGGAAGAGTGCTGTGTGTATGCAGATCATACCGGAATAGTACGGGACACAATGGCAGAGCTAAGAAAGGGGTTGGAACAACGAAGGAGAGAGCGAGAATCCCAACAAAGTTGGTACGAATCATGGTTTAACCATTCTCCTTGGCTTACTACTTTATTGTCAACATTGGCGGGACCATTAATACTGCTCACTTTAACGCTTGCATTTGGAACTTGTATTTTTAATAAAGTTATCGCGATAGTTAAGAACCGTTTAGAAGCCGCTCACCTGATGCTTGTTCGAGCGAAGTACAAATCGGTATCCAATGAGCCCGATTTGGCAGAAACCCTTATTTTGAGTGCTCAAGAGCTACAACGGTTCAATGAACAAAATAATGGACAAAAGAAAAAGGGGGGATTGTAATAGGTAGCATATTGTGTTTTATTCATTAAACCTGTATGGGAGGGTATGGATGGAAGATTTATGTGCCCGCGAGGCTTGATAGCTCAACCGAAGGACATTCGGCAAAGTAAACAAGACCCGTAGCTGAGGGGGTTGAGTAGTCACATTCTTGCATAAGTTCACCCACAGGGCAACGAGGAAGACCTTCAGCCTTCATCCTTACGACCACCAGGAGGCAGAGAAAGACCCCCCAGCAACAGAAGGAACATGCGCAGAGTATCGCCCTGATTGCGACATCGCGAATACAGGAAATGAGACTGTATATAATGTGCTTACACGAGGCGGGAAGGCGCGAGCCGTTGGCGGAGCGCAGACTCCCCGGCCGCCCAGCGCTGCCTTTGCTCTTGTTCGCTTGCTAATATAATAAAATTCGCATTGGATTTTGACACTTTAAATTGTCCGTGTCTCTACCTATCACAAACAGAATGAGTTAAAAAATTTCAACAAAACAAGGAACAAAGTCTGAAATACAAATTACTGGGATAAACCTATGTTAAGGCAGGTTTATTAAATGCAGTTATTCTGTCACAGAACAGATTGACAGAACAGTCGAGGTTGGAAGGAACTTCTGGAGACCATCTAGTCCAACCTCCCTGCTCAAAGCCTATGACCTCGTCTAGTCTTTCAGTTGGCTTTGGATTTTTTTATTTGACTTCAGTTTCTACACAAAGGTATTCTGACAAGTGTTCAAGCCATCCAATCACAGTTAACCTTAAGCCCAACAACAAAGAAGCAAAAGAAAAGGTAAGTGAAGGTAGTTTTTCTTCAAGGCAATAAATATTATTAAACATCACCAATTAACATGTGTACGCCCTGCAACTGAAGCATCCTGAATTGACAATAATTACAGCAGTGAGTCTAAAGTTTTACAATACTTACTTCAGAAAAAACAATTCCAAACCTAAGACTTTGCAGCTGTTTAGTTTAATATCCACCTACACCTGTTCTTTTACTCATTTTATTGACTCTATCAGCCTGTCAGGGCTCTACATTTTTCAGAATGCAAGATGTATATAGATATGGTCCTACTTTCTATCTCAATGAACAGTGACACAGTAAAGTACTCGGACATTTCCGATCATCACTCCAAGCTGGGCTAAAAACTGGCTGGATGGCCAAGCACAGAGAGTGGTGGTGAAGGGAGTTCAATCCAGCTGGCGGCCGGTCACAAGGGGTGTCCCCCAGGGCTCAGCATTGGGACCGCTCTGGTGTCACATCTTGGTGGATGAGCTGGATGAGGGGATCGAGTGCTCCCGCAGGGAGCTTGCAGATGACACCACGTTGGGTGGGAGTGTCGATCTGCTGGAGGGCAGGGAAGCTCTACAGAGGGATCTGGACAGGCTGGATCGCTGGGCCAAGGCCAGTTCCACGAGTTGCAACAAGGTCAAGTGCTGGGTCCTGCACTTCGGCCACAACCACCCCCAGCAGCGCTACAGGCTGGGGAGGAGTGGCTGGGAAGCTGCCCGGCAGAGAGGGACCTGGGGGTGCTGGTCGACAGGCGGCTGAACGTGAGCCGGCAGTGTGCCCGGGTGGGCAAGGCGGCCAACAGCATCCTGGCCTATGTCAGCCATGGTGTGGCCAGCAGGAGAGGGAGGTGACCGTGCCCCTGTACTGGGCACTGGTGAGGCCGCCCCTCGAATGCTGGGTGCGGTTTTGGGCCCCTCACTGCAAGACAGACACTGAGTGTGGAAGGATATTTACAAACTAAGGGACATGTGAACAATCCAGCCTTTTCAGAGAGCCTGGGCTGGGACGTACCAGAACTGCGGAAAGCATAAACAACTTCCGGTGCAGGGGGCATCAACATCTTGCAGGTGCAGGAGAAGAGACAGCCGCCATTAATGACTCAGTTTTAATTCCTGAAGAAGATGGGTGTGAACATCTGTGAACGTGACTTGAACATGACTCGCAATATGGCCAATCGGGTTGGACTATGGGCTGTTATTTGCGATGAAGCCAATCAGTATTTATTGGGTGTGGTCGAGGGTTATAAATTGCACTGGAAACACGGAAATAAAGGTTCACTTGTTAGATCACATTGATCGTGCCAGTGTCCTCACGCAGCTCCCGCACCAACCTGTTTGTGAGGTAGCAGGGTCTGGTTAAAGCTGCTGGTTCTCTGAGTTCATTGATAACGTCAGAGTTAAAGAAATTAGACCGAAGCCATTCAGTACAATACTTGAATGTGTAGTGCGTCAGGCAGAGGGCTTTTGAGCCGTGATTGAGTTGCTTACAAAGAACAGAATCAGGATTACATGGGGCTGTTCTTTGATATTTTGGGATTTTCAGTCCTTTGCCACCCATGTGTGTAATTTTCAGCTATTTTGGCTTTTATTGTGAATGGACACAGTGAATACCTGGCTATCAGTGCTTTTAAAGCCTTACTAAAGCATTGAATAATAAATAAATAGGGCTGGTTTTTAATCGTGTTGCTACGTTTTGTGATGCAACATTTTGTGATGTCTCGAACAAGGTGACAGTTCTTAAACTTTTGGGGGGTTTATGCTTCCTATACTACTTGTGGCATCCTCAGGCAGAAAGCACGATACCCGGAGCAAAGCAACAGACTTTTGAACTGGGCTAACTTGGATTCTTCCCTTAGTTCTCTTGCTGCAAAGCACGTTCCAGTTACTCCTCACGGTTAAAAGCTTGGAGGCACAATTACCAGCTGACACAGCTCCCGTGTCATTTCTCTGTTTTCCCAGATGTTGAAATAATAATGCAGTGCCTCATTCCTGGAATGATGACCGGGAAAATGCTCACCAGCTGCATGTTATACTGTGTTTTCTTCAGTGTTCTGCAAGTCCAACAAAACTACAGTTTAGTAAACGCTTGTTCCCTGACTGCAGCATGGCCATCCGCACATGTTGTTGCAGCCTGTTGGGTGTTTATTTTTCCATAGGTAAAAATTAGAAGTACTTGATTTTCAGTTATTAGGGCTAAATGATGAAGAAACACATGGAAAAATTCCACTGTATGTGATAGAAAATGTACCTTAAAAGCGAGAGCGTGGCTGTTTATTTTGGAAAACTGGTCGTCCGTACTTTAAGTTCAGGAAATGTGAGCGTGTACTCGCAGTTGGATACAGCCGTGTTTACTCTGCATTTCTGAAATTACAGTGACTGTATCCAACCTGTTGTGCAGTATCGTGTGGAGTCCCTGGTGCTGCGTATTGCAAAGCCAACGAATTGTGTTCCTGGGACACCCAGCATCCAGCAGCGAGCTCAAGGGAAAGCCCTGCAACGTGCTCCCTCAGTACCGGAGCCAGAATCCCGCTCCTGCGGCAGTGCTGTTCTCGTGTGAGCCTTCCAGCCGTTAGAGCCTTCCGCTGGGGTAGCGCACAGCTACTGGTTTTCAGCCTGCCTGGGACAGGTTGAAAGCTTAGGGAAGTAAGTGGTTCATCTTTTCTCACAAACTTGAATTCCCTGGAGACTTTAGCGTCTTTTCAGAGGTACTGAGAACCCTTGGGTGTCATTGGAAACCAGGGGCAGGTGTGAATAGCACCATTTTCTGCTACACAATAGAGATGATAAAAATCTACCCTGTGGGTGTGTGCATGCACACGCACATACCTATGCACATCAATAGGTATTTTTAATTAAACAGAGAATTAGACTGTTCTGTTAAAAAAAAAAAAAATCAGCTCTGTATGTCCATGTGTGTACAGCTGTCCCATTCTTGTGGTGAGGCCGGTTTTTCCTATTGCTTCAGAATAACTTAGAATGTCACATAAATGTACTCCCTGTTTTCCAAACTGGACTGGTATTATTCGGCTGTATGTTAATAAATGATTGTTGTTCTCTTTTAACAGTTGTAGTTCATTCTGGTCTTAACTATGCAAAATGGAAAGATACAATGGGTTACTCTGTGTGGCCTCTCTTATGGAGCTTAACAGCGATTCTGTTGATTGGAAATCTCATGGGTCATTATAACGTGTTATTTGTAATTGTACGTCGCTAAGAAATTTTGAATGACAGTATGTTTGTTTATAGCTGAGATTATAATTGTGACTGTATCCTTGGTAGTGTTACCAGCATTTAATGTGAGTTGGTGGGTTTCCTTGCTCGGGCTGTAAATGAAAGAATTGTCTTCATATTTCATTTTCCTCTCTATCAGACAGGATGCATTCCAATCTGGCCGTGCATCTCTCAGAGCCCTTCTTGACTGACTGTATCAGATTAGAGATGATACCCCAGTGTCACCCAGTCGAGGAGCTTTTGTCAAGGTGACGCTATCAGGGCTCTGTGACAGGCACTTTCCCTTCCTGTTGGCCGAGCAGCTGAACATCAACTTGATCTTGTAGTTTCTATTTTGCTGCATTACGAGCAGACAGAAGGGGGGGAGGTTCAGTCTCCCATTTCCCCATGTTTTTTGGTATTTGTCAGATGGCTGAACTTCTGGCAGTTCAGGAAATATTTACACTTTATGCTTTCATGTACCCTGAAGGCTCATTTCATCAATAATTCAACTGTGTTTTACTTGTGCAGTTTGGGGATCAAACAGTAATTATCTGTGTGTAACACTTCATTCTTCCTCTGCCTGTAGAGCAGAATGTTTTCCTAGACAAAGTGTCGTGGTTTGGGAGATGAAACTCCCTGACCTGCTTTCTGTTGTTCTCATTTTATATGAGATGTCTGCTGGCTGCTTGGTAAAGAAGTAATAAATATGGCCTGGAACTCTTTCAAATAATTAGCCAATCACCAGCATACACCTATTTAACGTAAACCACAAACTTCAAGTAAAGAATATTTGCAGAATTTTTAAACAGTGTTCCTTTAGCATTTAACATTTTGAGAATGAACAGGTAAGTCTTGAACTCCCGTTTCAGTTAACAAGGGTATCTAGCCAGTGGGTGAGTGGGGCTGAGGAGAACAAAGAACAACAGGCTGTTCACCCTGCCCTTGAGAGCTTTGCCTGCATTCGGGGTTGCTCCTGGTAGTTGTGGGAAGAGCCAAACCGTTGGTGCCTGAGGCACCTTGCACATTAATTTGTCCTCTGAACAGCGATTATCTTAACAGTTCTGGGTTTTGCTTTTACTCCTCACTCTTTAGGTTGGGCTTTTGAACGTGATTTTTTCCTTGGTTCCCTTTGTGGCAGCCTTCAAGAAGAAAGGGTGTGCTGGCGGGAGTGCTGGGAGGGATCTTGGAGCCGAGGACGGCGGTGAAACAGCCCGTGAAGGCTTATGAGCCTGACAAGGCTGTGACTGGAATGCCTGCAGCTCGGCAGTCGGGTCTGGAATTTACAGCTGACGTCACGTGCGGTGCCAGCGGTGCTGATGGCTCTGGAGGAGGGCCGGCGGGGGCGGGGCGGCGCTGCCGTGGCGGGGGCCGCCGCTGGGGAGAGCGGGGCCGGCCCGGGCCTGGGCTGGCGGCCGGGCTGGGCGGCGGAGAGCGGCGGAGCCACCGGCTGCTCGCTGGGGGCTGCTGGGGAGCGGCGGCCCCGGCCCCGGCGGCGTCGCGGGGCTCCCGGCGGGCGGGCGGTGCCGGACTCCGCTGCCCGGGGCGCGGGGCGGCACAGGCGCAGCGCGGACCCGCGCGGGGCCGGCCGGGCCGCGGGTGCCGGTGCCCGCGGGGCAGGAGGAGCCGTCGGCCGAGCGGGAGCGCCGGAGACCGGGGCAGGCGGGGCCGCGGTGCCCGCGGCGGGGCCGGGGCAGGGGCGTCTTTGGGCCTCGGGTAGCGGCGGGGGGGGCGGCAGGCGGCGGCAGCGACTGTGCGGGAGCCGCCCGGCCCGGCCCGGGCGCGGGGAGGGGCCCCCCGGGTGGCGAGCGGTTTCGCTGCGGGTGTGGAGCGAAGGGCGCGGTAGAGGTTTCCGCGGGGCTGCCCCGTCCGTGCGGGCCAGGCGGTCTGGGAGCCGTTCCGGCTCGGCCCCGCTCTCTCCCGAGCCAGGGCCCCCAGGGGTGCGCCCTGGGGCTCCGGTGGCTTCGCGTCAGGGTCGGGACGGGCCGTGGCGAGGAGTGAGGCGGCTCCGACATGGCCGGGCTGGAGCTTGGGTCAGCCCGTCCTGCTCTCCCCGCCTGGGAGCCTTGTGGGGGAAAAAACAGCTTATCCCGCGCTTTTTTCTTTTTCTTTTTTTTTTTTTTTTTTTCTTTGATGACCAAAGGACGATGGCTTTGTGCTGGCATCAGAGCCGATAATCCCGGGAAGTTTTCATTCCCGCTGAGCAGTGCTTGCACAGCGTCCGGGTCTTTTCTGCTTCTCCCACTGCCCCAGCAGCGAGCAGGCCGGCCGTGCGGAAGAATTTGGGAGGGGACAGAGCCGGGACAGCGGGCCCCAGCTGACCGAAGGACTGTGCCGTACCGTGTGACGTCATGCTCGGCAGTAAAGAGCTGGGGGAAGAAGAAGGAAGGGGGACGCGCTGGGAGCGGTGGCGTTTGTCTGCCCAAGTACCCGTAAGGCGTGGTGGAGCCCGGCTCTCCTGGAGGGGGCTGCACGCCTGCCTGCCGGTGGGAAGGGGTGACTGGAGCCCTTGTCTCGCTTTGCCTGTGTGCGCAGCTTTTGCTTTGCCTCTTAAACGGCCTTTATCTCCACCCACGAGTTCTCTCACTTTTACCCCTCCGATTCTCTCCGCCGTCCCACCGGGGGGAAGTGAGCAGCGGCTGTGTGGGGCTGAGCTCCCGGCGGCGGTTAAACGGCAACTGTGCCGACGGCTGCTGTTCCTGCCCAGAGGAAAAGCCGGCAGGGGCTTAGGTGTGGAAGAGGCGCGGGCTGTTGGTTTTGCTGTTCAAAGTGCAGGCAAGGATCACGAAGGGGTTATGACTGCGAGGGCAGAAGGAGGGTGGGGGCGCTTTGGGAGAAGCCCCGGGCTGCGACACTGCGAAAGTTGGGCAAGTTCCTCCCCGCGGGGCAGGGGGAGGCTGCAGCCGCTCGCCGCGACCCTCTGCGTGAGAGCCCGGCCGGGAGCCGCTGCGCCTCGCCTGCTCCTCGCTGCGGAGAGAGATGCTGCAGCCCAGGAGGTCCCGTCGGGTCTGGTTCAGCATCGGCTGGGGCAGAGCCCAGGCGCTGACGAACCTCCTTTCCCCGCGGCGAACGCGCAGAGACGCCCCGGCCCCCGCGGTGCTGCCGCTGGTCGTGTCCGTCTGAGCGAGAGGGGTGCGCAGCGCGGTTCCCGGGACAGAGCGGGCCCCCGGGGAGCCCCTGCTGGCGCCTGGTCTGCCCGTGCGTGAGCCGGGCTGTGCCGGCGAAGGACGATTTGAGAGAGGCACCTCTGTCTGTCACGGATTTGAACTCTCCCTCACTGTCAGCAGTTCTGACTGAAATAGCGGAGCTGTTGCGTTCCAGGGTGCGGAGCGAGGGCCGCGATAGCTGTCTGTGCTGCCCCGGGGCGCTCCGGTGCCGGGCAGGACGGCGGCTCCGTGCCGAGCGCGGGGCGCTGGTTTCTGCCGCCCGCCGCAGTGGAGCTGCGGGACCGTCCCCGCTCCCCCGGGGGGAGACTTGCCGGGCCGGAGGCTGAGCACGGGCCTCGGGTGCCGAACGGCCGGAGGAGTGACAGGGGGTCGTGGCTGTGGAACGCTCCAGCCCCCGCAGCCCAACCCCCGCCCTGCCGGTCTCCTCCCTCCCGCCCTGCCCCGCCCGCCTCCGCGCTCCCAGCGGAGCCGCAGCCGGCGGGGACTCGCCCGGCGCCCGGCACGTCCCGCCCGGCGCCCCCAGCCGCCGGCCGGGCTCGGCTCTGCCGCGGGCGGACCGGCCCCGGGAGCGGCCGGGAGCAGGGGCGGGAGGCGGGGACGGCAGCGGGACCCCCCGAGCCCCGCGTCCGCGGGAAGGGCCGGCGGGAGCGGCTGCCGTGAGCGCTCCGCTCTCCGCACGCCTCCGCGGGGCGCGCTGGCGCGGGCGGTTTGCGGGCAGAGAGCGGGGTGTCTGTGAGGGGCCGAGCGCGGTTTGGGGGGAGGTGGCAGCCGTTCCGCCCGGAGTCGGTCACTGCCGAGCCGCGCCGTCGTTAAAAGGATTCGGGCCTCGGGGTGCGAGCCCTCGGCCCTGCCCCCTCGGCGTGTCCCCTGAGCTCGGCCGTCCCTCGCCCCCCCCCGAGCGGGAGCGCGGCCGGGGACGGAGCGGAGCGGGCTCCCCGGCACCCCGCGCCCCGCAGGCGCCTTTCGGGTGCGTCATTAGTGATAATAATATCCGTTCTTTTTGTAGCGAGATTGAGGATGGATGGGGGAAAGCGATGGGAAATAATCGCCTTTTTTCCGGTGGAAATAAGGAAACGTGAAAATCATGCACTGGGGCGCGGGGGCGGGGGGTCGGGAGGGAGGGAGGAGAAAAGCGTTTGTAATTTGAAACAGAAAGAAAAGGCTTTTATTGGGGAAAATACGTCTCTGATCAAATCTGTCTAAATTAAATGCTGTCTACAAACCAGAAGTCACCAACCAGCAAAATGTATACGCGCTCAGTTCGGTTTCCCCTTAGTTTCATAGTTTTGCTTCCGACTCGAAATTTCCAAGTGATTACCGCTCCCGATTTCAAGGCTCAAAGAGCATTTTCTGTAAACGTTCGGTTTATAAGTACAGGGAGAAACACGTATTTGGGGATCCTGATATTCAGGCGAACGTGCCAAGAAGAAACCAGCTGCCGGCGGCGGAAAAACAAATGAACGGGAGAGAAAGGTGCGGGGGATGCCCTGCGAATAAAGCAATCGCTACAGAGATATTTAGATGTATTTAATGGGATGCGTTATTCAAAAGCCCTGCTGACTGGTCTAATCATTTAGAATCGCTAGTTTTCCTAAAAACTTTACCAAATATTTACACTCAATAAACATTAATCGATTAACAAGCCGGTCATGCTCTTACAGGACCTTTCCTGCGCTCCCGCCATCGCGCTGTCCCCGCGCGTCTCCACCGTTTTGTCGTTTTGACAAAGTATAAACGGAGCCCTTCAGGCGGTGGTGTTTTATAAACCGGCTCGTCTGGGCTCAGAGTGAGTCTCTCCGTCCATCCACATCACCAGATAGAATAATAGTAACGAATCAGACAGGGAAGAGCCGGGCTGAACCATCGGCCTTTTCTTTTTTTTTTCCCCAGGGGTACTGAAGTCCCGAATCACCAATTCTTCTGACTTGCTGGCCGTTGATCCACGGGAATTCGTAGTTCAATGTCAAAGGTAACAACAAAGCAGTATTCGACTGTTCGACAGCTGGAGGAAAAGGGTAACTCCTGTGTGCGAGCTGCTGCTGAGCTTGGCCAGATTGAGGGGAAAAAAGGGCGAACAGCCCGGCGGGGTGACGTCAGGCGCTCCCAGCGCTCTGTCCGGGCTCCGGGGCTCCTTTCCCGGCGGGCCGGCAGGAGCCCCGGCGGGCGGCAGCCGCTGCGCTCTCTCCCCCTGCGCAGCCCGCGCCCTCCCGGCCCGGCCTCCCGCTCTCCCCCGCGGCTCCTCTGGCTGCCGGTGGCGGGACCCGGCTCCCACGGCCGTTCGCGGTTCGCTGTCCCGGGCAAGGCCGGCACCGCGCGCGGGCTCCGGCGGCGGATCCCGCTGCCCCTTGCGAGGCGCGGTGAGACCCGAGTCCTCCGGCCGAGGCGGGGGAAGCCGCGCTCGGCGCCGCTCCTCGGGGCCGGGCTGGGGGCCGGGTGCAGAGCGGAGCGATGCTCTCCCTGAGCCCGCCCGGGGCCCCGCTGCTCCTCCGGCCCCGCTGCCAGGGGCGGCCCGGAGCCCCCCGGGAGAGCCGAGCGCTGGGCGGGCGGCCGGGCTGTCCCCGCCGCTCGGGGGGAGGGAGGGGAGCGGCGGGGCCGGCTGCGGCCGAGCTCCCACGGGGAGACCCGCCCGTCCCCGCCTCCCCATCCCGGGACAGCGCCGGTGGGGCTCGCTGCTGCCCACCCTGCCCTCCCCGGGCGTTTGCGGGGCGGACGGACACCCGCCGCCGGGGCTGACCTGTGCCGGGGATGCTCCCGTCGCGCCCCGGTCCCGCCGTGCCCGGGGCGAGGGGGCTCTCGCCCCTGCAGCCCCCGCAGCCCCCTCTTTTCTTTGCCCCCCCCCGGCGCCGCCGTAAAAGGTGGAGCTCTGCAGGGGGTGCGGCGGGGACGGGCGCGGGTGCCCCCGAGGGAGAGGCGACTGCTGTCGGGCGGCCGCTGGCCTCCCCGGGACCGGCGAGAGGCCCGATCCCGTCCGGCCGCGACTTGCCGGCCGAAGCTCTCCCCTCCCGCTGGCAGCGCTTCGCCGGCGCTGTCGTGCCGACCCGGCGCTCCGCTGTGACGAGCTCTAGCGGCAGCGGCGCTTCCCCGCCCGCTCGTCCCCTCTTCCCGGCCCCGCCGTAGATTACCCGGGGCCGGCCCGGGAAACGCCTGGAGGCGCAACGGCCGGGGGCCGGGCCGGGCCGCGGAGGGTGGGTGGGCTGCTGCGCGCCCGATCCCGAGACAGCTCCGGGACTTGATTTTCGCGGGGGCCACTGCCGCCGCGGAGCCCGGGAGAGCGGCGCTCCCCCCCTCCCCTCCTCGCCCCGTCTCCCCGGCACTGGTTTCCCCGCGGGAGGGGGGAGCAGTCGGGCCCCTCTCCTCTCTCCCCTCTCCCCCGCGCCGCAGCCGGCGGCCCCGCGGCTCCCCGCCCCCTCGCTCCGACCTCCCCGCTCCGCTCCGCTGTGCCCGCTATCCGGGCCCCTCCGGGAAGGGGCTCTGGCCCTGTTGCCCGGGTCCTGCCGCTCCGGAGGAGGGCAAGGAGGGGCCGGGGGAAGGAGCAGGAGCGGCGAGAGCGGCGTGAGAGGGAAGGAGGACACTGCCCCTTCCCGGGCTCTCTCCCCCCGCCCCGTGGGCAGAGCCCAGCTCGGCCAAGCCACGGGCGGGCCGGGGCCGGGCCGGGCGATCTGGGGGTTCCCCCGCGGCGGCACCGCCGCCCGGCCTGGCAGCCCCTTCCCGCGGCCCCCTGGGGCCCGACGGCGCCGGCCCCGAGCCGAGGGAACCGCGCGGCCGCGCTCCCGGCGGCACCGGCAGCGCGGGCAGAAACGGCTCCGACCGGAGCGGGGCGCCGGGCGCGGGGCCGGGGCCGCTGCGGGGGCGTTTGCCCTGCGGGACAGCGGCGGGGCCGGGGGCTGCGGGGCGCTTCCCTCCCGTGAGATACGGGGAGGAAACTCTTCCCGGGAGGGCGGCGAGGCGCTGGCACAGGCTGCCCGGAGCGGCTGGGGCTGCCCCTGCCTGGCAGGGCTCCAGGCCAGGCTGGACGGGGCTGGGAGCGACTGGGCTGGTGGGAGGTGTCCCTGCCCAGGGCAGCGGGTGGTGGCACTGGGTGGCCTTGGAGGCCCCTTCCAGCCCAAACCCTTCTGGGATGAGTCTGGGAAAGAAGCAGCGCAAACACACTGTAAGCACCAAACTAGTATATGTTAATCCAGCTTTGTGAGGAGAACGTACACTGCAGCCTCTGCCTTCCTCAGTCAGTACACATGGATTACATCAGCTGCATACATTAAAATTAGGGAAAAAAATCAATGTCAGACTGGTGACTTCAGCTCTGTTCGCTGCACAGATTCATACAGGAAATGTGTCTGTTCTGCGAGGGAAACAAACAAAAAAGGACAATAAATCCAGTAAATAAACCTCACAGAAAAGTCCTTACACCAGAAAGAAAACAACAACAATTCAAAGCAGAAGAAAAATGTCAAATGATTCAATCTTCTGGGGATATTCTAAAACCTGATGCTTTGGGGTGGGAATTAGCTTTGTATTTGTTCTGGCACCATTTACTCCAAAATATACCACACTAAAGCATACAGCCCTAGTTGTGGGGGAGGCCGGGGAACAACACCCCAAAACCAACAAACAAAAACATGGCTCTGCTTTTATTCACTTAACAACCCGGGGAAGTTAGATAATGGAAAAGTAGTTCTGTGGAGCCTTGCTAAGTTTTAATGCATTTGTAATCATTAATTATTCTTCCAATACATTTAATTTCTTCACAGTGAATGCGAACAGTTTAAACATCTTGTCTCTACAATGGAAAAATCATATGTTTATCACAATTATTTGTCAATATTAGAAAATTGTTTACTCTTCCTCCATATGCAATCTCTCCAAGCGGGCAGAGAGATCATTCTTTCTAGTCTAATTCTGTGTAGGATGACTGAACACCTACACAGAACGTTAAATGCTGCTTCCAAAGTGCTCTCAAAATATAAGTAACCCTCTTCACCACCTCTTGAGTGGGTAAATATTGCACCTTTTTTTAAAGGGAGTAAATAATGTCATTTAAATCTGTTTATGGTAGTGTAACCCAGGAAAGATCTCAAAGGAACTACTTTGGTACACAAGCAACAGGTACCCAGAACATGGCTCAGCCCAGTGGGGTCGGTAATTTTCAGGAATTCTGACTAACTGTGATTATTTGAGTGTTGGATGCAGTTCACTGGGCTGCAATGAAGAGAGCTCACGCTTCAGTTACCACACTGACCTAACTAAAGCTTCGGACAGTGTTAATCCGCAACTCGACCGAAAGCAAACAGCTTTTTTCCAGTTTTTGTTCCCACTTGGTCCACTTTGGGAAAAAGGCCACTTTTTTTTTGATTTGAGGACTTGCCTTTTCCTGAGCTTCTTTTTCCTGGGATGAAGGCAGAAAATTTTTTCTCATCTTTAGAAAAGGCACCCAAACAAAGTGGGCTCAGAAGGAACTTGTGTACCCCTTCAGTACTGCAACTCGTGATGCCTGACATTCCTGAAAGTGTTACAGATTATTTATTTGTTTATTTTAACCTGGATAATGATGATACTGGCCACTAGCTCCTCCTCGCCCACGGTCTTTATACTACCTCTAAAGTCAGGATCTCTTGAGGTAGAAAAGAAGAGAAAGAGATGAGGAGATTTACACTAATCAATTTCCCTAAGTCAGAAATATCTTTTTCTTTTCTGACTGTTCTAGTTACACCTATAGCTCTACTAATCAGAAAAATACATTTCAAGACGTCTCACTGAAATCTTCCAGAAATTATCTCAAATTTATACTTCCACGAGGTGAAGGGTTCTCGCTCACCACCTGCAGCAAAGCTCACCACCAAAGCACACCCATCTGCCTCTCACAGGACTGTGAACTCCGCTCACAACCACAAGAGCTGTTTCCATAGCAACAAGAGAATTGTTCAGGGTTACAGATGACAGAGCTCCTGCATCCCTCTGTCAGCAGGCTGACAAATGAACCAACAGAGCCTTCAGTCAAAAAGCTGCCTTTCAGACCGTGAGGGACAAAAGGGGAGACGTCAAGTTTCTGAAGTAAGTAGGAACACAGACAGTAGGACTCCAGAAGACCTGCCCTGGACCGTGGAATCCATCACCTCCACCTGCCCCCAGCATCTCAGGTGACCAGGCCCAGCATTCCCATCATACAGTCCTCAAACTCCACCTTAAACACGGACTTTGGCTTTTCCACCCACTCCAGCCAGGCTTTTGCAGTTCAGGCTGTAAACGAACGACCAAAGCCACCCACCTCTGTCCACACCAGCGTGCAGGCATGTCAGCAGGCCCTCTGACACCAGGCTTTTACCAAGAGCACCTTTGCAGATCTCGCTGATTTCTTGCAGCCACAGTCACTGCCCTCTGGTTTGCCCTGACCTGGAAGGCTTTGGGGTGCTGCCTCCTCCATTGGGGTCAGGGCTTCTACTTCCACGCTACCAGAAGTCTCATGTGGTACTTCCCTGCTGGCTGCAATACTAAGGAAAGCAGGAGGCTCTGGTTCTTTGGTGGTCTCCATGGGTTTTTCCTTTGATGTTTTCTTCTCTGTCGAGCCAGATCCCCGCTCGCGGTGCCTGGAGGCAGTTTTGTTCCTGCCCGGCCTGGCCTGTGTAGCTTTGGGCCGTCCCCGCTCGGGACGTCTGCTCCAACCCCTTGTTCCTGCTCCGCGGGCAGTGAGTCTTGCTCCTGCCCCGACGAGGCAGCTGGTTGCTATTCCTGCCCCACTTGAACTGGCAGGTTTGGCCCCTGCCCCAAACTGAGGTCACCCAGTTTTCCCAGTGTCCACTCGGGGCAGTTGGTTTTCCTCCTGCTCAGCTCAGGGCAGTTCGTTCTGCTCCTGCTCCACCCGGGGAGACTTTCTTCTTTTTATCCCCTGCTGGGGCATCCCGTTTGGCCACAGCCTTGCTCGGGCGCCTTTTGCTCATCGTGTCCCACTCGGTTCTTCCCCTCCCTTGCTTGGGGAGGCTCCTTTTGCCCCTTCTCCACACAGGCTGCCTGGATTTACTCCAGCCCTGCTCCGGTGGCTCTTTATGCCCCTGCCCAAATCAGGGTGGCTAGCTTTGCTCCTGCCCCACTTGAGGCACTGAGTTTTGTCCCTGCCCTGCTCCCGCCCTGCTCGGAGTGCCATTTTTTGTCCCAAAAGCCTCATTTTTATGCTCCAGACCCTCCTTTTAGGGTACAAACTCCTCCCTTAGAGAACAAAGCCTCATTTTCTTCATGTCCAAAGCCTCATTTTTAGGGTCCAAACGGTCAGCTTGACTTGCAAAATCTCACTTTCAGGCTCCACAGCCTCGTTTTTAGTATCCTGCCAGGCATTTTTAGGGCCCAAGCTGCATTGTGAGTCCAAACCCACATTTGGAGGGTCCAAATCCCTCTTTTAGGGCTCAAAGTCTCAGTTTGAGTTCTGAAAGACGCATTTTTACGGTTCAAACCCTCCTTTTAGTGTACAAGCTTCTCCCTTAGGGCTCAAAGCGTCATTTTCTTCATGTCCAACGCCTCAATTTCAGCACCCAAAGACCCATTTTTAGGCTGGAAAGCCCCATTTGTAGGGCCCACATCCTCCTTTTTAGGCTCGAAGCCTGCCTTTTAGCACCCATAGCCTTTCCCCATCTTCCTCCTCCTCACTCTGAAGCTTTTAACGCCACAGCCCTGCACACAGCAGAGCAGCAGCGCAGCAATCCTTGCTGCACTCCAGAGCTCACCTCAGGAAGAGCCATTTGAATCTCTCCACACTGACTCCCGTCTCTGCTGGATCGCATCAATATTTCGTCACGTGAAACCAGCTGCACCCAGGGCACCTCATCCCGCTGCTTCTCCCGCTTACAAAACAACAGGAGCTGCAAAATGGTGTCAGAATGAACAGTCCCGAGCCATGAGCATTTTTCCCTGTTATCCAGGGTATCAGGTGGCCACCAACCATTCCAATACAGAATGAGGGGGGGCCCAGACATACACACACACAGAGCCCTGCAATCAAAAGCTGGTTGGGGCCATGGGGAGTGACACACGTGGGACACGGAGGGACAGGAGGGGACAGAGACACAGAAGTGAGTTTATTGCTTAACTCAGCGAGCGCTCGGCTGGGACGGTCACTGTCCAGGCACAAGCACCTTGTGAACAGCTGAATTAATTCTGCGGTTCCTGCTGCAGGCAGCGTTCAGGCTTTAGGAGCCTTCATCAGTTGCTTCACACCTTGAGGTGGACGACTCAAGGCAGCGGAGCACCGTGCTACAACACACCACTGAATTCTGCCTCGGTCCGGACTACAGCTGACCACAGACCCCCCGTTATTGCTGGGTCTCCGTCTGTCTCACCGCTTCAATTACACTGGAGTTGCATAAAACCCGGATTGTGTTTATGCCTTCCCAGCCTTATCTTCCTCCCCTGATGCTCCTGGTTTCCTAAAATACCTGTCAGCCTAGGAAAGAAATCGTGTGTAAAGACAAAGCTTGATTTGAGGTTATGCTCCATGCCCGGTGTCACTTCAGGACACCTCTCCTAATGAAGCTCATGGGTCACGACCACCTGGACCTGCATATGCAGACAGCGAGGAGACACGGCCAGAAATGAGAGCTTGGCCCTCTGAAACTCCACAGGGCAGAGCTGTGAAAGAGGAAAGAGCAGGTGAGTGCGATGGCTCAATGCTGACCTCTCCGTAATGTACTTGTTCGGTTGAAAAGGTTGGGAAAAATGCGGCTCAGCCCCTGTTTTTCCCCAGTGGGACATGGAAAAAAGCAGGTCCTGACGGGCAGACCGTAACTACGACCTTCTTCAGTGGGGTGTGAAGCAGTTACGCCTGTTCCAACAGCGGCGATACCCTCCATCTTCTGCATTTTTCTATCGGTATTTAGGCAGACGTGGACACACGCATATAAAATTTCTCACCAGTTATGTCAAATCTGAACTGGTTTCTGCAGAGTTATTATTATGCTGAAGCTCAGACATACTCTGACGGCTTAGAGGTCTTGCAGTTTCCAAACGGACGAATGGGAAAGAAATCAGCCAACCCGGCCACTCCTCAGAATTGCTGCTCAGATACACACCTGCATAAATCAGCATATTGTCCCCAAAGACGCTTCAGAGAAGCATTTCCTGATGGCAAGAAAGAAATTACCTTCCCTGATCAAACTATGAAGAATTATTTAGGGATGGGCAGAAGAAAGTGTCTTTCCAGACAGCGCTGCTGTTCATATCCAGCGGCTTTACCTCTTCAGGTGCCCGAGGCTGCTGCTGGGAGAGGAGCAGTTTGGGCTCACTGACAGAGGCAGGGTGTGGTGACAGAGCCAGCTCGAGAAGTTCACACTGGAACATACTGCACTGTAAACATGGATGTACTGCTGGAAAGTTGGATTTTGATGTTTTTTGATAGCTTGGAGGAGACATAAAGGCTGAATAGCCGTGTGTATTTCCTCCTACCCTAATCTGAGGGATTTTTCTCGCTTGTGCATAGTTCTGGAGAACATGGGAGAACCAAGGTGGTGCGGCAGGCAGGTCTGACGGACAGCTGATAACTGAGAGCACTCAAAACATCACAGTTTACACTCTGCTTGGCCTGCTGCAGCAATAGACTTAGTGCAGAAGAGGTGTGGTAGAGGCTCTCAAGTATAAAGAAGTCAGGTCAGTTTTGCAGAAACAGGTTTTTGAGTACCAGCCAGCTGGGATGACACTTAACAGGCTTTACACAAACATTGTATTTTTAAGTTCTTCCTTCATTTAGGCTTGCATATTGAATGTTTTTTCTGAGATTAAGCTGAAGCCTATATATAGTCCTTAATTTATTTTTTTTTTAAATACTTCTACACATTTCTTTAATGCAGAGATGGAAACAAAACTATGGAGCTCAGTAATGGCCAGAGAGAAGTACACACATCACAGTTCAAGAGACAGGAGCACCCAGAGGGTGCTGTCACGACTGTACCTGGAGGGACAGCAGGAAAGTACGTACGGCTCTGGGAGAGTCATGGCCAAGGATGGTGATATCACCAGGGGCACCGATTGCGGGTAACGTCAAAACTGTTGGGAGTGTTGGCACATCAGCAAAAAGAACGTACATTCCTGTAAGCAAGAGGAGAAACCCCTTTAAGCTTGTTATGTATATATTGTTTACAGTTTTCCTGAAATAAATTTGTTTTTCAGTGGGTGTCAATCTATCAGAGCTTTTCCTATTTTTTTCCCATTTCTACTTTTAAGCAGCAGTTTATTGGTTCAGTGTTCTGTCACATGTAGTTTAGAGGGTCGGGTTTTTTAAATCCTCAGCTGTCAGTGGAAATCCATCAAACAGCTGTAGATTACCTTCTTTCAGACATCTAAGAAAAAAGAATCTTCAATCCAAGGGAAAAGGTTGTGCTGTTGGAATCCCTGCCATGGTGAAATACAGCAGGTGGCCAGCTTTAAGCGTCTGGGTATCAGCTTACTTGTTGCTTGACTTCCTCTGCAGTTCGCCTTAGGCGATTCTTCTTCCCTCAGAATCCCATTTTCTCTCCCTCTCACAGTCAGGAGGCAGCAGCATCAGCAGACCCCAAAGTCTGCTCTGCCAACTGCTCCTCTACGTTCATGAGGCCAGGACAGGGGAGACTGGGGGACAGGTTCATGCTCCGAGCTACTCAGAAATGTGGGAGGAAACACAGCAACAGCACAGCTCATCTCACCCCGTTCTTGCACCTCACGGGCACTTTGAAGCTGACTTGTCTTTTAAACTCCCGCAGTACCTACAAGCTCAGTGCTGCTGCCAGTGTCTGCTCCAGCTCTCCAGTGCAGTGGGTGCTGGGAAATGTCACTCTCTCACACAGCAGAAGGCACTCGCTTTCTTCCCCTTGTTCCCGTGCTTCTCCTCCGGGCAAGCGAGCTCTGCCCTCCCTGTGCCTGTGCCTTGTTACCCCAGGGGCACCCCAGCTTGCAGCAGTGAGACCCGCGCTCACTCACAGCTGGGAGGGGCTTGGGGGGGGGGGGGGTGGGCAGGTCCTGGCACCCCTGAACAGCGGCTCGTAGGGAACGCAGGGCTAAGTCCCTTTCATGAGCATTGATAAGCAAGTCCTGGTTTGTTTTGGGTTTTATTAAATGAAAATAAGGAAAGAGAGACATTCTGAAGCCAGCACGCGACAGCTCTACTGGGTGTTTGCACCAGCACACGGCACGTGTCTGATTAACCCCAGAGGGTGCCCTAAAACTGTGAGGGGGCCCTTCCGCTGCCAGCACAGACAGGCCGGCCACCCCGCAGCAGCCTGAGCAACACGCCTGAGGGCAGTTTTGCACACTTCTTTCACGTGATCTTGAGGGAAGAGACGTACGTAAGGGTATGTGTGTACGTGTGCAGGAACGGGCACACGCCGAAACACAGGAGGTTCCCTCTGAACATCAGGAAACACTTTTGTACTGTGAGGGTGACCGAGCACTGGAACTGGTTGTGGAGTCTTCATCGTGCCTGTTTTTTCCCTGATAATGTGGGCAGCGTTCTCTGTGGGGAGACCGAAAGGGGCTGAGCTGTAAATGGAAGGGAAATACTATGTAGCAGTAAGTCAGAGGCGACCTTTGGAAGCCAGCCAGGCACGGTTGCTTTGGTTGGCGGGAAGCCGTGGGAAGGTTAACAGTTACCAGGGCTCGCAAGAGGGTATAAATAAGTTTGTTACTAAATAAAGTATCTCCGCTGCGTATAAGTAGGTTGTTGCCAAATACAGTATCTCAGCTGGGTATAAATAAGTGTGCCTGCTGAACAAAGGTGTCTCCGTGTGAGCTTTCACCTCAGCCTGAGCCCGTGCCTTCAATTGCCACAATACCACACTAGTACAATAGAGACATCCACAAGAGCCCTGACACACGGCAGCGGGAGAGGAACACAAGCTTGCAGGCGCAGGCTGAGAAACCTCCTGTTTACTCCAACACTTTCCAATGAACACTGCAGCTCCTGGAGGAGGAAGGAGGTGCAGGGACACCCCAAACACATCCATCTCATCACGACTGAAAACAGAAAACACAGCAGCAACGCAAACATATTCAGAACAAAGGCAGTAACACTCCCCTACCCGCAACGACTCACTCCCAGTTCCAGAAGGGTACTGCAGAAGTCTGTCCCCAAACAGGCCTGAAACACAAACAAGAGTGACAGCACAGTAATGAAATGGTCACCTCCCCTCCAAGCCTTCTAACAAGACACTAGAACAAGAGTGCCCAGCACCAGCTGTTTGTCTGTTTTGTTCACAAACTGACTCCTTGAGACGCCCCTCTTTCATCCTACAACAGAAATCACAAGCTTGAAGTTCTGATACCCAAAGAAATGACGGAGATGGAACAGGGACAGGTTTCAACAGAAAGATCCGGCTCAATCAGAAGGCAGCTCGTCCTTTTCTAACCTCTGGGAGTTTTGGCAGTTTAGCAAACATTTTAAGGAGCTATTACTAAGAGCAAGTGAAAAGTACGTCTTCAGAAACACGGGTATGACACCTGCCAGGCAGTACCTATCCAGATTATTCACAAAAATTTTGGTCTCGAAATTTTCATCAGTTTAAAACCTGTTTCCCCAGCCTGACTTTGATAGATCAAAGCATCTATTAAACAAAACAGAGCCCCAAGAATATCGCACAGCGGTGCACTGCAGAGGTTAACTCCACTTTGCCTTCAGAACATGTTCTTTGGTGGGTTTTACGTGTGTCTCAAATTCAACTGACTGCACCTTCAATTCTGGAAAATACAACAAGGCAAACAACCCAGGACTACCCGGGTTTCCTTTCAGAGTTAAGACACAGGGGCAGCTCCCCACAGAAACAAACCAACCCACAGTGGAGCACCCACCGCACAGAGGTGTTTTGTGGGAGCCCCGCCTGCACAGCGCTGATGCAGCCCTACATTTCTCATCCCGATATCCAGGACGTGTTCTGGAGGAAGGGGTGCCAGAGCCTGCTGCTGACTCTGCCCAGGAACAGTTGCCTGCAGGGGGTCATCCCACTGCTCATACCGAATGTCACAGCCCTGGCCCACCCGCACGGCGCTTCCTCAGGGCAACAGCAGTGCAACCACTGGGAGAGGCCGGTGCTGGAAACAGGGGTGTTTCAAACATTGCACAGAACAGGGTGTTGCAGAAATCACCAGATTTAGGATTTTAGGATACTGCTTAGAAGTCCCCTTACTTTTCCCATTTTGATTGGAATATCAAGAATTCTAATTAGTGGATATTAGTAGGAGAGACTAATGATTATTTTGGGAAAATAAGTCTCAAACGGAATAAATGATCAAATTGTCTGTACTGCCAATGCTGCTAGGATACTCCTGTAAAGTCCCAGACCTGAGGTATTCACTAACCAATGATCTGTTAGTGGTTAGAAACAAGGATAATGTGTTGCAGTCCAAGATGTCTGCTAGACAGGATTTCTGATGGTTTCCGCTGTGTATAATCTTTGAATCGTGACCAAAGGAGGTATGAGCCAAGAGCCTACGAGCCAAGGTCAATTCGAGGAGTGGTCGAGACCTCCGACTCATGGACCACCTACCCAAATTATACCCCCTACTCACAAGGGAACAATACAAGACTACAACAGAGGCTCCATGCTAATTTGCATCAGAAGCGAGAGAAGAAGAACCAATCATCGAGAAAAGGATAATGAATATGCATTGTATAGACTGAATCTCTATGAATTCAATGTATAAATATTTGTTGATTGCAACGTGCAGGTGGATATCTCTTTGGGAAGGATCCCATGTCCCTGGTGCGCCTTGTTAATAAAGGACGTCTCTACTGATCTCACTGTGTGTAGAGGAGTGTTTCTTAACCACTGCAGACTGGCAACAGGGGCGATTCTTTTTCCATTGAAAATGTTAAGAAATTAATAGTCTCAAAGCAGAGCACAAAGTGATTTTCAGGAGTCTGTCACCTATCAGCTGGCTGGCGATTGACCACTCGTGTAACACGAGGATGGCATATCCAGTTTTCTTTTCCTAGAACTTTAACAGCAAAATAAGAACACAATAAGACACTGTACGGCCCCTCCCATGACAGCCCATGCAGGGCTCTATTATAGGAACCACTGCCCCATAGGCACCCCACAGACACCCCCTGTGAGGGGCCCTATAGGCACCACCCCCTCATAGGCACCCCACAGACACCCCATGCAGGGCTCTCAAACGTCATAGGTGCATGATACGTAACGTAACACACATGTCTTTTTTAAATAATTCTTTGTAAGGGCATAGAGAACAGAATGTGAAGCTGTAGTTTCATGAGTTTTGACAAATCCATAAGGAGGAAATGATAACACGAGCGTTTGTTGCTATTGTTCACTCGTTAATTAAATGGAGCTAAAGTTGAAATGGAAGCAAGGATGAGCTGTCTTCCCACCAAAGAGCTCACTAGGCCTAATTAGGCTTCTCATCCCAGAGCTCGTTAGGCTGCTTTAGAGCAGACACCGCCGCTTTCAAACGGCATCCAGCCCTTTCACCAGGACAACCCTCCCTGCCGCTCCCCGTCCCCTGCCACCCCCACAACAGCTCTGCCACCGCCCACCCTGCGTGTCACCGCCCGCCCTCCCCCGCTGCGCTCAAACCCGGACCTCCGCTCTCCCGCCCGGCAGGGAGCGATCGGGCCTGGCGGCGTCTCGCCGCCCGCCGCAGCCCAGCCCCGCCTCAGGGCGCCAACATGGCGGCAGAGGCTGCCCGTGAGGGCCGCGGCAGCCCCCGCCCCCGCCTCGCCGTGATTGGCTGTCATGGGAAGGCGGGCCGGCGAGACGCTCGGTGATTGGTGGCTAGGTCAGGGAAGCTGTTCTGGCGCGCAGCGGTCCTCCAGGCTGCTGCCACGAGGCTGCCGTCCGTCCGTCCGTCCTCCGCGCTGAGGGAGGCGCGGCCCGGCCCGGCCCGGCCCCGGCGGCGTCGGTAGGTCCGTGCTCCAGCCTTTTCCCCGGCGATGGTGCTCTGGGGCCGGCTGGGAGGGAAGGGGCAAAAAGGGAAAAAAAAAAAAAAAAGGCCGGGGGCGGCGGTGAGGAGAGACCGAGGGGAGCCACGGGGCCGGGCAGCGGCTGGGGAGGGGAGCCGGGGCCGGGGCAGGCGGGGGGTCGCAAGGGACTCGGCGGAAAAGAGAAGCGATCGCTCGGGGGCGCGTGGCCGGGGAGGGGGTTTGCGGGGCGGGAGCGGCGGGTCCGGCCGTGCCGGTGGCGGGGCGGGAGGGGCGGAGCGGCCCTGGGGCGGCGGGGGGTGCGGGGCGGGCGAGCGCCTGCTGCGGGGCAGGGTCGGCCCTGCGGGGAAACGGGGGTGCGTTTGGGGAGGGTTTGTGTCTGCCCGCTGCGTTTTACTGTGTGCCGGGGGCTGGGAGTGACCTGCGGGGCGGCTCGAGTGCGGGGGTGCGCCGTAGGGAACTTGCCTTTGGGGTTTTTTAAAGTCACGGCACCCTCGTGAGTGGAAGGGAGGAGTTCTCCTGGGTGGCTGACGGTGATGAGGAACTTAACAGAAGAAAACTGAAAGCTCTGTGGTGTTTGAATTCTGAGGTGACTCCAGTGGCCTTGATGTTTTTAAGTTCTGACCGTGTTGTTACTAGGAAATAGTGTTGAGAAGATGTAAAAAGTAATGTTTGTGTTCTGCAGTGTTGCAAGTGTGACGAGTCCATTTGTACGTGTTATTTGTGTGTGTAAAGCGTGCAGTTTGTGGAAAGCTCTAGCATTTGCAGAAGGTTCAGGGAAAAAGACACTTTAATTGTGTCTTGGGATGTTGTCAAATACCGGGTTTTTAGGCTAAAAATACCTTGTGTTGATCTGTGTGTATATTTTATAAGCAAGTAAATCAGCGTTGATCTATTAAATACACTCTTAGTTAAATAACGACAGAATGACTGTGATTAGAGTTGATTGTATAACAATTCCTCGCTTCTGGTTCTAGTTGCCTTAAATGCTGCACTCCTAAAAGCTCTGGCACCGCCTCTGTGGGCGATGAGCTCAGTGCCACAGGGGCCAGTTGCTTCTCCTCCGGCGATTCCGCTGTTTTAGGCAGACTGTTTTGTGAAAGGCTTCTGTGAGAGCTGTGTAGAGCCTGTGTGTGCTGTGCAGAAGGGCAGGTGTGGGGGCCCGTACAGCGGAATTGAAGAGCCTTCCTGGGAGGTTGGCAGTGGGTGGTTTTAGTATAATCTGCCGTGTGTTCTAAAAGTTTTAACAGCCCCCTCGATATCTGATGGGATAGCTAAAAGAGAATAGTTGGGCTCAAATGACAAATGAATCCTGGAATGTTACCGGCCCTGTGTTTTCCTCTCGCTGAGGATAAATATCACTGCCCCCTCCGAAGGTTTTGTTCAGCCTTGCCAAAACCATCGGATGACAAACAGTTACTAGAGATGAGTTTGCAGATGGTGCTAGTAGGAAGGAAACTTTCTGAAAAAGGAGGTACCTGTAGTGTATGTCGCGGTGTGAATTGTACTGTTTCAAAAATAGTCGTGCGTATGTATTTTGATATGGGAAAGTAGAAAATATCTGAAAATATTCTTTTTGAAATATGTGATATACTTTAGTCTCTGCAATATTAGCTAGCTAGCCTTGTCTTTGGTAAACAAGAGTGTGACCCCCTGCCCTTGGCAGGGCTTAAGTAGGGTCTTTATCACTTGAAGGCCTGCTTCATTGTGCTCAAGTAGGGTCTTGATCACTCGAAGGCCTGCTTCATTGTTTTAGGTGAGATGGGGATGGGGGAGGAATTGTATTTGTGCAAGAGACCGTGACCACGGAGGGGGATGTTGCCTTGAGCTGTGGTCGTGGGGTGGGGGTGGGGGGGTGTGTGGAGACGAGACACTGCCCAGCTGTGGCTGAACTGCGCACTCTGGAGGACGGGTTCAAAAGGACAATCATGATGAAGACTATCGAGGAACTCTTACTTCCTCCCCAAGACCACCAAAAGACCCCCGAAGGGGAAGACTGTGCCTGCGCAAGGGGGAGGAGATCTAATTGACATCCGAAGCGGGACAGAGTGATAAATAGGTAAATATGTAAGTTTTGTTGCTTTAAATAGGACGCAATTACCGCGGCTCGGGGTGCAGCATCCTTAGGGTACCTGACCCTCGCTGCACCCAGCGCTGCAGAGCTGTAATAAACAGACCTGCTTCACCATCAGCTTGGATTGCGGAGTTCTTTCGCAGATCTGTTCAATGACAGCTTTTGAAATCCTCAAATGCGTCTGAAGTGTCTGTGGGAAGTTTGAGATTTCATTTAAAATGCGGCTCTACTTTTAGCTTCAAATTTAGAGTTTGGGTTTGCATCTGAGCTGCCTGTTTCGGAGTGAGCCTTTTGGTTCGGTTTTTACCTCACCTTTAGTCTTGGGGTTTGCATCTGATCTGGCTGTTTCTGGGTGAGGTTTTTGGTTCGGGCTTTAGCTCACCTTTAGAGTTTGTGTTTGCATCTGACCTGCCTGTTTCTGGGTAAGCTTTTTGGTTCGGCTTCAAGCTCACATTTCAAGTTTGGTTTGCATCTGACCTTCCTGTTTCGGGGTGAGCCTTTTTGTTCGGTTTTTACCTCCCCTTTAGAGTTGGGATTTGCATCTGACCTGCCTGTTTCAGGGCGTGCTTTTTGGTTCGTGCTTTAAGCTCACGTTTAGAGTTTGTGTTTGCATCTGACCTGCCTGTTTCTGAGTGGGGTTTTTGGTTCGGCTTTTAGCTTCAAATTTAAAGTTTGGGTTTGCATTGGATCTGCCTGTTTATCTGTGAGCTTTTTCGTTTGGCTTTTAGCTCACCTTTAGGGTTTGGGTTTGCATCTGAGCTGCCTTTTCAGGGTGAGCTTTTTGGTTTAGGCTTTAGCTTGCCTTTAGATTTTGGGTTTGCATCTGACCTGCCTGTTTCAGGGTGAGTCTTTTGGTTCGGCTTCTAGCTCACCTTTAGACTTCGAGTTTGCATCTGACCTGCGTGTTTCATGGTTAGGTTTTTGGTTCGGGGTTTAGCTCACCTTTTAGAGTTACGGTCTGCATCTGAGCTGCCTGTTTCAGGGCGAGCTTTTTTGGTTCGGCTTTTAGCTCACATGTCAATTTACCTTTAGACTTTGTTGATGTCTTTTTATGTTTAGATGTTACATAATTATATGTCTATATGTTATGTTTTGTTTTTTAAGTCTAGACTTTATTTTTTATAATGAGGTATACTTTTTAGGTTTGGGTTTCAGGTTACGATTTTATATCGTTTTAGGGTTAGGTTGGAGGGGTGGAATCTGTCGAGGCACAGGCTGCTTTGCCCAAGCCCAAACCCCTGGGGAAATGGAGTCGAGGCAAGAGCAGAGCTCGCTCCCGCTACAAACTGCAAAGGGCACGAGAGTCCGAGAGAGCCAGGGCACAAGCAGCGCCTGGGAGGTGCGAGAGGCGCAGGCAAGAAGCTGGCCAGAACGGCCCAGAGGAGCCCTGGCAAGGGGCCGTGCTGCAGAGGAAGGCAAAAAACCGCCGGGGACACTTGCTAGCCCACCTCGGGGGTAAAAAAGCCTTCCTCCGCCCAGCTGCAGGGCCCGAGAGGCCATTGTCGTGGGGCAGGAGCAGCAGGCAGTGACCCAGCCAAACCGGAGCAGAGGGGCCCTCACAAGTGGTGGTGCTCAGTGCTGCAGAGGAAGGCAAAAAACCCCCGGGGCCCAGTGCCAATCTGCCCCGGGGGAAAATTCCTTCCTGACCCCAGCGCTGGTGATCGGCTGCTCCCTGAGCATGTGAGCATGACCTGCCTCCTCCTCCTCCTCCCACAGGCTGGTCGCGCCTCCCAGGAGGTGCCTGACCCCTGCTTCTCCCTCAACCTGGAGCCACCTCCGGGGCTGCCCAGAGCGGCCAAATGCCCCCGGCCTGATCGACCTCGGGGGCAAGAATCCCCCTCCACCACGCCTGGCAGGGCATCTGTGGGTGCTCCAAAGCACTGGCACCCCTGCCAGCGTGCCTGCGTCCCCCTTCTTACTGCCGCTGCCCCTGGCTCCGCAGGGGTGAGGATGGCGAGCTCCGCAGTGCTCCTCCAGAAGGCATCCCCTTGCCTGACCGCTGCTCTCCAGCTGGAAAGGCCCGACAGCCCTGGGCACCTCCGGCTGTCGCTGGTGGTTCTCCTCCCCAGCAGCCCCGTGCGGCCTCCACTCGTCCTCCCTCAGTCTCTCCAAGCCATTCCGCCGGCTCCTCAGGGACCTCCTCGGGGATGTCTCCCTTGGGCTGCCCGGGCCAGCTCTGGCAGGGACAGGGCAGGGGGCTCCCTTGATCCTGCCCCGGGGCATTGTGCCATGGGGGTGATGCAGCCCCCATGCACCGCCCCGCCCACCACCCCTCTGCCCAGCCCCCTTCAGCAGAAGGCCTGGAGGCACACGGGGGGGCGATTTCAACAGCCGCAGCCCAGAGGAAACCCAAAGTCTGGGGGGTAAAATAGTGCTGTACTGCCCTGGAGCAGAACTTGTGATTCTTGGAGTGCAAATTTTCAGCAAGACACAGATCTGTTCCTGTGTTAGGGCTTGTGTCTCTGTTGGGGACACTTCACCCCATGCCAGGAAGACTCTGCTTTAGAATTTTCTTACCGCAGTCCAAAAAGCGGCAAAGTTTTTTTGTCTTTAGAAGTGCTCAGCTGATTTATTAAGAGTTTATAAATGGAAAAGGAATGGCTAAGAGGCTTAAAATGGTTAATAAGTGATATTTAGATATATGACATTAGGATATATATATAAGTAAAAGAAATGGTTAGTCTCTTCTTTTTCCCCTTATTCATGTTTTTTCTTTGGTATTTCTTTTTCTATTATTCCGTTCTCTACCTCCTTAACAGTAAAATGCCGTGCTGACCCTGCTGCCTGTAGAAGGGTTCAGGCTCGCTCTTAGTTTTTGGGCTCTGCATAGCAACAGAAGTTGGCAAGAGGAAAGGAGCTCCCCAGTATAACACAGTCTGGGGAAGAATCAGCAATTGGAAAAATTCTTCCTGAAGGGAAGCATGTTCTTTGTCCTTTTCAAAATGAGCTGTAGTGTTTCTAGACAGAATCATCTTGAAGAGAATAATAAAGACAAAAACCAAAATGTGTGTTATCTTGGATGTCCTTTGTGGTTTGTTAAACAGTCTTTTTAGTCTGGAGATTGTTTTTGGCATGTGCTTCTCTGGCAGTAACTGACTTCCTGTGCTGGAAGAGGAAGGTAATAGTGGATCTAAAAACCGCTTTTGTGGTCTACCGTGAAGTCTCCATCTGCTAAAGTGTTGTAAAGCAAGAACTGTCACGTAGGGGGTTGTAGAACTCGGCTCTATGGTACTAACACAGAATTGTCTTCCTCTTTTGTAGCTGGTTCCTGGAGGAGCAGGACCGGAATTGCTATTGTTGTCATCTCTGAAGACCTGTTATAAATACATGGGCATATAATCTAAATGGAGCTTTTGGGGTATGAGTGTGGGTGGGATTTGGTGTGGGGTTTTTGTGGGGATTTTTATTCACACACTCTTGCAGCTGACACTTGAAAAAGGGTTGGGATTCCCTCTTCAGGAGAGGTGCATTGCTAATGATAATGCTGACTTTGTAAGTTGCAATGGTGGCTTTCTTGTAAAATGCACTAATCTGTTCTGAAGAAAAGGCTTTCTTTTTGTTAGTTACTGTGTTCTGTTACGGAAGTGCACGAGTTAAGTAGTTTTAGAACTGGTTGCTGGAATGGAAAATAATAGTTACGTTTCAGTTGCTCTCAGTCTTCAGGTTTTCTACATCTGTGGCGTTTGTTTGTGGCCCAAGTCTCTCTAAAACCCGAGCCCTGAGCCGAGAGACTGCTGTTGGTTAGAGTGCTGGCAGGTACTAAGCTGGATCGTTTGTTGAAAAGCAGCTTCAGGCTGCGTCACCAGAAACCTTGTGGCAGAGCACTGTCGAGTTCTGAAAGCTCTTCAAAGTGCATCCATCTGTTTGATGCTCAGCAGCCTTTTGTTCTGCTGGCCTGGAGGTTCTGCTGTCCCAAAATCAGGGTTCTTTTACCCAATGTGCAAAGAGCAGACAACCTCAGAGTCCAGATATTGGTTTAATTCCAGTCTGCACAAAAAAGGGTGTGAGGTGGTAACTCCATAAAGCTAGCACGGCTTTTGAGAACTAAAGCTGGGTCTTATATACAAAACCACAGTGAAGTCAGCGATGTCACTCCTAACCTTACATATGAAACCAGACCTTTAACATTCTTTTATGTCGATTCTCTTGTTGTCTTTGAGATTAGTTGGGTGCCACCAAGGCAACAGACACACAAGTTGGTTGGATTGCTGGTGATAAACTCGCTGTCTGCAAAGCACGTGCAAGTTTCAGGTAAGAGTAACACAGCCTGGCTATAAAACACACTAAGTTATAAAAGCAACTCAACAGAGATTTCTAAGTTTGCTGGGGAGCACGTGGTGCAAGCGAGTGTTTGAGTCTTACCCAAAGGTCTCCCTGTGGGGGGAAAGAGAGGCTCAGCCTGTTGACTGATCCCAGAAGTTTAAGGGAGTCTGTGACTTGTCAGCGATGACATCTTCCCGAACATCCTCCTCTCTTAAGCTATTTTTATACTATTTTTTACTTTTTGGGTGGAGCTTGAGTGACTCCAGTCATACAGACCCTCATTATGATTGGTGTCCAACTCTCTCGCTTCACTTTTAGAGGTACAGGCTAGAGACATTCAGGGCTCAAGCTCAGCAAGGGATGGCCGCACCTTGAAGGCGGGTAGCTTTTGGGGTGGAGGCAGGTTCTGGGATTATAGTGAGATTATGATGGGCAAAGTCCACCCAAAGGACAGTATTCTCTCAAGGAATGTCAGCGTCGGCCCCGGGTAGCAAATACGCAGCTTATCGGTTCCGCAGCACCATCCAATTCCCATCCCAGGGTGGTACCGCAGAGCCTGGCCGCCCCCACCCTCTGTGCCGTGCCGTTTGTCTCTCAGAGTCAGCACATCAAGCTCCCCTGATGTTGCCAACAGCCAAGGTTGCCTGGGGAGCTCCTGGGGAATGGATTCCTTGTGTACCCGCCGCACTCTGCTTTTGTGCCCTTCCTTAGCGGGGGAACACTGCTGCACCGTTAATCCAAGTCTAATTTCCAAGTCGCCTCTAGCTCTGCTTCCACAGCTGCGCAGAGGGGAAGGATCACTGCCCTCAGCCTGCCAGGAGCACTCCTCCCAAGGCAGCCCTGGGTGCTGTAGGCCGCCTTTGCAGCAAGGGCACGTTGCTGCCTCGTGTTCAACTTGGTGTCCCCCAGGTCCTTTTCTGCAAAGCCACTTTCCAGCCAGGCAGCCCCCAGCATATACTGGTGCCTGGGGTTGTTCCTCTCCAGGGGCAGCTGGGGACTATCCAATCAGCTGTGCTTAGTGGAAAGATCCACTTTCCTGCAAGTGCATTGAGGAGATAGTGCTGGGTACCAGGACCGTCGTGTAAGATGAACGCAGCCAGTTTTCTTGTGGTCCTGTTCTGAGCAATGTTTAATCTGTACTGTAAAGGTATCCCGCGTTTCCTGAGCACTCAAATCTGATAGGCGGGTTTCCTCCGGCTACTCTGAAAGGTCAGTGAAGAAGTATTCCCTGTTTAAGCCTTCCTTGGACACTGAGCTGCCTGTGACTTCTTTAGGAGTGCCGCTTCACATGCTGATGGTGAAGCGAGAAGGAATATGGGTTCTTCTCCTAAGTTTGCAGGATTTGGAAACGAGCTTGGACAAGCGAGCGCCTTGGGATTGGTAGGAGGGAGATTCCAGGTGATAGGTTTGATTTTAGTTCAGTATCCTGTGCCCATGATATAAGTAGAGTTGCCTTCCTCATAGTGGAATGGGAATATTTGTTCCGTCTTTTAAAACCCTTTTTCCCCTCTGGGGGGAACCTTCACTTCCAGGGCCCCAAGGGCGAGAACAGCCTTAATGACCCTGCTCAGCCTCTCCTGGGGTCTCCCCCCAGCCTGGCCCCAGCCCAGGAGCTCCATTGAAGCTCAGCCTGAGGCTATAACCTTCTCCCTGAGCAGTGCTGTGGGAGTGTGGGTCTTCATTGCTCCCGGCCCCAGCATGCTGGCTGTTGTTCTGTCTGTCTGTCTTGTCCTTGTAGGCCTGCCTGGCCCCCACGGGACTGTGTCTGACCTTGGCTGTGCTGGCTGGCCGTGATCCTGACTTACCTTCCTGGCTTGGTATGGGCCCTGCCTTGTCCCCGTGGCTTTGCCTGGTGCTCTGGACTTGTAGCCACCTCTGGGGCTGCCCTGCTGCCTTACTGGGGTGCTGAGGTAGGTCCTGCTGGCCCGGAGATCCCCATCCCATCAGGAGCAGCCTGCTCTTGCTGTGCCTGGACTGGGAAGCAACCTTTCCTTCTGCTTCTAGAGCTGGCTCAAAGCAGGTTAGATCACAGCCCCGGCGTGCCAATATGACGGCAGGAAGGTTTTGGTTTGGTGTGGGTTTTTTTTGTGGGGAAAGGGGTTATTTCATTGTTTGTTCTTGTTTGAAATCAGAATCTCTAGTTGAGCACAAAGACCTACATTGTGGATTATGAAACCTATTGGAAGTATTGGCGTCCCCTTACTTGGATAGGTTATAAATACTGTTTGAGGGAAGTCTGTCATTTTAGGTGTAGAGTTGACCTTTTTTTGTTTAGGTTTTGCCTGTCGATTTTATGGCATTTTCCATTTAGGTTATTTTTCTGAATCTGTTTCTGAGCTGAAGAGCGGTCATAGAGGTACAGAAAGGAGCAGCAGGATTTTATGCCACTTTACAGTGAGATTTAGGTCTAGATTTTAGATTTCGATTTTCGGTTTAGATTTTGTCCTATTTTCCATTTAGATTTTACGTCATTTTAGGTTTTGTTTTTATGTTTACGTTTTATGTCACTTTACAATTTGATTTTAGGGTTAGATTTTACATTCAGATTTCAAGTTCAACTTTTTAAGTCTAGATTTAACATCTAGTATTTATACAACTTTATGTTTAGATTTTAGGTCTGGATGTTAGGCTGAGATTTGAGATTTAGATTCTGTCTCTTTTTATGTTTAGGTTTTATGTCACTGTATGTTTAGGTTTCTGATTCAGATTTTACATTTAACTTTTCTGTAATTTTCAGTTTAAATTACGCATTTACTTTTTTGGCCTAGCTTTCACATGTTTGTTCTATGTCGTTTTACTTTTGTTTTTGTGAATCTGTTTCTGAGCCGATGCTCCCGAGCACTGACACAACTCCCGTGTGTCGCCAGGAGCAGGCTGATGCGTTCTTCAGTTCAGCTTGAAAAGACATCCCTTGCAACCTGGTGAGGGACGGTCACAGGGGTCCAGAAAAGAGCAGCGGGGGGTTATGTCATTTCATGTTTGGGTTTACACCTAGGTGTTAGGTTTAGGGTTTCCGTCGGGACGTTGGGGTTTACGTTGGGAAGTTGGGGTTTGGATCGGTTTAGGGTTCGGAGGTTAGGGTTTATGTCGGGATTTTAGGGTTTGGATCGGTTTAGGCTTTGGATGGGGACGTTTGGCAGGCTTTGGATGGGGGCGTTTGGCAGGCTTTGGATGGGGGCGTTTGGCAGGCTTTGGATGGGGGCGTTTGGCAGGCTTTGGATGGGGGCGTTTGGCAGGCTTTGGATGGGGGCGTTTGGCAGGCTTTGGATGGGGGCGTTTGGCAGGCTTTGGATGGGGGCGTTTGGCAGGCTTTGGATGGGGGCGTTTGGCAGGCTTTGGATGGGGGCGTTTGGCAGGCTTTGGATGGGGGCGTTTGGCAGGCTTTGGATGGGGGCGTTTGGCAGGCTTTGGATGGGGGCGTTTGGCAGGCTTTGGATGGGGGCGTTTGGCAGGCTTTGGATGGGGGCGTTTGGCAGGCTTTGGATGGGGGCGTTTGGCAGGCTTTGGATGGGGGCGTTTGGCAGGCTTTGGATGGGGGCGTTTGGCAGGCTTTGGATGGGGACAGGGTCTACATCTGGATGTGACGGTTTGCCTGGCGTTGGGGTCGGGGAGGGCTTTGGGGTGTGCCTCTGGATGTGACGGTTTGCCTGGCGTTGGGGTCGGGGAGGGCTTTGGGGTGTGCCTCTGGATGTGACGGTTTGCCTGGCGTTGGGGTCGGGGAGGGCGTTGGGGTGTGCCTCTGGATGTGACGGTTTGCCTGGCGTTGGGGTCGGGGAGGGCGTTGGGGTCGTCGAGGGCGTTGGGGTGTGCCTCTGGATGTGACGGTTTACCTGGCGTTGGGGTCGTCGAGGGCGTTGGGGTCGTCGAGGGCGTTGGGGTCGTCGAGGGCGTTGGGGTCGTCGAGGGCGTTGGGGTCGTCGAGGGCGTTGGGGTCGTCGAGGGCGTTGGGGTCGTCGAGGGCGTTGGGGTCGTCGAGGGCGTTGGGGTGTGCATATGGATGTGACGGTTTACCTGGCTTTGGGGTCGGGGATGGCTTTGGGGTCGGGGATGGCTTTGGGGTGTGCATCTGGATGAGACGGTTTGCCTGGCGTTGGGGTCGTGGATGGCGTTGGGGTGTGCATCTGGATGTGACGGTTTGCCTGGCTTTGGGGTCGTGGATGGCGTTGGGGTGTGCATCTGGATGTGACGGTTTGCCTGGCTTTGGGGTCGTGGTTGGCGTTGGGGTGTGCATCTGGATGTGACGGTTTAGCTGGCTTTGGGGTCGTCGAGGGCTTTGGGGTCGTCGAGGGCTTTGGGGTCGTCGAGGGCTTTGGGGTGTGCATTTGGATGTGACTGTTTACCTGGCTTTGGGGTCGTCGAGGGCTTTGGGGTCGTCGAGGGCTTTGGGGTCGTCGAGGGCTTTGGGGTCGTCGAGGGCTTTGGGGTCGTCGAGGGCTTTGGGGTCGTCGAGGGCTTTGGGGTGGATATCTGGATTTGACGGTTTACTGGGCTTTGGGGTCGTCGAGGGCTTTGGGGTGGATATCTGGATTTGACGGTTTACCGGGCTTTGGGGTCGTCGAGGGCTTTGGGGTGGATATCTGGATTTGACGGTTTACCGGGCTTTGGGGTCGTCGAGGGCTTTGGGGTGTACATTTGGATGTGACGGTTTACCGGGCTTTGGGGTCGTCGAGGGCTTTGGGGTGTACATTTGGATGTGACGGTTTACCGGGCTTTGGGGTCGTCGAGGGCGTTGGGGTCGTCGAGGGCGTTGGGGTCGTCGAGGGCGTTGGGGTCGTCGAGGGCGTTGGGGTCGTCGAGGGCGTTGGGGTCGTCGAGGGCGTTGGGGTCGTCGAGGGCGTTGGGGTGTGCATCTGGATGTGACGGTTTACCTGGCTTTGGGGTCGGGGATGGCTTTGGGGTCGGGGATGGCTTTGGGGTGTGCATCTGGATGTGACGGTTTGCCTGGCGTTGGGGTCGGGGATGGCTTTGGGGTGTGCATCTGGATGTGACGGTTTGCCTGGCGTTGGGGTCGGGGATGGCTTTGGGGTGTGCATCTGGATGTGACGGTTTGCCTGGCGTTGGGGTCGGGGATGGCTTTGGGGTGTGCATCTGGATGTGACGGTTTACCTGGCTTTGGGGTCGGGGATGGCTTTGGGGTCGGGGATGGCTTTGGGGTCGGGGATGGCTTTGGGGTCGGGGATGGCTTTGGGGTGTGCATCTGGATGTGACGGTTTGCCTGGCGTTGGGGTCGTCGAGGGCGTTGGGGTCGTCGAGGGCGTTGGGGTCGTCGAGGGCGTTGGGGTCGTCGAGGGCGTTGGGGTCGTCGAGGGCGTTGGGGTCGTCGAGGGCGTTGGGGTGTGCATCTGGATGTGACGGTTTACATGGCGTTGGGGTCGTCGAGGGCGTTGGGGTCGTCGAGGGCGTTGGGGTCGTCGAGGGCGTTGGGGTGTACATTTGGATGTGACGGTTTACCTGGCTTTGGGGTCGTCGAGGGCTTTGGGGTCGTCGAGGGCTTTGGGGTCGTCGAGGGCTTTGGGGTCGTCGAGGGCTTTGGGGTCGTCGAGGGCTTTGGGGTCGTCGAGGGCTTTGGGGTCGTCGAGGGCTTTGGGGTCGTCGAGGGCTTTGGGGTGGATATCTGGATTTGACGGTTTACTGTGCTTTGGGGTCGTCGAGGGCTTTGGGGTGTACATTTGGATGTGACGGTTTACCGGGCTTTGGGGTCGTCGAGGGCTTTGGGGTGTACATTTGGATGTGACGGTTTACCTGACTTTGGGGTCGTCGAGGGCGTTGGGGTCGTCGAGGGCGTTGGGGTCGTCGAGGGCGTTGGGGTCGTCGAGGGCGTTGGGGTCGGGGATGGCTTTGGGGTGTGCATCTGGATGTGACGGTTTACCTGGCTTTGGGGTCGGGGATGGCTTTGGGGTCGGGGATGGCTTTGGGGTCGGGGATGGCTTTGGGGTCGGGGATGGCTTTGGGGTCGGGGATGGCTTTGGGGTGTGCATCTGGATGTGACGGTTTGCCTGGCGTTGGGGTCGTCGAGGGCGTTGGGGTCGTCGAGGGCGTTGGGGTCGTCGAGGGCGTTGGGGTCGTCGAGGGCGTTGGGGTGTGCACCTGGATGTGACGGTTTACCTGGCGTTGGGGTCGTCGAGGGCGTTGGGGTCGTCGAGGGCGTTGGGGTCGTCGAGGGCGTTGGGGTCGTCGAGGGCGTTGGGGTGTGCACCTGGATGTGACGGTTTACCTGGCGTTGGGGTCGTCGAGGGCGTTGGGGTCGTCGAGGGCGTTGGGGTGTGCACCTGGATGTGACGGTTTACCTGGCGTTGGGGTCGTCGAGGGCGTTGGGGTCGTCGAGGGCGTTGGGGTGTGCACCTGGATGTGACGGTTTACCTGGCGTTGGGGTCGTCGAGGGCGTTGGGGTCGTCGAGGGCGTTGGGGTGTGCACCTGGATGTGACGGTTTACCTGGCGTTGGGGTCGTCGAGGGCGTTGGGGTCGTCGAGGGCGTTGGGGTGTGCAACTGGATGTGACGGTTTACCTGGCGTTGGGGTCGTCGAGGGCGTTGGGGTCGTCGAGGGCGTTGGGGTCGTCGAGGGCGTTGGGGTCGTCGAGGGCGTTGGGGTCGTCGAGGGCGTTGGGGTCGTCGAGGGCGTTGGGGTCGTCGAGGGCGTTGGGGTCGTCGAGGGCGTTGGGGTGTGCATCTCGATGTGACGGTTTGCCGGGCGTTGGGGTCGTCGAGGGCGTTGGGGTCGTCGAGGGCGTTGGGGTCGTCGAGGGCGTTGGGGTCGTCGAGGGCGTTGGGGTCGTCGAGGGCGTTGGGGTGTGCATCTGGATGTGACGGTTTGCCTGGCGTTGGGGTCGTCGAGGGCGTTGGGGTCGTCGAGGGCGTTGGGGTCGTCGAGGGCGTTGGGGTCGTCGAGGGCGTTGGGGTGTGCATCTGGATGTGACGGTTTACATGGCGTTGGGGTCGTCGAGGGCGTTGGGGTCGTCGAGGGCGTTGGGGTCGTCGAGGGCGTTGGGGTCGTCGAGGGCGTTGGGGTGTGCATCTGGATGTGACGGTTTGCCTGGCGTTGGGGTCGTCGAGGGCGTTGGGGTCGTCGAGGGCGTTGGGGTCGTCGAGGGCGTTGGGGTGTGCATCTGGATGTGACGGTTTGCCTGGCGTTGGGGTCGTCGAGGGCGTTGGGGTGTGCATCTGGATGTGACGGTTTGCCTGGCGTTGGGGTCGTCGAGGGCGTTGGGGTGTGCATCTGGATGTGACGGTTTGCCTGGCGTTGGGGTCGTCGAGGGCGTTGGGGTGTGCATCTGGATGTGACGGTTTGCCTGGCGTTGGGGTAGTCGAGGGCGTTGGGGTGTGCATCTGGATGTGACGGTGTACATGGCGTTGGGGTCGTCGAGGGCGTTGGGGTGTGCATCTGGATGTGACGGTTTGCCTGGCGTTGGGGTCGTCGAGGGCGTTGGGGTGTGCATCTGGATGTGACGGTTTGCCTGGCTTTGGGGTCGGGGATGGCTTTGGGGTGTGCATCTGGATGTGACGGTTTGCCTGGCGTTGGGGTCGTCGAGGGCGTTGGGGTGTGCATCTGGATGTGACGGTTTACCTGGCTTTGGGGTCGGGGATGGCTTTGGGGTGTGCATCTGGATGTGACGGTTTGCCTGGCGTTGGGGTCGTCGAGGGCGTTGGGGTCGTCGAGGGCGTTGGGGTGTGCATCTGGATGTGACGGTTTACATGGCGTTGGGGTCGTCGAGGGCGTTGGGGTGTGCATCTGGATGTGACGGTTTACATGGCGTTGGGGTCGTCGAGGGCGTTGGGGTCGTCGAGGGCGTTGGGGTCGTCGAGGGCGTTGGGGTCGTCGAGGGCGTTGGGGTCGTCGAGGGCGTTGGGGTGTGCATCTGGATGTGACGGTTTACCTGGCGTTGGGGTCGTCGAGGGCGTTGGGGTGTGCATCTGGATGTGACGGTTTACCTGGCGTTGGGGTCGTCGAGGGCGTTGGGGTGTGCATCTGGATGTGACGGTTTACCTGGCGTTGGGGTCGTCGAGGGCGTTGGGGTGTGCATCTGGATGTGACGGTTTACCTGGCGTTGGGGTCGTCGAGGGCGTTGGGGTCGTCGAGGGCGTTGGGGTCGTCGAGGGCGTTGGGGTGTGCATCTGGATGTGACGGTTTACCGGGCGTTGGGGTCGTCGAGGGCGTTGGGGTGTGCATCTGGATGTGACGGTTTACCGGGCGTTGGGGTCGTCGAGGGCGTTGGGGTGTGCATCTGGATGTGACGGTTTACCTGGCGTTGGGGTCGTCGAGGGCGTTGGGGTCGTCGAGGGCGTTGGGGTCGTCGAGGGCGTTGGGGTGTGCATCTGGATGTGACGGTTTACCTGGCGTTGGGGTCGTCGAGGGCGTTGGGGTCGTCGAGGGCGTTGGGGTGTGCATCTGGATGTGACGGTTTACCTGGCGTTGGGGTCGTCGAGGGCGTTGGGGTCGTCGAGGGCGTTGGGGTGTGCATCTGGATGTGACGGTTTACCTGGCGTTGGGGTCGTCGAGGGCGTTGGGGTCGTCGAGGGCGTTGGGGTGTGCATCTGGATGTGACGGTTTACCTGGCGTTGGGGTCGTCGAGGGCGTTGGGGTCGTCGAGGGCGTTGGGGTCGTCGAGGGCGTTGGGGTGTGCATCTGGATGTGACGGTTTACCTGGCGTTGGGGTCGTCGAGGGCGTTGGGGTCGTCGAGGGCGTTGGGGTGTGCATCTGGATGTGACGGTTTACCTGGCGTTGGGGTCGTCGAGGGCGTTGGGGTCGTCGAGGGCGTTGGGGTCGTCGAGGGCGTTGGGGTGTGCATCTGGATGTGACGGTTTACCTGGCGTTGGGGTCGTCGAGGGCGTTGGGGTCGTCGAGGGCGTTGGGGTCGTCGAGGGCGTTGGGGTCGTCGAGGGCGTTGGGGTCGTCGAGGGCGTTGGGGTCGTCGAGGGCGTTGGGGTCGTCGAGGGCGTTGGGGTCGTCGAGGGCGTTGGGGTGTGCATCTGGATGTGACGGTTTACCTGGCGTTGGGGTCGTCGAGGGCGTTGGGGTCGTCGAGGGCGTTGGGGTCGTCGAGGGCGTTGGGGTCGTCGAGGGCGTTGGGGTCGTCGAGGGCGTTGGGGTCGTCGAGGGCGTTGGGGTCGTCGAGGGCGTTGGGGTCGTCGAGGGCGTTGGGGTCGTCGAGGGCGTTGGGGTCGTCGAGGGCGTTGGGGTGTGCATCTGGATGTGACGGTTTACCTGGCGTTGGGGTCGTCGAGGGCGTTGGGGTCGTCGAGGGCGTTGGGGTCGTCGAGGGCGTTGGGGTCGTCGAGGGCGTTGGGGTGCGCATCTGGATGTGACGGTTTACCTGGCTTTGGGGTCGGGGATGGCTTTGGGGTCGGGGATGGCTTTGGGGTCGTGGTGGGCTTTGGGGTGCGCATCTGGATGTGACGGTTTAGCTGCCTTTGGGGTCGTCGAGGGCTTTGGGGTCGTCGAGGGCTTTGGGGTCGTCGAGGGCTTTGGGGTCGTCGAGGGCTTTGGGGTGCACATCTAGATTTGACGGTTTACCGGGCTTTGGGGTCATCGAGGGCTTTGGGGTGTACATCTGGATGTGACGGTTTACCTGGCTTTGGGGTCGGGGATGGCTTTGGGGTGTGCATCTGGATGTGACGGTTTAGCTGGCTTTGGGGTCGTGGTGGGCTTTGGGCTGTGCATCTGGATGTGACGGTTTAGCTGCCTTTGGGGTCGTGGTGGGCTTTGGGGTCGTGGTGGGCTTTGGGGTGCGCATCTGGATGTGACGGTTTAGCTGCCTTTGGGGTCGTCGAGGGCTTTGGGGTCGTCGAGGGCTTTGGGGTGCACATCTAGATGTGACGGTTTACCGGGCTTTGGGGTCGTCGAGGGCTTTGGGGTGTACATCTGGATGTGACGGTTTACCTGGCTTTGGGGTCGGGGATGGCTTTGGGGTGTGCATCTGGATGTGACGGTTTGCCTGGCGTTGGGGTCGTCGAGGGCGTTGGGGTGTGCATCTGGATGTGACGGTTTACATGGCGTTGGGGTCGTCGAGGGCGTTGGGGTGTGCATCTGGATGTGACGGTGTACATGGCGTTGGGGTCGTCGAGGGCGTTGGGGTGTGCATCTGGATGTGACGGTGTACATGGCGTTGGGGTCGTCGAGGGCGTTGGGGTCGGGGATGGCTTTGGGGTGTGCATCTGGATGTGACGGTTTGCCTGGCGTTGGGGTCGGGGATGGCTTTGGGGTGTGCATCTGGATTTGACGGTTTGCCTGGCGTTGGGGTCGGGGATGGCTTTGGGGTGTGCATCTGGATGTGACGGTTTGCCTGGCTTTGGGGTCGGGGATGGCTTTTGGGTCGGGGATGTCTTTGGGGTGTGCATCTGGATGTGACGGTTTGCCTGGCGTTGGGGTCGGGGATGGCTTTGGGGTGTGCATCTGGATGTGACGGTTTAGCTGGCTTTGGGGTCGTGGTGGGCTTTGGGCTGTGCATCTGGATGTGACGGTTTAGCTGCCTTTGGGGTCGTGTTGGGCTTTGGGGTCGTGGTGGGCTTTGGGGTGCGCATCTGGATGTGACGGTTTAGCTGCCTTTGGGGTCGTCGAGGGCTTTGGGGTCGTCGAGGGCTTTGGGGTCGTCGAGGGCTTTGGGGTCGTCGAGGGCTTTGGGGTCGTCGAGGGCTTTGGGGTCGTCGAGGGCTTTGGGGTGTGCATCTAGATTTGACGGTTTACCGGGCTTTAGGGTCGTCCAGGGCTTTGGGGTGTACATTTGGATGTGACAGTTTACCGGGCTTTGGGGTCGTCGAGGGCTTTGGGGTGTACATTTGGATGTGACGGTTTATCGGGCTTTGGGGTCGTCGAGGGCTTTGGGGTCGTCGAGGGCTTTGGGGTCGTCGAGGGCTTTGGGGTCGTCGAGGGCTTTGGGGTCGTCGAGGGCTTTGGGGTCGTCGAGGGCTTTGGTGTGTACATCTGGATTTGACGGTTTACCGGCCTTTGGGGTCGTCGAGGGCTTTGGGGTGTGCATCTGGATGTGACGGTTTACCTGGCTTTGGGGTCGTCGAGGGCGTTGCGGTTGTCAAGGGCGTTGGTGTCGGGGATGGCTTTGGGGTGTGCATCTGGATGTGACAGTTTACCTGGCTTTGGGGTCGTCGAGGGCGTTGGGGTCGGGGATGGCTTTGGGGTGTGCATCTGGATGTGACGGTTTGCCGGGTGTTGGGGTCGGGGATGGCTTTGGGGTGTGCATCTGGATGTGACGGTTTGCCTGGCGTTGGGGTCGGGGATGGCTTTGGGGTGTGCATCTGGATGTGACGGTTTGCCTGGCGTTGGGGTCGGGGATGGCTTTGGGGTGTGCATCTGGATGTGACGGTTTGCCTGGCGTTGGGGTCGGGGATGGCTTTGGGGTGTGCATCTGGATGTCACGGTTTACCTGGCTTTGGGGTCGGGGATGGCTTTGGGGTCGGGGATGGCTTTGGGGTCGGGGATGGCTTTGGGGTCGGGGATGGCTTTGGGGTGTGCATCTCGATGTGACGGTTTGCCTGGCGTTGGGGTCGTCGAGGGCGTTGGGGTCGTCGAGGGCGTTGGGGTCGTCGAGGGCGTTGGGGTCGTCGAGGGCGTTGGGGTCGTCGAGGGCGTTGGGGTGTGCATCTGGATGTGACGGTTTACCGGGCGTTGGGGTCGTCGAGGGCGTTGGGGTCGTCGAGGGCGTTGGGGTGTGCATCTGGATGTGACGGTTTACCTGGCGTTGGGGTCGTCGAGGGCGTTGGGGTCGTCGAGGGCGTTGGGGTCGTCGAGGGCGTTGGGGTCGTCGAGGGCGTTGGGGTCGTCGAGGGCGTTGGGGTCGTCGAGGGCGTTGGGGTCGTCGAGGGCGTTGGGGTCGTCGAGGGCGTTGGGGTGTGCATCTGGATGTGACGGTTTACCGGGCGTTGGGGTCGTCGAGGGCGTTGGGGTCGTCGAGGGCGTTGGGGTGTGCATCTGGATGTGACGGTTTACCGGGCGTTGGGGTCGTCGAGGGCGTTGGGGTCGTCGAGGGCGTTGGGGTGTGCATCTGGATGTGACGGTTTACCGGGCGTTGGGGTCGTCGAGGGCGTTGGGGTCGTCGAGGGCGTTGGGGTCGTCGAGGGCGTTGGGGTGTGCACCTGGATGTGACGGTTTAACTGGCGTTGGGGTCGTCGAGGGCGTTGGGGTCGTCGAGGGCGTTGGGGTCGTCGAGGGCGTTGGGGTCGTCGAGGGCGTTGGGGTCGTCGAGGGCGTTGGGGTGTGCATTTGGATGTGACGGTTTACCTGGCGTTGGGGTCGTCGAGGGCGTTGGGGTCGTCGAGGGCGTTGGGGTCGTCGAGGGCGTTGGGGTGTGCATCTGGATGTGACGGTTTACCTGGCTTTGGGGTCAGGGATGGCTTTGGGGTGTGCATCTGGATGTGACGGTTTGCCTGGCGTTGGGGTCGTCGAGGGCGTTGGGGTCGTCGAGGGCGTTGGGGTCGTCGAGGGCGTTGGGGTCGTCGAGGGCGTTGGGGTCGTCGAGGGCGTTGGGGTGTGCATTTGGATGTGACGGTTTACCTGGCGTTGGGGTCGTCGAGGGCGTTGGGGTGTGCATCTGGATGTGACGGTTTACATGGCGTTGGGGTCGTCGAGGGCGTTGGGGTGTGCATCTCGATGTGACGGTTTACATGGCGTTGGGGTCGTCGAGGGCGTTGGGGTGTGCATCTGGATGTGACGGTTTACATGGCGTTGGGGTCGTCGAGGGCGTTGGGGTGTGCATCTGGATGTGACGGTTTACATGGCGTTGGGGTCGTCGAGGGCGTTGGGGTGTGCATCTGGATGTGACGGTTTACATGGCGTTGGGGTCGTCGAGGGCGTTGGGGTGTGCATCTGGATGTGACGGTTTACATGGCGTTGGGGTCGTCGAGGGCGTTGGGGTGTGCATCTGGATGTGACGGTTTACATGGCGTTGGGGTCGTCGAGGGCGTTGGGGTGTGCATCTGGATGTGACGGTTTACATGGCGTTGGGGTCGTCGAGGGCGTTGGGGTGTGCATCTGGATGTGACGGTTTACATGGCGTTGGGGTCGTCGAGGGCGTTGGGGTGTGCATCTGGATGTGACGGTTTACATGGCGTTGGGGTCGTCGAGGGCGTTGGGGTGTGCATCTGGATGTGACGGTTTACATGGCGTTGGGGTCGTCGAGGGCGTTGGGGTGTGCATCTGGATGTGACGGTTTACATGGCGTTGGGGTCGTCGAGGGCGTTGGGGTCGTCGAGGGCGTTGGGGTCGTCGAGGGCGTTGGGGTCGTCGAGGGCGTTGGGGTCGTCGAGGGCGTTGGGGTGTGCATCTGGATGTGACGGTTTGCCGGGCGTTGGGGTCGTCGAGGGCGTTGGGGTGTGCATCTGGATGTGATGGTTTGCCGGGTGTTGGGGTCGTCGAGGGCGTTGGGGTGTGCATCTGGATGTGACGGTTTGCCGGGCGTTGGGGTCGTCGAGGGCGTTGGGGTGTGCATCTGGATGTGACGGTTTGCCGGGCGTTGGGGTCGTCGAGGGCGTTGGGGTGTGCATCTGGATGTGACGGTTTGCCGGGCGTTGGGGTCGTCGAGGGCGTTGGGGTGTGCATCTGGATGTGACGGTTTGCCGGGCGTTGGGGTCGTCGAGGGCGTTGGGGTGTGCATCTGGATGTGACGGTTTGCCGGGCGTTGGGGTCGTCGAGGGCGTTGGGGTGTGCATCTGGATGTGACGGTTTGCCGGGCGTTGGGGTCGTCGAGGGCGTTGGGGTGTGCATCTGGATGTGACGGTTTGCCGGGCGTTGGGGTCGTCGAGGGCGTTGGGGTGTGCATCTGGATGTGACGGTTTGCCGGGCGTTGGGGTCGTCGAGGGCGTTGGGGTCGTCGAGGGCGTTGGGGTCGTCGAGGGCGTTGGGGTCGTCGAGGGCGTTGGGGTGTGCATCTGGATGTGACGGTTTGCCTGGCGTTGGGGTCGTCGAGGGCGTTGGGGTCGTCGAGGGCGTTGGGGTGTGCATCTGGATGTGACGGTTTGCCGGGCGTTGGGGTCGTCGAGGGCGTTGGGGTGTGCATCTGGATGTGACGGTTTGCCGGGCGTTGGGGTCGTCGAGGGCGTTGGGGTCGTCGAGGGCGTTGGGGTCGTCGAGGGCGTTGGGGTGTGCATCTGGATGTGACGGTTTGCCTGGCGTTGGGGTCGTCGAGGGCGTTGGGGTCGTCGAGGGCGTTGGGGTGTGCATCTGGATGTGACGGTTTGCCGGGCGTTGGGGTCGTCGAGGGCGTTGGGGTCGTCGAGGGCGTTGGGGTGTGCATCTGGATGTGACGGTTTGCCGGGCGTTGGGGTCGTCGAGGGCGTTGGGGTGTGCATCTGGATGTGACGGTTTACATGGCGTTGGGGTCGTCGAGGGCGTTGGGGTCGTCGAGGGCGTTGGGGTCGTCGAGGGCGTTGGGGTCGTCGAGGGCGTTGGGGTCGTCGAGGGCGTTGGGGTGTGCATCTGGATGTGACGGTTTGCCGGGCGTTGGGGTCGTCGAGGGCGTTGGGGTGTGCATCTGGATGTGACGGTTTGCCGGGCGTTGGGGTCGTCGAGGGCGTTGGGGTGTGCATCTGGATGTGACGGTTTGCCGGGCGTTGGGGTCGTCGAGGGCGTTGGGGTGTGCATCTGGATGTGACGGTTTGCCGGGCGTTGGGGTCGTCGAGGGCGTTGGGGTGTGCATCTGGATGTGACGGTTTGCCGGGCGTTGGGGTCGTCGAGGGCGTTGGGGTGTGCATCTGGATGTGACGGTTTGCCGGGCGTTGGGGTCGTCGAGGGCGTTGGGGTGTGCATCTGGATGTGACGGTTTGCCGGGCGTTGGGGTCGTCGAGGGCGTTGGGGTGTGCATCTGGATGTGACGGTTTGCCGGGCGTTGGGGTCGTCGAGGGCGTTGGGGTGTGCATCTGGATGTGACGGTTTGCCGGGCGTTGGGGTCGTCGAGGGCGTTGGGGTGTGCATCTGGATGTGACGGTTTGCCGGGCGTTGGGGTCGTCGAGGGCGTTGGGGTGTGCATCTGGATGTGACGGTTTGCCGGGCGTTGGGGTCGTCGAGGGCGTTGGGGTGTGCATCTGGATGTGACGGTTTGCCGGGCGTTGGGGTCGTCGAGGGCGTTGGGGTCGTCGAGGGCGTTGGGGTCGTCGAGGGCGTTGGGGTCGTCGAGGGCGTTGGGGTCGTCGAGGGCGTTGGGGTGTGCATCTGGATGTGACGGTTTGCCGGGCGTTGGGGTCGTCGAGGGCGTTGGGGTCGTCGAGGGCGTTGGGGTCGTCGAGGGCGTTGGGGTGTGCATCTGGATGTGACGGTTTGCCGGGCGTTGGGGTCGTCGAGGGCGTTGGGGTGTGCATCTGGATGTGACGGTTTGCCGGGCGTTGGGGTCGTCGAGGGCGTTGGGGTGTGCATCTGGATGTGACGGTTTGCCGGGCGTTGGGGTCGTCGAGGGCGTTGGGGTGTGCATCTGGATGTGACGGTTTGCCGGGCGTTGGGGTCGTCGAGGGCGTTGGGGTGTGCATCTGGATGTGACGGTTTGCCGGGCGTTGGGGTCGTCGAGGGCGTTGGGGTGTGCATCTGGATGTGACGGTTTGCCGGGCGTTGGGGTCGTCGAGGGCGTTGGGGTGTGCATCTGGATGTGACGGTTTGCCGGGCGTTGGGGTCGTCGAGGGCGTTGGGGTGTGCATCTGGATGTGACGGTTTGCCGGGCGTTGGGGTCGTCGAGGGCGTTGGGGTGTGCATCTGGATGTGACGGTTTGCCGGGCGTTGGGGTCGTCGAGGGCGTTGGGGTCGTCGAGGGCGTTGGGGTCGTCGAGGGCGTTGGGGTCGTCGAGGGCGTTGGGGTGTGCATCTGGATGTGACGGTTTGCCGGGCGTTGGGGTCGTCGAGGGCGTTGGGGTCGTCGAGGGCGTTGGGGTGTGCATCTGGATGTGACGGTTTGCCGGGCGTTGGGGTCGTCGAGGGCGTTGGGGTCGTCGAGGGCGTTGGGGTGTGCATCTGGATGTGACGGTTTGCCGGGCGTTGGGGTCGTCGAGGGCGTTGGGGTCGTCGAGGGCGTTGGGGTGTGCATCTGGATGTGACGGTTTGCCGGGCGTTGGGGTCGTCGAGGGCGTTGGGGTGTGCATCTGGATGTGACGGTTTGCCTGGCGTTGGGGTCGTCGAGGGCGTTGGGGTCGTCGAGGGCGTTGGGGTGTGCATCTGGATGTGACGGTTTGCCTGGCGTTGGGGTCGTCGAGGGCGTTGGGGTCGTCGAGGGCGTTGGGGTGTGCATCTGGATGTGACGGTTTACATGGCGTTGGGGTCGTCGAGGGCGTTGGGGTCGTCGAGGGCGTTGGGGTCGTCGAGGGCGTTGGGGTCGTCGAGGGCGTTGGGGTGTGCATCTGGATGTGACGGTTTGCCGGGCGTTGGGGTCGTCGAGGGCGTTGGGGTGTGCATCTGGATGTGACGGTTTGCCGGGCGTTGGGGTCGTCGAGGGCGTTGGGGTGTGCATCTGGATGTGACGGTTTGCCGGGCGTTGGGGTCGTCGAGGGCGTTGGGGTGTGCATCTGGATGTGACGGTTTGCCGGGCGTTGGGGTCGTCGAGGGCGTTGGGGTCGTCGAGGGCGTTGGGGTCGTCGAGGGCGTTGGGGTCGTCGAGGGCGTTGGGGTCGTCGAGGGCGTTGGGGTGTGCATCTGGATGTGACGGTTTGCCGGGCGTTGGGGTCGTCGAGGGCGTTGGGGTCGTCGAGGGCGTTGGGGTCGTCGAGGGCGTTGGGGTGTGCATCTGGATGTGACGGTTTGCCGGGCGTTGGGGTCGTCGAGGGCGTTGGGGTGTGCATCTGGATGTGACGGTTTGCCGGGCGTTGGGGTCGTCGAGGGCGTTGGGGTGTGCATCTGGATGTGACGGTTTGCCGGGCGTTGGGGTCGTCGAGGGCGTTGGGGTGTGCATCTGGATGTGACGGTTTGCCGGGCGTTGGGGTCGTCGAGGGCGTTGGGGTGTGCATCTGGATGTGACGGTTTGCCGGGCGTTGGGGTCGTCGAGGGCGTTGGGGTCGTCGAGGGCGTTGGGGTGTGCATCTGGATGTGACGGTTTGCCTGGCGTTGGGGTCGTCGAGGGCGTTGGGGTCGTCGAGGGCGTTGGGGTGTGCATCTGGATGTGACGGTTTGCCGGGCGTTGGGGTCGTCGAGGGCGTTGGGGTCGTCGAGGGCGTTGGGGTGTGCATCTGGATGTGACGGTTTGCCGGGCGTTGGGGTCGTCGAGGGCGTTGGGGTCGTCGAGGGCGTTGGGGTGTGCATCTGGATGTGACGGTTTGCCTGGCGTTGGGGTCGTCGAGGGCGTTGGGGTGTGCATCTGGATGTGACGGTTTGCCTGGCGTTGGGGTCGTCGAGGGCGTTGGGGTCGTCGAGGGCGTTGGGGTGTGCATCTGGATGTGACGGTTTGCCTGGCGTTGGGGTCGTCGAGGGCGTTGGGGTCGTCGAGGGCGTTGGGGTGTGCATCTGGATGTGACGGTTTGCCTGGCGTTGGGGTCGTCGAGGGCGTTGGGGTCGTCGAGGGCGTTGGGGTGTGCATCTGGATGTGACGGTTTACATGGCGTTGGGGTCGTCGAGGGCGTTGGGGTCGTCGAGGGCGTTGGGGTGTGCATCTGGATGTGACGGTTTACATGGCGTTGGGGTCGTCGAGGGCGTTGGGGTCGTCGAGGGCGTTGGGGTGTGCATCTGGATGTGACGGTTTACATGGCGTTGGGGTCGTCGAGGGCGTTGGGGTCGTCGAGGACGTTGGGGTCGTCGAGGGCGTTGGGGTGTGCATCTGGATGTGACGGTTTACATGGCGTTGGGGTCGTCGAGGGCGTTGGGGTCGTCGAGGGCGTTGGGGTCGTCGAGGACGTTGGGGTCGTCGAGGGCGTTGGGGTGTGCATCTGGATGTGACGGTTTGCCGGGCGTTGGGGTCGTCGAGGGCGTTGGGGTCGTCGAGGGCGTTGGGGTGTGCATCTGGATGTGACGGTTTGCCGGGCGTTGGGGTCGTCGAGGGCGTTGGGGTCGTCGAGGGCGTTGGGGTGTGCATCTGGATGTGACGGTTTGCCGGGCGTTGGGGTCGTCGAGGGCGTTGGGGTGTGCATCTGGATGTGACGGTTTGCCGGGCGTTGGGGTCGTCGAGGGCGTTGGGGTGTGCATCTGGATGTGACGGTTTGCCGGGCGTTGGGGTCGTCGAGGGCGTTGGGGTGTGCATCTGGATGTGACGGTTTGCCGGGCGTTGGGGTCGTCGAGGGCGTTGGGGTGTGCATCTGGATGTGACGGTTTGCCGGGCGTTGGGGTCGTCGAGGGCGTTGGGGTGTGCATCTGGATGTGACGGTTTGCCGGGCGTTGGGGTCGTCGAGGGCGTTGGGGTGTGCATCTGGATGTGACGGTTTGCCGGGCGTTGGGGTCGTCGAGGGCGTTGGGGTGTGCATCTGGATGTGACGGTTTGCCGGGCGTTGGGGTCGTCGAGGGCGTTGGGGTGTGCATCTGGATGTGACGGTTTGCCGGGCGTTGGGGTCGTCGAGGGCGTTGGGGTGTGCATCTGGATGTGACGGTTTGCCGGGCGTTGGGGTCGTCGAGGGCGTTGGGGTGTGCATCTGGATGTGACGGTTTGCCGGGCGTTGGGGTCGTCGAGGGCGTTGGGGTGTGCATCTGGATGTGACGGTTTGCCGGGCGTTGGGGTCGTCGAGGGCGTTGGGGTCGTGGAGGGCGTTGGGGTCGTGGAGGGCGTTGGGGTGTGCATCTGGATGTGACGGTTTGCCTGGCGTTGGGGTGGTGGATGGCGTTGGGGTCGTGGATGGCGTTGGGGTCGTGGATGGCGTTGGGGTGTACATCTGGGTGTGACGGTTTGCCTGGCGTTGGGGTCGTGGATGGCGTTGGGGTCGTGGATGGCGTTGGGGTGTACATCTGGGTGTGACGGTTTGCCTGGCGTTGGCGTCGTGGATGGCGTTGGGGTGTACATCTGGGTGTGACGGTTTGCCTGGCGTTGGGGTCGTGGATGGCGTTGGGGTGTACATCTGGGTGTGACGGTTTGCCTGGCGTTGGGGTCGTGGATGGCGTTGGGGTGTACATCTGGGTGTGACGGTTTGCCTGGCGTTGGCGTCGTGGATGGCGTTGGGGTCGTGGATGGCGTTGGGGTGTACATCTGGATGTGACGGTTTGCCTGGCGTTGGCGTCGTGGATGGCGTTGGGGTGTACATCTGGGTGTGACGGTTTGCCTGGCGTTGGGGTCGTGGATGGCGTTGGGGTGTACATCTGGGTGTGACGGTTTGCCTGGCGTTGGAGTCGTAGGTGGCTTTGGGGTGTACATCTGGGTGTGGCGGTTTGCCTGGCGTTGGGGTCGTAGGTGGCTTTGGGGTGTACATCTGGGTGTGGCGGTTTGCCTGGCTTTGGGGTCGTAGAGGGCTTCGGGGTGTACATCTGGATGTGAAGGTTTACCTGGCTTTACGGTCTACATCTGCATGTTACTATTTACCTCGCTTTAGGGCCTTCCCTCGCTTTGGGGTCTACATCTTGATGTTAGGGTCTACATTGGTTTAAGGTTTCCATATGGATGTTAGGGGTTTGCCTCGGTTTAGGGGTTTGCCTCGGTTTAGGGGTTCCACCTGGGTGTTACGGTTTACATTGGTTTAGGGGTTTACATATGTTTAGGATTTACACCTGGATGTTACGAATTACATCGGTTTAGGTTTCCACATCGGTTTAGGGTTTAGATCTGGATGTTAGGGTTTCACACTGGTTTAGGGTTTACATCTGGATGTTACGGTTCACCTCGGTTTCGGGGTTCACCTCGGTTTCGGGGTTCACATCTGGATGTTACGGTTCACACCGGTTTAGGGTTTCACACCGGTTTAGGGTTTCACATCTGGATGTTGCGGTTCGCGTCGCTTTAGGGGTTCGCGTCGCTTTAGGGGTTCACATCTGGATGTTGTGGTTCGCGTCGCTTTAGGGGTTCGCGTCGGTTTAGGGTTTACACCTGGATGTTGCGGTTCGCGTCGCCTTAGGGGTTTACGTCGCCTTAGGGGTTACATCTTGATGTTACGGTTCACATCGGTTTAGGGGTTCACATCGGTTTAGGGTTTATAGCTGGATTTTAGGGTTTACATTCGTTTAGGCTTTACATTGGCTTAGGCTTTACGTTTAGATGTTAGAATTTACGTCCAGATGTTATTGTCTACCTTACTTTAGGCTCTACGTTGCTTTAGGCTTTTTATCTAGATGTTGGGGTTTGCATCCCCTTAGGTTTTTCATTGCCTTGGATTTTAGATCTAGATTATAGGTTTCATGTCATTTTTCTGTATATGTTGCCAATCCGATGCTCCTGAGCACTGGCACAACGCCCGTGTGTCACCAGGAGCAGGCTGATGCACTCTTCAGTTCAGCTTGAAAAGACATCCCTTGCAGCCTGGTGGTCCAGAAAGGAGCAGCGGGGGGTTATGTCATTTCACGTTTGGGTTCTGTTTAGAGTTTAGGTTTGGATTTTAACTTCCTATTTCAGGGTGAGCTTTTCGGTTCATGTTCTAGCCCACGTTGAGGGTTTGGGTTTGCACCTGAGCTGCCTGTTTCAGAGTGAGATTTTTGGTTTCGCTTTTAGTTTCAAATTTAGAGTTTGGGTTTGCATCAGACCTTCCTGTTTCAGGTGATGTGCGGAAAACGCACTCCCCAGTCTGTGAGACTGTAAAGTAGGTATGTGTATTCAGCGCTGGGCAGCACGGGGAGCAGCCCCACCAAAATCGTGCGCGCCCCAACGCGGCAACTTGTCTCTGATTTAAACGGTCAGATGCTACATATACCCAAGGTTTCCCAATACACCTATACATAGGCATAACCTGTCCCTGCTTTGTATTAAAATTAGTTCCAAAAGGTTGTTTCCATAAACTCCTCCTAACTGCGTTTGCACAGTGCCTCCTTGTGGTGGTCGTCGGGGGGGGGGGGGGGGGGGGCAGGTAGGGGGGTCGTGGAGATGAAGGCTGATGGCTCCTCTTTGCCATCGCTACTAACCCCTTGAAGGCTGATGGCTCCTCTTTGCCATCGCTACTAACCTCTTGAAGGCTGATGGCTCCTCTTCGTCACCGCTAGTAACCCCTTGTTCTTGCGCAGACTCAGTTGCTCCTTGGCTCTTGCTCAAACCGTAGGGTTGGTTTCAGTCGGTTCTTGAGGCATCCCCCAGGTTCTTATCAGGAACTATCCTTGTGTGGAGCCATAAATCTTCGTGATTCTGTGAGTTTATCAGGAATTGTCTTTTGTAAGGGGCCACAACATTCCTTGCTTCAACTAGTTTGTACAATAGTCAGCAAAATATTAAGCGGTATCCATTAGCCTGATTCTTTGGGTTACACAGTATTCTAGATCATCATTAAGCAATAATATTTTCACCAAGATTTCCTTAGCCCCTTCCCTTACAGGAGGAGTTTTTTGGTTCGTGTTTTAGCTTCAAATTTAGAGTTTGGGTTTGCATCTGACCTGCCTGTTTCAGGGTCAGCTTTTTGCTTTGGCTTTTAGCTTCATATTTAAAGTTCAGGTTTGTGTCTGATCTGCGTGTTTCAGGGTGAGCTTTTTGTTTCAGGCTTTAGCTCACCTTTAGACTTGGGGTTTGCATCTGAGATGCCAGTTTCAGGGTGAGCTTTTTAGTTCTGATTTTTATTTCACTTTTAGAGTTTGGGTTTGCATCTGACCTACCTGTCTCAGTGACCTTTCTGGTTTGGGCTTTGGCTCACCTTTAGGCTTGGGGTTTGCATCTGAGCTGCCCGTTTCAGGGTGAGCTTTTTGGTTCGGCTTTTATCTCAGAAGAAGCAAACAGGTTTGGGTTCAGCCTGATGCTGAGTCAGCTGAGTGCACCGCAGCTGGCAGGGTGGCAGTAGGCCTGTGTCCCTGGTTTACAGGCTGAAAATTCCCAGCTTCCTTAACCTCAACTGTTGATTACGGCTCCTCGAGAAGCCTCAGGTCAACTGTGAGGAAGGGAACTGGATTTCTTATCTCTGATCAAATTCACATTCAGCGATTCCTGCCCTTGCCCAGATTATTCGAGATGCTCTTTTTCTTCATACATGCCTCATCTGCTGCGGGAGTTGAGATCAGCACTTGGAGCTTCAAGGCATCTTCAGGTGTCTGAGTCAACCCGCAGGAGGTTAAAATCAGGCACCTGGAGTTGGTCCCGTCTGTGTTTACTCCTGGAGTCTTGGGCAGAGGCTGTTGCCCCTGAGCTGGGAACAGTGAACAGCTTGTGATGGACTGCCTGAAGTTCCCCAGTTCCCAGCTGGTTTTATGAAGGTGAATCATCCCCAGCAGGGACAGGATCCCTCTGCTGTTGTGTGTGGAATCACAGAGTGCAGTGAGAGCTCTCAGCTGCATCCAGACAGGAGAGCTGATAAGCAAGACCTGTGTTTGCAGGTCAGGTTTTTAGCTGATGGCACACAGTAAGTGTTGGGTTTAATAGTCACATTTAGACCCCATCCAGGGAGTTCTGCGAAGCCTGGAAACCAAAGGATGCTCTTTCACATTTTTCTGAATGCTTGTTTTAACAGTGCAAGGCACGCAGCAGCTTCCGTTCCTGACAGGAGTTGAAATACCTAAACGTACTCTAAGGGCATTAAAGGATCGTTGATCATAGAGTTAACACCAGTCTGAATGTAGATATGATTGTTGTTTTCCATGTGTGGAGCAAATGCATCCCCTGTTGCTCACGTTCTTTCCAGCCGATGCAGAACTCACAGGAATGAACCATTTTCCAGCCAAGAGTGGCCTGGATATTTCTGTGACAGTGTTTGTTTTCTCTCACTGGGATTTCCTTCCACCAGGCATAGGCCTGGGGCCTGAGGGACAAATACTGGTGCGATAAATATCCTTTGAAATGCTGGTTAGACCTCCCCAGTTCCAGTTTTAAGAAAACCCAACAAACCAAATCCCAGGCATTTCTGTTTGCTTTTGCATTTATTAACCACCCTGCATCAATTTTCTTCAAAACTGTAGCCATTTTCCAAATGCTGCGAATCTTTTACAGTCTCAGGCTTCTAAATCATCCATATGTTGTTCTGTCATGTATCTGGGTGCCCCGGATGACTTTAGGGTCTCATTTTCACAGACTGCAGCTGTATGCCAGATCCCTTCTTGTTTCTGGGTACGTTAAAGAAATCCATGAGCTTGTTGCCCCTTTGCAGCTACTGCAAACACTTCTTTCCTTTGTACTGTACTTGTTTTTCTCTGCCAGCTGGATCACAGGAAAGCAAAAGAGACACGGCAAGAAGGTGCTTCAGCTTCCGCTAGATCTTTTTCTGTGGTCGTAGAACTGTTTAAAAGGTGCAGTACCCAGCTACAGATGACTCTGCTGATTGGAGTTCTGTGAAGAAAGGAGCAGCTGAAAGAGCTCCCTTTGTCCTGGCACTCCTGTTTCACAGCCAGGCGAATGGAGCCGGAATAAAATTCCCAAGGCTGACATGGGTGCTGTGTTCCTTTACCGCAGGAGAAGGGACGTCCCTGGGGCAGCACCATTTAACCGCAGTGAGGACAGGCCCTCCGGCTCACCGCTGTGCCTGGTGCCTGAGGGCAGCTGCAGAGGGACGGGACAGGACTGATTTTGTGACACTTCTGTTGTGGGAAAAGTAGAGAAACTTCCTTTTATTGTTTTTCCTCTAGGATAGTTCATTTGCCTTTTTAGGCCTGGAATTTTTCCTCTGTGTTTAAGAGGATAAGAGCAAAGTCCCTTTGGCCACCGTCTCTTTAAACGCCAGTAGCGCAGAGCTGTTCTTGTCATGGCAGACGTTTTTATGGAAGACTCCTAGGCCTATTTCTGTTATTATTGCTGTATATTTGAGACATAGACTGGAAGTTTAGGTGCAAACGGTTCAAAACGTTTGTCTTGCGTTTCTAAAGAACGTCTTGCAGAAGCAGAATGAACTCATCTGTCCAGCTTCTCAGCATGTGAGACCTTGGTTCCAAGTGAACTGCCCTGGATAATGCTCGCTCCATGTTTTGCAAAATTCTGTTCTAATTCCTTGGCCTGAGGTCTGTCAGGAAGACTTGCTGATCTGGAATTTGGAGACTGCTGAAAGACAGAGTTGCGGTGGCTCCTGTCTGCCCAGTGATGCTTTTTCTTCGTAGTATATTTGTGTTCGCAGCTTGCACGTCTGTGTTGAAAATGAGGTTCCAAATGTTTCTGTTTATCCAAGGAATAAGCTGATGGATCTACTTTTTTTTTCATCTGGTTACCATTTTTATCTAGAACAGGGCAAAAATCTGGACTAGGTTTGTTTTAAGGAAGCTGTACTTTAGGGAGCAGTGAGCACTGCAGGGATGCATTTTATGTAATCATCCTTTGAAATAATACAGCTGGCCCGAATTCACTCTTTAAAATAGCCAGTAAAGTTGGTGTCGATGCATGGAGAAACAAAATGTGCTTTTGCTGATGGAGTTCATAGTGAGTCAGCCACTGCAATCAGCTGTTAAGGCAAGTTCATGTTGATGTTGGAGTAGCTGTGGCTGCATCAGGTTTTTTTTTGTAGGTATAGAAAAATCATCTCTAACCCTCTGCCAGGGAAGAAACTGGCACCGAAGACTGGACCTTAAAAAATGGTCTCTCTGTGAGCAGTTCTGGGTAAGAAAGAAACAGGTGGAGTCTCGTGTTTCTGTTCTCTCTAGGTGACGTATCTGATAGCAACCAACGGGACACCAGAGCTGCAGAACCCCGAGCAACTGTGTGCTGAGTTTCGGGCCTTTTTGAGCTGCTGCCTGGAGGTGGACGTGGGCAGGCGAGGGTCTGCCCAGGACCTTCTGCCGGTAAAACGCGAAGCGGCTGCAGGTGAAAGAGCTGCGCTTTGTCCTGGTTTTGTCATCAGCTGAACTCGAAGGCATCAGATGGAGCCCCCTCATACAGCCTGGTCTGTACTTGCAGGCCGGTAACGGGCTTTGGTACCGAATGGAAGAGGCCTCAACAGCCCTTCCTGACACCAAACCGGTGCTCAGTCAAGGCGCTTACGTGCTGTTTTGTATCAGGTGATAACAACTACCGGTCGCTGGGCAGGGCGGGACCTGCACCTCTGAGCACACTGACGTATCTGGTGCCCACGTGGAGGGGACAGCAGAAGTGACCCTGGACTGCTCTTCCGGACCCACCTGGGTATAGCCCGCGGGCATCTGGAGAACCAGCGTGCCTGTGAGGTCAGACATAGTGCATTTGGCTCCCGAGGAAAGGCACAAAAGATTTCAGCCACGTATTTCAGCCATTAACTTTGAAGTGCGCTGCAGTTAGACAGGTCGCTGTCCTCGAAGGCTCACCATCCGCTCCAGCCTTGCAGACTCTTTCACCAGTGGGTTCCTGAAGCCACACTTGAGAAGACAGGCCTTGTTTTCCTTCATTTCTTAACCCAGAAAGCAAACAGGGTATATAACTCTCCCTCTCATCTCAAAGACAGAGAAAGGTGTTTTGAAATGTATTCACACAAGAGCTGTATCCTAGAGGCACGACAGGTGAGGTACTAGAGACACGACACCTCCCAAAACAGGTCCATCCACCCTTCTCCACTTCGGCTTCTTCCCCGCGCACGGAGAACGAGGAAACGCAAGAGTGTGCAGACTCGGTAACTCAATGGCACCGGGTGTACGCTGGAGGGGCTTGGTGGGGCGTGGGGCCTGGCAGGTCTCTGAGGTGACAGAGCCCTGCCCTGCTGTGCTGTGCCACGCCAGCTGTGGGCAACACTCTGGCAGCGGTGGCGGCAGCAGCAGCAGCCGGTAGCAGCATGGTGTGAGCGTGTGGGGCCCGGGTCCTTACCCGCCTCCTTCTCCTCCTCCTGGTGGTCCTGCAAGCCCGCAGGCTGCTCCAAGGCGAGCACAGGGAGCAGGTAGGCAGGCAGAGGGCCAGCACCCAGCCCCGAGGAGTGCAGTGTGGCATCCAGTGCACCTCAGTGGGGCGGCGGCGGGGCCAAAGCTAAGGCTGGGTCTGGGAGAGCAGCTGGGCCGGGCCGGGCAAGCCAGGCAGGCACCGCAGTGCGGGCAGAGGGGGCAGACACCCTGCGGGGAGCTGTAGAGGGGCTGTGGCTGCTTTGGGGGCATTTTCTGGTGGGAGTGGCCGTGCAGGGTAAGAAACCCAGCACTAAGTCCCTGTGGGGACACCCAGCCCCGTGCCACAGTGCCCTGCCCCAGGGCAGCCTGCCCCCGCTGTGTGCCAGGGCGGGTGAGCACGTGGCACCGCGGGAGCCAGACAACAGCCCATGGCAGCGTTTCTCCCCGGGCTGGCTGCAGCCGTGCCCAGGGCCATGGCTCTGCCACTCCCTGGCTGGATCCCAGCTGTCAGCCTCGTGGCCACCCCAGAGGGGCACGCTCAGGAGAGGTCTGCTCGGGAAAACAGGAGCATTTCTGCTCCAGTCCTGCAGTCCTGCTCCCCTCGGATGAACCACAGGTCCCCAGCCTGCAGGAACAGGCAGGGGTAGCGCTGCTGCCGCCTGGAACAGCCTATTGTCGCTTTTTCCTCCAGTTCCCAGGGGTGGGCTTCCTCTGTGTGCATGGAAACTTCTCTGAGCTCTGCTGGATTGCAGGTGATGGCCTTGGCCTGGCTTATCAAGCTTCTCAGCTAGAGCCTGATTAGGAGCCTTGGGAGTTCCAGGGAGCTGACAGCTCCACACCACTGCAGGCAGCCGGTAACTATCTGCAAGAGGCACCTGAGCAGAAGGCGAGAGGAGCGCTCTGGAGCAGTCCTGTGTCTGAGCTGCGTTCGCTGGCATTCAGACCTGAAGCAGCACATTGAAACGTTTCACAGGAGCTGCTCTGTCCTGTGTTCATTCACGGACACGGTTGCAGGCGAGGGCTGTCCAGCTTCCCGGCTGGGTTCCAGGGCTGAGCTGCAGAGAGGTCGCGCGGGTGCGTCATGGCCTTGTCCTTAAACCTTCGGGAGCTGCCAGCTCCAAGCCCAAAGTCAGCTAGGTGCCTCTGCGGGGGTGAGAACGCAGCCCTGCGCGCCTGTGCTGTGTCATGATGTGGCCCCTTTCTGTGTTCTGCTGTTCAGTTATGGCCCCGTGGGTCAGAACACATGACGGTAACTTCTTGTGGGTGTTTGGTTGCAGATGCGGCCACCGGGAGGGCTTTTCCAACTCCTCAGCTGGATCCCAGGCTGATTCCTAGCTGGCATCCCAGGGGTGAGTAGTCCAGCTTTGCTGACTTTACAGGGTAAGAACGCATTTTCAGTATTTTAGTCGTGTGACATTTACCTTCATACTTTCTGTTAATGTTGTCAAAGAGGGAAGTAGAAAGCTAGAATAGGGAGCTATTCCCAAAAAACCTCCCAAGTTCCAAAGGAAATCCCGATAGCTTCGGAGAAAGCAGCACCCGGTCAGTGTATTTCCCTCTGGTAACCGTCCGACTTTGGAAGCTGAGGTTCAGATCCATGCGTGGACGTGCTGTAGCCTGCACAGCAGGAAGGGGTCAGTCAGAGCCTCGCTGCAGCGACGCTCAATTTCATGCCTTGCGTGAGCTGGTGAGCCACAGAGATGGCCCAGCACAGCGTCTGCTACCAGTTGTGGTTCCAGCTGAGTCCCAGGGGCAGCTGCTGCGCCAGTTGCACTGGTCAGAGGTGCTTTGTGCAGATGCTGGTACCCAGATGTCGGGAACCAGATGGTTTGGCCATCACAATGATGTCATCGATGTATTGCAGGTGTTGTGGAGCTTCACCTGTTCCAGTGTAGTCTGAATCCGTCCATGGCAAATGGTGGGACTGTGTTTCCACCCCTGGGGCAGTCGATTCCAGGGGTACTGGACACCCCTCCAAGTGAAAGCAGACGGTGCCCTGAACTCTGCTGCCAAAGGGATTGAGAAAAACGCATGAGCGATACCAGTTGTGGCGTACCCCTTGGCTGCCTTTGACGCCAGTTGGGATTGAAGTTCTAGCGTGGCTGGCACGGCAGCACTCAGGGGTGGCGTGACTTCATTCAGGCCACCATAGTCTACTGTTAGTCTCCACTCTCCATTAGATTTTCACACTGGCCACGTGGGGCTGTTAAAGGGTGAGCGAGTTGTGCCGATCACCCCTTGACTCTCCAGTTGCTGAATCAGCTCATGGGTGGGAATCGGAGAGTCTCGGTCGGTGCAATATTGCCGCCAATGTACCATTGTGGTAGCAATTGGCACTCGTTACTCTTCAGCCTTCAGCAGCCCCCCCACAGAAGGGTCCTCCGAGAGACCGAGCAAGGTGGACAACTATTCAACTTCCTCCATCTCCAAGGCAGCTATACCAAAGGCCCATGGGTACCCTCTTGGGTTCTTGAAATACCCCCTCCTGAGGTAGTCTGTGCCAAGGATGCGCGGAGCCTTTGGGCCAGTCACAATGGGGTGTTTATGCCAGTCATTCCCAGTTAGACTCAGGTCAGCTTCCAGTACAGTTAGCTGTTGGGATGCGCCTGTCACTCCAGAAAGACGAAAGGGTTCTGCCCCTCTATAGCTCGATGGCATTAGGGTACAGTGTGCACCAGCGTCTCCTGGAGCCTTAGACTCCTGTGGGTCTGATGTGCCAGGCCATCGGGCCCACGCAGTCCAGTAAAGCCGGTTGTCCCTTTCCTCCCCCTGGCTGGAGGCAGGGCCCCTCTAATCCTCATCAGAGTCGCTCCTTGTGAAAATTACTCAGAAGGTCCAGAGACCTTCTCTTCCCCTTGAGGGCACTGAGCAGTGCTGAGAAGGGCTCGGTAGGCGTGGGCCAGGCCCCAGCATATTGCAGTGATTTGTGTCTCTGGAATTGCCAGGGTGACAGCATACCTTTTCCAAGTATTTTACTAGTTTTTCAGGATTCTGTATTTGTTCAGGGGTGAAATTCCAAAACAGTGGGGATAACCACTGTCCCAGGCACTTGCCCGTACTCTCCCACACACCCTGCCACTCATAATTATCCATCCTCAGGGCAGATCTCTGGGTGGTGTTCTTAGCAAAAGTTTGTTTAACCATGAACAATACCCTGGGACACATTCAGGAGATACAGCAAGAACATGCTGGCTTGGGCATCCCAGGGATATTTGGAATTCTCAAAAGCTGCTATAATGAGCCTGAATGTGGAAGGAGAGGTGGAAGAGTGGGAGAAAGTGACCTCCTTTGTCCCTTCTGTGGGCTGGGTGCGATGAGTAACAAATGCCGTGAGAAGGTGCCTGGGGGATGGGCGTGACAGCAATGCCACATACAAATACCAGCTTAACCTCGTGACCAGTGATGCAGTGGCCAGGGATGCAATCAGACCCTAAGTCGACATCAGCCGGTGCAGCAAGATGCTAGTCCTGATCCCCCTCCCAGAGGTCCCGACCATCAGCGCAGGGAGCACACAGTGCCTGTACGAGTTGACACAGCACCGCTGCGTGAGCAGCCGAACCAGCGTGACCAGCGGTGATTTAACTGCTGTCACAGAGGGGTGTGACAGACCTTTCAACGCGCTCTGGCCAGATCTGCCGTTATCTCAACCCCTCTTGCCCCATGTTGGGCACCAAAAAGGACGCGTGGTTTGGGCCCGGCTGGGAGCAGGCACCACGCGGCCGCTCACTCACCCCTCGCCCTGTGGCGGGGTGGGGAGGAGAATGGGGAGAAAAGAGTGAAACCCCGCGGGTTGAGATAAGAACAGTTTTAATGGAACAGCACAAAGAGAGAAGAAACAACGGTAACAACAACAATACTAATGAGATAATACATACAGCGAGTGACGTGGAATGCAACCTATGTCCCTGAAGAGGAAGGAAAAGACTGAAAATGTAGCTGAAGGTACACTTGGACGAAAATTATCAAAGATCACAGAGCACTGCACATCTATACATTCATAGCAAGTTTATGTAATCTGTGTGTAAAACTTGGTGCCATGATATAGTTTTTATGTTGTGTTCTTGAGATGAAACAGCAAGAGCAACTAGGATTATTTTTTACCTTTAAAAAACCAGCTTTGTTCTAGCACTCTTGTAAGTCTGTTTTTAAATACGTCTTTGTGGACTTGTAATCATACTTAGAGTATCTTTATTTCCTTAATTTAAATGCAGTGCCTCCCATTTTGAGACAACATGGGACTGGAGAGGGGTTGTTGAGAAGGCAGCCTCTCTGTGAGAGTCCCTGCTTGCACAGGGCCAATTCCAGCCACTGAAAAAACCCCACATAACACAGGCATCCAAGAGCAGTGGTTGCTTACTGATGTGTCCCTCTTTTTAATGAAGCTGGACAAGGAGGCTTTTTCAGCTTTGTGGGTTTTTGTCCCCATGCATGCGACTTAGGTTTTTAAACATTCCTCTGCACTTAGGAGTTTTGTCAACTTTTGCTCTGAAGGAAAGTAGAAACCTCTGGATTCCAAGAATTTGCAACATGCTAATGGAATAATCATACTGTGTAACTTTCTGTGTCTGTGTGCCTGAGATGAACATAGAATATAATTTGGAGGTATGAAAGGCTGCTTCCCCAAGTACCATGCAGCGAGCTAGAAAGCTGTCTGACCTGACAGCATGGTGGAGGTGATTCTCTTTCCATTCCCAGGGGGGCTTTTCAGCCTTCCAAGTGTATTCCATGGCCTGAGGAGGATCGTTAAGAGGATCAGCGTTGGGGACCCATTTCCTCAGTCATCTGCAGGGCACCTGAAGAAATGACTCATCCAACAGTGCTTTAACGTTCTTGGCCCTAACCTGTAACTGCGGGGTGCCAAATGTTCGCTTTTGCAATACATAGTTACACTTTGTGAAGAGAGGGTTTCCTTTTCCCCAGTTGATTCAACCTCAGATTGAACACACACTCCCTTTGAAAATCCAGTTCCTCCGATCTCCTTTTTTGCTGTTTAAATTTCCGTGTTTCCTTTCAGATCCTAAGAAAGAGCAAATCCCACTTGCAGGTTGGTGGGGTTTATTTATGGGTTTCCTGTGTGTGTATGTTTGGGGTTATTTGTTTGGTTGGCTTTTTGTTTGGGTGGTTGTTGTTGTTGTCATTTACTGTCTCTGTCTTACCTAGAGCAGTTTGCCTGTCTTCAGTATTCCGTGCAGCCCTGTAAGATGCAGGGGTTTTGTTTGTTTGCTTTCCTCTAGCAAACCATGTGGCTTCCACGGTACCAAAGAAAACCAAATTGGAGTGGCTTGAGTTTGTTCTTGGTGAGAACCCCTTTAATAAACTCCAGTGATCAACTTCTCTTTATGGTATGAATCCAACCTTCTTACATGATTTTTGTCTGTCCCACCTTATCTTGCAAGCAGGAATCATCAGGATTCAAATATTTCATTGGTCAAAAAGGGGGGGGGGTGGCGAAGTTACGGCGTTAATCCCACTCAATCTGCATATTGCGGTCACTAGAGGTCAGACATACTTCACTGGATATAGTAGTAACTGCAAGCTAGTAATTAGAGCTGAAGAAGCAGAAATAGTTGCTAAGTGAAAACAAACATTTTTGCTTTTTTTAAATAAAGCAAATAGAAACATTACCATTTTCATTTTACTTAAAGATGCTTCATTGTGGATGTCATTGTTGCTGTGTTTTCTGAATTGCTTCACTGCTCTGAAATTTGCTTGCTCTCGTTTATTTGAAATAACATTGACAGGATTGGTGGGCAAGCTTGATTCCCTTCCGTCTCCCACTTTGTATGCACATTGCCTCATAGAAACCGTGTGTTTGCATATGTTCTGTGCTCAAAGTCTACTGAGTCCACTGTATTTTCCATTCAGTGAACTAACAAAAGAATATTGAGATAGAAATGAGTTGCCTGATATTTGAGGCCAAAATCACTGTTATTGCACTACATCTCTGTAATTCTTTTCCCAGTGTGAAGCTTGAAGACTGTTCTGCCATGCAGGTGGGAAGCATTTTGCACTGGTATGAAGAGTTGACATGCACCAACAGAGAGGTATGACACTGGAAATACCTTACAATTAATGGCTTTAGTCATTTTCTTTTAAATGACATTGAGATTAATGCAAAGCAACCCTCTCTCAGTCTTAGAATTTCATGCCTACTTACTTGTCTTGGCTGTGCTTTCCCCTTTAAATCCCCCAAATGCAGGTATGTTAATGAAATACAGTAACAGAATTGATTTGCTCAACATTGTCTTGTGGATCATAAACATAACTCTCTTTTTTTTTTGCTTGTTATCTTAGATTTCAAAACCAGCGAGAGAACATCTGGGAAGTCCCTACATTGTAGTAAAAGGCTCATTTAGTAGTGGTGTTAGCAGTTGGATTAGTTGATAGAGACATTAAGTGTGCTGAGGCCTAGCATAAGAGTGCTGGGGGGGTGTGGATTATCAGCTATTTGTAATAAAATTCACAAGAGTTTATAAAAATAGCCTTCAAAGAGGTGTTGCTATTAACAGCTCCTCTTTTCTTGGGTTTCATGCTATCTAATGACTGATTTAAAGATTCAGCTCTTCAAATTATGTTCATTTAAATTCTTGATTTTAAAATTCTTGACTTTAATTAAAGTAACCGCCCGATGGTTCTCTTATTTGAAACCCAAAAAATATCTTGCAAGTCCTTGAAGCTTCAGAGTTAGACGCCAAACTGTGGAGTTCATAATGACTGTTATTTGAAACCATACAATTGTTGACTCAGTCCTGGAATCTCCTCTGGTCTTAAGATGTTCTCTCTGTAAGATTCTGTCTTCTACCTACCCTATAAATAGTGCAAGTATCTCGATAGATGAACAACACCGAAAGGGCCTTTCTTTATCTTTCTTTTTCCCTGAGCTCCCTCTGTATTGGTGCCTCTTCATTGCCAGCTGTTCTGGGGTGAAGGCTGGTAAACATCCCCCTGTGCAGGCCCTGGGCAAAGAGCAGTGACCTCGGTTACGCACAGCCGTACCCCTCCATTTGGCAAAGACCTGTTGGGAGATGGAACGTTCAGCAGAGCCGAAGCGAAGGCCATGCACGCTGCTCACACAGGAGATTCAAAATGCGGTAGGATTTCCTCCTTTTTGTACAAAGAACTCTTTCAACATCCTCTGTTTTCTGCCTTTGTTTCTTAGCTGAATCATTCCTGCAGCTCGGGTGGTTGGACACTAAATTGGTGTGGCTCTTCGATAAGGGCTAAGGTGTGAGATGAGTAACAGTTAAGAAGAATATATGCAAACAGAAGATATTTTCTCACCTCCTCTCACTTAGGAGCATGTTACCAGCTGCCTGTAACAACAGCAGGTACAGCACAGTCGGATCAAAATTATGATACGTGAAGGTGATACTGGACTGCAGCGTTGTGCTTGGCTGAGCAGAGCTGCTGCGGCAGCCTTCAGGAGGTGTTTGCTGGAGAGGCTGATTGCTGCAAGACATATCATGAAGACACCTTCCTTTGAACAAACACTTGAGAAGTCACAAAGGCTTTTGAAGACTAGTTGACACTTGTATTTCAAGTTGTCTTTTCTGGGTCTCCTTGTCTCCCTTTCTACCTCCGCCCCCCTGTCTTCCTTTTTTGCTCAGCTTTGTGGTTCCTGGGCTGCTCAGCTCTTGCTTTTCTGATGGTCGTGTTCACTCGCCTTGCTCTGACTGCCCTCTCTCTAGCCACAAGAAGCTGGATGTACGCTTCTCTCCTCCTTATTGAAGACTTTGCTTTAATGTTTTGCTTATTTTTTTTATCTAGTTTCATGAATATTTCGAAGGAATGATGAAACTTGGGTGAATCAGGGCTGAAAATAAAAGAACAGTGTCTTACCCATTTAATGCACTATTAAGAAATGATGTTCAGGAAAACAAGCAATATCGCTACATTCAGGTATTCTGGTATTATCAGATGATTAACTTTCATTTGCACGAAACATTTCATGCTCTAGGTTAACATTTTTTCAGTGCAAAATGTGTTGGACTATGGATTGTGCTGATGATCTACAGCTGCTTGCAATGGAGGCCTTTTTGAGAACGCTTGGAGAACTAAAGAGAATTGGCTAAGTGGAATTAAAATTGGCCTTATTCTGGTGGACAGTTATCTGTTTAGAGTGCCCAGAAGCTTTTCATTGAACAGCGATATATTGTATATGTAGTACTAAATAAATATCAGGTACTGCAGCAAGATTACAGAGCTATTTTAGGCTGGGGAGGACATTAAAATGAACAGATTTGGAATTTGATGTACACACCTTCAGGACCTGTCTTCCCAAGCTTCAGGTGTGCGTGCACAGGCATCTTCCTGGTCTCAGTAAGTTCATGGCCACTGTGCAGGTCCTTGTTTGATGGTTCCTGTGTTCCCACACGGGTAACCAGGAGCTCTTGCTGTTCTCTCCCAGCAGTTGTTGCGTAGCAGTAGCAGTACGTACAACAATGCTGTGACTCTGCTGTGCCCACTCTACAGACAAGCATGTGCACTGTCAACCACCTCTTTCCTCTGCAGAACAGTTCCTCACTTGTGGGATCAGGTCCCATACGCTGGCTTGGAAGAGCTTGGCAAGGCAAAGAGGCTGGTCCCCAGTAGTTCAGAGTGGTCTGAAAGGGCCCAGGAGCACACCTAAGGGAGGAGATAACCGCTGTGTTTTCAACTCTCTTTTTACAGCCAAGTTTCCAAACTTATGCAAGCTGTGTAAACATCCAAGTGAAAGCAACTTCTGCTCATATGGAAACACTATGCCTTATGTCAAGCTTTGTCGTAATGAGAAATTCAGTTGCATGACTTTATTTGAGGGCATAAGCTGAATTAACCTATGAAAGTCAGGTTTTTCCTTTTGAAATGCATAATCTGTTGGATATCACCAGATCAGCCCTTTCAGCGCTCACCCTGTTCCACCCAAAGGGAAAGCTGTGTAGAAAGAAGGAGGAAAATTTCTTTTGAAACTCAGGATAAACCCATTCTCTTCTCAGCCCTATCTCTCCCTCTCTCTCCATCTAGCATGGAGCAGGTGGCAGAAACCTGTCCTAATCCTGGTGGATGCATGGGCATGTCAGGTGTTCAGATGAGATGCCTCTATGTTATTTTCTCCCCCCTGTCCGGCCCTGCCCCCCCCAGCCTCTTAGAATTAAAGTCTCTTAGGAGTTAGGAGGCAAGACTTGGGATCCATCAGGAGGTGATAGTGAAAAGCACTTCCCATACTTGTATCACCCTCTGATTTTCAGACAGAGTCCATGTGGATAAGCCCCTGACAAGTTGGAAAGGGATTGCATTTTCTGTTTGTGTGATTCTGAACTATAGCCAGAATCATAACATCTAATGTGATTAGCTGGGATAGTTCTCAGATCTCTAGCACCTTTAGGAGCCTTTTCCAATTTGGAAGCTGGTTACTGTTTTGTGTAGCTTTGTGTATCAGATACTCTTTAAGCTGTGAGGTCCTTAGGCAAAGGGTTATGTTGCTGGAGTGTTTGGAATACTTTGGTATCGTACAGCTCCTGAAAAAGCTTTTTACTAGGGGATGAAGTTTGTTGCATCAGTGGCTCTGAGTGAGCTGGTAAATGAAAGCGAAGCTGGTTGCTGTGAGCTGTAGGGATACACAGGCAGGTTTGCTCGCAGTTCCCACTTGCTTGACAGCACTTCTTAAACTTGGTCCCTTCAAAAGGACATTTGAAGTGTTGGCAGGTGCTAAGCAAACGGGGAAGCAGCATCCTGACGAGCACTGGGAGCGGCCATTCTGTTTTCATTTACTTGGGTCTCCGTGGTGCTTCTGTTTCCCATGGAGATGGTGGCCTCCTGGGTCCTGGGGGTTCCTGAGCCCATGTCCTCAGGCTCGGGCGGGTACATCCAGCCTGTAGCTCTTCCAGACTGTAACATCTTCACCAGGAATAATCTCTTTGCTAGAGGTTAGGTGAATACTTCAAAATCTTGAAGTATTTCATCTCTAGTTAGCGTTGGTTTGAGCAGCAGTTGCCATTTATCAAGGAGTCCTGGTAGGAAGAAGGTGGGTAAATTTTACTCCTGTCAAGCCAGAGGTAATAGTTTATAGAGCTCCGGGGATGCAAGTTGTTTATTGATAACATGGGGCAGATTGTATACGTACTGTGAATCGGTGTAGTCAGCTGAAGAAAGGGCCTTGCTGAGGTTGTGACCTGTGACTTAAAGTAGGTAACAAGATTGAAGAGTGTGGTGGTTAGCTGTGGCATCTAGTACTACTGCACTGTTCCAGAAGATGCCTGCTTCCTCATTTTCCTCCAACTCAAGCTGATATTTCTATCTTTAATCCCATTTTAGATTAAGCCTCCGTGAATCCAGTATTGTATTTCCTTCATGCAGTAATTGAGGAGTGCAGGGTACATGTTGAGCTCCAGGCAATCCTTGTTTGCTTTTGACTCTGGGCAGCAGCTTTCTTGGGTTGGAATCATAGACTGGTTTGGGTGGAAGGGACCTCAAGATCATCTAGTTCCAACCCCCTGCCATGGCAGGGACACCTCCCACCAGACCAGGCTGCTCAAGGCTCCATCCAACCTGGCCTTGAACACTGCCAGGGATGGAGCAGCCACAGATTCCTTAGGCAACCTGTGCCAGTGTCTCACCACTCTTAGGGTGAAGAACTTCCTCCTTGTATCTGGTGTAAACCTGCCCTCTCCCAACGTCTATGGTGGTTGACATAACTCCATGTTAGAGTGAGCTGGATAACCAGTGTCTGGCCAGCATCTGATTCTGTGTCTGAGCCTTTTAACGGTGTGTTCAGCTGTGAACACTAAGGTTGGGTAATGTCACTGCAAGCCTGTATCTCAAACGGGGGCTGTAGTGGGATAGCCCACTGTGGTCACTTGCCAGCTACTGCTGTGTCCCCCTTTGTGTTGTCAGAGATGCATGAAGAGCTGGCCATTACGTGTTGGGTGCATGACCAGGTGTGTGGTGGGACACACCATGCACATTGTTTTCACTCATGGAGGCCTCTCTGTGGTCACGGCGGTCTTTGGAATGTGGACACCTGGTGAGTGTTGTGGTGTGAACATCAGTCTGGCACTGATGGGATGGACCTTGCAGCAGACCATGGTTGAGGATATGGTTCAGCAGACAGTTTTGATAACTGAGTATCTGCAGCTTCCGCAGGGAATACTCTTGTCCCAGTGGTGAGGTAAAGTGGGTATATTCCGCAAACCTCCTCCACTGAATCTTCTGCATTCAAATCTCCGATCGTTTGCCTTTCATAAGCCAAAAATGTGCTTGACCTGGCTTTTGCTGTAGACTGAAGTGCTGTACAGCTCAGCTACTCAAATTGCAGTAACTTAGTCCTGTTTCTAAGCTCATAAATGTGTTTAACCTAAATCAAAGTAGTGAATGATTTGCCTTGTGAGGCTTCAGCTTCGTGGTTTCTTTCATCTGAAATCAGTCTGGGTTTTGTGACACACTGGCAGCCACATATGTCATGGATGTAAATTCTAACATTAGAATTATTCAGGTTGGAAAAGACCTTTGAGATCATTGAGTCCAACCATCAACCCTACTGTACCAAGGACACCCCTAAACCATATCTCCAAGCACCACATCTAAATGACCTTTAAACACATTGAGGGATGGTGACTCGACCTCCTCCCTGGGCAGCCTATTCCAATATCTGGCAACCCTTTCAGTGAACAAATTTTTCCTAATGTCAAGCCTAAACCTACCCTGGTGCAGCTTGAGCCTGTTCCCTCTTGTCCTGTCATTAATTACCCATGAGAAGAGACCAGCACCTGCCTTTCTACAATGTCCTCTCAGGCAGTTGTAGAGAGCAGTAAGGTCTCCCCTCAGACTCCTTCACTTAAGACTAAATAGCCCCAGTTCCCTCAGCAGCTCTTCATAAGACTTGTTCTCTAGGCCCTTCACCAGCTTTGTTGCCCTTCTCTGCACTCTCTCCAGCACCTCAATGACCTTCTTGTATTGAGGTGCCCAGAACTGGACACAGTGCTCGAGGTGTGGCCTCACCAGTGCTGAGTAGACAGGGACAATCACCTCCCTACTCCTGCTGGCCGCACTATTTCTAATACAAGCCAGGATGCCATCGGCTTTTTTGGCCACCTGGGCACACCGCTGACTCATTTTCAGCTACCTGTCAATCAATATCAACATTCAGTACAGCTTTATTTCCCTGGCATCCTCTGAGCTTCGTGGTGTTGAGGAAGCAGCCTAAGGTAACTGAGAATCAACAGCTCTGAGACTGAAATAAGAATTGGAGGCTGCTGAGTTGGTTTTGATTTACTAATGTGAGCTCCTGTGTAAAGAAGGGCTTGTTCTTGTATATGTAGTATAACTTCCATGGCCTAAACAAGCAGGAAATTTTAGAAGCCTGCAGAGTTGAATTTCTGTAACAGCCTGTGAAAAGTTACATGGCAAAGGTGATCTGGGGAAAGCAAAATGTCAAATATCAAACACTCACTGAGGGGTGTAACTGGCTTCTAATTTGATGTAGGGCTTATGTACAGCGTGTCGTGTCACCGATCCCTAGCAGGCTGCAGCACAAATGGTCTTACATGTCTTTGTGACACATGGAATTCCGTATTTGATGTGCTTTGCATGTTTCACGCCATGTCTGCCTGGCATGCAGTGCAGGTCTGATGCCTGTTTGGGCACGCTGCATTGCATGTGCAGGTTTAGCCATTTTTCTGGATGTCTAGTCAGCTCCGTTCCTTATTCTTGGAGAATAAGAGGATATTTGAGGTGGGAGACAGAAGACCTGAACTAATTGTTCCCATTATGAGAGTGATATGATAAATCACCAACCTGAGCTGAGTATCAAAGTTTTAGGCCTGTGTAAGATCACCAGTTGGGTTAGTGTAAAACACAAACCTCTTGACACGGCACTGTGGATTTTTGGCTTTATCTGGTGTGAGGAATGCTTAGAATACGCTTTATTACGGACTTTAACGTGTCAGAATTTTCTCATTGTAAGAAGTGATTAAGTTGTACTGAAAAAGCTCTAAATCATGAACTGACATTTGTGCCTTGTTTTGTTTCTATAGACAAGATGGATAAGATTTTTTTCTCTTTTAATTTTTTAGTCCTGAAATCAGCTGTCTTATGGCTCAGATTCAGTCCATCTGAATGCTTAAACTTAGGCATCTACTTACCATTGCAGGAGCCAGAGTCGCATAATAAAATAACAGTAATGATAGAAATAACAAACGTTTTAAAATTTAAAAAGGGGGGAAAGTTATTTTTAAATGCCAAATTGAAATAAAAGAGAAAATAGCCACTAGATGACACCTGAAACCTGTGTAATGAGATAGTACTGTTTTCAAAATCATTACAAATTTTGATAGACCCAAAAGGATTTTAAGTGGATCTGCATAGTTCTGAGAGATGGTGGTGTTTCCAAAAACAGAGTCAAAGTTCCTTCAGCTGTATCTCCTTCTTCTGTGATCAAATTAAACCCTGCACTAAGGAATCTAATCTGCATTAAAAGCTCATTCCTGATGCTTAAAATGCTGCCTTCAGGAAAAAAAGAGAAATACAGGTATTACTGATCTATGTGGAAAATGTTTCAGGGTCTGTATGTGAGTGCTTCCTCAGTTCTGGACCCCTGTTTTCATTGCTGTCATGCAACTATTTAGTCTGTCAAAATTTCTCCCTTACTTTAACCTGCTAAAAGTCAGCGGGCTTTGGGTTGTGCTGCTGCTGTGCTCTGTACTGCTCTGCAGACAAGCGCTTGTCTCCTGTCTGAGAGGTGGAGGCATTTCACAGCCTGCTCTGTGTTCTGGAGGAGAAGTGTGCTATTGAGAAACGGCTCTGGGGGGAAGCCCTGCAAAGCACTGACTCTGCCTCCCTGCATTTGGGATTTCGGACGTTTGTTCTGCTCACCCTCCCGGGGTTCTTGGCACTCTCTCCTGTTGTGGCAGCAGACATAGGAGCAAAAAGAACCGCTGCTTTGGAGCAAAAGGATGACAAAGCTTTCTGGCTGGGTGGGTCCTGCCTCCTTCACCTAGGAGCAGGGCCAGGTTTAGGAGCGCAGGTGTCCCAGTGTATCCATCCCCAGGGTGACTGACCTCGTGGGGGGGGCTTGGCGCTGCTCTCCGGTGCCCATCTCCTTGGCGTTGCCACTGGTGTCTGGAAAGGCAGCTCTCACTCCAAGAAGCAGCTGTCTTCTGTGCTTTATGACCCGGAATTTTGACTGGAGTCTCGTTAACGTTTCAGTGCAGTAAGTGTAGCTGTGGCCTGTGACTTGCTGGGTTTCTTGTTGTTCCTGCCTCTGCAGCTGCTGAAGGCTGCAATGAGCCCTGCAATAGCAGGTGGCCTGTTTTGCCTAAGACATGAGTCTTCAGCCAACTGTTTTTTTTCAAGTGACTGTGGAAGAAAGCCACACAATCTGAAAAAAAAGTCAATGCAAAAGGGTTATGACTGGCTACTTCAGACTCTTTAGATGGCGTCCTTCTGTGGTGAGCAGTGTTCCCCTCAGCTGCACCAGTGAGCCGCTCTGCAGACAGTTGCAGGCCATCATTTGGGCAGGTTGGCTGGTGTTCTGTTTCCATGGTGCATGCTGCTTGTGGCTGGGGTTTTGTTTTAAGTTTAGTTTTAAAAGGGTGAGCCTTCGGTGTAAGCTTCCCTTTGCCTCCCTGCCCGCCCCACCCTTGCCTGCTCCCCCTGGGCTGGCACCTGGAACCCCCAGGGCTGGGTTCCAAAGCCACATTAGAAGTAAGCACCTCCAACCCCTTCCCCTGATGCCCAGGCTTGGCCTCTGCTCTGTGTCCTCCCTCTCCTCTAACCCCGAGCTCACAGGGAGCCTGTTCTGAGTAAGCCTCGAGCACCTCGTTGGCTTTCCTCTGGGCCTGCGAAGGTCTCCTGTGAGGGCATGGCTCAGCAGAGCTGCTGAATGCCAGCGTGGCTTCTCCTCTTCCCTGTCATTTCCCTCTTCCCAAAACACTGGGTGGTGGCTCGATATGGCTGAAGAGGTGACCCGGGGGTGCAGGAGCCCCAAAGCAGGCAACGTGCCCAGCCCCTCACCCGGGGGTTGGGGACAGCAGGAGCGGTGCCTGGCTGGCCGATGGGACCTGTCCCCCCGCACCCCAGCAGCTGCACCAGCTGGCGCCCAGCCGTGCCCCTCGCTGTGCCCGGGAGCACTGCCAGCCTGGGGGGCAGCCAGCCGGTGGGGTGCCCTGCCCTGGGCTGCCCTGCAGCCCTTGCCTGCCTGCTCCTCCCTGCCTGCCTGCCTGGGGCCAGCACCCCAGCTGCTCCCTTTCGGCCCCGCTGTATCCAGTGCGGGCACCAGTGCCGTGATGCGGTTACTGGCCATTTCATCGCAGCCCCGGCACGGGTCACCTTTGGCACTGGGTAGTGGCCGCATTTCTGCTGCCTCCTCCTCCTTTTCCCCGACCCATCGCCCACGGCGTGCCAATCCCTCCTGCTCCCACACTGCTGTGCCATTTGGGCAGGCTTGTTTCCCGTGCCACCTCCTTCCCTTCCGCACTTGATGCTCACCTACTGCGGAGCTGCTGGGCTGGGGGACGTGTACCGTGTTGGAGTGGCGTCGGTGTTTTGTTTTGGTGTGGAAGCGGTGTGTTTCTGCCAAACAGCGACTCCATTGCCCGAGCAGAGCGAGCGTTTCCTGCAGGGTCGGTGGCTTGCCATTTCATCCGCGAGAGGTTCCTTAAAGCTTGGTTCAAAATAGAGCCAAACCTGCTGTGCCCAGCCTCAGCAACTCCATTGGGAAAGTGCTGGGCACTTTGTTATTTTTACAAAATGAATAATTAGTGTTTGAGGTCCTGACTTTTTTCAGGGATTAGGTGTATTTAGGATAAAGCATAGTAGAAAATAAAGGCTTAACCATATCCTAAACCATATCTCACTTTATAAAGGTTATTTCTGTAGGTCCAGGAGCCGACTCCCACAAGGCTGGGAGCTGGTACCTTCCAGCACTGACAGGTTTAAGATAAATGTACTGATTTGTTTTACCTAATAAGTGGCTGTTGGCATTCAGCCTGGGGAACGACCATTCAAATGGAGGGAAAAAGACGGCAAACAGCAACATAATGAAAGACTTCAGAGAACTGGGGCGGTGGTTGTATTTATAAAGCTTGTCCAAACTCCTGTCCTACTTGTGTTCAGGACATTTTGAGTCCTTTTAAAAAATACTTTTTTAGTTACATATTTGCAATGTCATGCACCACTTAGTTTTCATAATGAGATTAATTTTTTCTATGTTTTGCCTATGGAGTAGGGACAATGACCCATGATGACCTGGGTGGTTTGTCCAGCAGTGACGTTGTCCAGCAGTGACGTTGCCCTGCGTGCCTCAGCCACGGGGGTCCCGGGGCGCTGGGTGACCCCTGACAGACACTTCCCTTCCGCTGCTCCTGTGCCGCTGCCTGCGAGTGAGTGCTCCCACGGGCTCGGCCTCCGGTTGCCTTCCCCTCAGCAGAGCCACCCACTTGTGCTCTGCGTTAAGGATGTGGAAAATAAGGCTAATTGCTGATGTCTTTTTTTTGTATTCAAAGCCCATTATTTTGTCTCTGTCAAGCTAAATGATGAGCTTTCACAGAGCTTTTCCTTTATTTTTCTTTGCCCTATTTCTTCATTCTTTTCTTTTCCTTTGCCCTTTTTTTACTCTTTTTGCTTCCATCATCTTTCCCTGACTTTCTACTGTTTTCTCTTTCCTTTCTTCTTTTTTTTTTATTTTTTTGAGTGTATTTTCTAGATTACAGCTGCCAAGTAGTTTGCCCTACTGACAAGAAGCACTTGCTGGCAGCCTGATGATGGTACACTCTTACCTTGGTTTTCCAGTACCGTACCTAATGTGGCACTCACAAATTTGGGTTAAATACGGAATTCAGGTCCAGTCATCTGTGTGTGTTCTCTGGCAGGGGTGTAAGGAAGACCCGATGGTCGAGATCTATGCTAAGTTTTGAATCTTTAATTTCCTGATAGCTGTGCTCATGCACTGTAACGATAGGATCCAGTTCCTAAGTGTGTCTTTTGAGGGCAATTTTGTAGCAGGCAGGATTTGCCTGTCTGCCACTTATTTCAATGAGGACATTCCTGAAGGCTGAAGAAATCCCTACAAGGTAAAATATTGTTTTATTATATTTCTTCATGTTGTCTTCTTTAAAAGAAGAGAAATAGAAAGAAAAACAAAAAAGAAATCTTTGTTTTAAATCAGCTATCATTAAAAGACTTTGCAGTAGATTACGTATCTTCTTCTGAGTTTTCAAGCTTTATTTTTTTTGTATTATGGTTGAGTCTTATGGAAAGGTTCATGTTCATTGAGTACAGTTGCCTGAAATGGTGACACAAGCACATCTGGGCAGAGTATTCCTTGCACAGAATAAGCAAGCTTTTTCTATGCATTGAATGGATGAGGTGTTCTTGTTCAGTTCTTGTGCCATCCTGTGCACTCGCTGTCTGTGTGGTTTCCATTTTAAAAGCAGATTTGGAGAAAGCCAGCACTTGAAACGCCCTTTAGATTATTAGGTACGAAAGATTCACTTAAAATAATTTTTAAAGTGCTGTTGACATCCTTTTGATCTTGGGGCTTAATTTTACGTGTTAGAGAACAAAGAAAGCAAGCAACTCAGATCTGAGTTTTAAGTCAGTTTAAAATAATTTCTGAAGATGGAAGAGCATGTCATTAAAAATTAAGTGAGACCTGTTGCTGTGTTGCCAAGCATTTCATGTCGTGACAGTCTGTCCCAAACCTCTGCTAGCAAACAGGGCTCCACCACGTCCTCCATTAAACCATCACATCGCTGAAAATTAGAAAGCTCATTAATGGCTTTCGGCTGTGCAACAATAAAGAATATATTCACTGACTAGTTAGTAATTAGCATCAACCAGTTCTTGTTCTTCATTATAGAAATATTCTGGTTCAGTTATTCCAGAGTGAAAATAAATTTATTTTAAAAAAACTTGTTGCATGATGTAGGTGTATTTTACTGTCAGCAATCTCCTTTTGCATTTATTTGAAAATTCAAATACCTCTTCAGCCCACTAGACCTCTGAGAACATGAACTCATGTCCCAGTCGCCTGCTTCTTTGTTGGAACAGCTCAGGTCACTGACTCGGTCACCCCCAGTACACCAAGCCATTAGTGCCGTAGTTTGGTCCCCTTTTCTCTCTTTGGTATTTGTTTTTATAAGGTAGTAGAGAATTAGATTGTGTAAAACGGAGCAGAAGGTGTGGGAAATCCACTTGAAACTTTCCCTTTGTTCCTTTGTACTGGTTATCTTCATGGAGTCAGCTGAGGGCCCAGCTGGACTCCAGGAAATGGGGTTTTAAGGTAACAGGAAACCAGAAATTCATTTCCACTGTCCTCATGGAGGTAAGAGGAGCGTTGCTGAAGTTCAGACATTCTTCCACAGAGAACCTTCCCACAGGGAAGTCAAAACCACCGTAGTCAAAATTCACATCTCCCGGGTTCTGCTTCTGCAGGTCTTGGATTTCTTTCTAGCCTGTATCACTGTGTGCCTTACAGCGCCTGGTTGCTTTTGAAGAGCTTTGTAAGGATTTCTGTGTCTGTAGACGTAGTTTGGGCAATGCCTGGTGAGTGCAGCTGGTTCAGCACAACCACTAGCAGCATTCTTGGTGACAGGTCAACTGTGGGGTGAGATAGTCCCAAAACGAGGACCGCAGAAGTCAGTCTGCTGTCTGTTATCAGGTTTTGTAAATAACAGAGGATGATAGGAGGAAAACAAAACTTAATGTTCATGAAGGTAATCAAACACTTGTTTTTAATGAACACTCAAAGAAAAAGAAGACCTGCATACAGTTGTCTCATTGAAATAGAAACATATGCTGTAAAAAACCTGAACAATTATTCTTCTCCCCTGCTCCACCCCACCATCCAGCTCTTTTCTTAAGGAATCTATTTTTTTCTCTCTGAAGCCCTATTAGGTATACGTATTTCTGAGTCATCCAATAAAACTGTCATTCTTTGGTTAATGTTTCAAGGACTAGAAAGGAAATAATACAGCCAGCACACACACACACACACAAAAAAAAAGAAATGGAATTGTTAAATTTTTTTACTGGTGTAATATCTCTCTTCTATTTGATCTGTATCTGCACCAAAGGGAGGTGTAGAACATCACCCTGAAGGTATCTCTTGCTGTCAGTGGATCATGAATGTCAGCCTTGACATCCTCTGGTGATGTTATAAAGCATCTATGGCTTCCTGTAAGCAAAGCTGTCCGTACTTTTGTCTTGTCTTGTTGGAGTATTCCTACTTTTTCCATAGCATCTCTCGCTTGTCATCCTTACGCTGAGAAATGTCTTGTAAAATCTCATTAGCTTGTTTTAATTGTCTGCCCTCCTGCTAACTTTTAAAAGCCATTGCGTCTGCCTTAAAAGATACATGGTATTTTTACTCGTACTGTAGAAGAAAAGACTTTTTTTGTGATCTGGTTCATAAATTCCAGTTATTGCAGACTTTGCACTGTGGGTGTCGTGTATCCTTGTCTACATTGAGCCTGTACCCGGGGCTAAGCTGTAACAGTCACTCTGTCACCTGGTGAACCCTCACCAGCCAGGGAGGGGAATTGGGGAAAAGGAGAGCAGACCTGGGGTAGAAGTGCAGCAGATTTAGTGAAAACACCACCAATACCACCAGAGACGTGCTTAGCCAAGGGAATATGCAGCTGTTCCCATTGGCCAGAGGGCAGTCCTGAGGAGAAGCCAGAGGAACCCCACAGGAGCTCCCTCTCCTCAGCAAACCTTCCCCCTTTAGAATGACCATGCCATCATGGTGTGGGCTACCCCAGGAGCTAACTCAGGTCGGCTGCCCTGGCTGCCCTGGAACTGCCTAGCGTGGCTGGGCTGTGATTCTGTCCCAGCCAAACCGGGACAAGCTTCTATACTTTTAAGCCCCAAATCCTGCAAAGACTGTGACTTTCCAGGGAGCTATTTAACGGCCAAGCTTAAACCCATGCTTCGGTTCTGGTACAGTCCAGGTCCAGCTCTCTTTCCAAAAGCCTGCTGCTAGGGATGCTTGCCAGCACTCAGGGATCCCTGAGAGGGAGAGCAGGAGTCGGTATTTTGGCCTGCTTCTGTCTGCCAGCTTCCCATCTCCCGTACAAAACAAGCAACTAACATGGTACTGATGAGGTGTTGAGGGGAAAAAAAATTGGGTAAATAAATAGAATCTGAAAAGTCCTCTAAATGGATTCCACTGATGTTTTGCCATTCAAAAAGTAAATAATGCCAGTAAAACTTGTGCTGTCATATAATCATATGTGCATTCACATGACCATGGAGTGCCTTGTCTAAGTAGTTACACTGTGTCTTGCCAAAATCTTCCATACAAAAAAAAATGAATGAAAGTGTCCATGTTAGCTGTGTTTTGCATTTGATTGGATTTATTTTCTTTTGATGGGACAGCTTCTCTCTCTCATAAGTATATTAATAGTATGTGAATATATCAACAATTATGACAGAAGTGCCCATGAAGTGTGGTAGCAATATGGTAGATGAAGCAATCCAAAGGAAAACAAGTTCATCACACTGTGTCAGCATCCCTTTTTTAAGAGGAAAAGTCCTATGCGATGTACTAGAGAATTAGAACATTTTTCATTATGCCAATCCTACATTTGACTGAGAGAGGCATCAGCAACAAGTGAATCCCAAAAAAGTCTCTGAAATGCAGGTCAAAACTTAGGAGAACTTGAATAAGCAAAAATGGGGGGAAAAGATTTGGAAACACAGATTTATTAAAATACAGGGGCTGAAATATTTTACCTGTTCATGCTATGAACGACCCCCTATTTTATAGGAGAGAAGAGAGGGCACAGAGGATAGATTATGTAGCTCGACATACTTAAGGGGCGGGGGGGTTCCAGGCCATGCTGCAAAGGTAAAGTTTGAAGTCAGTCTGTGGCCTCAGTCCTTCCATCAGTGGGGCTAAATCCTGAGGATTTTTGTTGTTGACGATTGCAGAGATTCACTCCAAAGTTGAAGCAAAGAGCGACCGTGTGTCTTCCTGTAGTAAGTGGTGCCTGTGTAACAGCCAGGATCTGACTTACTCTGTGTCTCGGATCTCCTAAATGTGTGTTCAGCCTAGAGGATGATGACCCATCTTGCTAAAAAGCCTCTTTAGAGTAGAACTGCTGCTTCAGGGTGATGACTCGGCTTAAATGGTTCACAATTTAAGAAAACAACCTTCTGAACACCCCTTGAATTCTTGGAGCTGAGCATACATTTTTATTTCCGCACTAATGTGCAGTAAGCTTTGGTTCATTTATTTTAGGGGAGAGAGCGGCTTTGCAATGGCATCCGCCAGCTCCCTCAACACTTGTCGGTGCATCCCATCAGGGCCCATGGATTTGTGGGTGTCTAGTTTACCTAGAAGATCCCTAACCCAATCCTTCTCGACCAAGGGGTAGTCTTCCTTTCTTCTGACTTCTTTCCCTAGTGCCAGGGTCAGGGACTCCTGAGGGTCAGCTTTAGTAGTAAATACTGAGGCAAAGGCAGCACTTAACAACTCCACCTTCTCCATATCCTCCGTCACCAGGGCACCCGCCTCATTCAGCAATGGGCCCACAGTTTCCCTCGTCTTTCTTTTACTGCCAATGTATTTGAAGAAGCCCTTCTTGTTGTTTTTGACATCCTTGGCTAGCTTTAAGTCCTGGTTGCATCCCTGCGTTCTCTGGCAGTGTTTCTATATCCCTCCCAAGTGACTAGCCCCTTTTTCCACCTGCTGTACATTTCTTTCTTCCCTTTGAGTTTTACTAGAAGCTCCTTGCCCATCCAAGCAGGCCTCCTGCCTCCTTTGCTCCACTTCTTCCTCATAGGAACGCACCCATCTTGAGCTTGGAGGAAGTGCTGCTTGAATAGCAACCAGCTCTCTTGGGCCCCTCTGCTTTCTAGAGCCCCAGCCCACAGGATTCTTCCAAGTAGGTTTTTGAGGAGGCTGAAGTTGGCTCTCCAAGTCCAGGGTTGCCATCCTACTTAGTGCCCTGCTTCTTCCATGCAGGACCCTGAACTCCACCATCTCGTGGTCACTACAGCAAGGGTGCCCCCAACCTTCACATCTCCAACCAATCCTTCTTTGTTTGTCAGTATGAGGTCAAGCAGCGCCCCTCTCCTCATTGCTTCCTCCACCACCTGTGTCAGAAAGTATCCTCAGTGCTCTGTAGGAACCTCTTGGACTGTGGCTGCTTGGCTGGGTTGCTTTTCCAGCAAATGTCAGGGTAGTTGAAGTCCCCCATGAGACCCAGAGCCTGTGATTGTGAGGCCACTTTCAGCTGGCTGTAGAAGGCCTCATTGACTTCCTCCTCCTGGTCAGGTGGCCTGTAGTAAACACCCACAATAGTGTCACCCACATTAGCCTGCCCCTTAAGTCTCACCCGTAAGCTCTCAACTTGTTCCTCCCCTAGGCAAAGCGCGATACATTCCAGATCCTTTTTCACAGAGGGCAACTCCCCCACCTCGCCTGGCTGGCCTGTCTTTCCTGAAGAGCCCGTAGCCATCCATGACAGTGTTCCCGTCATTGAGCTGTCCCACCATGTCTCCGTTAGTGCTATGAGATCACGGCCCTGCAGCCGCACACAGATCTCTAACTCCTCCTGTTTGCTCCCCGTGCTGTGTGCGTTGGTGTACAGGCATTTTGGGGAGGTAACTGAGCACGCAGGTTTCCCTGGAGGGACGGAGGAGGATCTACCATAGCTAGACATGCCCTGGAGGCAGCTGGCCTTCTGGTTTTCTTCTGGAGAGGCAGCTGTGGGACACTTGTTGTTGCTCTGCTTCGCCTGGTCTATTCCCCAGTCGAATGAAACGGCAGGGGCATTGCCACCCTGGACCCCATGCCTGGGCACATTCGGTTTGAAGCCCTCCTTACCAAGCTGGCCGGCCTTTTACCAAAGATACCCTTGCCTCTGCCAGACAGGTGAACTCCATCCCTCCCCAATAGGTTAATGTCAAAGGATGCCCCACTGTCATACACCCCAAAGCCCTCACAACGGCACCAGCCGCACAACCAAGAGTTGATGTGCATTATCTGTTGATTTGCGGCTGCCTCTTTCCCCCTAACTGGTAAAATGCAGGAAAAGGTAACTCGGGCACCTGAATTTTGCACTGTTGACCCCAGGACTTTGTAGTCTTCTTTGATTCTACACAGGTTGTGACTTGTTAGGTCATTCATGCCCACATGAAAGAGGAACAGTGGGTAGCAGTCCATGCTCTTGACAAGCTGTGGTACCTTCTCAGCTCCGTCTCGGATCTCACCCCTTCCCTTTTGTTGCTGCTAGGTGTCACTCCTTGGCGCAGATGGTTTAGAGCGGGATGCTGATGGAACCGAAGAGAAGTCCTCAGAGCAACGAGCTCGCCGACCAGTGAATGCGTTTTTCTTGTTCTGCAAACACCATCGCGCTCTCGTGCGTAAAGAACACCCTTGGCTCAATAGCCGTGATGCAACCAAGGTCCTGGCAGGTCGGTGGGCTGTTGTAGAGACAGAAGAAGAGCAGAAATACACTAACATGGCCAAGGAGGTGTGTTCTGCCGGGATGTAAAGGGAGTTCATTACCTATTTGCCTGTTTTCTGTTTCTCTGTGTATTCAATATTTTCTGTGAGGTCTTCCTCTTCCCTGAGTTCCTCAGCTTCCCCAGTGGGATTCTGGTGCCCAGAGCAGCTGCTGTTCTTGCTTTGAATCACGTGGTCCTTCGGACCAGAATGAAAAGAAATTGGTCTGTGTACACAAACTAACCAGGCTCTAGTAGTCATTGGCACAAATCTACGTATTTTGTGGTAGATATCACCTGGTAATTCCTGCGGTACGAGCATTAACACGGGGAGAGTGCATGGGCAGGGGCCACTGAACACAGTAACATACAGTTCAGTGTCAGCTGACCAGTGATCCTTCGCTCAGGCTGTGCATTTGCTATCGGTAATACAGGTTGCTGTTATAATACAGGTGGACAAAAGAAAAAGCGTAGTCAACAAATGTAGTTGCTTTTTACTTTTGATGCTAAAGAATTTAAAAATTCTTAGTGTTTCATGAAGTACTCTCCCTATGTATTGTTCCCCAGTTTCCGACAGAGCAACGTTTCGTGAGGCAGAGTCCGGTGTCTGAATCAGAGAGCAACCCATTGTCAGAGTCCTTTAACTGGGAGCAAGGAAAAGAGATTTATCCCCATATTTCACAAAGTATCTTTAGGTCAACTTCAAATTTAAATGAGGCCTTTTAAGAAATAGCTTGCTTGGTAAGCTGGCCCCAAGAAGGCTGCAGATCTCAATAGCAGAGTGAGGGGGACACAGCCAGGCACTCAGGCTGATAACATCACCCCAGAACAGATCCCTGTAGTTACCCACGTGATGTAGATTGTGGGTAACCACTAACTCGATCTTAGGAAAAATGATGGAGGGCCAGTCAGAAGGAAGGACATCTCTCATTTGTCCAGCAACGGTGGAGCGCTACAAGAAGCACAGAGAGCTGTGAAATGATGGAGAAACCATTCTCTGTACCTGTACCTGTCACCCGAAGTTGTCTGTTACTGTTAACACACGGGTACAAGGTTTGGCGGTTCAGTACTTTGTGTGAGCACGGAAGAGCCCACAGGGAAATTGAAGTGTTCTGCATGGCAGGTCATTTTTGAAGCGGGGTCTGGAATGCCTCTGTAGTTCCCTGTCTGTGACACAGTGTAGAAATACCTGAGTATCAGCTTTGTCCATCTGTTCCTGGTTTGTTCTGCATTCCCACTCACAAATTGGTGATGCTTCCTGAAAGGTGTGGGAAAAGGGCAGTTAGGAGATCCATCACTATTTTTCTTAGCCTTTTGTCTTGAATGAAGGAAACTCATTCATTAACAAGGAAAATAATTGCAGGAGTTCTGCATGGAGTGACAGATTTGAAACTATTAATGATACTGCTGTAGAAATCATTGCTCCCGTAGCGATTTATTTCTTTTTCTTGTCATGAAGAACAAATTGCATACTCACAGTCAAAGCAAAACAATAAATCTAAGTAGTTTGCATCATTACAACTGGTTCCAAGAATGTGTAGAAGAGAGATAGAATATAATTGTTATTCTTTAAACACCTGCCCTGGAGAGCTCGTGCTGTGCCTGTAGAACTCAGTGTTGGCTTCTGTTGGTGGTTTCCTTAGCAGCAGGCTTTCTATTTGTATCCTGCAGACTCCCTTGATCAACTTAACTTTTAAAGTTCCACGATCTAGGATATAAGCCCATTAGCTGAGAGGATTTATCAAGTGGAACCACAAGCGTTCCTGCCGTTCGTTAGCCTTTCCCTTCACCGAGGGGAAAATGAAATATGGCCACTCGTAAACGTGCTCCAGCGTTTTTAGTTACTCCCATAACAGGGGTAGTGTTCTTCTGTTAACTCTCACAGGCCTTACTGGGAATATCCAGCTGCCTTGGAAAATCGCCAGCCAGGTTACGGTTGCTCAAGCCCCGTTTCCCTTGCGAGAAAGCCCGTCGTTTTTAAACACGGCCGTGCGTCAGCAAGACCCCGGCAGTGGGGATTGTTCCTGCAGGGAGCAGCCTGATGAATCCCGGCTGCTGCTGCTCAGTGACGGAGCTGGACGGGTCTGCCCGTGAGTGCTCGGCCAGCGGTTCCGCAGGTACAGGCAGCCCAGCTGGGAGCTCCTGTCCTTGCTGTGCTGCTGCTTTGGCAGCCGCCTGCGGTAGGAGGGGACAAGTGTTGCCCTCCCGCAGTTTGCTCCCTCCCCTTTGGGGAGGTTGGTTGATGTTCAGCCCTGGCTTTGCAGAGCAAATCCATTCATACAGCAGCTCACGTGAACTGCTCCTGTTGGGAACCGACGGAAAGCTGATCGCTGCCTTGTCTGGCGAACGGCAGGCGTTCCGGTTCTCCTGTGATGGACAGCCTGTCAGCTCGTCGGATTTCTCTGTGGAACAGTTCAGTTACTCGAAGCAGCAAGGCTGATACGAAGAGCTCACACACCTCATTGCTAGCGGTTCTGTGCTTTCCACTCTGCAGGCTGGAAACGTGATTCCTGCGTGGGCTGTGGCTTTAACGAGGGGAGGCAGAGCTGCTTCGCTGTGTATTTCCCTCCCACCTCTTCCCTTACCCCCTTCTCTTCCCTTCCCTCCACCAGGCTATTTTTGTGGCGTACTGAGCTCCCAAACCGAACTGAGGGAAAGGGGAAAGGGGCGAGGTGAGAAGTGTTGCAGTCCTCAGGCTGCAGATTAAAGACACAAGCCCTGTTCAGAAAAGGCGGGGGGTGTGGGGGGGTCAGCGGGCCCTGCAGGGTTTTGTTGTTTACAGCCGTTCCTGTAAATCCAGGCTTTCACACGGCGGGTTCACTCGGCGCTGAGCTGCTTGGCCACTGAATAGTTTTCCCCCTTGCTGCAGCCTGCAGGCAGCAAATGCCGGCTGGCAGGTTCAGATGGAAATGGAAGCAAGCGACGCACGTGCGATGGTGATCCTGCCGCAAGGCGTGCGGGGTGTTGGGCTGGGAACCACTGCAGGGACTCCATCAGAGGGCCAGGTTCCCGGAGCTGTTTCTGTGTGGGACACCCAAGGGGTTTTCTTCCTTCTGCGCGTGTTTCTGTGCAGGCACACGCGTGAAACGTAGGTGCTTCTCTGTGCCGTGGTGGGGCCTGGCGGCAGCTGGTGGGTGGGAACATGTGCAAGCCCAGGAGAACTTCCTGCAGCTGCCCTGCCGTGTGCTTCAGGGTAAAACAGCTCTTCTGGTCCTTTGCTGCCATCGAGAGCTGCTGAGTGCCCGGGAAGGTGTTGGGTGTTGGGTTCCTCCTCCCTGGGGTCAGCACTGGTCCTTGCTGGGTGGCCTCCCACAGCAGCCAGTGCTGTACACCCCTGTCAGCCGTCAGGCAGACATCTGCAGCAAGATCAGCAAGATACTTGGAAAACATCACTGTTGCATTTTGTGAACGAAATAGGTCCCCATCCTTCCCCTACTCCCCAAACTGTTGAGAATCCAGAGCTTTTCTCCCACCCTGCTACGTGTAGCCTGGCTTTGTTTTGGTGCCTGCTACCAAGAATATAGCAAACAAGTGAGATGTGTGCTGTGTGCTCTGGGCCAAAGAAAGTTTTAAATGGTCCCAGTTTATTGTATGCAACCATGCAGCACGGTACATTTGGAAGGAACGCTGGGATCATGTATCAGAAATTACTGAAAACGAAATGATACTGGTAGTGGTTTACATTTGGTGCCTGGTTTGGGAAAGCATATACTCAACTATTCTAAAATACAGATCTCCTAGAGAACAATGAGTGCAAGTTAGGGAGCATCATGCTGCATTTATTGCTAAATGTATGTTTTAATTGCATTCAAACTAGAAAGTAAACCAAGATTGTACCTGCAAAAGAACTGGAATGGTGTCTGTTTCCCAGAGTGAGCGTACAAGCACTGGAGAGCAGCTTGCAGGACCAGAACTTCAGCCTGCTCTGGGTGATAGAGCCTCAGGAGAGGGAAGAGAAAACCCACTTTTTAAAATACAGCTCTACTGATCTTATTATTTCTTCTTATTAAATTGTGTTGTCAGTGAGACTCTCGGCATGTGATTGAACTGTTAAAAATCAAGATATTTAAGGATTATTTACTGTATTAAATCCTCTTACAAGGGGTGCGCTCTGTTGCCCTGTGAATAGTATAATGCCATGACTGGCGTAACGGGTCCTTTTCCTTTTCTTTGCTAGCACAAGGATGAATTTATGAAGGCAAATCCCGGGTACAAGTGGTGCCCAACAACAAACCAACCTGTGAAAACCAAGACATCCGCTGTTAGAAACAGGAAAAAGCTGCGGGCCTTGGCATCAGACTCTGCAAAAGATTTACCAAGCCAGAGGGAAGTGACAGAAAGTGAAGAAATGCCCCAGTTTAACTTGGGGATGGCGGGTGAGATTTCCATCCATGTTACTCAGACGCAGTGTCCTTGTTTTGTTGGAGGGTGGGTGCGGCATTGAAACGGAACTGTGACACCGCTTTGCCTTACTGCACATGGGACTGCCGTGCAAATACCTTTCCTGTCCCTAATTAAGCTGCCAGGCTCTAGTTAAACCTCTGCATAACAACTTTCTAAAATTTTCCTTCGTGCATGATTGCTGTCGGGTGTCGAGTCCAGATCTATGGCGGCATATCATAACCCACACTGCCTTTGGGGTCCAGATTTGGTTGATTTTTAATCCCAGCTTGTCTGTTAGAGATGTTCATTTTCTCATCAAAAAGGGAAATGCTGGTTGTGTGCATTCTGTTTCACTGTCACAGAGCGGTGTTCTGTCGTTAGGAATTTGCATTTACGACAAGAACTTATGGGTGTCTGTGAAGTTGGAGGTGTTGACATTCTTGTGGATGAATGTACAGGTGGAGCTAACCTTTATTTAACCTGTATTTAAATCAAGAGAAGTGTAATTTAATTTCACTTACACTATGCTCTTTTCCCCATTATACCTTGGAGGGGCAGATTCGAACCTTTGAAACATTTAAAAAAAAATAATAATCTGTGAATAAGTGTAGGTGAAGTGCCTGAACTGGTGAAAGGCAGATCATCTCTCACTGATACCCACAAATAGAACTGTTGCAACCACGACCTGGAAATACAGAGACATTAATGTTAAATACTGTCAGCTTAAGAACATAACGGTCAAGGTAGAATATAATTTTTCCCCCACCATCCTTTTTTCTTTTTTTTTCCTTTTTTTTTTTGTGCTTTAAAGTTTCTAATTTTATAAATACTGATGTATTTGAAACTTTGATGTATCCTGCCCGGTTTATGACAGGTTATGTGGCAGATAGGACTTTTCTGCTTAGAGAGGTCATGGGCTGGAGGGTGGAAAATGCTTTTCTGGAACAGGTGTAAAAGGATAAAAAGGCTTGTAAGCCTTTTTGCTAGTATAGTGGTTGTGAAAATGCCAGTCATGAAATTCCTTCTGGCTATGAAGGAACTGGGAAATGTGATCAAAATAAAGTTTTTCATGATACCTAGTTATGATATATGGGAGACCCATTCTAAAAATCGCAGTCCCCTTCATCAGGCCTGCTTTTGCTCTCAGAGAGTGACATCTATGGTCCTTAAGGTTTATTGGCGTAACACAAAGAACAAGGAATAGGTCCTGATCCGCCAGTCTGCCGTTCCCCACTGCTCCTGCTGGGCTATCCCAATGTAGAGTTTCTGAGTACAAAGAGATCTTGAATCAAAGTAGAGGACAGAGAATGTCAGAATTAATTAGAAACTAATCTTCTCCATTGTTTTATCTACAGAGCCATTCACTTCTGAAGACGGCCCTTTTGTGCTACATGTGATTTAATTGATTGATTGATTGATTGATTGATTTACTGCAGGCTGAGTCAGTGAGCGTAGTAATTGCCAGGGTCTCACCCCAGCCCTAATGCCAATGAGTGCTGGCTACTGCTTAGGGATAACAACAGCTCCTGAAGTCACAGCAGCTCCTGACAGAGATGTTGGCACATCCAAATCACGACCAGCCTGCCACGCCAAAGGGATGAGCGTTTTGTCAGCTGTGTGCCAGTTCATGCTGAATCTGGTTTGTGGTGTTCTGCTCCCCTCAGCTTCCTGTGATAGTGCAACTCAACGCTGACTCTTCTATCCAGCACAACCTCTTTTAAAACCCAGGCTGTATACCAGCTGATGAGCTAAAAGGTAGCTGAACTACCTCAGAAACACTTTCACCTTTGACATGTCACTGGCTGTCTTGCACCTTCAAGGCATGTAGCTTCCTTAGGACAGGGATGATATGATTCCAGAATAATTCCAGGAAATTTGTTTTACTTGTAACTGTTAATCCTGTCTTGATTGCTTTTTGCATATTGCATTTCATTTTGTAAAATGGAATAGAGAGAGAGTAAGATCTTGCTTTCTTTTTTTAAAATCCCCCAGAGGCCAGATCTCTCCTCTATTTTGGCATTCCAACAGGAACCACTCCACCTTTAAGTTTCTCATGCTGACTTATCATTATGTCAAGAACCTGAGGTGTGGCACCAGCACCGGGCTTCTGACCTGCAGACCTGCTGGTGGTGTCCTTGCTCGTCCGGCCCAGGAGTTGTAACTGAGCAGGTTTTCCTCATGACGTGGCTCACCTGTGATGCATTGGGGCAGAAGGCAAAGCCCATTGCTGTTTGCAGGGGGGTGTTACCGGTGCAGCATCTGCCCTCGCAGCTGCAGAGCTAAGTGGGCAACAGCTTTCCCATATGAATGTGCAAGATTCCCAGTGCTTTCACATTTCTGCATCAGGAGAAAACCTTCTGGGCCAAAAAGCTTTCTAGTGAGGCAAAGAGTGGAAAAACCACACTTCCTAGAATAGCCAATATCCTGAGAGAGATGCAGTTTTTGTTTGTAGAGAGAAGCTTCATTATGCTCCCAGGAGGAAGTTAGTTGAAACTGGTACCTGCTGGCCTTCTTTCTGCATAGTTCTTCCTCGGTTCTTTCTTTCCTCTGATGGAAAACCTGCCGTGATGGACAAGCCATCCTGCCGAGTTTCTAACCAGACCAACACTAACAGAGTATGTCATTCCCAAACAGTGAGATGCTTCCAAGCTTCATCAGTAGGAAAAGCTGTTGAGAAAGTCACGAATCATTTACCATTCTGCCACTCAAGTTCTTGACTATTTTCTCACTACTGTTGCTTTAACTGTGAATTGCTTTAAAACAGCACTTCAAGCTTGTAATTTTTCATACCAGTAAGTTCTTGGTGCCATAAGAGAAACGTTGTGCTGAGACGGCCCTACAAACAGGTGGCAATGTTGGTATGTATGCGTTTTGTCTTCTCTTAGATGAAGTTACTGTGTCATTTGAAACCTTAGTGGAAGGATGTTTGGTTTTCTCAGGATCAGACATCTAAGTGCCAGCCCTCTGCTACAGCTGCAGCAGAAGTATTCAAGTTGCTTACGCACCAAAATAAACTTTCCCTTCCCACTTAGCTGTCTTTTTTTTCTCCCTTCCTCTTAATTTTTATATTTAAATGAACAGTTTAAGTGTTTGCTTACTTGGGGAGACCCCCAGTGCTATGTTTGTCCTGTTACAATAAGCTACTTCCTTGAAGGGCAGAGACCCCCGAGAAAACATTTAGAAGGGGGAAAGAATTTTAGAGCCATAAGCTGGATGTGCTTCAGCTGGCCAGAACAGAGGAGGGGGGAGGAGACCTGCAGGTAGCTGAAGGGAAGCACTTGAGAGCAGCTGGGAGACACCAGTGTGCTGTGGGGATAAGAAAGTGCTGCCCTGCAGTGTGTCAGGGCAAGTGTTTTCAGGAGCCCTCGAGAAGAGTTATTGCCCCTGAACAGCGCCCAGCTGGGCTGATGTGGTTTCCCTGCTGACCCTTCACGTACCAGCAAGACGAACTCCCCCTGGAAAAACTGGAGAGGAGAGCTGCAGGGATCGCTGGGACATGGGGGGTGGACCTGTGTGATGTCACCAGGAGTTCTTGATTTGCTTAGGCTAGAAAAGCAAGTGGAAGAAGAGTGGGGTGAGTGCTGTAAATGCAGACGAGGGAAATAACGCTTTGGGGAGAACAGTTACTAAGCTGAAAGGTATGGGCACCAGAAAAAATGTGTACCGCCTGGCCCTGAGTGAATTTAAGCTGAAAACTACAAGAAGACTCATAATGGTTAGAAGATTTGGGTTCTGCAACGGCCTTCCAATGGGAATAAAGAAAGGAGAAAGCAACCAGCCAACCCCTTTTTGCTTAATACGGAGTTCAGTAAGTCTATGATGAGCCTGGAGGTCTCTTCCAACCTCTCCTTCCTCCGAAAGAACTGCCTCTTCAGGCATTGTCTTTCAAGATACGTGTTCCCTTTTCACTTTTTCATTGCTCGGATGTCCCTTGTTTGAAGGACTGAACTGTTTGCTGATCAAGTATTTTGATGGCAAAAAGTGCTCTGCTGACAGGATCACTTCACTTGTGGATCGTGCTTCGGGACTTGCTGAGCCTTCCCATTTTCTGTCTCTATTTCTTCCATCACTGCTTGTTACTAGATCCTACTCTTCTGACAGTGCCTTGTCTCTTTGTAGACACGTAATACCTTTTGTTCCTTTTTTTTTATTTAAAAGTAAAAGGTTTAAAAAACCAAACCAACAAAAACCTGTACACCTTCTACCTGTTCATCACAGCAGCGGTTTGAAGCCAGATGCTCTTTAGGCTGTGTTCTTAAGAGGATGAGCCGCTCTTCTGTCCTTGAGATAATGGATGAGCTTGGGTTCCTCACATGGCCTTCCTCTGCTGCTGTTCACCGCTGCTCTAAGAGGGTCTGGAAGAACCTACCCGGTGTCTGTGAGCGTGAGGTGCTGTCTGAGGGAGCCCTTTTGGCAGCATCTCTGGTATTGAATTAAACAGCACCAGCGAGTGCTCCCGTGAACTGGACCTTGATCATCTGCAGTGCTAAATCATTTGGAGATTTACAGTTACAGGTTTGGCCAATGTCATTTAAAAAGCTCAACAAATTCTCTGGCACCACTGACGAGTGGGAAGGGGCCTGGGGATTTCCCAGGGGGCATTTTCAACGCAGCTACTCTGCACCCAAATTTTGCACAACAAAATGCCACCAAATGGACAAGAGTAACACCTTCAGGAATGTCAGGCATCACGAGTTGCAGTACTGAAGGGGTACACAAGTTCCTTCTGAGCCCACATTGTCTGGGTGCCTTTTCTAAAGATGAGAAAAAATGTTCTGCCTTCCTCCCAGGAAAAAGAAGCTCAGGAAAAGGCAGATCCTCAAATCGTGAAGAAAAGTGGCCTTTTCCACGAAGTGGACCGAGTGGGAACAAAAACCAGGAAAAGCCATTCGCATTCAGTCGAGTTGCGGATTAACACTGTCCAAAGCTTTAGTTAGGTCGGTGTGGTAACTGAAGCGTGAGCTCTCTTCATTGCAGCCCAGTGAACTGCATCCAACACTCAAATAATCACAGTTAGTCAGAATTCCTGAAAATTACCGACCCCACTGGGCTGAGCCATGTTCTGGGTACCTGTTGCTTGTGTACCAAAGTAGTTCCTTTGAGGTCTTTCCTGGGTTACACTACCATAAACAGATTTAAATGACATTATTTACTCCCTTTAAAAAAAGGTGCAATATTTACCCACTCAAGAGGTGGTGAAGAGGGTTACTTATATTTTGAGAGCACTTTGCAAGCAGCATTTAACGTTCTGTGTAGGTGTTCAGTCATCCTAAACAGAATTAGACTAGAAAGAATGATCTCTCTGCCCGCTTGGAGAGATTGCCTATGGAGGAAGAGTAAACAGCTTTCTAATACTGACAAATAATTGTGATAAACATATGATTTTTCCATTGTAGAGACAAGATGTTTAAACTGTTCACATTCACTGTGAAGAAATTCAATGTATTGGAAGAATAATTAATGATTACAAATGCATTAAAACTTAGCAAGGCTCCACAGAATTACTTTTCCATTATCTAACTTCCCCGGGGTGTTAAGTGAATAAAAGCAGAGCCATGTTTTTGTTTGTTGGTTTTGGGGTGTTGTTCCTCGCCCTCCCCCCCAACTAGGGCTGTATGCTTTAGTGTGGTATATTTTGGAGTAAATGGTGCCAGAACAAATACAAAGCTAATTCCCACCTCTAGCATCAGGTTTTAGAATATCCCCAGAAGATTGAATCATTTGACATTTTCCTTCTGGTTTGAATTGTTGTTGTTTTCTTTCTGGTGTAAGGACTTGTGTGTGAGGTTTATTTACTGGGTTTATTGTCCTTTTTTGTTTGTTTCCCTCGCAGAACAGACACATTTCCTGTATGAATCTGTGCAGCGAACAGAGCTGAAGTCACCAGTCTGACATTGATTTTTTTCCCTAATTTTAATGTATGCAGCTGATGTAATGCATGTGTACTGACTGAGGAAGGCAGAGGCTGCAGTGTACGTTCTCATCACAAAGCTGGATTAACATATACTAGTTTGGTGCTTACAGTGTGTTTGCGCTGCTTCTTTCCCAGACTCATCCCAGAAGGGTTTGGGCTGGAAGGGGCCTCCAAGGCCACCCAGTGCCACCCGCTGCCCTGGGCAGGGACACCTCCCACCAGCCCAGTCGCTCCCAGCCCCGTCCAGCCTGGCCTGGAGCCCTGCCAGGCAGGGGCAGCCCCAGCCGCTCCGGGCAGCCTGTGCCAGCGCCTCGCCGCCCTCCCGGGAAGAGTTTCCTCCCCGTATCTCACGGGAGGGAAGCGCCCCGCAGCCCCCGGCCCCGCCGCTGTCCCGCAGGGCAAACGCCCCCGCAGCGGCCCCGGCCCCGCGCCCGGCGCCCCGCTCCGGTCGGAGCCGTTTCTGCCCGCGCTGCCGGTGCCGCCGGGAGCGCGGCCGCGCGGTTCCCTCGGCTCGGGGCCGGCGCCGTCGGGCCCCGGGGGGCCGCGGGAAGGGGCTGCCAGGCCGGGCGGCGGTGCCGCCGCGGGGGAACCCCCAGAGCGCCCGGCCCGGCCCCGGCCCGCCCGTGCCTTGGCCGAGCTGGGCTCTGCCCACGGGGCGGGGGGAGAGAGCCCGGGAAGGGGCAGTGTCCTCCTTCCCTCTCACGCCGCTTTCGCCGCTCCTGCTCCTTCCCCCGGCCCCTCCTTGCCCTCCTCCGGGGGGGCCAGAGCGGCAGGACCCGGGCGACAGGGCCAGAGCCCCTTCCCGGAGGGGCCCGGGTGGCGAGCGGAGCGGAGCGGAGCGGGGAGGTCGGGGCGAGGGGGCAGGGAGCCGCGGGGCCGCCGGCTGCGGCGCGGGGGAGAGGGGAGAAAGGAGAGGGGGCCGACTGCTCCCCTCTCCCGCGGGGAAACCAGTGCCGGGGACACGGGGCGAGGAGGGGAGGGGGGGAGCGCCGCTCTCCCGGGCTCCGCGGCGGCAGTGGCCCCCGCGAAAATCAAGTCCCGGAGCTGTCTGGGGATCGGGAGCGCAGCAGCCCACCCACCTCCCGCGGCCCGACCTGGCCCCCGGCCGTTGACCCTCCGGCGTTTCCCGGGCCGGACCGGGATAATCGACGGCGGGGCCGGGAAGAGGGGACGAGCGGGCGGGGAAGCGCCGCTGCCGCTAAAGCTCGTCACAGCGGAGCGCCGGGTCGGCACGACAGCGCCGGCGAAGCGCTGCCAGCGGGAGGGGAGAGCTTCGGCCGGCAAGTCGCGGCCGGACGGGATCGGTCCCGGGAACGCCAGCGGCCGCCCGACAGCAGTCGCCTCTCGCTCGGGGGCACCCGCGCCCGTCCCCGCCGCACCCCCTGCAGAGCTCCGCCTTTTACGGCGGCGCCGGGGGGGGGCAAAGAAAAGAGGGTGTTTGCGGGGGGTGCAGGGGCGAGAGCCCCCCCGCCCCGGGCACGGCGGGACCGGGGCACGGCGGGAGCATCCCCGGCACCGGGCAGCCCTGGCGGCGGGTGTCCGTCCGCCCCGCAAACGCCCGGGGAGGGCAGGGTGGGCAGCAGCGGCATCCCCGAGACCGCCCGCAGCCGTCCCGGGGCGGCAGCGAGCCCCGCCGGCGCTGCCCCGGGATGGGGAGGCGAGGACGGGCGGGTCCCCCCTCGGGAGATCGGCCGCCGCCGGCCCCGCCGCCCCCCTCCCTCCCCCCGAGCGGCGGGGACAGCCCGGCCGCCCGGCCAGAGCTCGGCTCTCCCGGGGGGCTCCGGGCCGCCCCTGACAGCGTGGCTGGAGGAGCAGCGGGGTCTCGGGCGGGCTCGGGGAGAGCATCGCTCCGCTCCGCACCCGGCCCCCGGCCCGGCCCCGAGGAGCGGCGCCGAGCGCGGCTTCCCCCGCCTCGGCCGGAGGACTCGGGTCTCACCGCGCCTCGCAAGGGGCAGCGGGATCCGCCGCCGGAGCCCGCGCGCGGTGCCGGCCTTGTCCGGGACAGCGAGCCGGGAACGGCCGTGGGAGCCGGGTCCCGCCACCGGCAGCCAGAGGAGCCGCGGGGGAGAGCGGGAGGCCGGGCCGCGAGGGCGCGGGCTGCGCAGGGGGAGAGAGCGCAGCGGCTGCCGCCCGCCGGGGCTCCTGCCGGCCCGCCGGGAAAGGAGCCCCGGAGCCCGGACAGCGCGCTGGGTGCGCCTGACGTCACCCCGCCGGGCTGTTCGCCCTTTTTTCCCCACAATCTGGCCAAGCTCAGCAGCAGCTCGTACACAGGAGTTACCCTTTTCCTCCAGCTGTCGAACAGTCGAATACTGTTTTGTTGTTACCTTTGTCGTTGAACTACGAATTCCCGTGGATCAACGGCCAGAAAGTCAGAAGAATTGGTGATTCGGGACTTCAGTACCCTTGGGGAAAAAGGGAAAAGGCCGGTGGTTCAGCCCGGCTCTTCCCTGTCTGATTCGTTACTATTATTCTATCTGGTGATGTGGATGGACGGGGAGACTCACTCCGAGCCCAAACGAGCCGGTTTATAAACACCACCGCCTGAAGGGCTCCGTTTATACTTTGTCAAAACGACAAAACGGCGGAGACGTGCGGGGACAGCGCGATGGCGGGACCGCAGGAAAGGTCCTGTAAGAGCATGACCGGCTTGTTAATCGATTAACGTTTATTGAGTGTAAATATTTGGTAAAGTTTTTAGGAAAACTAGCGATTCTAAATGATTAGACCAGTCAGCAGGGCTTTTGAATAACGCATCCCATTAAATACATCTAAATATCTCTGTAGCGATTGCTTTATTTGCAGGGCATCCCCCGCACCTTTCTCTCCCGTTCATTTGTTTTTCCGCCGCCGGCAGCTGGTTTCTTCTTGGCGCGTTCGCCTGAATATCAGGATCCCCAAATACGTGTTTCTCCCTGTACTTATAAACCGAACGTTTACAGAAAATGCTCTTTCAGCCTTGACATCGGGAGCGGTAATCACTTGGAAATTTCGACTCGGAAGCGAAACTATAAAACTAAGGGGAAACCGAACTGAGCGCGTATACATTTTGCTGGTTGGTGACTTCTGGTTTGTAGACAGCATTTAATTTAGACAGATTTGATTAGAGACGTATTTTCCCCAATAAAAGCCTTTTCTTTCTTTTTCAAATTACAAACGCTTTTCTCCTCCCTCCCTCCCGACCCCCCGCCCCCGCGCCCCAGTGCATGATTTTCACGTTTCCTTATTTCCACCGGAAAAAAAGCGATTATTTCCCATCGCTTTCCCCCATCCATCCTCAATCTCGCTACAAAAAGAACTGATATTATTATCAATAATGACGCACCCGAAAGGCGCCTGCGGGGCGCGGGGTGCCGGGGAGCCCGCTCCGCTCCGTCCCCGGTCGCGCTCCCGCTCGGGGGGGGCCGAGGGACGGCCGAGCTCAGGGGACACGCCGAGGGGGCAGGGCCGAGGGCTCGCACCCCGAGGCCCGAATCCTTTTAACGACGGCGCGGCTCGGCAGTGACCGACTCCGGGCGGAGCGGCTGCCACCTCCCCCCAAACCGCGCTCGGCCCCTCACAGACACCCCGCTCTCTGCCCGCAAACCGCCCGCGCCAGCGCGCCCCGCGGAGGCGTGCGGAGAGCGGAGCGCTCACGGCAGCCGCTCCCGCCGGCCCCTCCCGCGGACGCGGGGCTCGGGGGGTCCCGCTGCCGTCCCCGCCTCCCGCCCCCCCTCCCCGCCGTTCCCGGGGCCGGTCCGCCCGCGGCAGAGCCGAGCCCGGCCGGCGGCTGAGGGCGCCGGGCGGGACGTGCCGGGCGCCGGGCGAGTCCCCGCCGGCTGCGGCTCCGCTGGGAGCGCGGGGGCGGGCGGGGCAGGGCGGGAGGGAGGAGACCGGCAGGGCGGGGGCTGGGCTGCGGGGGCTGGAAACGCCCCCGACCAGACCGAGGCGCCGCAGGAGCGTTCCACAGCCACGACCCCCTGTCACTCCTCCGGCCGTTCGGCACCCGAGGCCCGTGCTCAGCCTCCGGCCCGGCAAGGCTCCCCTCGGCGGAGCGGGGACGGTCCCGCAGCTCCACCGCGGCGGGCGGCAGAAACCAGCGCCCCGCGCTCAGCACGGAGCCGCCGTCCTGCCCGGCACCGGAGCGCCCCGGGGCAGCACAGACAGCTACCGCGGCCCTCGCTCCGCACCCTGGAACGCAACAGCTCCGCTATTTCAGTCAGAACTGCTGACAGTGAGGGAGAGTTCAAATCCGTGACAGACAGAGGTGCCTCTCTCAAATCGTCCTTCGCCGGCACAGTCCGGCTCACGCACGGGCAGACCAGGCGCCAGCAGGGGCTCCCCGGGGGCCCGCTCTGTCCCGGGAACCGCGCTGCGCACCCCTCTCGCTCAGACGGACACGACCAGCGGCAGCACCGCGGGGGCCGGGGCGTCTCTGCGCGTTCGCCGCGGGGAAAGGAGGTTCGTCAGCGCCTGGGCTCTGCCCCAGCCGATGCTGAACCAGACCCGACGGGACCTCCTGGGCTGCAGCATCTCCCCCCGCAGCGAGGAGCAGGCGAGGCGCAGCGGCTCCCGGCCGGGCTCTCACGCAGAGGGTCGCGGCGAGCGGCTGCAGCCTCCCCCTGCCCCGGAGGGAGGAACTTGCCCAACTTTCGCAGTGTCGCAGCCCCGGGCTTCTTCCAAAGCGCCCCCACCCTCCTTCTGCCCTCGCAGTCATAACCCCTCCGTTACCCTTCCCCGCACTTTGAACAGCAAAACCCACAGCCCGCGCCTCTTCCACACCTAAGCCCCGCTCCCGCTCGGCTGACGGCTCCTCCTGCCCCGCGGGCACCAGCCCGCACCCCGGGCAGCGGAGTCCGGCACCGCCCGCCCGCCGGGAGCCCCGCGACGCCGCCGGGGCCGGGGCCGGGGCTCTCCAGCAGCCCCCAGCGAGCAGCCGGTGGCTCCGCCGCTCTCCGCCGCCCAGCCCGGCCGCCAGCCCAGGCCCGGGCCGGCCCCGCTCTCCCCAGCGGCGGCCCCCGCCGCGGCAGCGCCGCCCCGCCCCCGCCGGCCCTCCTCCAGAGCCATCAGCACCGCTGGCACCGCCCGTGACGTCAGCTGTAAATTCCAGACCCGACTGCCGAGCTGCAGGCATTCCAGTCACAGCCTTGTCAGGCTCATAAGCCTTCACGGGCTGTTTCACCGCCGTCCTCGGCTCCAAGATCCCTCCCAGCACTCCCGCCAGCACACCCTTTCTTCTTGAAGGCTGCCACAAAGGGAACCAAGGAAAAAATCACGTTCAAAAGCCCAACCTAAAGAGTGAGCAGTAAAAGCAAAACCCAGAACTGTTAAGATAATGGCTGTTCAGAGGACAAATTAATGTGCAAGGTGCCTCAGGCACCAACGGTTTGGCTCTTCCCACAACTACCAGGAGCAACCCCGAATGCAGGCAAAGCTCTCAAGGGCAGGGTAAACAGCGTGCTGTTCTTTGTTCTCCTCAGCCCCACTCACCCACTGGTTAGATACCCTTGTTAACTGAAACGGGACTTCAAGAGTTAACTGTTCATTCTCCTAATGGTAAATGCTAAAGGAACATTGTCATTTAAAAATCTTGCAAATATTCTTTACTTGAAGTTTGTGGTTTATGTTAAATAGGTGTATGCTGGTGATTGGCTAATTATTTGAAAGAGCTCCAGGCCATATTTATTACTTCCTTACCAAGCAGCCAGCAGACACCTCATATAAAATGAGAAGAACAGAAAGAGGTCAGGGAGTTTCATCTCCCGAACCAGGACTCTTTTTCTGGGAAGACATTCTGCTCTACAGGCAGAGGAAGAATGATGTGTTACACACAGATAATTACTGTTTGATCCCCAAACTGCACAAGTAAAACACAGTTGAATTATTGATGAAATGAGCCTTCAGTGTACATGAAAGCATAAAGTATAAATATTTCCTGAACTGCCAGAAGTTCAGCTGTCTGACAAATATCAAAAAACATGGGGAAATGGGAGACTGAACCTCCCCCCCTTCTGTCTGCTTGTAATGCAGCAAAAGAGAAACCACAAGATCAAGTTGATGTTCAGCTGCTCGGCCAACAGGAAGGGAAAGTGCCTGTCACAGAGCCCTGATATCGTCGCCTTGACAAAAGCTCCTCCACTGGGTGACACTGGGGTATCATCTCTAATCTGGTACAGTCAGTCAGGAAGGGCTCTGAGAGATGCACGGCCAGATTGTAATGCATCCTGTCTGATAGAGAGGAAAATGAAATATGAAGACAATTCTTTAATTTACAGTCCGAGCAAGGAAACCCACCAACTCACATTAAATGCTGGTAACACTAGCAAGGATACAGTCACAATTATAATCTCAGCTATAAACAAACATACTGTCATTCAAAATTTCTTAGCTACGTACAATTACAAATAACACGTTATAATGACCCATGAGATTTCCAATCAACAGAATCGCTGTTAAGCTCCATAAGAGAGGCCACACAGAGTAACTCATGGTATCTTTCCATTTTGCATAGTTACGACCAGAATGAACTACAACTGTTAAAAGAGAACAACAATCATTTATTAACATACAGCCGAATAATACCAGTCCAGTTTGGAAAACAGGGAGTACATTTATGTGACATTCTAAGTTATTCTGAAGCAATAGGAAAAACCGGCCTCACCACAAGAATGGGACAGCTGTACACACATGGACATACAGAGCTGATTTTTTTTTTTTATCAGAACAGAGTCTAATTCTCTGTTTAATTAAAAATACCTATTGATGTGCATAGGTATATGTGTGTGCATACACCACCCCCTTATCCCATCGCCCACCCCCCCAGCATGGAATTCAAGTTTGTGAGAAAAGATGAACCACTCACTTCCCTAAGCTTTCAACCTGTCCCAGGCAGGCTGAAAACCAGTAGCTGTGTGCTATCCCAGCGGAAGGCTCTAACGGCTGGAAGGCTCACACGAGAACAGCACTGCCGCAGGAACGGGATTCTGGCTCCGGTACTGAGGCAGCACGTTGCAGGGCTTTCCCTTGAGCTCGCTGCTGGATGCTGGGTGTCCCAGGAACACAATTCGTTGGCTTTGCAATACGCAGCACCAGGGACTCCACACGATACTGCACAACAGGTTGGATACAGTCACTGTAATTTCAGAAATGCAGAGTAAACACGGCTGTATCCAACTGTGCGAGTACACACTCACATTTCCTGAATTTAAAGCACAGACAACCAGTTTTCCAAAATAAACAGCCACACTCTCGCTTTTAAGGTACATTTTCTATCACATACAGTGGAACTTTTCCATGTGTTTCCTCATCATTTAGCCCTAAGAACTGAAAATCAAGTACTTCTAATTTTTACCTATGGAAAAATAAACACCCAACAGGCTGCAACAACATGTACGGATGGCCATGCTGCAGTCAGGGAACAAGCGTTTACTGAACTGTAGTTTTGTTGGACTTGCAGAACACTGAAGAAAACACAGTATAACATGCAGCTGGTGAGCATTTTCCCGGTCATCATTGCAGGAATGAGGCACTGCATTATTTATTACTCAATGCTTTAGTAAGGCTTTAAAAGCACTGATAGCCAGGTATTCACTGTGTCCACTCACAATAAAAAACAAAGTAGCTGAAAATTACACACATGGGTGGCAAAGGACTGAAAATCCCAAAATATCAAAGAACAGCCCCAGGTAATCCTGATTCTGTTCTTTGTAAGCAACTCAATCACGGCTCAAAAGCCCTCTGCCTGACGCACTACACATTCAAGTATTGTACTGAATGGCTTCGGTCTAATTTCTTTAACTCTGACGTTATCAATGAACTCAGAGAACCAGCAGCTTTAACCAGACCCTGCTACCTCAGAAACAGGTTGGGGTTTGAAAGTGTAGCTCTGCAGCAGCATGAGCTGCTGCTGCTGCCTTGCACTAAGCTGTGTCCAGTGCTGAGCTCAGGTGTGTGATGAGGTGCTCAGGGACTGGATCTGGCAAGAGCGAGGGGTTTGGGTTGGTTTTGTTTTCTTTTTTCTAGTGTTCAGCAAGTTCTTCAGTCATCTGACTAATAATCCCTAGGTCTATGACCATCTCCCTCTTAGATTTGTTTAGTCTACTATGGAACAGTCATGATAGCTTAATAAAAGAAAAATCCACCTTTAAAAAAGGTCTTGTAAAACTTCATATGAGATACAAAAATATGGAAAACAAAATATCTGAAATCTGTTCTTAGTGCTATTCCGTTTCACATCTTTTCCAGCTAAGGAGAAAAGGAGTATCTACATAAATGGCAGTGATGATTCTTCTGAGAGAAAAAAAATTATTTGAGGTGACTGGGAATTGCTGCAACTGCTATTGTTGTGATCTGGAAAGTTTCAGTGGGAACAAAACCTGAGTGCACAGAAGGAAAGAGCAAAGAGCAGTCAGGACAGGACATGCAGCCTGTTTCTGTGCTCACCCCCACGCACGGCCATCTGAGAAAATGACAGGCAGGACAGGCTCTGCGGGCTGCAGCCGTGACCGCTCAAGCACCCCTACGTCGGCAGCACGCCAGCCCCCCCTCCCTGGCCCTAGCTCTGCGTTTCTCCTCCCTCGCTCCAACAGCGGCACTTTTCGGGGAACGTGGTGAAGCGGGTCAGGGAGCTGAACTGGTAAATACCAACTGAACACCACCGGGGTTCTGCGGCCAGGGCTGCCCCCCGCCCAAAACACACGGCCAGCACCAGCAAGACCAACAAGAACCTGTACTGGGGCACGAGGTGACCCAGGCAACTGCAGTCCAAGGGAAAAGATGGCAACGCTCTTGAGTTGGGTTGGAGTGTTAAGGACCGGCAGCTTCAGACATTCCCGTTTTGGGCTGGCTCAGGACAACGCTGGTCGGCTCAGGACAGCAGTTTCCAAGTTGTCTTTTTGTCCACAGAAGTTGGCAAAATAATCAGTCCTGGTCAGCTCAGCTACAGTCTGTTAAGACAGAAAGCAGAAGGAGGGTAGGAAAGAAGAAGGAGGGCAGGAAAGAAGACAACAGCAGCGCAGACCACATGAGTGAGAGTAGTTGTCTCTCGTTTCAGGTGCTGTTCAGGGCTCACGAGAAGCCATGAAAACAGTCTAGTTGGTCCAGTCCCTCGGAATCTGGGCAAGAAAAGCCCTTGGTATTGCTGGAAACTGCTGGGGTCTCAAAGGAAGAGCAGTGTAAGTATCCCTCTGTCCTGCTCCCGCTCCCTCTGATGCTGGTATCGAAATAACAGAACCACACACGACTTGCATGACACATGTCCTTAATAAAGCCAGAGCCCTCCTTGTCTTACCATCAGACCTCACCCAGAGGTCTGCTTCACAGCACATGTCACTCAGAACACACTCGATGCAGCTTTGCCTGCCCTGGAAGAAAACCATCCCATCTTTCTAAGGCGTTCTCGATTTACTGGTTATTGTTTTAAAAAGCATTCATTCTCAGACTCAGTCAGTAGAAGAGACTCACTGGCGTGATTACCTCCGGGGCACTCATTGTTAAAAATAAACAGCTATTTTTAACCTCTGAGACTAACCATTCAGTCCATTAGTACCGCTTTTGAATGCCCTTCCTTTACATTCATGTCATGCGAAACAGTTTTCTGTGACCTTATGAAAATACACACACTAACTGAAAAGATACTGGAGAATGATTGTATAAAGACTGTTTTGCTTTTGTGAAGTGTGAGGAAAACCAGATCTTACCTGGGAGCCCCTTGTTCATACGTGTAAGAACTGAATGCCAAAAAGTCTCGCCATCTCACGCGTTCCCTCAATCCAATCCAGTTTGTCTGACAACTGCAGATCCCCACGGACCCAGCCAACAGAATGATCAACCGTTTTCCATGTGTGAAAGGCAACGCCTCGCTATAAACCATCAGGACAGTGTTGCTCTTCTACTAGTAACAATGTGGTTTTATGACAGCTTGTTACAAACCAGCAAACAAAATTCCCCCCAGGACATTCTCACACGGCTCTTTCAAAAACGTGGCACACACAAACAAACACTTATGTATTCTAAAGAGAGACACAGACTGTGCTACAGTAAACTGCTGTTAAGGCCTATCTCAATGACACACTTTGTACTGTTTTCCCCACTCCCCCAAAGGACTACTGAAACAGAAACTCCAGTTGCTCTTCCCCTGTTTACAGGGTTTTTAACTGAGTGGACTTTGGTGGAACAAACCCCTTCAATATTAACAATCCAAACAACTGTTAACATAAAACCTTCTGTATTAACAACACCTATCTCAGCTGCACTTAGATTTATAATTTCAGCACTAAACCAAGTTTCCACCTAGTTGCAAAGTATTTAACTTGAACAGAAATCATCTGTATGTCATGAATGACGCTCAGATCAGCACTCAGCTTTATGAGCTGTTCACACCACACAACACTAAATCACTCCAGCGAAGAGTGAAGCCCAGTGTGATACATGTCATATAAAGGCTGTTTTTAAGCCGCTGTAGTTACTGCCTTAACATCTCGCACACTGTTTTGTTCTCCTTTGGAGCCTAGCTTTGTTGGCATGCACCGTGAAGTAAAACAGAAACCTGGCAGTTCATTAAAAGTCTTTCTGAGGAATAGTACATACAAAATAAAACCCTTCCAGAACTTCAACATGGCCCATCTATTCAGATACGGTGGAACTGGGACTGAGCATTTGCTTTGGTTTTGTGTACTTTAAACAGAAACATACAGAGAGATGAAATATTGAGGGTACAACTACACAACAGAGCACAGCACAACAGCAGAGTAAATAAGCTCATGTTCCTGCATACAGACTGTTCCAGTACCTGAGCTAAACTGATTATTTCTCCTTACGCTGACTTTAGCTCACACCTATTCCCATGTTAAGGATCTGGCCTTAAAAAGAACAAATAAACTGGATCAATAGCTCCACCCGTAGACATCTGCCTTATTATCAAACGAATCAGACAGCACTCGGACAGTAAATAAAGGAAAACGGTGATGAAGAACATGAAAGCCCACGTTTTCAAAAGGGTAATTCATTAGATGCACCTAGAAAAACACAGAGGCTGCGTTAACCTGCGTCATGTCTTTCATCGTCAGAGAAATCCCTACTTTTTAAAAACTGTGACAACTCAATTTATTAACTTTGTATTAGGATTCTTTGCTAAAAAAGGTAAACATACACACTTATAAGTCCTGAACTATTTACAAGTCAGGAAAGAATATCCCTCGTCAATTGAAAAGAATACGCTGAATTAAGTAAATCACAAAGGTCAGGTCTGAATTTGGTCAGAACAGGACTTCTAAGGACTCAACCATCTGAGTATTAAATGTAAGGTCTTAAACAGCAAAGCAATGAGTAAGTCTGACAGCTTAAAGGAAGTTCAAGTAGTTAATTTCGTAAAAGCACCACACTTGACAAGTTGTGAAATCGGGTAAGTTGTTCTCAAAACCCAGAAAGGAGTGAAAAGGAACATCATCACGTAACATGACTGAAAGGTAAGGGCTTCAGTATTTTACATCCCAGCGACACGCAACATCCAGTCTGTCCCAGTGGTAGAATGCTCTGTTTGAAAAGGTGTACAAACAGAGAAGAGACAGTTATAGAAGTTCGAAGAAATGTTCAACAATATCTACAATCATTAAAAAAACCCCAGCCAGTCAAATACATTAACCTTTTAAAACTTTACCTCATTTCTCATCGTTCTCCAAACATTTAAGATAATTCGCCCAACAATATTGATTTCACTCATTGTATCTGACCCAAATTCATCCAGCTCAACTGCAAATCGATTCTTTTCATCTAAAGACATTAAAAGAGAACAGATTTAGGCAAGTTACAGGACAGTCAAGACCAGATCAAGCTATTCCTCTTCCAATCTGAGCTCTCTAGAAAAATAAGAATTCATAAAGACTGTCACCGATTGCACAAGATTGTGTATTTACCAGTCTTCCACACGATCTCGAAATAACACTCCCCAGGTTTTCCTGCTCTTGCACACCCAAGATAACACTTCCTTCGTTTGCATTGAAATGGTGTCCATGGCAATATATTTTCCATAGCAAATATATTGGTTAAGCAATGCCCAATGTTACTTGAAAGCTACCTGCATGCACATGAGTGCACAACGTAAAAAAAAAAAAGTTATTTCTGCCCTGAAGGATTTCTAACTCAAGGCTTTACTTGTAAAGTGAGTTCTGGATAGCCCAGACGGAAAGCAAGCTCACACTTAGGGCATGACATTTTTGAGAGGAGCTCCTCAGTGTCAACACTTCCTTATCTTCCTCCTGCAGCTCAGGCAGAAAAGAATACTGACCTTACAAGAACACGAGTTCTTAGAAACATTTTAAGCGTTACACATTCCACTTCTGGGTGTGCATCTACCTCCTGTCACAAGAACACCGGTCCTATGAATACCAGGGCTGTGGAGATCACACCTACATCCTGCAGGCCCACTCTAATTTTATGTCCCAAGATGTTAAGGGCTACAACCCTGGTTCCCTTCGCTAGAACTGAACCCACGTTGTGTGGGACTTCACAACTGCAGGGAAGGAAGCCCAGCTGTGAAACACACAGGGACATCGCCGTTAAGAACCGTGCAGCTCCCAGAGAAGTGACCTTTCTTCTTTGAGGAACTCTTCATCTGCACCCCAATTCCAGCACCTTGAACAACGGCTTCTGTCACAAAGGCGGGTACTATGGAGAGCTTTGCTGATGGAACTAAACGCATCAACTGCAGTGCAGACACAGCTGTCCTGCAAGGCACGAGCTGCGACTCAGCCTTTGAGGACAAAAGCAGAGACACATTAGTTACCTGTCCCAAACGGAAGAGATTGCTCAGCCGTACTTCTACAGCAGAGCAGGAAACCTTGGTGGTCACTGGAGGGCTAAGAAACTTTTGACTGCAACACTTACCATTTCTCTTACCAAAGAAAAGGCAAATCTTGAAGTGTGAGGGGTGTCACGGTTTGAGGCTGGGCCGGCCACTAACGAATGACAGACGCTCTCTACTAACCCCTCTCCCCTCCCAAAAGGGAAAAGGAGAGAGAACAAGGGAGAGACTTTACAGTTTGGCAAAGAAAACTAAAACAGCTTTAATGGAACAATAACAATAAAAGAAAAGATAATAATAAGAATAAGGAAAAACGAAATATATACAATATGTACAAATATATACAAAACCAATACCGAACCCAACTCCCCCCACCCTGATGACAATACGTCACCACCACACTGCAGGGCTGGCACTGGGGCAGTCCCAGGCTGGACTCGGCAGCAGACAGGGATGGGATACAGGAGCTGGACTCAGGCACTGGATTCAGGGATGCACGGATCGGTCCTCCTCAGATGTCGGCCATCGAAGAAGAGAGGAAGAGACGAAGAGCACGAGACCCTCATGATCTCTCAGCTTTATCCTGAATATGACACCTATGGGATGGAATACTCTGTTGGTCAGGTTTGGGTCACCTGTCCAGTTCGCTCCTCCCTGTAGGTGCGACCCTTTTCACTCCTGGCACCCCAACACGCAGTACAAGATTTAGCAGTGACCTTGGTCGCCATAAGAACAAGTATAAGCAAGGGCCTCTCTGCATCCCATTCCTTGGTACGAACTATAAACACCAGGCCTTATCACTGCTGGGAGCAGTCACTGTCTGGAAAAACAGGCTGCTGTTTCAGAAAATGCTGTTAGTTAGAGGAGACTTAACTGAAAAGTTAAAGCACTAAAACAGAATTAGTTCTGATTTAGCCCAAACCAGGACAGAGGGGTCACAACTTTTTCCGAACAGCCTTCAATACCTCTGAAGACTGTACCAGAGGCACTACTATTGCAATCAGTGCATCATCTCCATTTGAGCCATCAGGGGAAGGTAATAACAAGGTTCATGCAGTCAGTTATTATTCCTGAAGAACAAATTGGAGACCTTTGTGCTGGAGGAAATTTGTGACCTTTGACGGCCAATTCGTATTTAAACTGCCATGTGTTCCTGTTTTCATATATTAAACAGTTAAAAATTCACCAAAGTCCAGTTGACAACAACTTTCAACTGAAGATGCAAATCCGTTCTTAGGGTTTTCTGTCCTTGGGAGATGTCTACAAGTCAGACCTTTTCTGAACAGGTCACAGGTGTCAAAAGCACCAAAAAATTCTGAAGGCATCAAAAGAGTGCACAGATGTTCAAACCTCAAGGAAGGAGTGTGTGAACACAGCTCTTCTGAAACACCGTGTTCTCCTGGCCAGGCACGCAGGATGCCAACAGAAGAGATGCTGTTGCTCTGCTGGGGAAGCCCAAAGATGCAACTACCCCCGTATCGGGTTCCATCAAGTACCCAAAAGCCGATGCTTCAACAACAGGGTAAGCAGCCATTGATAATCTCTCTAGAACTCTCCCAGCTTCTAAGCACTTGCAGCTTCCTGGGCCAGGCATGATTCTGACAAATTTAATAGTTCCCAATAGATTTTTCTTCAAAGACTTTAACTCCTCTTAAAGCAACACACACTTTAAGCATTTGTACTGTCTTGTGGCAAGGAACTCCGCAGTTCAACAACCCGTGGGTGAAAAATCAGCTCCTATTCGGTAGCTGCCATTTGCTGCCTTCATTTGATGAGTTCTGGCGCTTGCATTGGAACAGCCAATGCATACTTCCCTTTATATCCCTCAAGATTTCCCAGGCTTTTACCTTCCTTACCCAGTTTTGTCTGCTCTGGAATCCTAACTTACCAGACACATTTGGATTACCCGTGTCACCTTTACCAGTTCTCCTATATCCATTTTGATGGGGGAAAGGTTATGAAGAGGCTACAACTGCAGTTATTTGAGGTGCGAGCACACTACAGATTTTTACATTTACATTTATTGGCTTATATTTTCCTTGCTCCGTAATTCCTAACATTTAATTTTCTTTCTCAACCATTACAGAGTAACAGGACCAAGTTTTTAGCAGGCTCACAGGAAAGCACTTCTTATTTCATGGCTGCTTAGTTTCTGTACAGATCTTTGGCAAGAGCCCTGACAAAAGCAGCTTTTTCAGTTGTTTTGATTTTTAAAATCCTATCTCCCTCATCACCATCATCTTCATGACTGAAAAAAGCTACAAAAAAATTTTTGTGACAGTTTTTAATTTTACAAAGTCATCTTGAATCTTCTCGGGTGCAACACATTTATCTAGCTGTTCACTAACTACGTTCTTCAGAGTGAGAGCTTCTGTTGATCGGCTAAGTACAGACACTAGGCTTAGCACTCTCCTAGATAGCTTTCCCCACGTTTTCAAGAAAAAACCCAAACAGAGCTTTTTCTGAATGCTGGAGGAACGCAGCGGCACTTGGGCCAGTAAAATTTGCCCACAGTACAAGCGTGGCTATTGAAAGTAAGGATTTTATTGCAAAGCTGCTGACCAGGACGAGGGCTGCTCAGCAGCATCTTCATGTCCTCGTATCCCAGACAGAGAAACCACGAGTAATGTTTATAGCAGGCACCCTGAACGACATCTACATATGGCTGAACCCAAGGAGAAGCAAGAGAAGGTTTGGTAGCAGAAGCACCTCCAACACACAAAACCTAACACACATGACTTCCGAAAATCAGTCTCGGTTCATGGATACAGGACACACACAGCAGCGGCACACACAAGGAATTTAAGAATGCAGAAAACACGCAAAACCAGAATCCCATTGGTATTTCAAAATTTTCTCTGTGTGTGTGTGATTGTACCTACAACAACACAACAGCAACAACAACAGAGAAGAGGTCCTTCTGTAGAAACACTCGGCATTGATTTTTTCACTTTATTCCAGGGTAACACCATTAGAGTGGTGCTGCAAAGCCAGTGAGCTCTCCTAAGAGCTCCAAGAGACAGAAAGCACAATCCTCCCCACAGATTTTACCTAAATCCACAGTACTTGGGGTTGTAATGGGTAACTACTGATAGTTCGTTGATCAAAGGCAGTTGACCGAGAAGAACAAGCTCTTTGTATGTAGAGGAAGATATTGTGAAACGTTAAACCTCACTGTTATGTTCCTATGTTATCGCAAGAGTACAGCTAACTGCAAGTTTGAACAAGCCTGGAGGGGTCACGTAGACAGAAGCTGCTGGAGGTTTCAATAAGCCTGGAGAATCAGCCGCCACAAAGATGAAAGGGGCCCCTCAGCTCGCCTGAATTTGTGAGCCGTAGGTGAAGCTGCGACTTCCCTCGGCCAACCAGCGCTGCTTTGCTTTCCTACCTTAATCAATCGGAAATGAATAAGTTATTCCTGTATTGATTGACTCTTAGTTTGACTATAACAGGGTCAGCTATTTGTATACAGCGCAGATCAGCACAAGTCAGTAAGCTCTGAGGTGACACAAGGAGCCTAACAGGGAACTGGTACTCAAATCTTTCTGCTTCACAAGTAGGGTCAGCACTCCGCGCTGCTGAGACTGAGCTAGAAGCAGTACTTGCCACCCAGACATCACCCCGCACCGATACAGAACTGAATCAGGTTGATGCCGTCGGTTGACATTTAATGTACTTTTTTTTAGGTTATGGGGGAAGATCTGATCAGTTTACCTGCCCTCCAGGATGTTACAGGCCTGGAAGTCAACCTGGTCGTCCAGCAGCTCACATGACCAAAGCAGTCATTCTAGAAAGATCCATGGAACAAACGCCCCCAAAACGGAGAAGGTTCTTCAAAAACACCCCCACGACACACCAGACAACACATCCTTTTAAGAACCAGGGAAGGTAGAGGCTAATGACCTCCCATCTCATCACTGACAAAATTCCAACACTGAAAACAATCTCAGAATAACTACACAGTCTCCAATTCCTCAGTCCTACTCCAGCCCTATTCACAGCTCACAGAAGCTATAAACCTCCTGGAGAAAAAAAAAGAAACAAAAGGACAGGAGGCTATTTTCCAAAGAGCTCTTCAGAAGCACGAGAAGCCTGCCCGTGCGAAGCGCAGAAATGGTGTGCTGGAAGCGGAGCTACACTGTACGATGCCGACAATCTGCGAGGCCACGCTGCAGCCCGCAGAATAACCCCCGGTCAGGAGCTGGACGCTGGGGTAGTTTGGGAGAGGGTGTGAGAAAGGAAGGCAGAGGCATAAGCCGCACCACAATGCCTGTACCCGCTTTGCAGCCTCAGCCCCTCCCTATGAAACCGCAGAAGGGACTGGAAGGCTGTTGACAAGAAGTGCCCACTTCTGAAAAACGGAACACGGGAAGTGACGGCAACTGGAACGATGCTGGGCCGTGAGCACTGGGACAGTGAACCAAGGAGGCTACGGGGCAGGAGCACTGCGGGAAATGAAAAGTTAATCCCGAGCTGAGTGTAGAAAGCAGCGAGTTCCTGCCATGAGCTCGTTCCTTCTCAAGTGAGCAGCAGTGGAGGAGAGACAGACACTTGGATGGCATCAGATACACAGCCCAGCCAGGGGAGGGAAGGGAAGAACAGAGGAAAGAAGAGAAGCAGGCCCCCTCACTGAGCCAGACCAGAGCTACTGCTGCTAGAAGGGAGCCGGATTAGAGCTGGAGCACTTGCCTCTGCTTTTTTCCCCTCTCAGAAAACCAAGGAGAAGCCACCAAACTTAGACCCCTACCTGAAATGCATTCAGATTTTGCTGACTGCAAACCCCTACTCTGAATCACACCTAGCCTCAGAAAAACTCGCCATCAAAAGCACGCAAGAGTGACTTCAGAACATCCTCCTCTTCGGCTGAGTGTTTGTGCTGCCCTGAAGTAAGATTCATTCTTGGATCAGTGATTTCATAATGCAAAACACAAAACCCTTCAAAAAGAAACAAATACATAAGGTGGCAGTTAAGGACAGCAGTTATAATATTCCTCAAATTACACGTTGCTTTCTCTTAGGTAACTTCCTAATCTGCCTTCTCCAAAGGCCCTCCTGTCAACTGAACACACATTTCTCAGGCTAACACCCTTCAAATGCAATTTTAAAACGTGTACCTATTTCTGTAAAATTTGTCACGTGGCAGCCTCAAATCAGAATTCTAATTTTTAAAAACACTTCACCTATCTGTTTTACAACACTCACCACACACCAACAGGTATCTTGTATGCTGTTTACTCTCAGTGCCCTCAGCTGCTTTGCACTCAGGCTTGTTAAGCAAAGCAGTAATTTAGCAACGTCGGCTCGTTTGTTAATGTCTCCCCTAACATGACATCTAGTCTCCCCCTGATTTCTTTACGGCTGGATTTACAGCTTGGTTCTGTCTTCCTGCAGCTGAATAAGCACCTGACAGAAACGCCCAACTGAACAGTCACATACTCATTTTGAAGCAGTCACGGAAATCTTGAGGAAAGACTCAAGAGCTTGAAATGGCCAAGAGCTGGTAGGAAATAAATCAAAACTTTGATACCTCCATACACCCCAAGTTAGCAACAAGAACAATTCAAGAATCACCAACTAAACAAAAGGCCGTATGTAAACAGAAAACCCCATTTTCATTATGATTTTACTCTAATAAACAGGCCTTGCAATTTCTCAAAGGGTTTTTTTTGTGTGTTGAAAGGAAATACTGCCTTAGAAAGTAACGAAATTTTGTTTCATAGTTCAGCATTGCCTAGTGAATTACAAGCTATTGTTTCTATATATAAGCAGCAACATTGTGAGACTCCTTTAGAGATACAAAGACTACTGCATCAAATAATACCGACAACCTTACACCTCAAAGCATGAATTTAACTCTGCTTTCATTGTATTACCACCACAGCAGCGTTACAGCATTTCTGAAATTACACTTTTGTCCAAGTCACTGTGTCAACAGACAAGCCAGTCTGCTCCAAGCACCGAAGGGCTAAAATGGAATAAAACGGCTCAACCAGCTAAGATGCATTCAAACATGAATTCTAGTGGTGCTTCACTTCACTTTGCTACTGTAGTCAAAATTTTACTCTCTGTATTTTACAGAACAACAGAAAATCGTAGGTGGATTTTTGGGTTCAAACAAAAGTTTGATGCCTTGCCTTTCAAGCTCTTACTACGTAAAGATGCAGGACATCAAGAGATGACGCCCATAGTCTTGCCAAATGCAACGAGATTTCTCCTTCAGAAGACCTACAGAAGTTGTCAAACCTTAGTGCCAGCACAGTCCATTTGAGGAGCTGATCCTTCCACCATTTTCAATTAAAAGTCAGGGTTTCACTTCCCCCAACCACCACAGCACAAACCACTTTAACTTCCTAGATTGTACCAGCAAACCTTTACAAACCGATGGCTGAGCACAGGAGCACACAAAAGCCCTCAGAGAGAAGAACACTGGCGGGCCTTGTTCATACACCTCGCTGAGCACAACCCCTCCAGAAGAAGAGGCAGAAAGACTAGGTAGGCAGCTTCAGAGCCAGCGCCCACAGCTGGCACTAGCCACGAGCTGCAGCGCTGCTGGACGTTCGGCTTCTGAACATCCGCATCAGCCGCTTCCACGTGCCCATCCGCCCCTTCACTGCGCAGGTGGAACGAGGAGCCTGGGCTGACCCTGACTCCCCAGCAGCTGCCCAGCCTGGACACCCAGCCTGACGCAGACGGAGGCTGGTGCAGAGCTCCCCACGCCAGAGGAGCATCAGCCTGTACAGGCAGGGTGGGTGGCTGGCAGGCAGGCAGCCCGGCAGCTGAGCGCCTTCCTGCAGGCAAGACACGCACGTCAGACCCCGTGAGAAAGGGTCGTTCTGATCCCTACCAACTCCAGGGAAGACAAGCATTGCGCTGCCTGCGAGCCAAACAGGAAGGACACTCCGCTCTCTCGTACAGCAGGTTAGAAGTTGTTTCTGCTATTTCTTTCTCCTCAAAGAAAATGTCAGCATGGACACAGGCGATTACACTTGATTTCATTCTGTATTTCAACTCTCAAGCAAATAATTGGATAGGTGCCTCTCTGAAGTCACCTACAGGACTTCTGACAACGACTGCGTGGGTCCAACACCTCTGAAAAGAGACAGAATTACATTTATCTTTTTTTTTTTTTTAAAAAAAAAAAAACAAACCACAGATGTAATAAGAAGTTCTTGAAGCTTATTAGCAATCATCACTAAAGGTATAGAAAGCAAAAAAAGCCAATAAAAAGTTTCACATGGAAACAGATAGAAAATGACCAAATCACACTTCCTTTGCAGACTATAGTGAAGTGTCTTCTCTAACCAAGACAAATTAGAAACGCCTGTATTATGCAAACTAATATCACAGTTTACGGCTTGAGAAGCCAGGGATTTCCTACTGTGTTTCTAACAGCTGGACAACTAAACTACTTTAATGTTTACTTTGTGATGCCGCATTCGTGACATGGCAGAGCCTAAACATTTTCTTAAAAGAAAATGAGCCTGAAGGAGTTAACCACACACACAGAAAGCCTGATACCTGCCAGACAACCTCAGGCTCTACAGTTTTTAATAATGAATAGTTACTCATGCATTGCATAAATATTATTATATCATATCTCGTATGTATGCAAAATCAGAACTACAATAAAATAGGTTCCTCTGTTTCAATATTGTATCAATTAACCCACTCATCCACTTAATTTGGAGCTGTAGATGCATCAGGTCACAACAGCTTTAACATCTCACATGCCTCTGTGTCTAAACAGGGAACAGACAGACCATTCTAAATACAAAAAACCCCAACCCACCAACAACAAAAACCCCAACAAAAAAACCTGCTCTACCATAATAACTGGGTGAGAGGAAAGATACCATTACTGCGCTTTTTTATTATGTTTTTGTCCTGACTAACATCTAACGTACATATCAACACCTCACTTTCAAGATGTAAGTCAATAAAACACGCAGAAATACCTTCATCCCCAAGGTCGGCATTACACAATGTGAGTATAAAATGGATCACAACAAGGACGCTGAACACGGCTCACATCTCAAAGAACACGGCTTTTTTTCCAACTCGGTAATTAATGCATGAGTAAACTACAATAAGTATTACATTCATTTTCCTAAATATTAAACCCGTTAGAAATTTGTTCTGACGGTCAGAAACACACTTCAGACATGGGAAGACTGTAACCCTGAGCCCATGGAGAAGGGGCAACGAAGAAGTGGGATGTGACATGAGGAAGTCTCGGGGGCAACACGGGCCAGGGGTTAGGACGTTCCCTTCTGCAGCGCAGCACCAGTGCCCGCCGTTGTAGGCACTTTGTACCACGCTAGCGTAGGACCACCATAAAACCCCCACTTTGCAAGTCCTGCACAAGTCTCCCTTGTGACTACGCCCAGAGGTTTCCCCTCGCACGCTCACCCCTTCGCCACCCGCCCCGCAGGAACACACCTCCTGCTGTGCCGCCTCCACCCCCGCGCCCACAGACTGACCCCCCAGGTGACAACCCAGGAATCATTTACAGCCACATGAAACATCTGAATTCGAATTACTTCACATCTCCAGCTTCTGACTAGCAGCACGAAATTCAGTGGCTTTAATTGTGAAACAACCTTTCCTAATTCTAAGCTGCTGAAATAGGCTGCTGAGTCAGCACCGTATAAAAACTTAAGTCTTACGCTAAAGGGGGAGATGAAAACACAGGAATTTGTGCCCCCCTGTGCTGCACAGTAATCCCACCCCGAAATTCCACTCCCCGTGGCTGAGCGTAGGCTGTATCTAACAGACCCCAGCCTGGCACGAGCAAACCTGTCCCCACGGCATTCCAGAAGTCTGGGCAGAGACCGACTGCTGCTCCTGGCCCCGGCAACTCTGACCCGGGGGTCTCCCTCTTCACCACCTGACGTTGCCCTTGGCAAGCGAGCCCTGGTTTGAACACCTCCCCAGCAACCCACCAGCACAACTGGTCTTGTACCAGACAGCTGCCCTTTTTCCTGACAGAAGCAAGGGGCTCGAGGAACTGGAAGACCAGCAGCCAATTATCTTTCCTAATCACAAAACAACCCCGCAGACCCTTACTTCAGCTGATGGCAAACTCCTTCCGTTCACAGCTCAGTCCTTGCACAGTCCTCACCATCCTCCAGGAAACTGGGTGGGCCTGGAAATAACTGGGTTCTCTGGACATACACACACTCTTCACCTTGAAGGTGTACTGATAGCTACACCCACAAGGTACCCCAGGGGTCACAGCATACAGGCCTGTTCTTCTGCCAGAATAAAACACACAGCGCACACCTAGAAACCTGTACCGTGAACTCTGATCTGAGAATCAGAGCTTTTAAAATCCCCAGTTGCTGACACTGCTGAACTGGTAAAGCACGGTAGAGGTCTAAAGCTTTTCCAAGAAACATCTCTGCCTACGTTGTATTTACGTGCACAGGCTACAGGTATTTAGAGGTTCTTATTCGTGAGTGCCTAAATTTTAACCAAACCTTCTGAAGCACAGCAAGTTCTCCACTACTTCAGGGTTCTTTGTTTTTGAGGAGACTCTTTCACACTTTGAATCAGCCTGTCTCTAGCTAGATGAAGCTAGCCATTTCTCTCCCCCTTCATTGCCAAAAAAAGCTTGTTTCATGTCCCCCCGAGATGGAGGTGTTTGTTAACTGACCTGCTCCCGTCTCTCCAATCCCACACGTGGGATCAGTCCGTAAGTATCGCCTCGGGGTTGCTCAGCCACAGCTTTCCAGGCTCAGCTTCTCCTCGTCCACCAAGCACCTCGTAAAAAAAGGACGTAATTACAAAAGTTACTGCCTTTGCAAAGTTGTGGGATTCTAACTGGGCAGAAAAGTTCCCCAAGTCATCATACTACCCACTGTTACAGCACCCTCAAACACAGGGCTCAACTGGCGGTTCACAGGAAGGTCGAACACTCCTGCCTCGAGCACAGCCACACTCAGAAGGACCAGGAACACCTTGGGGGGCTGTAGCAGTTTGGGCTGTCTAATTGCAGTCCACGGGCCCCAGTCCGTTAGAGTTTGCATCCAGCAGCGTGCCTGGCTACGTCACCCCTGAGCCATGACTCTTCCCAGTCCTTCTCCCTCCACCTCTACCAGGAGAGTTGTTTCAAGGGACACAGGAAAAGTTGTGTTTAAAAAAATCCAAACAAAACCACAAAAAAAAAATAAAACAAGAGATAATTCTAAAGCCTCACTGATTTACGTGAGCGAGCTTAAAGCTTTGCAGAAACTTCAGGCAAAGCACCTAGAAACTGAAATGGCTATTTTTATCTTCTTTGCTGGAGGCACCTACACAAAACTGTTTAGAAACTCCACCCAAAAGGGAGCGATTCCTAGGTACTGCCTTTTGATTT